>NW_023425529.1:13148037-14348037 GCF_014108245.1 Pipistrellus kuhlii | reverse complement strand
CTTTTAAATAAGATGGTCAGGGAAGTCCTCTCTAAAGAAATGACGTGAACTGAGACTTTAATGATAAATCCCCTATGTCATTAGAGAGGCTTTGGGAACATTTGTACATCAACTAACTTCCTCCTGCAAGTCTCAGATTAATCATTTGTTTATAGTTTGAGATATTTACTATTTCTACTTCACCATTATTTCTGTGCATGTCTTACTATAATCTCCTTGTGAAAAGGATTCTACTTTATATTCCTCAAAGGATATAGAACATCTTGAATTAAAAAGCACTCATATGATGTTTTCTGACTAAAATAACTGAGTCAACTGAACATGGAAAGTAGGACTGAAAAGAAAGGTAATTTTATTTTGGGCTTCTAGTTTGCCTTCTGTAATGTAAATGTCTAAACTTTTTTTTAAAACATGTATTTCTTTAACTTAAAAAAAAATTTAAACCATGGTCTCAATAATTTTCAAATCATAGCACGTAAAGTAACTTCTCATTCAATAAGAGAACAGTAGCTCTCAGGTTAACATGATTATTGCAAAATATGAAAGCATATGCTTTATTTAACCAACAAATTTTTCAACTTATTCACCTAACTAAATATATTTCTGAAGACTAGAGTTGTTTTTAACTGCTTTGAACTGAACTGATGTATCTTTGTTTAAATATTTTCCAAGGATAAAGCAATTGAGCCAAATATTCTAAGTTACAAATTTAACCATTTACACCTAAAATATGCTAAATATTACAGTGCAATCAGAAACTTACAAGGAGAATAATATTACTTAGCTGACCAAAATGTGAGGAATCTGCTAATCAGCAATGCATTCTCCAAGGGAAGCTAATCAGGTTAGATATTGAATATGGTATCCACTATTCAAGGCTAGAGACACTGATAGAATTTTTTCCCCTTAAAAGTCATAAGTAGACCTAAGTTATCTACTAGCCAAGTATACAGTATTAAAATTTAATTCATCATGTATTAAGTTCTGAAGCACAATAAGTGATAAGTTAGAAGTGTACATTTGCTAGGCAACTGATACTACTACTACTAACCTGAATCGTTTGAGATGTAGTCTGAGAATCTGAGGTAGGTGGCATATCATAAGTTGTTTTTGGGCTTCTGTGAGTACAACTGTTTTTGAGGAAAATCTCCTACGCTTTGCTGTGATGTCAAAGAGAATGAAAATCAAATTTAATTTAAGGACACAAAAGCTGAGTAAAGTTTTAAAATAACTCACACATGCATTATCACTTAAACATCTACTATGTTACAGATACTGTACTGTGCTAGATACTGTACTGTACTTGCCCTTAAGAAACATAATAAAAAACATAAAACTTATGAGCTGATCAAGGTAAATAGACATGTAAATAATTAAGTAAATAACAATATTGTAAATAAGTCAACAAATGATATAGTGCTTATAATATTTTAAAATGTATTATAAAACCATATTTTCCATTCATTCATAATAGCATTCCACTCCCAGATTTGATGATGAAAACCTCTAGGATCACTCACATTAATGCCCAAGAAAAAAAGAAAAAACTTTACCATACAAACTTGATCAAGATTTTTTTTCTAACTATATAAATCTTTTTATTTTAAAATATATTTTATTGATTTTTTTTACAGAGAGGAACAGAGAGAGATAGAGAGTTAGAAACATCGATGAGAGAGAATCATCGATCAGCTGCCTCCTACACACCCCCTACTAGGGATGAGCATGCAACCAACATACATGCCCTTGACCGGAATTGAACCAGGGACCCTTGAGCCCGCAGGCTGACGCTCTATCCACTGAATCAAACTGGTTTCGGCTAACTATATAAATCTTCAGTTCCTATAACAATTCATATTAGATAGCACTCAGAAAACAATTTTAGTATAAGTCATTTTATAAAATTACCAATTGATGTGACATTCCTTCAATGCTAGAACATCCAATGTTTCTTTTATAATACCATAGAAGTTTAGTATCTAGAGCCATAGAACCATTTTTTTTTTTTTCAGACCTGACAGGGAGAATTCTTGAAAATTTGTAGTATAAATGCTAAAATGCCATGTACACATTAATAGAGTAGATGAAGGCATCACACATAATATACAACAGACCCTGGCCAGTGTGCCTCAGTTGGTTGGAGCATTGCCCTGTAAGCCAAAAGGTTGTGGGTTCAATTCCCCAACAGTACACATACCCAGTTTTTAGGTTAAGGTGCATGCTGGAAGCAATTGATAAATGTTTCTCTCCTCCCTCTCTCAATAATCAGTAATAACAATAATAAAAGATAGATCTAAAGTGCTTTTATACACTATTCCCTTGGAGGATAATGCTTCCTTTTAACTGAAATGGCTATTTCATCCCCCTGTACCCACCTCTATTAAGAGCTTACTCTAGCAGATCTTAATTGTTTACCTGTTTCCTCCATTAGGTATGTGAACATTTAAAAGCGCCTAATCTGTAGCAATAGCAATTAGAACAATGACTAATATAAAAGAGATGGTAGACGATTTCAAAATAAATCTTTATTTTTCTGGAGCCAATCTCCAAAGCAGCACTTCAACTATATATTATTTTCTATTACATAGGTACATGTACACAGACACATATACACATGTATTATCTATATTAATGTTTTTATATATAGCAAAAGGACTTAAAGCAAACATTTCTTTCAGTAGTAAATAAACATGCTTTCCTATTACTATTCCCCTTTGCTGCCAGAAGCTAATTACAGCATGTCAGCAGGGCTAAATCATCTGGAGATGGCTGAGGTTATTTCCCCAAACCTGAAAAGGATACAAAAATAATTGCTTGCTGCCTGACAGCTCAGGGCATCTTAATCTACATGTTATTGCCTCTTACTGGCCAAACACCTGGATAGCTGTAGGCAAATTCTTCCAATCTGACAATGGATTATGTATATGAAATCCTTCCCTTTGATGTGTATATCTCCACCTTGCCTTAGGACGAATTGTGTTAATAAATAGCAAGGGGTCCTGAAACAAGGAGAATTTAGTTCCTTTAGTTAAGTCTTTTCTGACCCCCCATAATGCCTTTCAAAATTATGTTTCATCTCTGGACTCTTAATTTACGCACAGTGCTTCTCCAGGTTCTTAAATGCTTCTAGGTGCCGAATCAAGACCACCGGCACTTTGCTACTTTATTCTGCCTCACAATCACTTCCCGGCCTTTTGGCTAAGATCAAGTGTAGTATCTGTTCTTATCAGTTTAATATTCTGCCTCACATATGAAATTTTTATTTTTATTTTATTAAGCCTTTCTGTCCATAATTGACACAGGATCAAAAAATTTTTTAAATTATCATCATTAATGCAAACACAAAGGTTCATAAGTGCCAATTATAAAGTAGAAATATCCAGCCTAGTTTCTTTTGATGAACTAACAATGAAAGTTTATTTCCATAGCTGCTACTTAAGGAATTTTTTCCTGCTTCCTTTCATTCATTCATAGAAAAGCAAGAAGAATATAGTCACTACTTACAGTTACACTGATCACATATGTAGATTTTTCCTTCTAAAGCTTCTATTTCTGTGAATTTGGCCAACATTTCAGTAACCAGGCATGACTGGGAAGCCATATCTTTTCCATTGCATTGGTATCTTTTGGGAAATTCCAGTGACAAATCCCAGAAAGGTTCTATGGTATTCGATTTGTTGTCACATGCAAGACATGTAACCTGCAAATAAAAATGTTTCAGATTACAATCCTCTTGTCAAAACATTTTATTTGATCACTGCCAAATAAAAAAACAAAAACAAAAAAAAACTCTTCTTCTGAAAATGCACTATCATAATTCTGAATAATCTGCTTTATATTATTTTCAGGAAATTATTATTTTTCCTTCCAAAACAGTCAGTAAACTAACCATTATACATTGGTAGACTTTAACTACTAGGCATTCAAAAAGCTCCAAGGGCATTAGTCAAATCTGAATTTAAGTAAAAACAAACTGTGGACTCATTTAATCAGATGTCCATTTAGGGATATATATATATATATATATATATATATATATATATATATATGCATTTAATTTAATGTGTTTAGATAATTAGAACTGCAGTTCTTTCACCAGTTGATTTTCTCTCCCCAAATCCCTATACACCCCTTAATTAGGATATAAATAAAATACTATATTTTTATATACAAAAGTATATTAGTATATATAGATCTTGAAGACCTAAAAACTGATCATTTCAAAAGATAGTAATATGACAAATAATGAGGTCATACTTCCA
Source organism: Pipistrellus kuhlii (assembly GCF_014108245.1). Classification (NCBI taxonomy): domain Eukaryota; kingdom Metazoa; phylum Chordata; class Mammalia; order Chiroptera; family Vespertilionidae; genus Pipistrellus; species Pipistrellus kuhlii. The sequence goes on along the minus strand of NW_023425529.1, from coordinate 14,343,775 downwards.
TTTAAAGCAAACATCACTACATTAAAATCCTCACCAAAATATAGGAACCACAAAGAATATGGGCAGTTCTAACAACTTACATAGGACAGATATATTAGTAACTGAAAAGGGAAAGAATAATAAATTTTGTGAAGAATTCAGCAGGATTTAAAGCCAGAAAACACTCAAAGTAATTGAAGATAGACTTTATAGATCATTCCATACATTATGAAATGCAGTTGATGCTTGAACATCAGTATCTTCAAATTTGTTCCCTGTAGGATTAAACTTCCCCTTTTCTCAAACTCTCAAAGAATAAATATAGTTAACCTAAGAAGCTCTGTCTCCTAATTTCCTTTCTCCACAAAGAAAGCTTTCATACCATGGACATGAAACTACTTCCAATGATTCATGAAGGAAACTATAAAAAGTGAGCTGGCATATATATATATATATATATATATATATATATATATATGAAAGTGATCTATTTCGACTTGAAAACTGTACTAACTCTAACGCACTAGATCAGGGGTGAGAAACATCCAGCCCACAGACTGTATAAGACCTGAGAAATCATTTGGTCTGGCCCTGTCAAGGCTTTAGGAGTAATGAAATGTTTAATAAAATATAACAGGCTAATTTTTAAGTTGATAATTTTGTATGGTCTGCAAATGATGTTATAAATACCCAAATGACCCTTGGCAGAAAAAGGTTCCCTACTCCTGTATGAGATAGAGAATATGCATCTTTTAGGTTTCACTTTATGAAGTCCCGACAATGAAAATCATATTTTAAAAAATCCATACCTGACTAAGAAGTTGTCCATGAAAAATATTATTCACAACATTTAAAACCTGTTTGATAAGTTTCCTTTGAGAAGTGGGGATGAGAGCTGGTGACCTGGTACCAGTTGTCTCTAGTTCATGTTGTATTTTATCCAAAAGTTCACAAAGAAATTCCTGAGCATCTTGTTGGGCATAACCACGAAAAGCAGGAATTAGTCTCCACACTGAATGTAGCATAGCAAATGGTGAGACAAAGGCCCACTTTCCAGACCACATGACTTGGAACAAAGTATGCAATTCATGACAGAGAGAAATGTATTGTGAACTTGACTTCCATGGCTGAATAAGTTCCATCTTTCTACTCTTTGATGTTCCAACATTTAATCTGGATGATAAAGTTGGATGTCTGGAGTGAACAGAGAACATATCTTTTTCTTGGCATTCATTCATTTGACACACTGTATCTGTGATTGGTGGATGCTTATAAGATGATTTTGTCTTATCATTAGCTGTCACAGACAGCCATTGGTTCAGATCAAGTTTTAAAAAACATTGTCGAAAAATAAGTAAATGACTCAACACTTGAAGAACAGAATTCATGTAGCAAGTATTTCCCAAATTTCTTAATCCTGTTACACCAGGAATTACAATTGGCCTTGGTTTAATTGAGGGGTCACTGGCTTTTTTAAATCTTACATCCTTTGAGGTAGATATTACTTGATCTTTTGCTGATGATGCTGTGGTTTGTAGTGATTCTTGAACAGGAACTATTTCTATTGTGGTGGACAGAGCTAGACCTTGCAAACGTAGACTCTTTCTGGGAGGCATACTTTCCAATTCTGCTTTAACTCGATGCTCTAATTCTTGCCGTCTTTTCTTTACTTCTCTATTTTCTATTTTTTCTTGATATTGTTCTTCTTGCCTTTTTCTTCCAATGGGTGATTGTTCAAACCAAATTCGAAAAATTTTACCCATTAGGATCCTTCTCCTATGCCAAAGAGCAGTATACATTTGATCTTCCTTTTGAAGCAGAGATTGGGCATCGTCATGTAAGAAATGAGAATCACCACTTATACTGATAGATTGTAAAACCCTTCCCCTGCGAGTGGTGCAGTGATAATTTTGACTTTTGATTGCACTTAATGTACTTCGTAGTAACTTCAGATCTCCAGCTGCATTATCATTAAGAACATAATCATCACAAAGGTAACAAAAAACATACATATCATTCACCTCTATTGCAACAGGATGCCTGCTTTCTTGAAAGTGCTTGAGAGCATGTTCTTCAATATACCTTCCACAGGCAACATGGGAACAGCTAAGGCAAGCCCAAATCGACTCACTTGTATTGCAATTCACACAATGCCATTTCTGAGGGTTGAGAATGGAATGGTCTTGAGCAAGTTGCAACTGTCCAATGTGTTTGCATTTATCCATAGTTAACATTTATTTCATCTAGCTGAGAAATACAAAATCCAAATCAGTCTTTGTTTACTCTTGAAGCATCTGAAAACTAAACAGAACACTGTCAATTTTAATAACATAAGCCAATATTTTTGTTTTTATGAGGCATTTTTCCAAAAATAATTTTATAAATTTGCTGCTTCTGCTCCAATTTCTAGGCCTGTCATAATACCATAGGGCCTAGGGGTGTCGAACTCAATCAGAGAAGGGGCCAAAATCTAAAATCCAGCCTAAATTGCGGGCCGAATGGTTTACTGAACAGTCATAAACTGTCATTGTGATGGAAACGCAGCGGAGTGCAGTGATGACAGCGCGGTGCGGGCCACATTGCAAGGCCTGGTGGGACGGATTTGGCCCGCAGGCCTTGTGTTTGACACGTGCCATAAGCAGTTCTCACATTTCCCTTGCTGCATGCAGACTTCTCTCCACCTTATTTCCCTTTACAGTCTTTTTAAATTTTCTGCCACTATCTACTGAATAGTGTGAGGGCAGCTTAAGATTGGGGCTGGCAAGACCAAAATATGTTTCTAATGTCTATGTTCTGAGAACCCTATGTGGAGTTACTAAAACATACTCAAGAGTTAAAAGCATAGGTTTTTGAAGTAAGAAAACTTAGGTCTGAATTTTAACTCTCCACATACCATTATATGTCTGACTTGAGTAAATATTTTAACTCCTCTAAACTTTATCTGAAAAACGGAAAAATCATACCATCTTCAAATTGCAGAAGAACTGAGATAAACTATCTGACACACAGTAAATGCTCACTTAATGATAGCTGTAACGGTGGCTATGGAGAATACATCTTAATATTCTCTTCTATTCATTTAAACAAATTGATTTCATATTTTACTTAATTATCATTTTTAAAGTTGGCTTTCCATTAGTAAGTCAATAATGACCTTTAATTCATGACTCTAAAACATACTCTGATCAGATAGCCTTTGACAGTTTGCTTAGTAGGGGTGTCGAACTCAATCAGAGAAGGGGCCAAAATCTAAAATCCAGCCTAAATCGCGGGCCGAATGGTTTACTGAACAGTCATAAACTGTCATTGTGATGGAAACGCAGCGGAGTGCAGTGATGACAGCGCGGTGCGGGCCACATTGCAAGGCCTGGCGGGACGGATTTGGCCCGCGGGCCTTGTGTTTGACACATGTGGCTTAGAGAGAGAGAGAAAGACAGAAGGGGAGAATGCCTTTGTGTTTGAATAGACTCAGGAATGTGCAAGAACTTGTAAGCAAATAAAAAGAAAAAATACAAAGTGGATGGCAATATAATGAACTTTTACATTCTGGTAGGCTTAACTAAGCATTATCTGAAATTAAAAGCTTATTCTAAAAACAAACAACACAACACAAAGCCAACATAATAAAACAAAACTCTTCCCCCTATCACCTATATGATTTTGACACTGAAACTTGTTCCTTTATCAGATAAAGTCAGGAACACTTCTGCTACAAGAAGTTAAAAATAGGGAACTGAAATCCAATTAAAAGCAGGGATCACAAAACACTTTCTTCATTGATTTATCATAAATTGAACACAAATTTCTGGTCACAAGTGGGGACTGGTTATAAACACTCAGAACATTGTATGTAGCATGATCAATGCTTTAATTTTTAGGGCAGCAAGACAATATGAATTTCAAAGATACTTGTGGGTACTTAAAACAATTCCTGGCACTAAATAACATTATATTTTAGCTGCTGATAATAACATTATATATAATAAGGATAATATTATAAACGCTAATTTCTTATAGTTTTATTACTTTTAGTAAGGGGTTCCTCCTTCTCAGTAAATGTGAACTAAGCCCAACTAAGGTGCTAATTGTTAATTAAGATGTTAGATGTGAACTAAAATCTGACATCTCCCAGGGTGTCACTCAAAGGTAAAGGGACTCTCTCAAAGATAAAATCTTTTTAAAAATCCAAGTAAGTGAAACCAGGATGGTGTAATGATAGATCACGAGGTTAATATTTTAGAGTAGGGGTTCACTTACCCTCTCTGCTTATGGAAAAATACCAGTAGGAGATGGATGCCCAAGGGAAGATCAGGGAGGAAAGCAGGAGCTAGAGGCCTGCTGCTGGCACCAGAAATCTCTGCTGCTTGGAGCAAAAACTCACAGTCACTAGGGTATCCCCAAAGGAGCTTCATCACACAAAGTTCTAAAAGCTTGGAGGAAAAAGGGGGGATGGGAGTATTTCTCGACACTTCCTATTTTCCTCTACAGAGTTCAGAGCACTTCTTTTCATTTGCTAATCCACTGCTGAGAAACTATTAACTGTTTGGCTCTAGCAGACTAGATATGTAATTTTTGGTAGTATATTCATTTTAAAAAGTCATTTTTGTATCCCCTACATAGACTGACAAAATATTACTTATACCTACATATAACAGCAACATTAAAATAGTCAAGATATTTTGAATGAAATCTATATAGATTAAAATTATACTATCATTTTCTCATATATTTTTTAAAATGTCTCAACTTGAAATTCCAATGAATAGCTATAAAATGAACATTGTATGTACAATAACAGGATCAATGCTTTAAAAAAAACCAAGTATGCTCATCTTTAAAGACAGATAAATTATAAATATTGTAAAGGCTTCTTTTTGTCATTCTTCACTGCTTAAAGACAATAAAATAGTTAACTTGTTTTTTTTTTTTTTAAATTTAAGCTATTCAAACTTTTCATGCTATTTAATTGAGCAAACATTTTATTTTCAAAATTCCCTTTAGCAAATCTCTAACATTTAAGAAAATAATTGTATTGAACTTATTGGAAGATAAGTTATTTTATATAGAGTAAGCATATCATTAAAGCAATTATAATATAGAAAGCTAAAATGACTGGGAGAGAAAAAATGTAAGATCTAATTAGATATGGTATTTTTGGTCAAAGGTCTATATTACACACAAAAATTAAGATCACAGGTAAAATATTTTAACTTATTAAAGTTCAACAGCACAAAATTGCTTATATTTACCACCCAGTGAGAATTCTGAGATTAATTTTTATTTACTCATTGAAACATACAATCTAGGCTTTAAGCATGTATTGCTGATCTATTTTAATGGCTTTTCAAACCTTTGTAGAAATGAACTCACTTCAAAAATCAGATCTAGATAGCTCACTTCTAAGACTTCATCCTTGGCCCTCACCTTTCTGAATTAATCTCAGACGCACTTCAACTTAGCTTACCTATATATCTTGCCTTTACAGAATTAACCTCTTTTCCAATATTATCTGATTAAATATATTGTATTATATCATTCAAGTACCCAGGCTAGAAATCTTGTAGTTTTTAAACTCTTCCCTCACACATTCAGTTTATGACCTATATATATAGGGCTGATTATCAGTGGGGCAATCAAAATATTATATATTTGTCAGTCTTGCTTCCAAAATTCTTCAGATTCCAACTTATCTTCTTTGCCTTCTCTTATTACCCCTCCTGTCATGACCCCTCTGCACATTCCAGCCAAAAAGAATCATCCCTAGCTAATTTCCTGAACTCATCTTCATCATTCCCTTACCTGCACCCTTCAAAAACATATTCATTCTCTAAGACCCAACTTCTTCTCAGAATATTTCTAGTTGCTTTTTAAAAATTTGTATTTTATTTTATTGATTTGAGAGAAAAAAAAATCAAATTGTTGCTCCACCCTTTTATGCATTCATTGGTTGATTCTTGCATGCTTGATGACCAGGGATCAAACCCTCAATCCTGGTGCATTGGGATAATGCTCCAATCAAATGAGCCACTGGCCAGGGCAAAGTATTTCTAGTTGTTATTTTTTTTGTTGTTTTTTTAAATTTTTTTCTAGATTCCTAAAGTACTTGAGTGGTGTCAAATATGAATCCTTGTGTTTATGTATATATACATCCTTACTTTGCCATTGTTGGATAGGTTCCCTATAGTCAGAGAGGACATTTTTTATCACTCTAATAAAAAAGAAAATAACAGATTTATGAAGATCTTAGGGGCTTTTATAGCCATATTGTTTCAGGCTACTAAATTTTATTGGCACAATCAATTAACATGTATTAATTGCAGGTCTCACTTCAGTTCTCTATTTTGCATCAGTGGATAATAAGAAGTCACTGATCACTAGTGGCCAAAATTACCCTCAACTAAGTGGTCATTTTCCCTGCCATGGTCAGTTAGGCACAGTTTCCTGTTACAGTACTTTGTGGTTTCATTTATCCTACTTTCTCTATCCCTAACCAGAGTCTACCCTGTCTCTTATCCCATGCTACATGCTTTCAGATACACAAAATAGTTTTTATGTAAAAGCAAACTGAGACATACTTCTTCAACCCTAATTAGGTTTCAGTTACTTTGAAACTTGGTATTAAGTATAGTGACCCTTTGGACAAATATCTTGCCCCAAATATAAGCATTACCAGGAGCTAAGAGGACTCTAAAAAATTAGAAGGGTACCTACTTCAAAAATTAACTTTCTATAAATTTTGGTTCTTTTCAACATAGTGATCTTTTCAGCTAACCACTCCCTTTCTACTTTAGTTTCTCAAGAAGACACTTAGAAAGCATTGCCCTAGACAGCGTGGCTCAGTTGTCCTGTGCATCGAAAGGTCGCTGGTTCAATTCTTGGTCAGGGCACATGCCCAGGTTTCAGGTTCAATCCCTTGCAGGAGCCAACCAATGGATGTTATTCTCTTTCTCAAATCAATTTTTAAAATATTTTAAAAAGAAAGAAAGTTGGAACCAAAGATCAGTCATACAAAAGTAATCTAGATCTTTTAGTCAGTGGAATTAGTCACAATTTTCAGATTCTTTGCTTTAAAAAATATATTTTTAATAAAAGTCAGGAACTTTTCATGAAAAATAAACATATAAAAACGGACAAACTAAAATCTGACTGGGTGGCTCAGTTGGTTGGAGTTGTCCCATGCACTAAAAATGTTGCAGGTTCAATTAATTCTCAGTTAGGGCACACACCCTCAGGGCATATATATCCACTAAAGGCCCAGTGCATGAAATTATTGTGGGGGGGGAGGGGGATGGGTCTCCCTGAGCCCAGCCTGCATCTTCTCCAATCCAGGACCCCTTGGGGGATGGCCAACTGCCAATCTAGATCCTCTTACAATCCTGGACCACTGGCTCCTAATCACTCGCCTGCCTGCCTGCCTAGTCACCCATGAGCTATACCAGCAAGGGCAGAATAACTATTTAAATAAAATTGGGGCCTTGACCTGTGGGGTTCAGTAGTTGGAGTATCAACCATCGGACTGAAGGATTTTGGGTTAATTCAGATCAAGGGCACATACCTTGGTTGCAGGTTCAATCCCTGGCTCTGGTCAGGGCTCAAGTGAGAGGCAAACAATTGATTGTCTCTCTCTCACATCAATGTTTCTCTCACTCTGTCTCTCTCCCCTTCCCTTCCACTCTCTAAAAATCAATGGGAAAAATATCCCCAGGTGAGGATTAACAAAAAAAATATTTTAATAAAAAATAAAATTGTGTCACAGTAACCATTTTATCTCACTAAAGAAAATACTCCTGCCTTAGCCAGTTTGGCTCAGTGGATAAAACATTGGCCTGCAGACTCAAGGGTTTAATTTCAAGCAAAGGCATGTACTTTGGTTGCAGGCTCTTCCCCAGCCCTGCCCCTGGTAAGGGCTTGTGCAGGAGACAGACAACCAAACAATGTTTCTGTCTTTCCCTCTTTCTTCCACTCTCTCTAAAAATCAATAGAAAAATATCCTTGGGCAAAGACTAACAACAACAAAATAATAATAATAATAAAGAAAATATTCCTGAGACCTCCTCAAAAGATAGATATTAAAGAGTAGGCATATGTTGACTCTTCATTTTAACAAATAATTTTTATAACAAAATATTTTTCTTGTTTTAAAAAGAATTTTTTAATGATTTCAGAGAGGAAGGGATATGGGGAGAAAGAAACATCAGTGAAGAGAGAAAGAATCATTGATTGGCTGTTTTCTGCACACCCCACACTGGGGAATTGAGCCTGCAACTCGGAATTAAACCTAGGACCCTTCAGTCAGCAGGCCAACGCTCTATCCACTGAACCAAACAAGCTAGGGCAAAAACATTTTTTTTTTTTTTTTTTTATCAATACCAAATAACCTATGCAGATGTCCTAAAAACTATTAAAATTTTAAAAAATATACTATTTTCCACAATAAAAGATAGAGAGAAATGGCAATTTTAGTAGGAAGTAGTCCCTAGGAATTGCTAATGACCACAATCTTTACATGTATTTGGGTAAGAATGAAAATAACTTTTCCATAGTAATTAGGGCAAACCTTACCTAAGTCTTATGAGCAATTTTCTTTTTTAAAATGAACTTTAAAAAAAAGATTTTTACAATGATTCTCTCTCATCATTGATATTTCTATCTCTCCCTTCCTCTCTGAAATCAATAAATACATTTTTTAAATATTAAAAAAAATAATAAAAAAAATTTAAAAAAGATTTTTATTGATTTCAGAGAGGAAGGGAGAGGAATAGATAAGAGAGAATCATTGATTAGATGCCTCATGTATGCCCCCTTCTGGGGATTGAGCCCACAATCTGGGCATATGCCCCTGACCATATTCGAACCTGGAACCTTTCAGTCAACACTCTCTAGGCACTGAACAAAACCAGCTAGGGCTTATGAGCAATTTTCAAGTTTCCATTTATTTCATGAAACCACCATAGTACCCCTATCCTCTTAAGAAATGTCTGTAAAATACTAAGGGTCATTGTGCCTGGTACATACAAAGCATTCAATATTTTTTAATAAACCAATTATTGAACAAATGAATACAATGGGCTCTGTAACTTTAGGTATATTATTATGCCTATTATGTGCTTTGGTACTTCTTCTTGTCAATCATGATGTATTTCCTTTCTTTTATTCCTAGAAAGGGCCTAGTTATTCTTTCTTCCTCCAGAGATCTAGAATTCAAAACTTACCCTGATCTTGTTGGAAACTCCTCATTAAATAAGGCAATCCTCTCCCTCCTGGCCCTCTTCACATCTCAAACATGCTTCTCCTGAAGCACAGAGCTTGAATCTAGTTCATGAGGTTCTAAGAAAAAATTCCTAGAAAGAAGTTCTGTCACCAGGTTATTCGATTTCTTCACCCATCACTAGTTACAAGAATTTCATTCCTGGGCAATTTTGTTGCAAAATATTTATCATTAGTGTCACACCATCATACTCATACATTAGTCTACTGTTGCTAAGTTCATAACAATGGGGAAAACATTCACTATGAGACTGAACATTCTATTATGGATCTAGTAAGTTGAGTTAAAATACTTTGTGTAAAATGCCTAGATTCTCTATTCTATCATTCCAGTGCACCCATGACTTGGCCTAACAAGTATATTCTTAGACTATAAATATTTTTTTCTTATGGCATGTAAAACTTCATTAAAAATGAGTTTTTTACAGTAAAATTTTTATGGAGTCTGAAGGTGCTGTGAAAAATCAATTGCACTGCTTACATTAATTTTAATCTTTGCCAGAAAACCAGTATTTGTAGAATCCCATATTTTCGATACTTGTCACCTATTTAGTCTAAGGCCTAATGGCAAACTGTCCCTCATTACTGAATCCAGAGAATGATTGAGCACACATTTCCTATCTTAATTAGACTCCAGTGGCCCCAGCCTCTCTCTAATCTTCCCTCAACCAGACAACTTCAGAATCTGGAAACCACATTTATTCTGCCTAACATTACAGGATGGAGGAATAGTTGAAAGCACTTTTTTCTTTTTCTTTCCTGCTATCAAGAAGCCAAAATGTTGCCTTTTTCTGTACTTCTGTACTATTAAAAAACCCAATTCAACAAACATTGACAAGGTTTCTTCCATGTTAAGCAGTCAGGTGCTAGGAATAAAATTAAGTTATAATCAGACTCAGCCCTCAAACAACCCAAGGAGTAAAAAGTCCGGTTATGAGGACCAATGCTATAATACTCAATAAGATTCAAGTGTGTAGAGGAAACATTTGGAAGAGAAGATATAGATTCCTTTTTTTTTTTTTTTGTAGTACAAAAAGAAAATCTAAAAAAGAGGAGTAAAGACAATTAGAGACAATATATTTTAAATATTTAACCCAAAATCTTGAACAGATTTTTCCATTTAAAATATTCTAAAAAGTTGTATCATTGTATATTATACTAAATCCAGATCCACCTACCAGTTAATTTTTTATAGGTTAAAAATATCTGAGACAATGAACATTTGGATGAAAAACAAGACTGCTGCACAATCTACAATGTATGCATTGAAATATTTGTTCTATATCAGAAGTTCTCTAAATTGCAATATATAGTCTACAATGATAAATTCTGGATTGAAAAATCTGCCATCCATTGCAAAAGTAATAATAGCTAGTATACGCAAACTAAAACAACAACAGTGGGGCAGGGGGGAGAAGCTACATAAGCAAAATGTTTTAGAATCTCTTTCAAATTCTGAGATACTAAATTAAGATGAAAAGATTAGAGTTCCAATAATACAAAGTTTTCATCTCTTTTAAGACTGAATCTCAGATTATTAAATATCCTATAAACAGGTGCTTAACTCGTGTTTGGCTTTCTGAATTTGATCACAATGAATAGCCAATGCTTTTTCCTTGTTTACAACAAATGCTGCTTTTAAAGACAACTCAAAATGGAATTCCAGGCTCAAAGTTACCACCCCCCTACTTTTACCCCACAGGCAGCTACTTAACAGATAATAAATTCAAGTACAGACCCTGAAAGTCTATTTCCATGCTAATTTCACAACCCAGTTACTGACTGGCGAGATATGACAATTAAAGTTTAAAAGGGGGAAGGGGGGAATTGAGGATAAAGGGACTCTTCCAAGACTTGCTAAATTGCACTTTTACTTCCAAAATGAAAACTGCAAGAAGGTATCCAATTAGGGTAGAATTTACAATGACCCAAACTGCAGTTGAAACCAATTACCATGTGGTGTTTTGTTTTGGTTTTTTTTTTCACTGTCTCCTTTAGAAATCATCTTTTTTTCTTCTCTTGCTGACACATTTTGTATGCCCCTTCAAATGAGTTTAGCCTATTAACATTCCTTCCCCAAAGGCTGGCGGGAACGGGTTGGGAAGCCAGTATTGAAAAGTCGTGTCTTTAAGTGGCAGCAGGTGCAGGCGGCGCTGGGACCCGAGCCCTCCAGCGGGGGAAAAGACGTCCCTTCCACAGAGGACTCCAGTAGTCCTTCCAAAGCAAAGCATCCCTGGGCTTCTAGCATCCCTGGGCGGCATTCAGCCGGCGCCAGGATGCGGTGTTCTCCCGACCGTGCCAGCTCCGCAAACGCCCCCAGCCCGCATCAGCTTCCCGAACGCGGCTCCTCGACGTTCCAGAACCCGAATCAGGGCACAACTTCCCCCGCCACCCCCCTCCCCAAGCGCATTCCCCTCACGCCCCCCAACGCCGCCTTCTCTTCCCCGGCAGCCCAGCGCGGGGTGGCCGCTCGGTGTCACCGGGGACGCGGCCCCTCGCAGCACCTCTGGGCGCTCCCGAGGTGGCCGGCCACCGGGACGCCGGCCACCGGGACGCCGGCCACCGGGACGCCGGCCACCGGGACGCCGGCCACCGGGACGCCGGCCAGGGCGCACCGCACGTCCCACCGAAACTCCTCACAGGCGCCCCTTCCAAACTCGCCCAACCCGCCGCCGGCTCCGCGCGCCCCTCGGCGCGCTCCCCTCAGTGGGTCCGCAGCCCCCTCTCCCTCAAGCCCCGACTCTGCAACCTGCGCGGCGGGGAAACGCCGCCAGGTGCCTTCCTTCGGGGCCCCCGGGTGCTCCGCCAACAGCCGCAGCCGCGCGCGCGCCCGGCTCACGCACACTCACCAGCCCGCGCCGGAGCGGCCATCTTGGCGCTCGCCCCCCAGGTCACCCCCTTGCCCACCCCCACTGCCACCCCCGTACAACCCGAGTTCGGCGGCGCGATCCGGCGGCTACGTCATCGGTGACGCCCGGCCGACTCCGCCCCTCGGCCCCGCCCCCTCGTCTGTGGACCGCGGAGGGGGGCGGGGCTTGTGGGAGGGGGTCTCTCCGCCCGCTGCCGGGCGCCGCCTGAGGGGAGGCGGCCTGCGCCTCAGGGGGAAGGCGCGGGGCTTCCTGGTCGTCGCCTCAGGTACGGGCTTTCCCGGGCGCTGGGGGCCGTACGTGGGCGGCAGAGGCCCCTCCCCGGCCGGGCTCTGCACCTGTCGGGACCTCCGGGGCCGGGAAGGGACACATCCGTGTGTCTGTCCTATGAGCTTGCGAGATGCAGACTATATTCCTCGACGCCGTTACTCCCTCGGAAGCTCGCTCCGCACCGGATGGTCCGGCAGAAATGCGGGCCAGCGCCTTTACCTTCAAAACCTGCCCAACTAACTTCACCGGCGTGGACATTGTTTTCAAGACAAACGTTCCCTTCCCGCCTGGGTACCTGGGGTTGCGCGCTGGTGAGTGGGATTCCCCAGGACGCGGAGCTTCTTGAGGAACAAGATGGAAGAGGGTAGGGAGCGGCACCTCGGTCCAGAATGTCCTTGCCTGAAACTGCCAATTTAAGATGATGAAGAAGGAAACGAAGAGACGGAGGGAGAAAAATCTAAGAGTCAAGCCAAGCCTACAGATGGATACAAGAAGATGAATCATGAACAGTTAGAGCTTTTTCTCTGCGCCCAGCTCTGAACCAGTAGTGCCTCCGCTGCTCCGTGGAAAGTATTTAACACAAAAAGACAGTTTTCCTTAGAGAAAAACAGTCTTCCTTGAAGAAGCAGCAGACAGACGTGCAAAGTGAATAACGTGTCAGTGCAGCACATCTTGCGATATACAGTATAGGCAAGCTATCACATTGTTTCTAACTTTTGATCTACAATTCCACTTTGGGGAATATCTTCCAATGGTGAGAGCTGGGGGGGGGGGGGGGGAAAGCACGCAAAGGTATTCATAGCATTATTTCCCAACCAACCAACCAAGATTGGAAGGGGGGTGGGGGTGGAGGGAAGTCTAATCACAGGTAAATGGCTAATTAACATCTGGCATAGTAACCCCAGGAATTCTTAACAGAATGACAATAGACGCGGATCAATTTATACTTGAAAGCATACCAAACACGTACATGCAGATTCAACTGCATAAAATGTAGTTAGGCACACAAAAATGAAGGCTAAGGAGTGAATTTGAGTAGTTTAATACCCCTTCCAATCTTTTTTCAAGACATTTCACTGCATAACAATTCCTCCCGATTCAGTTCTGTGCCCCGTGCATTCCTCCCACTCAAAACATAAACTGCTACCTCGTGACTCCCCCCAACACACCTTAATTTCTAAGATGTACGAAATGCATTATAAGAGAGAGTCTCCTAAAAGGAAGCATTTCTTCCAATTAAGTATTTCTGTCATACAGTATCGTTTTTCCTGTCATTTCTGGAAAGCAAAATATAAAGGTTAAAAATCCCTTGCTCTTCTTTTAATGTCATAAGACACTTACAGAAGGTCTTCGGAAAAACTCTATCAAGAGTCTGCCACCTCTGATCTAGTAATTCTATTTTAGAAATAACAAGGAGTATTTACCTGAGACTCAGGCAACTTAGAAGGCTATACATGTTAATATTATTTAGGATTGTGCAAAACACAACCTAACTGTTCAGCCCCATAAGAATGGCTAAGTACATCTGGTACATTTACAGGACAGACTACTATATAGTCATCAAGCATCTTATTTGCACGACCGTAATGACTAGAGACCAGAGCCACCACAGCCCCTCGCAGGGCCGGCCCTGCCATTAATAATAATAATAATAATAATAATATCCATAATAATAATAATAATTATCTTATTTTCAAAAAAATTACATGAAGGCATATAAGTCAAGACAACTGTGTTCTGCTATTCCCAGTCCTCTGAGAGGTTCCTTCATAGATTTAGTTATGGTACTACAAGATCCTTCTTCCCTCTTTGTAGCAGTGTATTGGACTGGCATGGACACCAGACCCAAAAGCAACCAATCTGTAGGGAGGTTGTTAAAGCTCTACCCAAAAACTGGGCAAGGTGAAAGAGAGCTGAGGTAGACTGAATAATGTTTTTTAAAAATATATATTTTATTGATTTTTTACAGAGAGGAAGGGAGAGGGATAGAGAGTTAGAAACATTGATGAGAGAGAGCCCTGGGAGCCAAAGCCGAATTCATATATAAAAATCAGCTGCCTCCTGCACACCCTCTACTGGGAATGTGCCCGCAGCCAAGGTACATGCCCTTGACCGAAATCGAACCTGGGACCTTTCAGTCCGAAGGCGGACGCTCTATCCACTGAGCCAAGCCGGTTTTGGCATAGACTGAATAATGGTTTAAAAGCACATTGAATAGGCAAGCAGTGGACACCAGGCAGCAAGAGCCACAAAGGAAGCAGAAGCCATGAGTAATCAGAGGATATAGGGAGTAGCAGCTGAGTTAAAGAGAACAGGCAGTAGTAGCAAGTAACAAGATGCTAAGTAGACCTGCTTGGATTTTGGAGTCTCTAAAATAACTATAAAAGTAAAAACTAAAAGAATGCAAACAATGTGTATACTGTATTTTAAAATATGTATCCATAAATTATTCACTTTGGACACTTGAAGGAATCATTAACATTTTAATGGTGGAGATATTACAAGTGATTTTTTTTCCCTAACATTTTTACAATGATAATTTTAAAAACTATTTTAAGGAGAGAAGTAGAATGAAGACCATCAATAGTCAAAAATTCTAATCAGAAAATAAGTTTGTGGTCAAAGTGACTAGAAGATAGAAGGTCAGAAAAATAATTCTCTGAGATTATAAATGGCATAAAGGAAAAGCTGGGTCTTTTAAGGACTAAAATTTCTTGAATAAATGAAGAGGGAACAAGAAGACAAAAGACAAGCTGAGTAATGGCATAGGTGGAGAGTAAAGAATAAGGTGTCCTTAATAACATGTCTTGAGTACAAAAATGTAAGCTAGGGTGAGGTGCTGGGTTCTTAAGGGGAAAGTTGGAGATAAGGAATGTTTCATATAGCCTTATCTTTATTGATATTATTCAACTTTGAAAATTTCCTCAGCTGCCATTTTACTTCAGGTTTAACAACCTAGACCTAAATTATGGATTGTGTAGCTTGTTTCTTGAGCTGCATGACCTCCTTGTTGGAATCTCATTTTTTCATAGCTGTCATAAAAATCATTTTTATTATGTAATTTTTCTGTTTTCTTACCCACCTCATCAAATCTAAGCTTTTTACAATAACAACAACAATGAAAGTCTTCTTTCCTTCCCACCTTCAACAATTAACTTCCCCAAACTTACCTATTATGACATCCTCAAAATCAGTCTTTCTCCATTATCACCTTTTTACTGTTAGGAAGTCAGTCTCCTCGTGGTCTCCCACACATCAGGCACTTCCCGTCTCTAAACCGGGGCGGATACTTATCTCCTAAGTAGAATGCTTTCCAACTTTCACTCATGCAAATCATTACAATCAACCTCTTTCAGAGCTGCCTAAAACTTTCACCTCCTGGAAACTGCTTTCCTAGTAACAACCGGGCTTCCAGATCCTTACCCCCAACCCCCATTAGTCCATTATTATGCAGTCACAGCTTTTGTTCGTAGGTCTGCGCCTGGTTCTCTCTCTTTGCTTTGTAATCTCTTTGGAGGCAAGGACTGTGCATTTGCTCCGTTTGAATACCTCTCCACGACTCATAGGACAGTCCTGGCCAAAAATTACTCTTACAATGTCGAATGAATAAACAAAATTGGAACTTCTCTAGCATCAAGTAGGGTTGCAAAAATTATGTGCAGAGGTTTCCCTCATTTCCACAGTTTTCATATTGGGAGAAATGGCAATTTGCCCTTTCTCCAAGTTAACCAGATAGTTTTCTAAACAAGATAAAATTTTAATGACTTTGATACCTCAGTTCTGAGGCCATATTCAACTTTTGAAGTAAGTATAATACAAACTGGTTTTGTTTTTTGTATCTTGAAAAGAGAGTGAATGAATTGAAGACAGTCCATTGAGCTGCATTTTGTGCTTTGTACTGACTTTAGACAAATAATGAATTTATGAGCTTATTAACTTTGAGGAAACTACTTCTAAGAATAGCCTGTATGTTCCTATGTAATAACTCTGAAGATTATTAACGATTCATTTGATAAATACTTTTTCAGCACCTAT
This sequence comes from Pipistrellus kuhlii, assembly GCF_014108245.1. NCBI lineage: Eukaryota > Metazoa > Chordata > Mammalia > Chiroptera > Vespertilionidae > Pipistrellus > Pipistrellus kuhlii. The sequence continues at coordinate 14,327,357 of NW_023425529.1, read as the reverse complement.
GTGCCTGGCATCAAGCTATGCACTGAAATGTCCGTAGCTTTCATTTAAATATCATGAGAAGTTGAAAGATTAAATAGAGGATGCAGGTAAAAAGAATACTAAACAATTCAGACTTAAATTTTAATTAAGGTGTAACAACATAGTGGTTTTTTTTTTCTACCCAAAGAACAAATTTGTGGCAAATATGTAAGAAAGGACTTGAGAGAGAAGTATTGAAAATAGAACAGCAGCCAAAGCCCATTTGGCTCAATGGATAGAGCGCTGGTCTGTGGACTGAAGGGTCCCAGGTTCGATTCCGGTCAAGGGCATGTACATTGGTTGCGGGCACATCCCCGGTAGGGGGCGTGCAGGAGACAGCTGGTCAATTTTCTCTCTCATCGACATTTCTAGCTTCCTTCCTCTCTGTGGAAAATCAATAAAATAGATTTAAAAAAAAAAAAGAAAAGAAAAGAAAATAGAACAGCAGCCATAGCTGGTTTGGATAGAGTGTGGGCCCAATGACTGGAAGGTCCTGGATTCTTTTCTGGTCAAGGGCACATACCTTTGGTTGCAGGTTCCATCCTGGCCCTGACCAGGGAGACGTGCAGCCAATCGATGTTTCTATCTCTCCCTCTCCCTTCTTCTCTTTCTCTAAAAAAATTAATTAAAAAAATCTTTTTAAAAAGAAACAGGAGATCTGGAGGTAACCAATCAATGTGTCTTTCTCACATGGATGTTTCTCTTTCCTTCCCTTCCACTTTCTAAAAATTAATGGAAAAATATCTTTGGGTGAAGATTAACAAAGAAAATGAAAAAATAAATAAAACAGCAGATGGCAAGATATGGTCTTAAGTGAACAGAGAGAAAAATGGGCAGAAAGACATGGCTATAGAATTAGACTTCTTCTTTAATTCTAAGAAAGAATGAGGGTGATGGCAGATGGGTAAATGCAAGTTGAGAAGTACCAAACCCGAATGAATGTTAAAGGACCGTTAAGTGTTTATTTGGAGATCTGTGAGGGAAACTCATATTTTGGAGATGAATTTCCAGATTCACTTATGGAAACTGAAACTGAGCCCAAAGCTTTGACATTAGTGGAAGCAAAATTGTGAAGCTAATCAATTTGTCTTTCCTTTTAACATCATCTCCACTTCCATCTACCCTACTCATTTTTTTTAGAGATCCTCAGGCTGCTTATGACTAGGGCTTTACCTCAGTATATCAAGGCCTTTCTCTCTTTCCTCCCATGAAAACTTTCCCTATTTTTTTTTCTAGGACTGTACCCAACCTTTCATTTTCTCAGTAACAATCATTTGCATTCCTCTATATTTAAGACTATGTTCTAATGGAACTTCCTTATAGACACCTGCGTGGAAATGTCTCAAAAGAAATTTTAAACATTGTGGCAGATCATTGGAAATTTTTTCTTTTAAAAAAGTTTTTTTTTTTAATTAATTTTTTTAGAGAAAGAGAAGAAGGGAGAGGGAGAGATAGAACATCGATTGGCTGTTTCCTGCACGTTTCCCATAAGGGCTCGAGCCTGCAACCTGGGCATGTGCCCTAACCAGAATTGAACAGGAGATCTCTTGGTGCATGAAATGATTTTTCAACCAACTGAAACACACCAGCCAGGCAGTAGGATTTTTCTTAAGCCAGGATGCCTTTCCAAGTATAAGCTATGTGTGTGGTTGGCCATACATGTACTTGACACATCTAGGTACAAACACATATATAATTATATAACATCATCTATTTATAATCACAATAAATGACAGTTTAGTCATTTTTAGTTCTTAAATATGTTGCATGTTTATCTCTATCTTCTCTGTAAAGTTAGAAAAATAATATCTGTCCTGTCTTCCTTTAAAAGGGTGTTTATTTATTTATTTTTTAAAATATATATTTTATTGATTTTTTACAGAGAGGAAGGGAGAGAGATAGAGAGCTAGAAACATTGATGAGAGAGAAACATCGACCAGCTGCGTCTTGCACACCCCCCACCGGGGATGAGCCCGAACCAATGTACATGCCCTTGACTGGAATCGAACCAGGGACCTTTCAGTCCGCAGACTGACGCTCTACCTCTGAGTCAAACCGGTTTCGGCTAAAGGGTGTTTTAAAGATCAAATGAAGTTTTGCTTGTATAAACCCTTCCTAAAGTATAAAGAGAAAATCTATCATTATTATTTCTCTTAAGATTATTATTATACTACCTTATAACAGTCCTTGAGGTCAAGAACTGAGTTTTGTTCATATTTATAATCCCTTAAATCAAGTTTTACTTCTGTCCTAAAGTAATATTTAATTGGGAGATAAATATATTTTATAAAGGCTAAAATTAATTTTTGTACTCTGAGAAACATGCAGAATAAAGTTTTGTCTTTCTCATTGAGGAGGATCTGGAAAAGCAGAGAGGAAAGGAAAAGCATTAGGAGTGGAAATTTTAACTTTTAATGCTTTAGTTAACAATGCTGAAAAAATACTGGTGATCTTTCATAAGGGAAGATTATTGAGCTACCTAAGTTTTATTTTATACTCTATACATGCTTTTTAAACTCACTTCTTTTTAAAAAAATGTAGAATAAAGGATGTATGGGTTGTTTACCATAGTTGTTTGTATAATTAGTTACATCTTCCTAAACCATTCAGACATTGAAATCCTATATTGTTACTCCTGGATGTAATAAAGTAAGACAGCTGAGTAAAAAGCAGCAATGAATGTAGTAAGGTACTGCATCATATAAAGAAAACTACATATGGTGGATTCAGGATGTATATATGCAATTAAAACTAACAATTCTTCATGTGCAAGAACTAGGATGTTCACCCTGTTTTTCTCTGTCATCTTAAAATTCCTTCCTTTCTGGTCAAAGGCCCTCTTAGTAACAATCATTGTTCAGCCATCTGTAAGTGGTGTCTGTGAGTCTCCCTTTCTTTGGCTAACCAGAGACTCTTATGGGGCAAAGAGATTGTATTTAAAGCAGAGCTACCATCTATTTCATTTTGTCTTTGGTCTGGAAACTAGTGTGTAGAGAACTAAGCAGAACAGACAGTTGATACAGATTTCTTAAATTTTTAAACTAAACGTATAGCTCCTCATCTTCAAAGATTAGTGAATCTGGATGGGAAGTAGTAAAGATACATATCTGTTCTTATGAGAATGACCCCTCCATTCAGTCGATTTATTGAGATTAAATTTTCTTCCATAAATGTATTTGACTGTCAGCATCCATTTATATTTCCTTTCAATTTTAAATATAGCTTTTTGCTTATGCTCCAGCATAACCCAACTTTAATTTTGTGGTACAGTTGTTGCTGCATATATCCTTTTGTATGTGTGAACTGAGGGCCATCTTGTGTGTATGTGTGTGCACATATGTGTACTTTGAATGTTTTGTGTGCTGTGCTCTCCAAACTGGCTCTTTGAGCCATTATCAGTCATAAAAATCACAAGGAAGTTGTTTTTTATTTTTTTATTAGGGTTTAAGACCAGTTAGAAACTTTGGGAAAGCCAAATAACAGAGGATGGAGGAACCAGAGGTTGACAGTGTAGATAGGACATTGTAGATATTTAAAACATTTTTCTTTTGCTTATCTCCTTGTTTATTTTGAGAGGCTTGAAAATTGCAGACAGCAGCACCTTGTTTCACCAAAGTCATTTGCTACTCTTATTGCCATCAGCCATGTAAAGGAAATGACATAGAAGGGCAGGGAAAGAGATTAAAAGGCACCTTTTCCCAGAGCATTTTGGAAAATTGAGCTTTTACTTTCTTTTTAGCCCTCAGAAGAAAATACACAGATTATTAATATACTGTTACTGCAGATTATGGGCATTGGGCTGAAAAATATTTCACTAAGTGATAGGGATAGTTGTCATATAAAAAGAATTTACCCAAGAACCTCTCTATAATTCTGTCAGCCAAAGAGTAGTCAGTAGCATTCGATGTCACACTGGACTGTCTTACATTCTCTCCAAGGGGTTTGGTTACCTGAGGTATTTTATTACCATCCTGTTTTAGTGAGGCTGTGCTTGTGCTGGCTGTGATAGCTGCCTCCAGGATTGATTTAGCTAATTTGGCTGGCTGAACAGGATCTTCACTATATCTCTCTACTTTATGTTTTTTCCTACCAGAAACTATAATCTGCCAAAGAGAATTGCCTTACCAGACACAGGTTTGTTTGTTTAAGTCTTTCTCTCTGAGATATAATATTCTAGCATGAGTCTAAAAGATTGTTAGAGTATTATGGAATACTAGAGGCCCTATGCATAAAATTTGTGCAAGAGTAGGCCTTCCTTCCCCCAGCTGCTGGCATCAGTTCCCTCTGGTATCCTGAAGTCTGGGCTTCCCTCACAGCCCCAGCTTCATCCAGAAGGTTGTTTGGAAAGATGTCTGGTCTAATTAGCATAGTATGCCTTTATATATGTATATTATTGTGCCCAAACTCTAGAACTAGGTTTGATCCAGAGAAGGTTTTCAGGGTATGAATTAGAATAATATTTTAGTGGTTTGGGAATAAAAACAAACCTTGATTCAAATTCTCTTCTTTACCTGCAAAATAGGTGATCTCACAGAGTTGTTTGAGAATTGAGGTAATGTATTAAAAAGTGACAGACATAGGCAGTTACTTAGGCACATGATAAATGATAGATGGTTTGTTCATGGTGGTAATTATACCTTATTATGGTGATATATTTTATTACTGAAAATAGCAATAACAATAACTATAGGGGGGAAAAACTAGAGATTAGATGATTTCTAACTCTAACAACCACTGCACCTTATTATAGAGTAGGGAGCAATCAATTTCTTGACTATTTAGATTAAAGTTATACTTGTCATATGTTCAATATGAAGACAAAACAGGTCATTATATCTGTGAAGCTTTTTGTAATTTGCATAGTTAAAATAATTGAAGTAAACTGTTGTGGGAAGAAGCTTCATCTGTGAATATCACTCTCCACAACAATCCAGGGAGGAATTCTGTAGGGCCAGGCTGTGGAGCTCGCTGAGTCCAGAGCTTTGGAGCGTGGGTGTTAGAGAGGAAGGTGGAAGTTGCAGACTGTATAAGGAAAAGGATCCTCTTGAGGGGCTTAAGGAAAGAGATATACTTTTGAAAGTGGAAAATTCACATTAAGAAGCCAGGGTTATAGGCATATGTCCTTTCTAAGTAGATAGTAAGCTCCTGAAGAAAGAGGGTAATAAAGACTAGGAAGAGGAAAATATGGTTTTCAAGGTGGTATCCATACAGTCCACTCTAGTCCTCAGTCTACCAAACTGTATACATATGATCCCCAACTAGGTAAAAGCATGCAAGGAAAAGTATTTGGGATAAATATTAAATAGCCTTTTACTTAAACACCAAATACATACGAAATAGCCTTTTCTTTAGTCTGTCAGATTAGGAGTAATTAATGTTCTTTTTATTTTTATTTATTTATTTATTTGTTTGTTTATTTATTTATTTATTTTTAAACAAAAATTCTTTTTTTTTAAATATATTTTATTGATTTTGTACAGAGAGGAAGGGAGAGAGATAGAGAGTTAGAAACATCGATGAGAGAGAGTCATCGATCAGTTGCCTCTTGCACACCCCCTACTGGGGATATGCCCACAACCAAGGTACATGCCCTTGACCGGAATCGAACCCAGGTCCCTTCAGTCCCCAAGCCGACGCTCTATCCATTGAGCTAAACCGGTCCCAGCTAATGTTCTTTTTAATTCCTTGTAGTCATTTCCACATTTTACAATAAGTCTATGTTATTTTTTTATAATAAAAATTTAATTTAACAATATTTTAAAAGGCTTACATTTAAAATCCATAAGCCATCTAGAAGGAGTGAGATATTGTGTTAATTTCATGAACACTCACATACTTATATGCCTAGGGACTGTGCAAGCAGCTTTTCTAAGTATTTTATCATTTAATTCTCACACTAAGCTCATATATATATATATATATATATATATATATATATTCAGTTATTCCCATTTAGAGATGAATACACTGGTGTACAGAGATTGAGTTACTTATTTTAAGTCTTGTAATAGGTAGCAACACCAGGATCTGAATCCAGGACTCCAGCAATTCATAGGCATATTTCCACTATGGGAAAATGCCTGGTCCATATACACAGCTGGAGGCTCTCTGCTTTGGCTCTACTTCAGGTATGGTGACTTCTGGCTTATTTTAACTTGTAAAAAACTTATATCATTAGGCCTTCAGACACTCTGATAAGAAATATTTTTATTTTTCTTAGAATTCTTATTAAAGGCAAGTATTTCATTAAGAATAGAAACTGGAGGTTGAATTCAAATACACACTTAAAGGTTTTGACCAAGCAACCTGAATCATGTTGCAAAATTCTTTTTTATGTCATTAATGTGGTTTTTGCTTCTTTAGCTAGTTTTGTAGCTTCTGTGATAGAGTATTTTTAGGGATAATTGCAGAGAAGCAGGAGATGCAGAACTTTTTTTCTCTTTAGTTAGTGCCACCAGTGTAGGAAAGATGCTCATTGGGAAGCTGAGCAAGGATAGAAATCTAGATCAAGAATATAGTTTTAACGTAATATCTTCTGTAATTCTCTAGCATAGAACTTTTAGGTTTGGAAGAGATCTTACAAAGTCTAGGCCAGAGTTTATCTGGACATCTCCCTTCCTGACTCCCCTCCCAATTTGCCCTGGCCTAATGTCCTACCACTAATAACAAGGAACTCACAGTTTCAGGAAGCAGACCTTTTGTTTTAGAACCACTGTTGGTAACTTTTCCTGGTAAGTTGAGTGGGAATTATTCATCTGGTAGCTTCTTATTGGTCCTACAAGTGATTGAAAGAACAATTTCAACAGATCTGATACAAGTCTTGGTCTATTTTTACTGTGCATTATGGCTTTAAATACTTACACTTCTTATTATATGTTATACACTGAAAGTCAGATCAAGAATCAATTTGTGGTAAGGAAGACGAGACCTGAGGTCACAAAACTGATTTGGAAGCTGGAATCGGTCTTACAGTCTCTTGGTTTTGTTTCTACTTATTTATGTGGTATGCTGAATGTTATTAGCTTGAAAGTATAAATTTAGCTCATTTCCCCCCAAGTGCTTGCAGACAGTGATACCTGTTGAATCTTTTAATTTATAAAGAACTTATTGTATCTTTAGGACTATAACAAATGGCAAACTGCTCCAAAATTGGACTATGCTTCTAGTTTGAGATGATACCACTCTAGAATTTCCAGTTTGCTTGAGTTTAAGACAGCATAAAACCAATTCTTTCATTAGCCTGGCCAGTTCTTATGGAACCCAATGTCAAAAGCAGAGAATATATTCATCTTTCCAAAAAATTAGGGAGAATAAGTAGGTACAAAGATATCTAGTACCATCTTCAAGCAGACAGAATTTTTGCCATATATTGTTAATTTAGTCAAATATAATTGATATATGGGAAAAGTTGGAAATAGTGGTCACAAAGACCTTTATTTTCTTTTTTTAAAACATATTTTATTGATTTTTTACAGAGAAGAAGGGAGAGAGATAGTTAGAAACATAATGAGAGAGATACATCGATCAGCTGCCTCCTGCACACCTCCTACTGGAGATGTGCCCCCAACCAAGGTACATACCCTTGACCAGAATCGAACCTGGACTTTTCAGTCCACAGGCTGACGCTCTATCCACTGAGCCAAACTGGTTGTGGCAAGACCTTTATTTTCTAATACATCCTAAACTCCAAATTCCCCAGAGATAGTTTAAGTACACATCAAAGCCCCAACCTTCCATCCATAAAGGAACAGAAATAAACCACAGTTCCATGAATTTTCTTTCCTGGAGCCTCACCTGCCCACACTTAAGAACTTTATAGGCTTGGATGACAGGCTCCAGCTCATCCAAAGCTTTCCGTTTTGGTCAGTTTAAATCCCTAGGAGTCAACTGCCATCAGAAGGTTAGGTATTGTGATCTCACGCAGGGCTGTGGGGGAGGAGTGAGCTGGCCGGTGGGGACTCCCTTCTCAAGTTGCTGGTCAATCAGCTTCAAACAAATCTGCATCACACTGAGCATTTTCACCCCTTTTTCTTTTGTCAGTGATCCCCATTTGTCCCTAGAGCCTAGGTTTCAGGTCCTGGTGAGCCATTCTCATTTATCTTACTTTTGTTTTCAGTCTGCATTCTGGTTTAACTATTGACAATTATCATTTATTCTGTACCATTTAGTTTGGTTATGAATGCTAAGGTTTCCCTAGCCTTTTAGTTTAGTCATTCAGGCTCTTTCTAAAGAACGGAGGTACAAACATCAATTCCTTGATCTGTCGCTTACTGGCTGAAATAATTGGATTTGGAGTTTCTGAGTCCAAATTTCTCCTTGACTTTTCTTTGGTGTCAAGAAAGAGGGAGTCAGTTCAGGGACCTTTCCATGAGGGAGTCAGTTCAGGGACTTTTCCTCCTCCTTACTTGGGAGTCCATTCTGTGGGACTCTTCCCTCTCCCCATGTGTTAGTCTGTACTTGTTCTTCAATAAATCTCCACCTTTGCTATACAAAAAAAAAAAAAAAAAAGGATTTCAAAAGAAATTGTTTTCTCTAATCTCTTAAACCTTTTGAGGATCTTTCCTCAGAAAAATGCGCACAGTTTTAGAAGTTCACAGTCCTTCTGATATCCATGAATATACCACCTTCAAATTAGAAACCCTGCCTGCTCTAGTGTCCTTCTAGAGGTATATGGGTTCTGAACTAGTAGGAAGGCATAAATAGTGAGTGTGGCTTTTGAGAAGCAATAAACTGATTTCCTCTCAATTTTCCATTATTTCCATAAGCACAGCCTCCTCTATTTAAAGTTCCGGAAGTACTGTGCACTATGGCATGGGAAAGACATAATTAATTTTCAGTTTGCTGTTGTATTTTCTTAGAACATCAATACCCTACACTGTTATTTCATAATCTTTTTTTAGGGGGATTGAAGCTTTTAAATTCCTCATCCATTGCGTGTGGCAGTAAAGTGACCTCTAGTGGACTTTCCTGGTAATTTCCAGGAAATTCTGGAATAAGAAGAATTGCTTGGAGAAATAAAATTAGATTAGCGATTCAGCCACCTAGTGCCCTGGTTTCACTGAAGTGTGGTCAGCTTCAGTACCAAGGGTGGGGCAGGTGAGGAAGGTAAATATGGATGAAGATTTATCACTGGTCAAAAGTGACTTGAAGAGACCTTAAATCTCCTGTAACCCAGTTTCTCTAGAGAAGAACCAAAGTTATGATCAGTAGATCAGGATTAATCCACTGGACAGATTTTAGAAAGAAAAAAAAAATCTCCTTTAAATAACCATTTGAAGTTATGATGGACCTTGTTGGCAAAGTGAGGGAGTGTGTATTCCACATTTTATGTTCTGAGTGTTGGGATTTTTTGGTGGGAGGAAGAGAAGGAAACGAACATTTTAAAAGTTCCAACTCAAGGCTAAATAATTTCTCAGTCTCCCAGTCTCTATCTCTCTGTTCCTGTCTCTATCACTGGTACCTTTTATCCAGCCCTACTCAACAGCCAAAAAAAGGCAAGTCCCGTTTACAGTGATTGTCCAGGACCCATCCTGACTCCTTTTCTGGCTCTTGGTCATGGTTCCTGACCATTGGACCTACATTGACCTTTGTTATCTGGCTTGTTCCTTGGAACTTTTTAAGAACGTTTACTTGGACTTACCTTTCAGCATGTGCCCACTCCTACACCCTGGCAGCAACTGGCCCACTCTTATGGTGGAGAACAGCTGATTTGAACATTTGGTTTGCACCTTTTGTTTAATAATAATTCCTCTTGCCATACCACCTCTGACCTTGCATTAGTCTTGTAACTGTGAGCCCACTTCTCAAGTCAGCAACTCTTGGTTTGGGTCGCATGCTCAATATCTAACTCTGTAAAGCTCAACCTTCCTTAGTTAGGCCTGAACTTTTTGGAACCCTGTAATGATGGGATTTATTTTGCCCTTTTAGGATAAGAAGATTATAGAGACTTAATATCAATATTATTCTCTGGATTATCATTTAAAGAAACTATAATAAAATCATAGGTTTAAATTTAAATGCCTTTTTTTTTTTAAAGAACCAAAATAAATTTATTTACAAAATTTCTTACTTGACCAGTGAAGAACCAAGAAAAAATATACCAAGAAACAGCCAACCCCACAAATAGACTTTAACCCACTTCATAAAACACAACAACCAGAGCAGCTCCTGATAATTAGGCTTGAAAAAAGTCCTTCTACATTTCCTTCAATTGAATAAGAACATACATTTAACAACAGGATCTGTATAAGTAACATCATGGTACTTGTAGACTCACTTGAGTCACAGTTTCTAGTGTGTTTTTCCCTTTCTACCTTACATAGATGTTTCACCAGGTTTGTTGATTCCTTCATTGGCTTCATTTTCTTTTTCTTCTCCTTTGCTGGTTTTCTTTTTTTCTCCTCTGTTGGCTCCTTTCTCTTCTTTGTCTTGAACACTGGTGTAAACTACTTTGTTATGGCCTTCCCTGTTCCGAGCAATTTCAATGGCAAAAATTTGTACCCTGGGGGCAAAGATAGTGTTTTCCTCAGTGTAGCCTTGAGAACAATCCAGTCGCAGCAAAGTACCATAGTTGAAGTCTTCTATAACCCCATCAAACTTCAAACAAAATGGCCTCCACTTCTCTTTAGCTGATATTGATTTAAGTTCTTCTGGATCCAATACATCTATCCTGAGTTTCTCAAATTTTTTCCGAAATTCAGTATAGATTTGGTCATCCACTTTGGTGAGTTTCAGGAACTGTGGGTCAACTGATGAAATCAACTTGTAGTAGACGTCAGCATGCTGCATTGCTCTCATGGCCCATGCCATCTCAATATCAGGCTCAGTTGCAGACTTGATCCCTGGCCCTGGGATGCATGTGGGAGGCAACCAATGGATGTGTCTCTCGTATACCGTGTTTCCCCGAAAATAAGACATCCTCAGAAAATAAGACGTCGTTGCCGTAAGACTCGGCTGGGAGAGAAAGAGCACGTGCCACGGATACCAGTTCCCCGGAAACCGGCTCTTCAGTTTCACCAGTCGCCTCCATGTTGCAGCAAACAAAGCCTAAATGCCTTTTTCTAAGGTTTAATACAAGAACACAGAAACTTATTCTTAGTATGCGCAGTACATTTGAAAATTCTAAATAATGGGTTAAAAATAATGTGAAACAGAATTTATGTGAAAATTTTCTGTTACGATAAATTATTACAAACATTTGCCTGCTTGGGTCAGAATTATTATCTCATTTCTTGTCTTTCCAGCTGCAGCAAAAACCCTCCAGAGAACCATGTTTACAGCTGTAGCCATTCATGATCTTAACAATAGGAATCAATGATCCGGTTTAGTGAATAACAACTCATATGAATGCTCAGAATACAAATTGGCTATGAAGTTGGCACCCAAGAGGAGTCCAGAGGTTAGTGAGTGTGAATGGTTCAATGAAAAATTACACTTCACAAAATACTTAAAGTCCAGGTGGTGGTAGAAGAAATCCATCTGGGAATTAAGCACATCAGGAGTATAAAAGCTGGGTTAGTTTAGGTTTGCTATGGTTGAATGAATCTAAAGTGTAGGTTTTTATGTCCTAGCATAAAATAAATTAATTTTTGAAGTAGTAAATAAGTCTACTTATAAGTGAACAGAAACTACTTTTTTTTTTAGTGTAAAGGTTATTTCTAACTTCCATTAAAAAATGGAGACAAGGTCTTAAGAATGGAAAAGATCTCCTTATATTGAAGATTTGAAATATATATAATTTTTTACTTTTTCCATGGAAGCACTTTCTTTAGTGCATTTTGCCATAAGGGGGTGCTCTGGGATAATACTTTTCTGCAAAGCAGCTGTCTTTTTTGCTCTGCTCCCCAAAAATGAGCAAACATTTAGATTTGTTCTACTTCCCATCCAGATTCACTAATCTTTGAAAGGTGTCAATTTAAATAAAAAAGATGAAAACTATTTAAACTGTAAATAACCAGTGTCTGACTCTGAAGGAAAAGACAAACATTAAAAAATATTTTGTGTAGATCATTTGTTCACTTTTTAAAGACTTTAGAATTGCAATAAACTGAAGCTGCACTAGATTTCTGCTGGACAAGGAGCTGAAATCTTAGGGGCTAGCATTTGCTCTTTTACTTTAGCTCTTGTTTTTTTTTTGTTTGTTTGTTTGTTTGTGTTTTTTTTGTAACATTACTTTCACTATGTCTTTGGCCAATGCTGTGGAATGCATTAGAGTTGAAATTGCTTTTTTTCTTTACAAAGTTTTATCCTTAATGGCAGGGATTAGGAATCAAGAATTCCACAGTAGTTTCACTGTCATCCCTGCCACATTTATTGATTAGTTCTTAGGTTCTATTTTTGCTTCCCTAAGTATAAGAGATGAGGCAGTGGGGAGGAAACTCACTTCTGTTTGCACAGACTGGAAGGGAGAATCAGAAGCAATCAGTGTCTACTTCAAGCACAGAGTGCTATGAAAGGACAACTAACTAGTTAAGGTCATCAACAGTACATTTAGAGAGGTGGCTACAACACCAGGTGGCCAGAACAGAGGGTTCTCATTGTTTTGGTTAAAAGAACTCACGGAGTTCTACTGCAGGATATCTGAAGGTGTTGTCTCCTTCCTGCCTGAGTGGCAAATGGTTCCGGTATAGCAGAAGGGTAGAGACAAATGTTACACCTTTGTTTGCAAAAAGAGTAGCTCTCTTTCTCTATATTCCTAAACTTACCTCCTTTGGCAAAACTAGGTGAGACTTTATTATCATATTTGTGACCATTTAACTCTGTACACAAGAGGGAATTTTGGCTGAAGGTTTATATAGCATAATTTGGGAGATTTTATTTGAGAATAATGTATAGTAATCACCCTTCAGTTTTCTGTTTCTGCATGGCATTAATTAAAACACAAGATATATTTATACCAACACTATATTTTAAAAATACATTTTCCTTAAATGTGTGTTAGGTTCCATTTCCTAGAATTGGTTACCTTTATGGATTTTTTTTCAAGGGGTGACAGAAAAAAAGAGGAAAAGAAAGAGTTCTGGTGCCCTAACTGGTTTGGAGAACACAGGAGATCAAACGTTCATGTGGAACTGTTTTAAAACAGAGTTCTTGGGTATCTTGGCCTGGAGTGGGGGAAGGAAGACGTGGAGCTCACTGGTATCCCTTGGGATATGAGATGATGGAATTTTGCTAGGCATAGTTGGGTTTTTTGGATTGTCAGTCATAATTCTTTAAAAAGAAATAGAACTCGACTATTGAAAAAAAAGAGTAATTCAAAATTATAACTGGCTATGTTAGAAAAAAACTTAAGGGGGCAAAGTGTTGTCTCACTCACATGTAGAAAACTGTTACTAGGCAGAGACAAAATTTTCTTGCCCCACTTAAAAAATAAAAAAGGAATAGTGAAAAAAACAAGTGACCAAAAAATCTCTACCTTTACATGTTGAAGAGTGAAATATAAAACTCTCTTAGATACATGCTTTACTAGAATTGGTTCTATTTCCTCTCAAAAAATGTGTGTGTGTGTGTGTGTGTTTTAAAGTATTTGGTTTCATTTATAAGTACATAAGCAACATAATTGGGGTTATTTTTTAAGAATTAAAAAAAGATAGCCCTGGTGTGGTAGCTCATTTGATTAGTGCATTGCCCCCATACTCTGAGATTGTGGGTTTGAGTCCCTATCAAAGCACAAACAAGAATCAACCAATGCATGTTTATGAGATAATCCCTGAAGGGGTTGGCTGACAGCTGAAGGATGATTGAGGCAATGCCTAAAAGGTGTGAGCACAAAGCAAGGCTGTCTGCAACTTGGGCACAAGTCCTTCAAGGACTAGGCCCTCAAGGGAGGGCAGTTGGGGGTGACCAGGCATACAGGAGAGAGCAGTTAAGTGGACCAGGCCTGCAGGGGAGGGCAGTTGGAGGTGACCAGGCCTATAGGGGAGGGCAGTTGGGGGGACCAGGCCTGCAGGGGAGGGAAGTTGGGGGCAATCGGGCTGGCAGGGGAGCAGTTAGGCACCTATCAGGCTGGCAGGGGAGTGGTTAGGGGGTGATCAGGCTGGCAGGTAGAAGCAGTTAGGGGCAATCAGGCAGGCCGGCAGATGAGCGGTTGGGAGCCAGCAGTCCTGGATTGTGAGAGAGATGTCCAACTGCCGGTTTAGGCCTGATCCCACAGGCAGCCAGACATCTCCTGAGGAGTCCCAGATTGGAGAGGGTGCAGGCTAGGCTGAAGGACCCCCCTTCACCGAGTGCACAAATCTCATGCACCATGCCTCTAGTAATGTATAATGTTGCATACATTATATCAAGTTGATCCTGAAAAGTTCCAAATTTTAGGTTGTTTTCCTATGATATGAGAACTAATCCCTTTTCACATGATAAAGGGAATTTTATTCTTCCCATGCTTTTGTAAGATATGATTCAGTGTTTTCAATGATTCCTAAGAAACTCTATTCCCTGGTTTATTAAGAGAAAAACAAGACCCAGATATTAAATTAATCCCCTTGAGAGATGTAATCCCATCATAAATCATAACAATAAATGAAAAGCTGGATTCTCCTCTAGGAAAAAATATTCATTTGAGACTATTGTTTTAATACTGTTGACATTTGGGTTTGTACATTTGACTGTCATGCTAATTAAAAATATCTGTTAACTGGGAAAAAATAATAGGGGCTAATAGTTACTGATAACTCTTCAAAATATTTCACCTTCTGTATCTCATTTAAGTATCATATCAGTTTTGTGAAGAAGATACTGTTGTTGTCTGCCTTTTTACAGATGATAAAATTAAGGCTCAGAGGAGTTGATTAACATCAAACATATAATTAAGTGAAAGGGCAGAAATTAGAACCCAGCTTAATTGGATTTAAAGATTCATCCTTGTAAACAATTTGTCTTTATTGACATAAAGGATTAATTTGAGTCCTCAATTAATCATTTAATGAAAGCATTTTTTTTTATCACAACTCTGCCTGTGAGGAATAAAAAATTATAAGCTTTTATAGTCTAGTTCATGGATTTTTAAGACAATCAAGGGGAGTGTTTCCCAAAGACTAATTATTCTTTGACTAGAGGCCCAGTGCATGAATTCGTGCAACAGTGGGGTCCCTCGGCCTGGCCTGTGAGGAATGGGCTGAAATTGGCTCTCTGACATCCCCTGAGGGGTCCCAGATTGCGAGACATTGGTTCTCGGGTGACACACCCCAGAATTGGACTCCCTCCTCTTTGGTTCCAGGTGTATCACCTGAGAACCACAGCTGCCAAGTCACCACAACTTGGCAGCTCCTGCGTTGAACGTCTGCCCCCTGGTGGTCATTGTGTGTCATAGCTACTGACATACAATGGCTTTTACAAATATAGATAAATTATTTTCGCTTAGGCTTTTATAAATATAGATAGATTGTTTTCCCCTTGTTGTCATGTGTATAAGAGAACCCTCTTGTCTTCTGAACTTGACTTGTACACTCAAATCTCTCAACTGTGTTTTTAAATACTTAAAAATAGTTTTTCTTATATCTTTTATACCTTATTAAAAGATGATCCAGCCCTGGCCACGTGGCTCATTTGGTTTAAGTGTTGTCTCCTATACCAAAAGGTTGTGGGCTTTATTATTAGTCAGGGGACATAACTATTGTAGGTTGTGGGTTCAATCTCCAGTCAGAATGCATGCGGGAGTCAATCATTGGATGTTTCTCTCTCTCTTTCTCTTTATTTTCCTCTCTCTAAAATCAATAAAAACATCCCTCAAAATAAAAAAGATGATTCAATATTTCGGTCAGTTCAATAAGAAACTGAAGAATGGCCCTAGCCAGTTTGACTCAGTGGCTAGAGCATAGGCCTGTGGACTGAAGGGTCCCGGGTTTGACTCTGGCCAAGGGTATATGCCTGGGTTGCAGACTCGATCCCCAGTTGGGGTGTGCAGGAGGCAGCTGATCAATGATTCTCATCATTCATATTCCTATCACTCTACCACTATCCCTTCCTCTCTGAAATCAATAAAAATATATTTTTAAAAAAGAAATTGAGGAATGACATATTAGTGGTGATATGTTTCACTATTGTACATGCTTTAAGGTAATTTAATAATTCTTTCACTTTTTTATTATTTTAGTTTTTTAAAAAATCAGTTGAGAATAATTGGTTAGTAAAGATGAACTAGTCTGAAGATGGTGAAATAGCAAAAGTATTTTAAGATGTAAGAAAAATAACATCACTAAGATACTATAATTTATCTTAGATTTTATAAGGGTCTAATGAACCTGAATAGTAATTGCAAAATAGAATGAGTTTTATCCTATACAAATTAAAACAACAAAATTTATTATTTTCTGAAGACCTCTAAAATAAAATAGTCTCCTTAGAGGAAGACCTAAATGAAAAATAAATCCTTACAAATATTTAGAACTGCTCAAATTAAAACACCAAAAAATTAGTCCAATGAACATTGACATTATACCAAACGTTATATTTTGAAACACTTTTATGAGATATATACCATTATTCCCATTTTATAGATAACAAATTTAGTATTCAAATAGTTAAGAAACTTGCAGTCAGGCCAACTCTAGAATCTGTGTTCATAACACTGTTCCATTTTCCCAGATCAGTAGTCCCCTTATTTTAATCTCTCATATCTTCCTATAGCTTTCCTTTAAAAATGATATATATCTTCTTATGCTATAAGGACAGAAACTATGTACCATATTTTTTGGACCATAAGACGCACAGGACCATAAGACGCACCAGTTTTTAGAGAAGGGAAATGAAGAAAAAAAGATTCTGAAACAAATAGTGTCCTAAAATATTTTATGTGCATTAAGACCCAACATCACAGTCATAAACACATGTAATCAACCCTGTAAAGTAAACAGCAGCATTTAGAACCATTTTAGAGCCGGGCAAGCACACAGAGACCACACAGAGCCGGGCAAGTAAAAAAACTTTTTTTAAAAAAGTATATGTGTAGGCTATATTTGGACCATAAGACGCAGGGACTTTTTCCCCCCACTTCTGGGGGAAAAAAAGTGCGTCTTATGGTCCGAAAAATACGGTATGTTTTGCTCTATCACACCACTGTTTTGTTCTATCACAGTATGTGATTACATATCACATGGTGCCTGGCACAAAATCAGTAGAATTAATGGACAATTATTTAATCAATGTGCTTAGCATCCTAGAAGTTAGCATGGGCAAAGGAATACTTTATGTATTGAACACATATTCTGTAAAGAGCAAGTTGTAAGCTCTGGGATCAGGAGATTAAAACATAATGTCTGTCCTCAAGGAACCTTTGATCTAGGACATATAGGTGGGCTATAGGGCAGGGTGCAAGGACAGGGGCATAGGATTAATAAATATAGGTAGTTGATCTATAGAGAACTTCCCCTTCCCCCCCTTCCCCTTCCCTCCCCCGCCCTCCCTTCCCCTCCCCTTTCCTTCCCCCCCTTCCCCTTCCCTCCCCCTCCCCTCCCCTCCGCTCCCCTTTCCCTTCTCTTCCTCTCCTTTTCCCTTCTCTTCCTCCCCCTTTCCCTTCCCTCCCCTCCCCTCCCCTCCCCTCCCCTTCCCTTCCCTTCCCCTTCCCCCCTTCCCCTTCCCTCCCCTTCCCTCCCCTCCCCTTCTCCCCTTCCCTTCCTCTTCCCCTTCCCCCCCTTCCCCCCTTCCCTTCCCTTCCTCTTCCCCTTCCCCCCTTCCCCTTCCCTTCCTCTTCCCCTTCCCCCCTTCCCCTTCCCTTCTCCTTCCCCTTCCCCCCCTCCCCTTCCCCCCTCCCCTTCCCTTCCCCTTCCCCCCCTCCCCTTCCCCCCTCCCCTTTCCTTCCCCTTCCCCCCTTCCCCTCCCCTCCCCTCCCCTCCCCTTCCCTCCCCTCCCCTCCCCTCCCCTCCCCTTCCCTCCCCTCCCCTCTCCTCCCCTCCCCTCCCCTCCCCCTTCCCTCCCCTCCCCTCCCCTCCCCCTTCCCTCCCCTCCCCTCCCCTTCCCTTCCCTCCTTCCCCTTCCCTTCCCCTTCCCCCCTTCCCCTTCCCTTCCCCTTCCCCCCTTCCCCTTCCCTTCCCCTTCCCCCCTCCCCTTCCCCCCCTCCCCTTCCCTTCCCCTTCCCCCCTTCCCCTTCCCTCCCCTTCCCTCGCCTTCCCTCCCCTTCCTTCCCCTTTCCTCCCCTTCCCTCCCCTCCCCGCCCCTCCCCTCCCTTCCCTTCTTCTTAGACCTAAGTCTTTAACTTGCCATAATCATTCTAAATGCTAACTTTGTCATCCAGTGTGCTAATACTGCTCTCAGCTTGGTGGTATGTACATTTTATGAGCTTGCCTTCTGCTTTATCATTTCCTTCAGCAATCTCACAGCTGCATTCTCACAGCTGGATTGGCTGATTCACAGTCATTTTTTTTTCCTCCCCCTTAGAAAATTCTACTGGCATAGTTTCTAAGATTTAAAATCCTGAAACTGCTTTTCCCTCCATTTTGCTGTTTTTGGCTCAAGCATACTACTAAATGGGTCCCTTTTCCAAGACATAACATGCCCATTTCTATGAATTTCTTGTAAATAATATGTGCTATTATAAAGTTAATGAGAAAAAATACTTCTCTTATTTGATGGAGTCTTGGCTCAGAATATTTCTGAGGCAATCATCATCAATTAATTATGCCTCAAGAGTTCCATGATAAGGATGTGAAACCAGTAATTCTTTTTTTCACATTACTGTGCATTCATGTCTCAGAGTATTATAGTACATCTGCTCTCCTTGAGCTGAAGTCATTCCAGAAGACTATGTTTCTTAATAAACATTGTCCAGTCATTTTTGAAGGAAAGCTTGGAGAGTATTAAAGTAATTAATTCTCAGCATTTAAAAACTACTTTCAATTTTAGTCACTGCTGGTCATCTGTTTATTCACTTCAGAAAGAGTTCCAAGCATAGCCTAGAGTCATCATGAGTAATCTTAACAGGCTCACTGGCGTGTATGCTATAACCCCGGTATTCCCAGAATTTCAAAGTATTTTAGAAAAGAACCACATGCTATATTAGGGCCCACTTATCCTGTCTTATGGATGATATAGACAGAATATCTAAGAGCTAAATATGTTATCTGAGGTAACAGCACAATTAATGACAGATAGGCTGTAAGGTTAACACAACACAAATTCACATGATGCAACCCTACTAGTTCCAGGGCATAAGGCTACTGTTTCCCCTCTCTACTAATCCTCTCAAACTGAAAGAGCACTAATTGTCACAGGTCCCTTAAATACATGTCTAAAACCATTCTAGAGTAATATGACTTACCTGATGTTATGCTTTCCTATATATTTTTTCTATCCAGCATCCCTTCTGTACAGAAACTTCCTCTCCTCTACTTCCTGTGATTCTGATGAACAACATTTCCCAGGGTCTCAATTTTTCTGCCCTATAATAGTACTAGCACATGAAGCAGGCTTGTCTGATCCATAGTAACTTCTTCCTCTAGCTTTTAGCGGGGAAGCCAGATGAAATTGATTCTGGAGTGGGTTATTGATCTAAGCAGGACTAATCAGAGACCTTCATTGATCTGATAAATGGATGATGGTAGAGAGGATTCCTTCTGCAGAAGTTGCTAGATGAGGATGGTAATCTTAAGCTCCATAGAGTTTGTCATATATTAAGAGAAAACTAACAGAGGAGCTAAGTGGAAAAAGACAGAAAATGAAAGGTGTCACTATTTGTTTGGTCCTTGGATACAGCTATATTTGAACTTCCCGGATAACACGCAATAGTCCCCTTATCTGCGATTTCACTTTTTGCAGTTTCAGTTACCTGTGGTCAACTGTGGTTGAAAAACATTAAATGAGAAATTCTAGAAATAATTCATACAGTTTAAATTGTATACCATCCTGAGTAATGGTATTCTTGTGCTGTCCCAGGGGAGTCTTGGAACATATTCCCCACTGATAAGTTGGGTCTATGGCTGTCACTTGCTCTTTTGCTTAAACTCATTTAAATTGTATATGTTTTATTTGCCATCAAGAGTTATAAAATAGGAACCTATTTAAAAAATATATTAATTTTTTTTACAGAGAGGAGGGGAGAGGGATAGAGAGTTAGAAACATCAATGAGAGAGAACATCAATCAGCTGCCTCCTGCACATCCCCTACTGGGGATGTGTCTGAAACCAAGGTACATGCCCTTGACTGGAATCGAACTTGGGACCCTTCAGTCCAAAAGCTAATGCTCTATCCACTGAGCCAAACCGGTTAGGGCAGAAACCTATTTTCTTTTTTAAATATATTTTTTTATTGATTTCAGAGAGGAAAGGAGAGGGAGAGAGAGATACAAACATCAATGATGAGAACCATTAACCAGCTGCCTCTTGCATGCCCTCTACTGGAGATGGAGCCTGCAATCCAGGCATGTGCCCTTGACTGGAATTGAACCTGGGACCCTTCACTCCACAGGTTGACACTCTATCCACTGAGCCAAACCAGCTAGAGCAGTACCCTATTATTTAAGGAAAATGTATGCAACTTTCATAATAGCTTTTTATCCAGCAATCTCACTTCTGAGTCTATACTTAAAGGAAATAAAACCAATATTGTGAAGAGCTATCTATACACCCATGTACACTGCAGCATTATTCACAATAGTTGAGGTATAGAAACAACCTAAGTATCTATCAACAGATGAATGGGTTACAAAAATGTGACACACACACACACACACACACACACACACACACACACTGAAATATTATTCAGTTTTAGAGAAGAATGAAATCCTGTCATTTGCAAAAACATGGAATAACTTGGAGGGAATTATGCTAAATGAAATAAACCAGACAGAGAAAGACAAATAGTGCTGGGATCACTGACTTGTGATATCTAAGGGGGATAAAAAGTCAAACTCATAGAAACAATAGAAAATTGGTTATTAGAAGGGTGGAGAAAATAGGTAGAGGTTGGTAAAACGGTTTAAATTTGCAGTTATATAAAAATACTGTAGCTTCCTTTTTGGAAATGTAAATTACAGTGGAAATTTTGGAACAGAATTTTCATATAATTTGGTAATTTTTTCTTACCACACACCACACACAAAGAAGGTAAGAGTGCCAGAGCTGGAAATGTTTTTCTTAATCTAGACAGGTAGAGCATTATTTGACAAGATTCTCCACTCTAGTCATCTTTCAAAAAATGTACTGCTCCCTCCGGGGAGACTTTAGACAAAGTGGTATAGTTACCATTTTACTCTTGCCTGAAATATTAAGACTATAAAACCCAGAGGTATAATTGGCATTAAAGAACTCTAGCTCGTGTACCTCTTTATGAATACTTTTGGGGATAAGGCAATATTGATTTCAAGTTGTGATGATGATGTGATGAACCCACTGAGCATAAGCTATTTTCCGATGGGTGTGTCAGAAGCAGTGGGAATGACATTTCTAAGCAAAGATGATCAGCAAATGTGTTTTTAGTTAATCTCTAACTGCTAGCTTTCTAATTGCATGTTTTTAATCTTTACAAAGAAAATTGGCATAATCCTCTAACATTTTTCAAGTTTAAGAATGTCTCATTTTGTCTTCTTCCCTTTCTACTTTTTTAACTTGGATTGTTGGTTAAATTGGATCATTTTATTTTGACAGATAAACATTGTACATATTTAAAGTGCATAACATGGTTTTGATATATGTGTAAACTGTGAAATGATAAGTGTGATCAAACTAACATATCCATCAACTCCTATAGTTTCCACTTTTTTTGTGTGTGGTGAGAACACGAGATCTACTCTCTTAGCAAATTTCAAGTATACAATACATTATTATTAACTATTAGAGGCCTGGTGCATGAAATGCATGTACTCTGGGAGGGTCCCTCAGCCCAGCCTGCACCCTCTTGCAGTCCAGGAGCCCTCAGGGGATGTCTGAATGCCAGCTTAGGCCCGCTCCCTGTGAGAGGCTCCTGCCATCGTCACTGCCCTTGCCAGCTTCTGGCTGAGTGGTGCTCCCCCAGTGGGAGCGCACTGACCACCAGGGGACATCTCTTGCATTGAGCATCTGCTGCCTGGTCAGTGCGCGTCATAGTGACAAGTTATTCCACCGTTTGGTCGATTTGTATATTAGCTTTTTATTATATAGGATAGTCACTATATTATACTGTATATTACATTTCCACTCTCTGTTACTATGAGAGTTTGACTTTTTAAAAAAAGATCATAAATATAGCCTGGCCAGTGTGGCTCTGTGGTTAAGGGTCGACCTATGAACCAGGAGTCACAGTTCGATTGCTGCCACATGTCCAGGTTGTAGGCTCAATCCCTAGTATAGGGTATGCAGGAAACAGCTGATCAATGATTCTCTCTCATCATTGATGTTTCTATCTCTCTATCTCTCTCCTTTCCACTATGAAATAAAAAAAAATATTAAAAAAGATTACAAATATAACTGAGATCATACAATATTTGTCTTCTGTGTCTGGCTTATTTCATTTAGCATGTCTTCCAATTTCAACCATGTCATTGCAAATAGCAGGATTTCCTTTTTTAAAAGGCTGAATAATATTTCATTGTGTTATGTGTATTTTTCTTCATGCATTCATGTCTATGGATAATTAAGTTATTTCCATAGTTTGACTACTGTCAATAATGCTACAATGAACATAGAAATCTAGGTACTTCCTAGAGATCCTCTTAATAAGTCCCAAAATGCAGAGAGTGCAGACTGGGCTGAGGGACACACTCCCCTATGCATGAATTTCATGCACCAGGCCTCTAATATTTATATAATTGTCATGCCATAGTATTGAATGTAGGGAATAGAAAAGGACAAAATGTTCTTGTCTTCTGGTTAATGCTCATTTAGGGGTGCACTCTGGCAAAAGCTCTTTAGATTCCAAAAGGTAGAACTCTACTCAATTTATAAACTCCCAGCCATTTCTTCCATTGACACAATCACAGTTCTATTGTGGCTGATTCAGAGTGGATTCTGATATTAGCTGCTAAGTAATTGGAGGCAGAACTCTGACTTTCAACCATCCTTGAGAAGCCTGGCTTATTGGTCTAGACTCCTGTCTTCACACTGAGTATCTTCTAAGTCTTTGAAGCAAGTCTCCTTGCCCTCTTGTAATCTGACCTCATTCAGGATTAGGATCATCACACACAGTTTTGCAGGTTGTGCACTATACAACTCCAGGGGCACCATTCACAGAAATCTATTAAATATTTGCAAGAAACCATAAACATGATTTTTTCAACCCCCAATTTAACCCCTGAACTCACATCAGCAGGATACAGCCTAAGAAAAATTCAAATTTCCAAAAAGGACATAGTCTCCAATAGTGACTTCACATGTGGCCATGATACCATTGCAATTAACTAGTTATTAATAATATGAAAGGAGCAAAAGGGAGGTTAGACATTTCCATTTGGCAGCTTCACCAGGAAACTGCAATTTCACACTCCTGGGAAACCACTGGCTCATCCCCCACAGATTACTGGGGGAAGGGATTGGACAAAGGGGAAGATAGGTTCATGCCTAGTAAAGTTGTGGTGTCAAGGAAGATGCTGTAAGTCAGATCTGGAACAGAGATCATTAGCCAGAGGGGCAGGGCCAATGCAAGCCTGTGAAAATTTGGGAATACATAATCCACTGGGCAAAGAAGCTTGGTCTCTTGGCACTCTTGGCTCTGGCATTCTGATTCCTTTGGCTTTGCTCCCGCCCATGTTCCCTCTATAGCAATGTGGCCATGCAAACCCCACATACCATGGACTGATGGGCTACAGCTGCGAACACAAACTAAGCTAGCTGATGTTGAATTGAACTGCTCCACCATGGAGCAGAAACTCTGGACATTGGCTTTGCCCTTAGCCCTGCTGAAGGCAAAATGGAACTTCTTCCTGGGTGGGACAAAGGGAAATGGGGCCTTGGAAATTCAGGGATGTGATTCTATAGGAATAAAGCTTTCTGCAATACCTCATCCTCCCAATGGGGGCCTCTGGAAATTCTTATTAAAGTCCATTCCCACCAGTAACCAGTGTGATTGAGGAGCTCTTCTCATCTATAACACACACAGGATAATGAGTATGAAAGAATCTCTCAGAGAGCAGGGTTGATCAGGTGGACCAGTCAAGGGACTTACTCTGCCAGGGCAGGGAATCTTTGCAGTTCCTCCTGCTCATTAGAATTTGACAGTGATTATGCACCAGTGCCTACTATGTATTTCCCATTTTGGCCTTTTCTGATTTGGAGTTTTTATTATGGTTATCCTGTCTTTGCCATACCACTGACTATTGGATGTCTTAGGAGTCACTGCTCCACAAGGAGCCACATCCAAACTTAACAGAGAGGACTACCTAGCACTCAGTGATCTTTGACTCTGAGATGGATTTGGTAACTGGGTGGGATTTTGTATTGGTTCCCCGAGGGAGGAGGTGAATGTGTTCTTTTTTTTTTTTTCTTTAAATATATTTTATTGATTTTATACAGAGAGGAAGAGAGAGGGATAGAGAGAGTTAGAAACATCGATGAGAGAGAATCATCGATCAGCTGCCTCTTGCACACCCCCTACTGGGGATGTATCTGCAACCAAGGTACATGCCCTTGACCGGAATCGAACCTGGGACCTTTCAGTCTGCAGGCGATGCTCTTTCCACTGAGCTAAACCGGTTTCGGATTGAATGTGTTCTTATGTATCAGAAGAGTATGTATTGATGCTTGGTCAGCCAGACAGGTGGTTTCTAGAAGAGCTTCTTAATTGGCCTCTGATATTCATTCTCTCAATCTTGCTTTTATCGATACTAAAAATTGGAGGGTCTATTAATACGATAGGGCTAAGAAGATGGCGGATGAAGAGCATATTCGGCACTGCATGCTTTACGAGTTCCAATTAGGAAGAAAAGCAAGTGAGGCTGCAAAAAACATCTGTAGTGCTCTTGGTCAAGATGCAGTTAGCGCCAGAAAATGCCAGCGTTGGTTTGAGAAATTTCGCGAGGGAAATTTTTCGTTAGATGACAAGAGTGGTCGCGGCCGTGTGTCCAATTTTGATCAAGAAGCTCTTCAAGCTCTTTTGGTGCAAAATCCTCAAATTACCCAACAAGAGCTTGCGACAACTTTAAATTGTTCACAAAAAACAATTTCCAATCAATTGCGTGCACTTGGCAAAGTCCAAAAGTTTGGAAAATGGGTTCCTCATGAGTTGACCGACAACAACCGTAATCAAAGAGTCACAATTTGCAGTTCGCTCCTCTCTCGTCAAAACCGTTTGCCGTTTTTAGAGCAAATTGTTACCGGAGATGAACAATGGGTGCTGTATGTTAATTTGAAAAGGCGGCCTCAATGGTTGGACAAAAATGAGGCTCCGCAGCCCACGCCAAAACCTGACTTGCATGCGAAAAAAGTGATGTAGTGTGTTTGGTGGAATTTTAAAGGAATTCTTCATTATGAACTTTTACCATCTAACCAAACCATTACAAGTGCAGTGTATAGTGCCCAATTGGAAAGGTTAGCCCAAGCTTTAAGAGAAAAAGAACCCGCGCTGATTAATCGGAAGGGCATAATTCTTCACCATGATAACGCACGACCGCATACTGCAAGAATCACTGCTGAAAAACTGCGCCAGTTGGAATGGGAAGTTCTCCCTCAACCTGCATATTCTCCTGATATTGCCCCTTCCGATTACCATTTGTTTCGTTCTTTGCAAAACTTTCTTCTTGGAAAAAAATTTAATAATGAAGAATGCCTCAAAAATGCATTGACCGATTTTTTTGCATCAAAATCACAAGAATTTTACAACAGAGGGATTAAAATGCTTCCTGAGCGTTGGGCACAAGTAGTAGAAAACAACGGCAACTATATTGTTGATTAAATTTTGTTGTATTGTTTAAATAAATTCGATTTAAAAAAGTATTAGAAAACGACATTAATTATTACCAGACCTAATAGTTTTGCAACAAAAACCAAACCAAACACAAACTTTTTCAAGCAAAACTTGTTAATTGCACTTCACACGTTCTGTAGATACCACATGTTTGAAGGTTATGTCAATACAAGTCAACGCCAAGCAAGATTTTAAACGAATGTTTAAAAACGACATTAATTATTACTAGACCCGATACATCGTTATCAAGCTAAAAATACTTCTTTTGTTGTTGTTGTCTGGTGGACCATATTATTAAGCTCTGCCTAATGGGTGTAAAAGGAAATTAACAGGGGCCTTAACAAGATATCTTCACTTATCTTTCTACCCTTACAAGGTTGTGCTGCACCAGCTTTGCCTATACAGTTGAGAGCTTCATTTAGTAAATTTTCTTGCCGGAGTTGGTAAATTTTCTTAAAGGGCCTGATAGGAAGTACTTTGACTTACAGGCCATAGAGTCTTTGTTACAGCTACTCAATTCTGGTATTATAGCCCAAAAGCATCCACAGACAAAACTTGCATAATTGAGCAAGGCTGTCTTCCAATAAAACTTTATTGGCAAAACCGGGCAAACAAAATTCTGACCATAGATAATTTCTTTACCCCTGCTCTCGTGGAATTTCATAGGTGAAATCTGGGTCCCTGAATGGCCTCATGGAAGAAAGCCACCCTATCATCTACCAGCTTAGAATTTATGTGAAGGAGCAATAATTCTTCATTCTTATTTACGTGATTGTTATGTTGTGTTGAATTCTGTTAAGGTGTTCAAATCAATACTTTAATACAACTTATTTTATTGTGACAAACCCCTAAATATTTATAATCATGATCCACTGTAATTATTGTTACTTAATTTTTTAATAATAATACTTATTATTAAAAATATATTTTATTGATTTTCCACAGAGAGGAAGGGAGAAGGATAGAGAGCCAGAAATGTCAATGAGAGAGAAATATCTACCAGCTGCCTCCTGCATACCCCCTACCGGGGATGTGCCCCCCAACCAATGTACATGCCCTTGACTGGAATGGAACCTGGGACCCTTCAGTCCGCAGACTGACGCTCTATCCACTGAGCCAAACCGGTTTCGGCATTACTTCATTTTAATAACTAGTTTATTTCGTTATAAAAATAGCAATAATAGGGGAAGTAAGTTTCTCAAAATCTCGTGGCAAGTCTGAGGTACTGAGAAATGCTCCTATCTCCTTTGATTCTGAAGTTG
The DNA here is from genome assembly GCF_014108245.1 of Pipistrellus kuhlii. Lineage (NCBI taxonomy): Eukaryota > Metazoa > Chordata > Mammalia > Chiroptera > Vespertilionidae > Pipistrellus > Pipistrellus kuhlii. Next base: position 14,300,273 of record NW_023425529.1, on the reverse strand, counting down.
CCAATTAGAAGTAGCAACTGAGGATTAAGTGTTTTTGTTTTTTCCATTTTGTTTTTAAACTCAAATCATGATGAAAGTGGTTGGGAGATGTCAAATGACCTGAGTCACTCATTAGTAGTAAAGATACTATAATGAATAACGTATCATTAAATGCACATTAGTTGCAGGTTCCTGCCTGCAATTCTAGTTAAACATAAATATCTCAAAGGCAACATACTTATAAAGGAAAATCCAATATTTTGCATAATATAGTCACATATTACCCATCATTCAAGGCATTGTATGTACTATCATCAACTATATTAATCACCTTTTAAATGAATAATCAATATGAAATTGAGAACAACAGTTTAATACTTCCTTTCATGTTGCTGACAGCCCACGGTTTCTGAAGAGCAAGGTAATCAAAACAAAATAATTGGTCATTTTGAAATAGGAAATGTATACACTAAGGAGGCAGTTGAAGGGAATGGACTATTAATTATTTTTGAGAAAGTTATGCATCAATTTTTCATATTAAAAAGTTGATCTTTATTCCTTTCTCTGTTTTGCTTTCTATCTTTAATGAAGGCTTCTGTATGGTCTCTTCTTATGTTGCTATTTCTATATTAAATACATTTGTTCATTTAAAAATTTCATCTTCGGCTTCATAGTTTTAAAAGTGCAAAGTGATATTTATATTACCAGTTTAGGGTTTTGTAATAGTAGGTGTGGTTGCCTTGTAAAGCTCTTTTGGTATAGCAAATGTCATGTTCCTTATTTGTGTGTTATTCTCTAAAGATATTCGAGGCAGCACCCCCAGAGACAGCTGTGACAATAATGCCCCACCATGACAACAGAGGAACAGTGCCAGCGCTCAGCAAAACAAAATTTACTTGGCAGGGGAGAGAGAATAGAGGCTTTTCACAGCTCTTTGGAAATGCTAATAAGGTCTCAACCTTGAACCATGTTTGCTTTTTATCTGGGAAATCCTTTCCAGTTATGATACCATCTGTATAAGTAGAAGGAAGAGATTCCAAGTTGTAATTTTATATACAGATTTGTGAGAAGGGCCAGCCCCAAATTCAGGTGCTTTCTTTTCACCTGGGAGAACATAGTGCATCTGGGGACATTTTAAAACCAATAGTCAACTTTGGGATCCTTAAACTTAAGATAGTCTCAAGCTTGGCAGGCATCACCACCAGTGGTGGTGTGTTAAAGTAGATGAAATGCATTTGCAATGTGTAAACAGTTGACTCAGAGCTCAAGTTTTGTTCTCATGAATAGCTCTTTAAGCTTCCCTGTCCCATTTTTTGTTTTGTTTTTGTTCTATGTTGGATCTTTGAAGAAAAATATTATTTGTTAGCTCAATTTAAAGATCCACACTAAGCCAACTAAACTCAGCCTTCACACTCACACCCTTTTCCAGTATCTGGCACTAATCTTTTAAATAGGTTGTCAGAGGAATTCTGTTTTGTGGTATGTTAAATTGGTCATGCTCTTATGTCCCAACAGCACATGAAGTCTTCAAGTTGAGTTGCTGGGTGGAAGCGCTCCCCTCCCTTTTTCTGTCTCATCCTCATTGGAATAATTAGATGGATGGTGCCTTTCTTCTGTGATTTATCTATGTTTTCAATGGCATTAATCTCATAAAGAGAAGGGCCATTAGGAATTCCAAAAGTGAACACTTTAAAATATCTTTTTGAAATTTTCTGTTCCTTCTTTGTTATAGCTGAAAGTCTTAGAACTTTGAAGAGTTATATAAAATAAGCTGTAACTCTCCTTTTGATTATTTTTGATTTAATAATTTGTGGCTTAAAGAATTATATAAGGTGACACTGTTTAATATAAGGACAGATAATTCAGAATTATGGGAAACCTTAGTTGTATCATTGCATAGCAAAAGTCATCTATTGTTTCTGATGAACTGTCTTAAAATTTATCTTTTCCAACAGAAGAAATAATATTATTATTAATAGGTGCCTTTAAATGCTTATTGACATTTAAATGCTTTAGTACTAGATGTCAAATTATATTTTTGTCTTTATTATTTTCACATATGCTCAAATAATAAGAAAAGTGGGTGAAATAGAAAAATATCGGAATATTATTTATATGTCTATGCAAACAAATAAGACTTAAATAAACATTTTGTAATTAAGTTAGTAATATAAATAACAATATGTACTTACTGAGTAATCTCTGTTATAAACTGTTGAAAGTTATAGTTGCACTGATTTAAATTAAAGTGACTTAGGGACCAAAACGTTCTTTCATAATAAAATATTTTTTAGTGTTCCAACCTACCAAAATATATGTGTGTATCTGTATAAAGTTAAAAAAAATGTTTATTGTAAAAAAATTAAAACTTTTACCGAAATTTTATCAGAGATAATCACAAATATTTTGTTATATATCTTTTCAGTCTTTTAAGAGAAATGCACACAAGCATATTTTCTTTTACAAAATTGATATCAAAATTTATAGAAATCCAACAGTGTTTTACTATTTGCTTTTTTCTCTCACAATGTGATATTTTTTTCTTTAAATATTATTAACGTGATTTTAAAGGTTAATTAAATGAACATACCACAATTTATTTAACAAAATTTTTATTGTTGGACATTTAGAGTGTGGCTCAATTTTTACTTTCTTTCTTTTTTTAAATCCTCACCCAAGGATATGCTTTTATTTATTTTTAGAGAGAGAAGAAGGGAGAGAGAGAGGGAGAGAGAGAGACAGACAGACATCTCTGTGAGAAACATCGATCCATTGCCTCTCATACACACCCTGACTAGAGATTGAACCTGCAATCTTTTGATGTACAGACAATGCCCTAACCAACTGAGCCACCCAGCCAGGGCAATATTTCCTTTTTTATAGTAACATTCAGCAAAATACCATTGAATGTAAATCTTCAGATGCATCCTGATATTCCTTAGTATAAATTCCTAAATCTAAGATTAATGAGTTCAAAGTTATAGTCACTGCAATTTCAGTGGGTAAAATAATTTTAAAAAAAACCTTGTTATTTTCAAGTCTAGTTTTTTTCAGGTTTCATATGTCAAAAATGAATTCTCTAAGGAAATAATATATATTTTTTAAATGGGAAAGAGAGTTTTGGCTTGTTCCACATGTGAAACTTTATCAGTAGCTATGTACATGTGCTTTTATGGGCCTTGCAACTGTATTTGGGAAACAAAATGGCTTGGAGTCCCCTTCTACCATGAGTACTCCATTGTTCCATTCACAGCAATCCACCTACAGCTAGCTATAGGCCTGATATTATCACTCCTATCATTTGGACAGGTGTTTCTGAAGGGTGGAGATGGAAACAAAGACTAGTGACCTAAGAGAGATTAAAAATTAATACGAAATCAGGCAACAAGGACTTAAGTAAATGGTGAGGCTGGTCAAAGTGGGTGAGAGAAGCAGAGTAAATATTTTAATCTATTTTAATAAATACTAATCAGCTAGCTTAGTGAAAATCTCCTTTGGATACATTATAACACAATGGCTTATGCAAACATTTGATAAACCATACTTGAGTGTGGATATAGTATAGTCTTTAAGATGAGGCCCTGGGAATAGATTGCAGGTTATATTCTCCTCAGTTATTTACAACACACACACACACACACACACACACACACACACACACACACAAATATAGCTGTGGGAATAAAATTAATATGAGTAGTGAACAAGAAATAATTAAAGGCTGTAAGGCTTTTCTGAATTGAGACTAGCTGGAAGCTCTAAGAGCTATTTTGTGCTTGCATTGCTACTATGGGAAGAAAGGAGAACTTATCTTAAAAGGGATAGTCTGTTACCCAGGGCAGTCTTCCTATGGATAAAAATCCCTTAGAAACTTCTCTTCCATGTGAAACCAAACAATTGAGATAAGCAGTCTCTCAGAAGAATACAGTAACTGAAATCTTATCAATCAGAATTTATCAGAGATGAGAGGCATTAATATTAGGACCAAACAACCGAAACCGGTTTGGCTCAATGGATAGAGCGTCGGCTTGGGGACTGAAAGGTCCCGGGTTCGATTCTGGTCAAGGGCATGTACCTTGGTTTCGGGCACATCCCCAGTAGTGGGTGTGCAAGAGGCAGCTGATCGATAACTCTCTCTCATCGATGTTTCTATCTCTCTCCCTTCCTCTCTGTACAAAATCAATAAAATATATTAAAAATATATATTAGGACCAAACAGATGTAATCATTGTCATCATTGACTCTGTCTGTGGCCCTTTGGCCAGGGGTGGTGCCTTAGAGCAGTGGTTTCCATATCTGAGCATCAGCCACAATGGGTATTAACATTTTCTAAGTCAGAATCTTTGGGAGTAGGGCTTAAGATTTTTTCTTTCTTCCTTTTTTTTTTTTTAGATTCTCTTTTAGAAAAAATTTTCAACTCAGCCAGGTTAGAAGTTGCTTCTTGGAAATTTAGAATTTTTAAATTGTGAGATTGCTGACTGGCCATTGGGCCTGTTGAGAGTTTTCTAGAGATATCTATAAAGCAGAGATGTTGAAAAAAATATTAGAAACATTTATATATTTATCTTGAAAATCTAATTTTAAAAGAGTTCAACTTTTTTCATGTTTTTATGAAATGCATGATATATAAGTACACATTACATGATATAATTTATAAATAAGTATCCATGCAGAGGGCTTGTGCTCAAATGTTTTACTGATTGGGTTGAGTAGTTTAAACAAAATTTGGGAACTACCATATTTCTGTAGATATTGTCAAATTGCTGTGTTATGCAAATTATAGAGCATTAATGTTCCTATTTTTTCCACCTTTCCAATATCACTGGGTATTTATCAGACTTCTTAATTTATATCAATCTGATGCTCTCATTCATTGTTTATATTTCTCTTGTTACTAGTGAGGTTGAACATCTCTTCAGACGCTTATTGGTTATTCTTTTAAATCCTGTATTTTTTTTTCTAAGAGTGTTAAAGTTTTCTGTATATGTCATTTTTCTGAGAGTTAAAGTTTTGCATTTTATACTTAAATCTTTAAACTTTCTGGAACTGATATTTTGTATGTGTGTGTGTATAGTGTGAGGTTGTTTTTTTTTTTTTTCTATATGTAAAACTATTTGTTCTCTGTGTTAAAAAAGAAATAGATCCTTTATAATACTGGCAGAGTTGTATCTTTGCAAGGTTCCCCCCAACCCCTTTTTACATTTTAATGACTGAAATTGCCTGCTGCCCATAAGAATTATGCATCAAAAGAAACTTTTACATGATTACCATTTTATACATACATAGAAATTTAGCCTGTGTAGAAATTTCTATCATCTGATTGTCACTTTGATTGAGTTATTTGCAAAGTACCATAAACATTTATATTTAAACTCGAGGCCGATGCACAAAGATTTGTGCAAGAATAGGCCTTCCTTCCCCTGGCTGCTGGCACTGCCTTCGCTCTGGCCTGGAGCCGCCTTTCTGCCTCTTGCCTTGTTGCATCAATTTGCATATCCCCTCCTTATTGGCTGTGGACGCTGCCATCTTTGTTGTGGAGTTATGGTCAATTTGCATATTTTGTCTTTATTAGATAGGATTTAAGTCTGTCAGATTAACTTAAAATAACTTCAAAAAGATTACACTTTAATGTAAAATTGAAAAGTTATTGTGTATTAAAAAAGGCATTAAAACTGATCTATGAGATACTAGTATAAGTTTTTATGAGGGAACAAAAGTTTGTTATTCCAAAACTAGCTTATTGTCCCTATTTTTAATTTTGTTGTTGACAGTATTACAGATGTATCTCATTTTCTCCTTTTTCGCTCCCCTCCACCCAACCCCACCCCTGTCCCTATTTTCTTGCTTAGCAAAAAACACATGATTTACCAGGTTCCAAGAAGGAAAGCCACCACAAATGCTTCAATTCTTTTTTTCCCTGTGTTGTAGGCCTGGCAATGTAGTTAAGGGCATTGGAAATTCCTAAATATAGGAGAGATTGATAGGACTAATTCACACATCATGGAAGATTTAGGCACTGAATATATGTAAACATTTTCTGGATAATATTCAAGGAAAATTGTCTGACTTCCAGTCTTATGTAATTCAACTAAGAAAATAACAAATACAAAGTGCAGAACACATCCTGGTATTCTTTAATTAATATGCTTTAAAATTGTCTTGTTAATTCTTAAAGTGATAAAGAGGATTATCAAGTGTTATGCCAAACAGAGGTCACTGTTTGATGCTCCATATCATGCTGTTTGTAAGAAGTAATTTGAAAGTTTAAGAAAAGGAAAAGTTTCAAACTTTGATTATAATACTGCATAACAAAGTATAATATAAAGTATAAATAAATATATGCTGTTGTTGATTATGAAAACACTAGAGGCCTGATGCATGAAATTTGTGCAAGGGGCTGGGCCCTTGCAGCCCCAGCTGCCTAGGGGCCCTGTGGCTGGTTGTTCCAGAAGGTCATTCTGGAAGGTCGTTCTGCCATCTGGTCTAATTAGCATATTAGCTCTTTATTATATAGATTTTTTGTGCACATTTGTTATATTGTTCTTTTTTGAAAAAACAAACTAATAACCAAAAAAAAAAAAAAAAAAACAACCACACACACACTGCATTGTATTTATAGTCTGTCTGACAATTGATAGCATTTTAGAATCAAAGAATTTGCAATACCTCTTTTAAAAAATATATTTTTATTTATTTCAGAGAGAGAGAGAGAGAGAGAGAGAGAGAGAGAGAGAGAGAGAGAAACAGAGAGAGAGAAATATCAATGATGAGAAAGAATCATTGATTGGCTGCCTCCCACCCACCCCCATCTGGGGTTCGAGCCTGCAGCCCTTGACTGGAATTGAACCTAGGACCCTTCAGACTGAAGGCTGACACTCTATTTGCTGAGCCAAATGGGCTGGGGCTGCAATGCCTTTTTTTGAGGCATTAATCAAGATTCCTGTCTGCTACCTCTTGCTTATTCTTAGGAAGATCTGTTATGTTCTAGTTAAGCAGGATTCACCACATAGTCTAAGCCAGGGCCCAGAGAACTACAGGCAAGAGGCAGGGGCATTATCTTTCTCTTAAGATAGAGACTGTAAAAAGAATTAGATTGGAGTTGGTCAAGTTCAGCTTGGGCTGTTAATGCCTGAGCCATGGTGTTATTTGGGAAAGGAATGCCCCAGGTTTTTCGAAATGTATTGAAGTGATTATTATTGAGACTCAGAGCAAAATCATACCTTTGTGGGTTGGTGGGGGGGTGGTGGCTTTCATGATGACAGTGGGAATTTCCCTGCCAGTCATCTCAGAAAATGTAGTTTCTAGGACTGAAAATAAGGTTGGACTAGGGTAAGTCTTTGAGGACCAGAGGAAAACTCTTTTGTCTCAATGGACCTTTTGACATCTGTGTTTTGCTGCATGTACATGCCAGTACATTATCAATGGTGGGGGTAAGTCAATGCTTGCCATATGAGTGTAAGTTGAAATTTAGGCATGGAGATGCCCTGATGGTATCTAGTGTTGATTCCTGGTCCTGTAGGCTGTCCCTAAGAGGAGTCTTATCTTATAGGAGATGTAATTCCCATGCCAGTAATTCAGATATTTGTGTGCATATATATCTCCTGGAGAGTGTATCATAGAGGTTGGAGCAAAAGTAGGTTTACACTTGTTCCTATGGAAATTAATATAATAATAAATAAATAATAATGCAAGAATGAACTGTTTGGGTACTCACAACTGTAACCATACTTTTTTTTTTTTGAGTTTCCTAACCTACTTATTTATTTATTTATTTATTTATTTATTTATTTATTGTAACCCTACTTTTGCCCCACCTTGTAATGCAGACATGAAACCCATTTCTAGAAACTCTAAGTGTTAATGGGGCCCGAAACCTTGTTTGTAATAAACACTCAGATAATTCTAATGCATTTGGTGTACCTCTTAGGAGATAATCTGACTTCCAGTTGGTTACTTTTGATCCTTTGTTGAAGTCTTCTTATAGGTGGTAGTCTGCTGTGATGTATTTTGGTAAGGGCCTGTTGCATGCATTAGAAGGTTTGGCAAAGGAGAAGACGATCTCATATCCCTAAGGTCAGAGCAGTGGGAGGAATGGTGGTAACCAAGCTAAAGATAGTTGTATTTAGTAGAATAGCTATCTCATTAGGGACATCAGGAGAGTCAGCAGCCTTAGGTAGTCTTCTGGGGAGGCAGCAAAGTTGACATCTACACGGGGTTTTCAGTGGAAGAAATCAGAAGAAATAATTTTTGAGTTAAGAATCCAGACAATTTAGGATAAAAGGGCTCAAGAGCACAGAGTGGTTTCCAAAGAAGGGAAGTCCACCCTTTCTCCCTCCCCATTCAACCCCTAGATGTTAAGTAGCCAGTAAAGACTAACTTCAATTTCCTTAAAGGGTGACAAACAGGAAGAAAAGAGAGAGCCTAACATTACTGCTCTTGGGAACCGTTCTTATGAACTAGGACTTTCTTGACAGCTCCCGGTGGTGCTAGTGATTTTGGGGACTCTCTCATGTTTGTGTGTTTGATTAACCTCTTCCCAACTTCCCATTCTCAAACCAGCACAATGATTGGAAACCTAAATATCACCTCTAGAGGGAGCTTGAGTCTCTACCAAAATCCTGAGTGGCTTCATTGGTTTGGGATGCCAGTTATCTTCCAAGAAATTTACTTTTTAAGATTACACAACAGAGGCAGTGAGCCTGTGGAGTCCTCATCAGTATCCTGCACTCTCTGTCTTCTTCAGTATTTAGAGCTCAGGGCAAGCTTCCCTCTCTCTTCTTGGCTCAGGAGACATTCTTGTACTTTCCACAGGTACCTCCTTCCCAGTGCTCCCCATACCATTCAAAGTATTAATGGTAGAGCTCATCACTTCCCTCAGGCAAGACTCATTCTTAGGTATCTAAAGGTCTTGACAATAGTCTTAATTACCTGTTTCCATATTGCTCCAAGTGGGGTATAGGACCATAGAGGCAGACTGGTCTCAGAGCTTCTGTAGGGACGGATCACAAAGAAGATAGATTTGCAAACGTTACCTTGAAAACCATTCTCAAGAAACAGCAATAACATCGATTTCCAGGAAAGAATAGTTAAAAGAATTTCTTCTGTATCAATCCCAAAGAATGGGAGCTTTGACCTTTTGTCCTCAATAGATTGTTTGCTTGAAGTAAAAAAATGTTCACCGGGAATAGCTGTCATTAATATGGGTGACCAAAAGGTTAATATAGCCCAGAACATACTTTTCATTGTTCTGCATTGTTTATTTCCCTTTTGTGAAATTCTGTGGCCAGGGAACTGCATAGTTCCAGTATGTGGTCCAATAGCACATTACTAATTGCATTCTTTAAAATACAGATTTATGTTGGTATGTTTGGCCATAGCAGGAGAGAAGCCAATGTAGGGGGTTATAAAGCGTCAAGGTTATAAACTTCATGGTGCTTTCAGGCAAATGAGGAATTTTTATTAATTCTTTAAATGCAAATGCCCAGTAATGTCTCCACTTGTCATACCCCCTGCAGCGCTCCAGGTAAGAAAGGATTGCAATCTGCTCAGTTGGGGGCCAAGTTGGAGAAAAATAATCTGATTATTTGGAGGCTCTTTGTTGTCAAATAGTATAGTTGAATATAAAAGACTCTCCTTCTCCCTGAAGATAGCATGTATCAAATGCAGATGCAATACAGAGGAATCTGTTTCTTTTGTGGTTCCTGGCAGGACACATGTTAGAATGAAATCAACAAGTATCTTGGCAGGCACCCTAGATATCGGGTAAATTGTTAACTATCTGACTATTCTTTTACAACACCAAAATTGAGGGTGATATTAAAGCAAAATCTCTTTGTAAGCTAGTGGTTCATAGTCCTATTTTAGATGCCCTTAAATTATCCTTTCTAAGAACTTTGAAAGTGTGCCTTTCTTTTCCTCTTTTGTAGAGTAGGCACAAAAGTTCAAATCTAGAATGACAAGTCAATTTGTATTATTCACCTTTATATTTCAATCAAGGGCATATTGGGTTAACATGAAAAGGATACTAAATCTTGTAAACAAGTTTTGTGAAATCTGTCAAATCTTGTGAAATCTGTCTTTTTGTGAACAAGTCAGCATAGGCTGAACTTTCCATACTTTACCACATTACCTGTAGATAAGTATTATTCCTGACCCATGTTTATGTTTATAATGCATACAACAGAGGTATGATGACTAAAGAAGGAAGATATTGCTTTATATTGGTGCTTGACATGTGGGCTGAAGACTCCTGAGAAACTGGAGAATTAGAGACAGGGCTTCCAATTGGCATGTAAAACAGCATGTCAATCAATAAATAACAAGTCTTGCATATATATTTGTTTTATAAGTCAGTTGTCATATTAGTTTTTACTCACTGTTTTATCTTCAGAGCTTGCCTCAGTGGCTGGGTCATATAAGGCATTCTGTAAAAATACAAATAAAGGAATAAAGAAAATAATGAATGTGATTTTCCTAACATATAATAATAAAAATAAAAATTTATTTAAAAAACATTACAAAACTGATATTTTGTCATCATGGTGTCTTTTTTTATTGTGGTAAACTATTCCTAACAACATTTAATCATTTTAACCATTTTAACCATTTTAAGTGCACAGCTATGTGGCATTAGTCACAATGGTTTATTTTTATTTTAATAATCCTTACCTGAGGATATTTTCCCATTGATTTTTAGAGAGAGTGGAAGGGAGGGGGAGAAACATCGATGTGAAAGAGTCACTTCAATTGGTTGCCTCCTACATAGCCCAACCAGGGCCAGAGATGGAGCTTGCAACAGAAGTACATGCCCTTGACTGGAATTGAACCGGGGACAATTAAGTCTGCCAGCCAACTCTAGTCACTGAGCCAAACCAACCAGGACACAATGATTTCTTAATTAATACTAAGAGTACAAATACTAACTTGGGGTGGGATTCTAACTAAACCTAAAAGGGTCCTCATTCATTCAAAGCTTGAAAACCACTTGTATTCCATTTCCCTGATGTAAAGTCAGCCAAATCTTAACTATTTCCAGTGTCATACAGCTCATCTCTTCAAGGGGTTTCATGACAGGGCCAATAAAAGGTGTTAAAAAGTTATTCCTTATATTGAGTTGAAATCTATCTCTTTATATTTTCCCATTGATCTAACTAATTCTAGTTTGAAGGAACAGAATCAATACATTATGCCTTCTTCCAAAGAACAGCTCTTATCAGTTGCCAGCTTTTTTGTTTGTTTTTAAAACAACTTATTATAGAGAGTTTTTGTCAAATCTAACCAAAATTCCTCCTATTGAAATATAAAGTTGACATATTAAAAAAAATGCTTCTTTCTACAATTCTGGACCTTAGAAAACATGGAAAGGAATATAAAAAGCATATGTAGGTTGAATGGGCTGGACATATCTTTCCATGTCCCAAAAACCAAGACGCAGTGGTACAACTCAGGCCATTGCTTGGGCAGGAGAGGCTTTACCCAAGACAAACTTACTTACTCCTCACTCTTTTTGTCATTAGTACCGATGAAGCATATGCTGTGCCACCCTTGACTTCTGTCACTCTTTGCCACAGCCAAGAGATTTGAAGTTTCCCCATACAATCCTGTGTGTGCCAATGTTTAGAAACATTTTTAAACCAAAAACTATCATTATAATTTCTTTTCCTTCATTCTTGCCCCCCCTTCTATTTTCCTTTTAATCAGATATTTGAGATAGTAAAACACAAATCAAAACAGAAAGTTCTTTCTTTCTTCTCCTATCACTCTTTTCTCTCCACCATTCTGCCTTCTGTAACAGAAACCACTGTTTTCCTTCTTTGATTGTTTGCCAACAATAATGTCTTTCTGAATTATCCATCTTAATTAAAAGTGGATGTCAGCGTTAAACCAAACTCCTGGCTTCACATTTTGATGAAGCCAATATAATAATATATTATAGTCAGAACATATTGGACCTAGTGGTAGGTCACACTCTAATAGATGCTGAAGGAAGGTTGATTATTTTGTGAAAGACAAAATAACAAAACAAAATAGTTGGAGCTGCCAGCCCATACTTGGCTGCCTCCTGTGTTCCCTGATTACTAGAGCCAAAATTAGCTATGAGTGGGAGACCAGGCTTTTTTCCCCCAACTCCCACCTAATGTTGACTCACATGGACATTTCCAAAGGATCTCCAAGTACAAAATAATTTGTAATAAGTAAAAATGCTTCATTTATAATTTACACCTTTTATTAAGGCCTATAAATGAATTTTGTATTTCATAGCTAAATGAAGTATATGGGAACCATTATCTAAATTGAAGTTTATGACTTGCTTCTAGAAGTCATTTCTTGGACAAGATCTTGAAAATTTTGCTCCTCATTAGTTATTTCCACAAGTGATTTTTTGGCAAAACTTACTCATACCAGGATATGAAATCAACAGGGGCTACTTTACCTGGTTTTCTTTTTTCTCATCTTAAGAAAACAAAAACAAAAACTTTCACTCAATCAGAATTTATTAGTCTCCTATTAATAATGCTTTGGGGTCTTGTCTTAATTACCTAAGAGAACTAATGAATGCCAATTAGCTAGAGCCATAATTCTAGAACTGAATTTAGCTAAACCAACCAAATTGGGCCATCAGTTCTAAGGGCAAGAGGCCTTCTATTGGTATAGCATTCCCTGACTTGTCCTTTTTCATGAGGACAGGAAATACTCCTGTCATTTCTTACTAGCAAGGAAAAATTGCTGATTTCTCTTTAACAGAAGACAAGACATTCTGCTGATTGTTATCCCATGGTGATCATCTAAATATCAATACTTTTGTAATGATAAGTTCCTGCTTATTTGAGGACTTGAAGAAAGCCTTCAGGTAATATGGTCTGTTTCCAAGACAGTCCTTTATGTTCATGTTAAGGAGTCTAAGTCTGCTGTTGGCTATTTCCTCACCATAGTGTGGCATTTTCTCTATAAGAGTTGATAGTGTTGATATCTTCTCTTGGAAGCAGCAAGTATCTCTCTTATTTCTCTCTGAAAGTACTTGGAGTGTGTCTTTAATACAATATGGAGGGAACATTACTAACCTGCTGCTAATAGAGCATATCCTTCAAATGACAGTTTCTTAAAAAACAGAAGTCATGGGGTGGTGGTGGTAGAGAGAAGGTGGTGGCAGATAAAAGGAGACCTGACAGCCATATCAACCCACTGCAATCCTATGAGCCTGGTTTAGATCCTGATTTAAGCAATACAATTATGAAAAGATACTTTCAGACAACTGGGAAATTTAATCATTAACTGGGCACTACATGATATTAACAAATGATTGTTAGTTTTGATCATATATTGGGTTTATGTTATAAAAAGAAGTGCTTTTCTGTTAGGAATACAAACTGAAATATTTATAGTTGAAATAATAATAATAATAATATGTTTGGAATTTGCTTTAAATATTCCAGAAAAAAAAGATGAAATAAGGTTGGATAAATACTAATTATTGACACTATGTTCATGGAGAGTCATTAGATTACTTGCTTTAATTTTGTATATATTTGAAAATTTTCCAAAATACAAATTTTTTTTAAGTGAGAGAAAAAGCACATCCTTTATTTTCCCCACTATTAATTTTAAAAAAATATATATTTTATTGATATTTTACAGAGAGGAGGAAGGGAGAGAGATAGAGAGCTAGAAACGTCGATGAGAGAGAAACATCGACCAGCTGCCTCTTGCACACCCCCTACCGGGGATATGCCCGCAACCGATGTACATGCCCTTGACTGGAATCGAACCTGGGACCCTTCAGTCTGCAGACCGACGCTCTACCACTGAGCCAAACTGGTTTCGGCCCCACTATTAATTTGTTATTACACTACTAACAGTGAAAAAATATTCAAACCAGGTCTTGCCTATATTATTTGTAATACTCATAAAATAATTAATTACTAAATTAAATAGCTATAATGACTGTTTATTTATTATTAAATCCTCACCTGATGATATATTTTTCTTTCATTTTAAAATATAATTTTTATTGTTGGTAGTCTGATATGTTTATTGATTTTTATTTTATTTTTTTTGAGAGAGAGAGAGATGAAAAAAAAATACACAACAATAAGCATCAAGGTGAGAGAGAAATATTGATCGGTTGCAACCTAGGTATGTGCCTTGACCAGGATGACATTCCAGCCAACAGAGCCACACCAGCCAGGGCATGTTATTTTTATATTTGCTAACTACTGTATTTCATGTGTTTTATAAATATTTCATTAATAACTCTGTAAAATAGGTTATATTATTCCCCTTTTGCAGTTGAGGAAACCGAGTTTCAGAGAGCTTAAATAACTAATGTAAGGTTAATAAAGCCAACAGATGATGTAGCCCGTGGTTTGGACACAGAGCTGTCTAATTTCAAAGCTCTTTGCCATGACTTGTGCCTCTTATTCTATTTGTAGTTTGGGGCCTTGCTGATTGGTGGAGTCAAGTAAACTGGCTAATTAAGTGATTCTCTTAAAGCAAACCAGAGAATGTCGTTCTTTACTGAAAATCTCCCAAAGACTTCATTCTTACATAAACTTAGCTCTAAAATGTTTACAAAATCTACAGGGCCCTCATGATCACCTCCCCCCTGCCAATTCCACACCTCATCTTTTTCAACTCTTTCCTTTGCTTACACTTGCTGCAGTCATGTTGATATCCTCATTGCTTTTCCTTAAATGGACGGAGCATCCTGCTTAGTTTGGTTTTCCTTATGCCTGAAATGCTCTTTCCCCAGATATCACATGGTTCACTTTCTTTTCTCTCCCCTCATCTTCTTTAGTTGGCTGAAATGTCTTCTGTATCAGAGAGGATTTTCTTGTACATCAAAATAGAATAGCACCACCACTGAAATTTTCTCTTTCCCTCCTTACCTTTTAAAATTTTTCTTCATAGAGCTTATTATTCCCAGATGTTATTATGCACATTTAGCGGGGGGTTGGGGGGAATGGTGGTGTCTGTTTTCATCCATAGAATGTACACTCAATGAAAACAGGGATTTTGTTAATCTATTCATAGCTCTATCCCTGGTGCCTGGAATCGTGCCTGGCACTTTGGAATTGCTCAATAATATTTGTTGAATCACTGATGACTCTGGGCCTCATCAGCACAGTGATCTGGTTACATACTACTATATCATGCCCAGACTAGGCAACATATGGGGCTGAAAGGAGTCAATGAGAAAGGCCTGCAGCACCCTCTGGAATCCAGATCCATCATTTCCTAGCTGCCTGCCTATGAGCAAGTTTTTCGACTCTTTTTAGTCTTACTTTCCTCCTCTGTAAAATGTGATCATTATTAGATAAGTACATGATTATTAGATTCTTAGGTAGAATACTGAGCAACCTGTCCAGTTCAAGTCTTCTTCTTTTTTTTTTTTATTAAAATATATTTTATTGATTTTTCACAGAGATGAAGAGAGAGGGATAGAAAGTTAGAAACATTGATGAGAGAGAGTCATCGATCAGCTGCCTCTTGCACACCCCCTACTGGGGATGTGCCCGCACCAAGGTACATGCCCTTGCCCGGAATCGAACCTGGGACCTTTCAGTCCGCAGGCTGACGCTCTATCCACTGAGCCAAACCGGTCCCGGCTCAAGTCTTCTTTTAATGGTAAATCAGAAGTTTCTCTCTCAACTCCAAAAACTTTCTTTGCTTTCATAATTCCAGACATCTAATCAGCAGCCAAGAAATTTTGAAAGGCCTTTGGCTGGAAACTGAGGATTTATTAAAGATGGGCTCTTCCTCTTGTTTGAGCATGTAGATGACATGGAATAACCTCTCTGATTTATTGAATTAGCTTTTCCAGTGTTGTTTATGCCACCAGATGATCACTTCCCAATTTGAGAAAAATCACGTCATAATGAGGATTAGATGGCACAAAAATGACAGTCATCTCTGCTGGATCTGTTACATTCTTTTCTTTCTTTTTTTATAAACCCAAAATCCCTAACATACTAAAAGTTTGCACAAAGACTAATTGTTGTTATAATTTTCCAGGATTTAATAAATTAGCCATTGTTATGAGATAACCTCAAAACATTAAGACATCTAGGCTAGGAGGTAAAAAAATAATTTTAAAATGGAGCAAAAGTATGGACACATTAGTTAAACATTTTTTAACCCCACATAGTATTTTTTCAAACTTGAGTGGAAAGTGGTATAACCACAGGAATGTACATTAACAAAAGCAGTAAGCTAATTAAATAACACACAAATGCTGTATTGTCTGGGTATTAATGCTCGAAGGTCATGTCTTCGTTTATAATTGTGAAGAGAATTTATTGAGGGAGGATTATTTAACAGGAATATTTTTGTCCTACAAGTTATGTGCAGGTTAAGATAATCAACACTTGTGGCGTGCGTGCGTGCATGTGTGTGTGTGTGTGTGTGTGTGTGTGTGTGTGTGTTTCTCTGAGTAGAATTGTAAAGAAGAGAAATCTATGCATCATATACTTTTTGCTTATTACATGGTTGGTGCTTAGCTCACAGGATCTTGGGAAGAGAAGGAAAAAGAAGAGGAGAAGATACTTTAAGCTGGGGCTAGTGTTCTAGTCAGTTGGCTATAGTAAGGGAGACAGACTGGTACAGGTTCCTGTGGTTTAATACCTAACAGAGCAGGAAACAAATGAGCACTGAGCCATGTGGCACCTTTTTCCTGCCATCTCTAAACAAACATAGCAACAGTTCAAAAGCACCAAGGTGGGTCTGGCACATGGAACTCGATTTCCTGGTGGCTTTATCTCTGTCTTGGCATTTGGTCTGTGTTTACAGTTTAAGGAACAGATAATGATGTAATGAAGCACAGGAGGGAAGTACAAAATAATGACCATAACATAAAGGTATTGTTTACTCTGTGCTTTTTGGATGGTAGAGAAGGGATGAAAGAGTCAGCTGTTTTGTTTCTGCCTTTGGTTCATCTGTGGCCCAGGCTTACTCCACTCAACAATCCAGTTAGCCAATATTTCACCATAGCTACTGGAGGGCAATGAAGGTTGTGAAAAGCATGTGATGTAATCATACTTTCAGGGAAACCTGTCAGGACTAGTGATAATTGGTGGTTGCCAAAAACTCCTTGCTATCAAGCATAAAGAAAGTGCTCAATAAATATTTGAAGAGACTCGACTGACCCAGGCTCTAGTAATATACTCTATTCCTTTACCAATATAACCGATGTATTGCAGATCTATGTTGGGAAAGCTAACAAAGACTCAAAGTTAGTTTTGCTTATATGTCCCTGTTTCATCTTGGGGAAATAGTAGGTGGAAATCATGGAGGAAAGGTCAAGAACACTAAAGGTCTGAGGCTAAAAGAAAGTCAGTGGGCCCATCTCCTACCTTGAAGATCTAAATGACAGTGTCAAATGGCAGCTTTGAGTGTGACTGTCTTGTGTTCTTTTGGCTAGCTTCTTTAATATAATTTTTTTAGGGCCTTACACAAGTTTTATTCAAAAAAATCTCACATGAGATACCATTTATGCAAGCAATATAGAATACTCAGTGGAAAAACTGGTGTGAGCTCCCTTTGACAAAGGTTTTACAGAGTCATTCTAAGAAGTGCAACTAGAGGAGAGAATCCAAGATGGCGGCATAGGTGGCACCTAACTGCAGCCTCACACAACAATTTCAATAAAATACAACTAAAATACAAAATGGACATTACCCAGAACTACAGGAAAGTTGACTGACTGGAAATTCTACAACGAGAAGGAAAGAGAAAACCAGAAGGAAAATCAGAGGAGCTGTAAAAGGGACACACTGTGTGTGTGGAGAGAACAGAGCCGGAGACGAGGGGAAAGCTGAGTACCTGGCTGGCATTCCCTAGTGGGAAGGAGATAAAAGCTCCGGACTGTGCTGAACCCCAGATCCGACAGCACTGAACCCCAGTTCTAGGCCAGACCCTGAGGACCCAGGCTCATACAGAGGGAGCCTGGGCTGTTAGGCGGAATCTCAGGGGAGCGGTGAAAGGCAGAGCTCCTGGAGGCGCGCACATTACGCGCAGAGGATGGACTGTTGACTCTGCTGCTAGATTGCCCTAGTGGGAAGGAGACAAAAGCTCCGGATGTGCTGAGCCCCAGTTCCGACTGCACTGAACCCCAGTTCTAGGCTAGACCCTAGGGACCCAGGCCCATACAGAGGGAGCCTGGGCTGTAAGGTGGAAACCCAGGGGAGTAGCGAAAGGAAGTCCTGGAGGCACGCACATTGCGCGCAGAGAACGGCCAGTTGACTGTGCCGCTGGATTGCCCTAGCGGGAAGGAGACAAAAGCTCCAGACTGCTCTGAACCCCACTTCCAACCCCACTTCCAACTGAACTGAAACCCAGTTCCAGGCTCATTGGGGGAGAGCCTAGACCAGGTGTCGGCAACCTGCGGCTCTGGAGCCGCATGCGGCTCTTTTTGTTAAGTGAAAAAATCCTTTTTCTGCATGATCCGGTATATAGCATTAAGGTAAGAAACAATATATGCAGTGTTATATTTGTTTTAAATGTCGCAGTGGTTTTGCGGCTCCCAGGTTTTTTTTTTCCTTCAAAAACAGGTCCAAGTGGCTCTTTATGTCTTAAAGGTTGCTGACCCCTGGCCTAGACTGTTTGGTAGCAGACGAAACTCAAGAGCACCTTTCTCTCAGAGGTGCTTGAAACAAGTACTGAAGGACCCTGAAGGACCCTGAGGAATACTGAGACTCAGGAGCCTCATAGGGCGTGGCTGACTGAAGCCAAGGCTGTAGGCTCCACCCTGAAACTCCACCCCATCCAACTTTTAAGGCTACCAACTCAGGGAAGCTGCGAAAATGACGAGACAAGGAAACAGATCATAAACAAAAGAAATGGAGGAGAAAAAGTGACTGGATATAGAGTTCAAAACCACGCTTATAAGGTTTTTCAAGAATTTCCTAGAAAAGGTCGATAAGACCTATGAGGAGATGAAAAGGGACCAACTAGAAATAATAAGGGATCAACAAGAAATAAAGAATACATTGTCTGAAATAAAAGATATTATACAGAGTCTTAAAAACAGAATGGAAGATTGCAAGAATCATGTCAAAGATTTGGAACATAAAGAGCCAGAAGACACTCCTCCGCAGAAGCAAGAAGACAAGAGAATCCAAAAAGTTGAAGATAATGTAAGCAACCTCTGGGACAACTTCAAGCAAACCAACATCAGAATCATGGGGGTCCCAGAAGAAGAGAGAGAGCAAGATACCGAAAACATACTGAAAGAAATAGTGACAGAAAATTTCCCCCACCTGGTGAAAGAATTAGACTTACAAGTCCAGGAAGTGCACAGAACCCCAAACAAAAGGAATCCAAAGAGGACCACACCAAGACACATCATAATTAAAATTCAAGAGCAAAAGACAAAGAGAGAATATTAAAAGCAGCAAGAGAGAAACAGGGAGTTACCTATAAAGGAGCACCCATACGACTGTCAGCTGATTTCTCAACAGAAACCATGCAGGCCAGAAGGGAATGGCAAGAAATATTCAAGGTGATGAATAACAAGAACCTACAGCCAAAAATAATCTACCCAGCAAAGCTATCACTCAGAATTGAAGGCCAGACAAAGAGCTTCACTAATAAAAAAAAGCTAAAGGAGTTCATCACCACCAAACCAGAATTATATGAATTGCTGAAGGGGGTTCTTTCAGAAGAGAAAGAAAAGGGGGTTCTTTCAGAAGAGAAAGTAAAGATAAAAATTATGAACAACAAATACATAACTATCAACAAATGAATCTAAAACCAAGGAAATGAAAAAACTCAATGAACAATATTAACTGTTGAATATATAATACTAGAATCAGAGGTATGGAAGGGGAGTGGACTGATGATTCTCAGGGAAAAGAGGAGTGGGGGGTGCAGGAAGAGACTGATCATAAATTATGCACCTATGGATGAGAACAATGGGGGGTGGGGAAAGGGCAAAGGGTGGAGTAGGAACTTGGTGGAGGGGAAAAAAATGAGGAACTTTTGTAATAATATGAACAATAAAGGTTTATTAAAAAAAGAAAGAAAGAAAAAAAGAACTGACTTGTGAGGCAACAAGGGACATCAGAGTGTTTGAGAGCTTTGCCATTGGGGGAGCCATGGTTGAAGGGAGCAGCCTGAAGCACCAGACTAAAGAGACTGATCTCTATCAGAGAAGAGTAATTCATTATGGATATCACAAAATCTGAAGTAAATAAAAGAATGGAATAGTCTGAATCAGAGACCAGAGTTAATGTAATATGAGAACAAGGCATCTCTGAATGGCTCTATCCTCAGGTGGCTAGCATAGTTGCCTTATGTGCAGAGAAAAGAATGAAGGAAGAGGCAGAGACCACACAAGGATTCTGTGGCAAGGATATATGATTAGAACCCAGGAATGGTGGAATTCAAGAGTTTATTTGCCACTGGAAATTTCCCAGTGAGAACCACAGCCAAACAGAGTACTACTGAGTTAATGGAAACAAAATTTTCTAACTGGCAGTGACCTGGAAGAGTTAAAAATCTCTGATTTGGCCAAATTCAATTTTTTGTAAATAGTGTAAACCAGGGTTAAAACAGAATATTTATTTTCACCTTGTCTTTTTGTGATGCCATTAATTCCTAATTTCTAGTTTTCTGACTTTCTGCATTTCCCACTAAGACCAACCAGCAAAAAAATATTTGGCTAGCAGAAAACAGGAAAATACTATGAATAGCAGTTGGAAAGTTTTGTGTTATGAAAAAACATCATGGTCCTATGAAATCAACAAGGAAATCCTACACATATCTAATAATGGCTTCTCATTTTTAACTGTAGTTCATTTCAAGTAAGCCTTGTGGTCTAGTAACAACACATTTTTATTTTTCTGTTTATCTGTTGGAACAGGTATGAGACTGTAGGGAAATTTCTTCAGGTCAAACTACTATGCAATACTAAGAGTAATATTTCACCGTGTGAGACATTTGGTGTATTTGCCTTTTAAGCTCTTTGGAAAATGTTGCAAATTAAGCCAAATAGTGGACAGAGTAGCCGCTTTCAGGATCATTACTTGATCACATTTTCTTTCCTTCTCAATTCCTTGCCAAGAGCCATTAGATGGGCCATGTGGGACTGTAAGTAGAAATAGTATTGCATAAGGTGGAATCTCTAAGATGTAAAATTTGAGGTGATGAGAACTACAGAAGGAAAAATAGAGCCTTGACCAGCAGGTTGGGGCTATCTCCATGTTCTGAACTCCATGAACATTTGGTGTATGGAGTACTCTGGTAGAATGGACAGCAGAGGGATAGGGGAAGAAGAGAGCAGGGATTGAGGACAAGTTTGAGCAGCACCATGAAATTATGAACCTGGTTTAACAGGCCCTCTTGTGGATCCCACACTGCTCGTTGTTCAAGCTAAAAAAGCTAGTCATTATTGATTCTCCTTTCCTTCACCTTCCACAATAAATCCATTAGCAAGCTCTGTGGGATTTCCTACAGAGAACTGCAAATAAATACAGCCACTATTTTCTATCTTTACCCATATGCCATCTCAATTAAGAGATGGCATATGGGTAAAGATAAACATCAATATTGAAAAACATCAATAACCTTTTAATTGGTCTCTCTACTTTCACCTTTGTCCTTTTTAACCCTTTCCCACATATCAGCCAGAGGGAATTTTTAAAAGAGTAAATCAGCCCAGCCAGCATGACTCAGTGGTTGAGTGTTGACCTATGAACTATGAGGTCACGATTTGATTCTGGTCAGGGAATATGCCCAGGTTGCGGGCTCAATCCCCGGGCACGTATGTGTGTGTGTGTGTGTGTGTGCAGGAGGCAGCCAATCAATGATTCTCTCTCATCATTGATGTTTCTATCTATCTCTCCCTCTCCCTTCCTCTCTCTAAAATTAATAAAACATCTACCTAATAAAAGAGCAATATGCTAATTGACCATACATTCGGGACATCAACTAGCACATCAAGAGTGAGTATGCAAATTAACTCAACAAAGATGGTAGGTCAATTTGCATATGCAGGCGCTGAGCAGCCAGGGGTGGAGCTGGACACAGGCATTCTGCACTGCCCCCCCCCCCCCCCCCCCCCACACACACACACACACCGCTCAGGGCCTTTGGGCAGCATGGGAAGGTGGAAAGGTGGCTCTGGCCAGAGTGAAGCCAGTGCCAGCAGCCAGGAAAAGGAAGGCCCATTCTGGTATGAATCTTTGTGCATCGGGCTTCTAGTTTATTTATAAAAAGAGTAAATCAGATCCTGCCATCCT
This sequence comes from Pipistrellus kuhlii, assembly GCF_014108245.1. Classification (NCBI taxonomy): domain Eukaryota; kingdom Metazoa; phylum Chordata; class Mammalia; order Chiroptera; family Vespertilionidae; genus Pipistrellus; species Pipistrellus kuhlii. The sequence goes on along the minus strand of NW_023425529.1, from coordinate 14,278,059 downwards.
ATTTATCATTATCTAGAATAAGATTCAGACTCCTTCAAGGTTCTGATGTTCTGGTTGTCCCGCCTGCCTCTTCAGACCACTCTCGAGCATCACTGCTATTGCACTTTGAATACTCCCAACTTGGTTTGACCTGGTGGACACTGTACTGGTTATATCCTTTAATAAGAAGGCTTTCTCCCATCTATTCATATGTCTGTTGCCTCCTCATCATTTAGTTATCAGCCTAAATATTACCTCCTCAGAAAGACCATCATTTAGTTATCAGCCTAAATATTACTTCCTCAGAAAGAAATTATGTCCACTTTATTTTATGTAGTGATCCACCCCACCATCATATTTGCTAGTTAGAATGCATACTGTGTTGTGCTGCCCTATCTCTCTTCAGCAGAAGCCCTCCCTGCTGTCCCTGCTGCCCTGAGTGCTTGTTAGCAGATAATCTTCAGCTGTCAGCCCCTTGAAGGTCTGCTTCAGTGCAGAGAGCAAGGCCATACCCCTTTCTAGGGTGGCCCACAATCAGTGGAGTAAATAAAGTTCTGGCCACCTCAGCCTCACTCAGGACAACTCTGAAGGATCATTCCATTCCTCATGTGGGCTGAGGCTGTCATTGGGCCTGCTTTTGCAGTGTGACTTCATCTGCCCATTCTGGTTCCTTTTCCTCCCATGCACAGATGTTCATCCCCAGCACCCTCCTTAGTAAACTATTCTGCATACTAAATCCCCCCTCAGTGTTGGTTTCTCTATGTTATTTACTTTATAGCATTTAAAATTATTTGAAATCATTTTACTGACTTCTTTGTAGGCTTTTTGTTTCTCTTAACTAGAATGTAAGTTACATACACACATGCCTGACTTCTTCACTATTGTATTCCTAGTGTCCTGAAACCTTGTACACCACCACCATCAAAATAGCAAATACCTAGTATTTATTATATACCTGGTGCTATCTTTCTTTAATATTTGAATATGTTTTTTATTGATTTCAGAGAGGAAGGGAAAGGAAGAGATACAAACATCAATGATGAGAGAGAATCATTGATTGGCTGCTTTCTGCAGGCCCCCCCACTGGGGATTAAGCCCACAACCTGGGTATGTGCCCTTGACGGAAATCAAACCTGGGACCCTTCAGTCTGCAGACGGACGCTCTGTCCACTGAGTCATACTGGCTAGGGGCAGGTGCTGTTCTAATACTTCACCTATATTAATCTACTTTGTCTTCGTAACTCTGTAAGGAAGATACTGTTGTTTTCCCCATTTCTCAGACTGGGAAACTGAAATACAGAAAAGTTAGTTGGCTAGCCCAGGGTCACACAGCTGGTTTTGTGACAAGAGCCAGTATTTGGATTCAGATAATTAGAGTCTAGATTCTGTGTACTTAACCACTCCTTTATGCTGTTGGTTTATTTTTTGGCAGCAATTGTTCAATAATTGTTGAATGATTAAGTAAAGAAAAGGGAATAGTTAGATATGCTTTACTAATTTGGGGATATCACCTATTTATTCATTTACCAAATATTTTCTGGGAACTTACTATATGCCAAGCACTCTGGTATACACAGAGAATACAGTTATCTCTGCCTTCACAAGCTTGTACAAATTATGAATTGTCACTTTCTCTCCTAAGATAGTGGTCTAGAAGTGAAACCACTATCATTGCTATTTATGATGTTTGGTTTCCTTTTTAGGTAACCAAGTACCACTAATACCTGTTCTACAGAGTATACTATTAGGTAATGGGACTGTGATGACAGTATTTCCTACACTCATTGATTTATTTTTTTCAATATTGTACCGCAGTCATCACCTATCACCCTTAGTAGGGAAAAGAGAATGAAGATGCTGAAGCTCCTATTGGTGATGGTGTTTAGCTGTAGGAAGTTACCCAATTCATTGTTGGGACTCCATTCCAATTAGAATCTGTCCTCTTTACCTAACAGACTTCAAATTTGAGAAGCTGCTGATTGATTCAGTTCAAATCACCTTCTCTGTGTCTTCCACAACCTCTCATTCAGGGATTCCTCAGAATTACTAATTTGTAATTCATTAATAACACTTCTCCCAGTGTGACATACTATTGCTTGTTTGTATTGTTTCTCCAACTAGACCTTAAAAAAAAGAGATATATATATATATATATATATATATATATATATATATATATATGTATTGTTTTACAGAGAGGTAGGGAGAGGGATAGAGAGTTAGAAACATTGATGAGAGAGAAACATAGATTAGCTGCCTCCTGCACACCCCCTACTGGGGATGTGCCCACAACCAAGGTACATGCCCTTGACTGGAATCAAACCCAGGATCCTTCAGTCTGCAGGCCGGCGTGCTATCCACTGAGCCAAACCAGTCAGGGCAAGACATTTTTTAAAATATAAAGAGTAAAAATTAGCTATTTGCTAGTGTTTGGGTTGTATTAGTGTTCCACCTCTCAATTATTAGAATGAGGACTTATACAGTCTATATTGAAGAAAATACATGCTGAGTCTGTAGCATAGTGAAGAAATGGTTTCTCTTTTTCTGGGTGTAATAATTACACCAGCCGTATTATCAAAGTCACAGTTTTTTATTCCTGGTAAGAGCAGCCTAAATTTTTATTAGTTGAAACTGCTCTCGGACACTTTAATAATGTGAAATTTTTTTAAAAAAAAATTTATTTTTTTTTACTTCAAGAAAAATTGGAGCAATTTCTTTTGTTTTTATGTTTATACTTCTTCCTTCACAAGGGAAGAAATAGGCAAAAAAGTGTTAGGAGTAAGCAAGAAGGGAGTCTTTGTAAATAGAATCAAAGGTAAGAATTAATTTTGCAGGGGAGATTTAAATAGAGGTGATTTGAAGGTTTCGCCTAGGCCTAGAAAAGGACACAAAAAACATTAGACTTCCTTGATCCTAAAAAAAGTAAAGACTTCTCTTTATAACAACTGTAAGTAGTCATGGATGTGGATTTCCGATGCTTAATGAATAAATACTCTGAAAAATCTCCAGGTCACAAATGATTGGCTGAGTGCTCTGGAATAGCAATTCTTTATGTTGCAAATCTTCAAGTCTTTGAAATCTGTTATTGCCCAAAACTTGAGTATAATTCACTAAATCCCAGAATGACCTTCCTATGGAATCAGCTTGTTGTTCATGGGAAGGGAAAAAAAAAAAAAAAAAAAAAAAGGCAGGGAAAGAATTTGTAGAGTGAATTACTAGGTCCTGGTCTATTAAATGTACAAGCACAGAAGGATGGTACTGGAGCTTTGACATGAGTGGAGGGACTTGAATTCTTTTGTAGCAGGAATGTGCTCGAACTTCCCAACGGCTTGAAAGAATGCCTAGAATTTCTTTTACTATTTTGGTCACTGCTATTTCACACAGAGGCAAGTGAATCTTCCTGAGCTAGCATGACTCAAGTAGGTGAGCCATTAGCAAGCTTTTGGAGAGCAGAGTTGGCCAGTGCTCCATGGCTTGGGCATGGGGAATTCCTGTGTTTGTCACGCATGCGTGTCAGAGAGAACTTGTAAATCTTTAAAGGCAACAGGAAAATTAATGAGCACTGCACAGAACAGGACCTTGTCAGCTCCATAATGGGCAGTGGGAGGAAGAATTCTGCTGTTTTTTCCTCCAGGCATTTAGTGTAACTCAAAAACGCTTGCTTTGTGGTCATTAGCCAATTATAACAGCTTTCCACTCTGAAGAATTTAGTCATTTATTGCTTTTAATCCATTTGGAGGAAAATAGTATTCAGTACAATCAAGACGATGGAGTCTATTACATTAAATTTTCCATTTAGTGATGGAAAAGCAATATTTCTCTTAAATCATTTAGGACATCGAATGCTTGATAATGAAGCCCTACAATTTGGATAAAGAGCAGGGGTCATTATAGCTATCTTCCAAAGATGCTTCCCCATTAGACTGTGAGCTCTATGAGACCAGTGATTTTGTTTTGTTCACCACTATACCCTCTGGGTCCAGAAGAACTACCCATCAGATAGGAGGGTCATAAGAAATATCTGTTAAATTCATAAAAGTCTATAATCCAACAAAAGATGTTGAGAAAGGAGCGCAGAGCTTTAAAATAGCATTGTGCAGTTGATAGAGCATAAGATTTGAAATAAGACAGATCCCTATTTTGAATATTTGGCTCAGCTAGTTTCTAGCTAGTTACTGGCCCTGGGCAATTTATTTCACTCCTGTTAATATCACATTCCCCATCTGTAAAATGAGGTAATAGTGCCTACTTCAAAAGGTTGTTCTGAGGATTAATTGAGATAATGATTGTGAGATGTTTGGTGTTCCAAAAATGCTGGTCCTACCCTTGCATTTCCATAAATTATGTTGCTTCAGTAAGGAATTACATAGCAGACTACCTATTATTCAATGGGAGAATAAGAGAAAGCAAGCATATATTACCATAAAAATCGATAATACTAGTAAAGAACTCTTCATGTTGTAAGGTATTTATTGTTTTGTTTATACAATGTTATTTTAGTTTCTGCTTAAGAAAGGAAAACCTATCTCATAAAGATTTTGGAGTCCTGAAAATCTTCTATTGCCAAATATGAGGCTTTAAATATGCCTTCTCAATAGTTTTCACCTATTCCTAGTAGGATACCATATGTGAGGTAATTGAAAACTTTCCTAAAGTTAATGTTCTTTATTGAGGCATTTGATGAAATCTTTTAAATTTTTCAGGGTACTGATAAGTACTGCATTAAAAGTGTATTCACTTTTTATTTCAAACTGCTTAATATAACATTCATCAAAGACAGAGAACACATTAATAAAAATATCCAGTTGTACATTCCCAATTGTTATAAAAAGCTCTCTAGGTTGCTGAAGGTCACTGCTGGGCAAGTCTCCATGAGTAAGAGGTTGGAACACATAAGTGTGTAACATGAGTGAATCTGAGGTTAAGGAATTCCATTTGCTGTGATGCAAGTTGGGTACTTTTCCTTAATTTTTCTCCTCATGCCTATCAAGAAAAATGTTAGCCTGGATTTTATTTTTCATTTACGGGATTGGGAAAAAATGTGAAGCTTGTGTGGATTATTATCATTTGTGGTTTGAATCCTCATTTCTGTGAGACAGTATGTTAGGCAGTTACCCATAGTTTCCTTTCCCAATGTCAATGCTTTTTCACCTTCTTCCTTATTTTTTAAGCCTTTCAGTGGGGGTACAACCGTGAGTAGGACTGGCACTGCCTACAGGGAAATTAGGAAGCTACCTAAGCAGCCTGATTTATGAGGCATTGAAAGGCACAGCTGACCAAAAATATCTCCATCACTGGTCTGCCATCCGTGCCTAAAATTCTCATGATAAAAAATCACTCATTAAAAGTTTTCTGCAGACACGCATGACTTATTTGGGTCAATAAAGCATTGTGTTAGGGAGAAAGAGGGAAGTGAGAAATCGGGAAAGTATCTCATTAGAATGATTTATTTCATCTTATCAATCTATCAGTCTTTTGGTGAAGAGTAGCATCTTGACAAGTATGTACAGATACTGTTTAAGGCTGGAGGAAAAGTTGGGAGGTTAGAGTTTTGTGTAGTGTCTTTGTGGAGACTCTGAGAAGTATGAAGACAGTGAGCTCCTGGAAGGAGATCGCCCAAAGTGGATTCAGGAGATATAAAAGACAAATTTAGGTATTTCACAATTCTGTGTAGGCAAGGTTAGAAAGTAGTAGGGTACATAGAAGCTGGAGGGATCTCCTTTAAACTCCCCTTTTCCACCATCTTAGTTCTTGGATAACTATAATAGAACTAATGATTTTGCTATTTATAAAATAACATTTGTGATAAAAGCCAAGTAGACTTATGAGTAGAGAGAGATATATTTGCAGAAACAGAAGTGATGAATAATTCTATGACTTTGCTGAGGCTATTCTGTAGGAGTGTTTAGAGCAGAGTTTCTCAAAGTCTTATCTATGGACCACATGTATCTGGTGCATATTAAAATGCCTGGTGTGTGGGCAGAGATCAACCAATGAACTTGTATGCATATATGCATAACCCATGGACACAGACAATAGGGTGGTGAAGGCCTGGGGTGGGGAGTGGGGGTATTTTGGAACAGGTCAATGGGGGGAAAAAGGAGTCATATGTAATACTTTAAACAATAAAGATTAAAAAAAATGTCTGGCCCTTGTTCTCATCCAGATCTTCTGAAATAGACATTCTGAATAAGGGGCCTGTACTCTGCATTTTAATGAACATGTCTACTGATTTTTATGCACGTTATTTGGGAATGATTGGTTTAGAGGTTTCATGAGATAATAGAGGTTAAAAGTATGAGTTCTAGAGATGGGTAAGTCAGGGTTCAAATACTAGCTTTGATTACTTGCTTTACCTTGAACAAGTTATTTAATCTCCTGTTCCTCAGTTTCCACCTAATAATAATACTGACTTCACAAGGTTATTATGTGAAGTCTGAGGAGATAAGTTATGTAAGATTTAGCACAACACCTGGCACATAATAGCAAAAGTAATAACCATTATTATGATCAGTACATATATTAAAAAACTCTTAGGCAGTGTTTACAGATAGCAAATATTTTATTGACTATGTACTTTATAAAAAATCTAGAGGCCTGGTGCATAAAATTTGTGCATGGGGAGAGGGATCCCTTAGCCCAGCCTGAACCCTTAGGGGTTTGCAGGAGGTGACCAGTGGGGTGATTGCCGGCTGGCTCTATCCCCTGATCACCACTGCTGGTTGTCTCTATCTTGGGGGAGGGGCGGGACACAGATACTCAAACAGGAGTGTCTGCCCCATGGTGGTCAGTGCGCATCATAGCGACTGGTTGCTCTGCCAGTAGTTTTGCCGTCCAGTTGATTTGCATATTAGGGTTTTATTATATAGGATAATTTAGGCTGGCCAATGTGGCTCAGTGGTTGATCGTTGACTTATAAACTGGGAGGTTATGTTCCCTGTCAGGGAACATTCCTAGGTTGCAGGCTCAATTGATGTTTCTATCTCTCTCTCCCTTCCTCTCTGAAATCAATTAAAAATATATTTTAAACGATATTTTAAAATTATCCTATATAATAAAAGGATAAATGCAAATTGACCCTAACAGTGGAATGACTGGGAATGACCAGTTGCTATGATGTGCACTGACCACCAGAGTACAGATGCTCAATGCAGGAACTGCCCTCTGGTGGTCAGTGCACTTCCATAAGGGGAGCACAGTTTAGTCAGAAGCTGGCTCATAGCTGGCTAGCACAGCAGCAGTGCTAAGGATGTCCAGCTAACAGCTTAGGCCCTCTCCCCAGGGAATTGAGCCTAAATCTGCAGATGGACATCCCCCGAGGGCTCCTGGGCTGTGAGAAGGTGCAGGCCGGGCTGAGGGACCCTTCCAGGTGCACAAATTTTTATGCATCAGGCCTTTAGTTTTTCAATATATGGCAAAACCATTGAGGCTGTGGGAAACACCCATATCCTTTTGGCAGGAAATTCCAATAATAGACAATCAGCAAAAATCTATATATGATTAACAAGTGGAGATTGCTTTAACTACCAATGTCTCAACTAAACAATGAATGAATAGCTCCGACCATTCAGAGCAATTAAGGTTGACCAGCCTTCCGGATTCCCTTTTCACATTTCTCTATTAGTGACAATGTTCGGTTTCTGGCAGGAGAGGGAGAGGGGGAGAGAGATGGAAACTCTGATGAGAGGGAATCATCATCAACTGGCTGCTTCCTGCATGCCCCCTACTGGGGATCGAACCCACCAACCCAGGCATGTGCCCCCACCAGGAATTTAACCAGGGATCTTTTGGTTCCTGGGGCACCGCTCAAATGTTGAACCATACCAGCTGGGCAGATGTCTACATTTTTTTATTTCCTGTCTCTCTCTGGTGTAATTACTTCTAATTCATCTTGCAAGCAGGATTGCTCTACATAACAAAAGTCAGAGTGGACAGAATTGATTTGAAATGGGATGCAGTTGAATTTTACAGCTTATTCAGGGTCATTATTGATAAATTCGGGAGTGAACCTTATGGCCCTGGCTGGTTTGGCTCAGTGGATAGAGCATCAGCCTGTGGACTGAAGGGTACTGGGTTTGATTCCAGTCAAAGGCACATGCCAGGGTTGCAGGCTCAATCCCCAGTAGGAGGCAGGCAATCAGTGATTCTCATCATTGATATTTCCATCTCTCTCTCCCTCTCCCTTCCTCTCTGAAATCGATAAAAAATATATATTTTTAAAAAGGAGTGGACCTTATGCCTACACAAAGCTCAGAAAACTAGACCAAGAGCAAAAAAGCAGAGGTAAGAAATGGACTCTTACTATTTCATCTTAGTATAAATTATGGTAAGCAGTATTACCCTAATGACGATGTAACAAAGAGAAAGACATTAGAAAATTACGTAATCACAGAATGGAATATTATGATACATTATAATGTGCAGTATGGAGAAGAAAATGGGAAACATGTTGACCCTTAGTGGACTTTCATCAGTTAGGATCTAAAAGAAACCGGCAATGAGGAAAATAGTGCAGTTGGCATCACCTCACATTCGTTCCTTTCTCAATGCCAGCTCTCATTTTAGTGTTTGAAATGTGAACTCTGAGAGTTAAAATGCCTAAGTTCAAATCCATTTTCCACAGTCAGTATTAGCTGAGAATCCTTGGACAATTTAGTTAGTCTCTCTGTACCTCAATATCCAGGAAATGAATAATAGCGTGCACTTCAGGGGTGCTTAGAAAGAGTCAATAAGAAAACACATATAACTTAGAAAAGTGCCTAGCTTGTAGTAAATTCTTAAGTATTAATTCCTTTTAATGTTATTATCTTATTATTTTTTTATTCACTGAGTTTGAAATCCGTGGTGGTGTTCTGGCTGAGAAGGATGTGTTCAGGAAGTTTCTGGGCAGACCATTTTGCTCATATTGTGAAAATTTGCTGACAGTGGCTATTATTCTTTCAGAAAAGTAAGGTTCTCTGCCTGGCTGCCATTCTCATCTATTCAAATAAATGCACTATAATTTGGTCATTCCTAGTACATCTTGGATATTCTTGCATTTATAAATTAATTCATTACTAGTGATCACACTTTGGGAAATAGCCACTCACCTGTGAGAATATATTAATAAAACTAGAGTTAAATTCAGCATTTACTAGCACCCTCATTTTACAGAACATACATTTCAAATTTTGAAAATACCTATTTGGCCCAGTGCATATTTCTTTCTTTCTCATGACTAACATTCTGCTTTTTTCATTATTCGGTATATATGAGCTGACTAATAATAAATCTGATAATTTTTTCATTAAAAATGTTGCAGTTCTCAAACTGTTATTAATGCTCAAAAAGTAGAGAAACGAATAAATCACTTTGGTGAAAGTGTAGGAAAGCAAGGACAAGGGCATCGTTTAAAAAAAATATTCTCAGATAAATCATTCTTCGAGAGACTTAAAAAAACATGTCATGCAAGACACACCCCTTTGCTTTTATTCCATTTTTATCATACCAATCTCCCTTGCAAAATTGAGGTTGTTCATAAATATTTTCCTTCCAGGCTGTGGGAAATAAGTCTTGAGTAACTTTGGCTCTTTGATAAAATTAGGTTAGGAGACTGCTTATCATTGAAACAATGAACACAAAAGCAATTCAGTCCTGGGGCCTCTGAAAAACTCCTTAGCAGCCCAGGCGGTGCTCCTGCTCCTTGTTCTCAGGCATTCCAGGGGAGTGGCCAAGGGACAGCCAGCACAAGGAATTTTCAAGGTTCTTTTTCCCAGCCTTTAGAGTTGATAAGTCTCTGATCATTCAGAAAAGGATTTATTTGGCAAGAATCCAAAGTATCCCAAAGAACTATGTTTATCTATAAGAGGCCTTGCTCTCTGTTTAATATAGCCAGAGGGACATTGCTTTTTGGACTTCTGGTCACATCCCCACAGATTTGACCTCATTTAGTGGACACTATTAAAAGATTGTCTTATTACTGAGAATTTCCATTGCATCAAATACTAAATATTAGTAACATTCTTCTCTGGGGAAAATGACGTAATAACAGGGCATAGTCTAGGTTGACCTCAGGCAAATTACACAGAGGTATGTGGAGATTATGCAACTAATCTGCTAACAACCCCACAGTGTAGAGAGAGACTTTCCCAGTACTTTTTGAAGGAAGTATTCAGGTTCATCTGAAGCCATAGATGGAAATTTTATTAGAATCTGTTGCGTTGGTACTGAGATCATTATTTTGAAAGATACCATGGAGGAGAAAGTGTACATAGAAGCGTGGCAGAATGATGGAAGGATAGAATGGGAATGGGATGATGGGCTGGCTAGTTTACGCTCCATTTTGTTGTTTACTTTTACAAATGAAGTACACAGGGTTTTCTTTTTTCTTTCCCTTGTTCCACTTTGGAAGCCAAATGATGCTCATAAGAAATTAAAACTGCAGCTAAAATGCTGCAAGTGATTGAGAATCAAAACCTTAAGAAATTGCAGCCTGTTGCAGAAACCAGTTTGGCTCAGTGGTAGATCGTAGGTCTGTGGACGGAAAGGTCCTGGGTTCGAATCCGGTCAAGGGCATGTACCTTGGTTGTGGGCACATCCCAGGTAGGGGGTGTGCAAGAGACAACTGGTCAATGTTTCTCTCTCATCGACGTTTCTAGCTCACTATCTCTCTCCCTTCCTCTCTGTAAAAAATCAATAAAATATATTTTTAAAAAAAGAAAAGAAAAAAAAAAGAGAAGAAATTGCAGACTGTCGAATTACAGCGGGGAGGGTAGGGATATCTGGGGGAGATAATAGATCAACCGAAGTATTGTATGCATGCATATAAATACAACCAATGGACACAAAACTCTGGGGAGGGAGGGTATGTATGAGAGGGGGAGCAATGTTAAAATATGTACACAGATAAGTAAAAAAAAAACCCTTAAGAAATAATTATACCAAGGACCTAATTTTGGGAGTGTTGCCAGAAAAGGTGCTTAAAAGAGCATCTAAGAGAGAGAGGACTGGGAAGATATATTTAGGCTGAACAATTTGGTAAAAAATCAAAATTAAATATTTAGTTATAATTTTCCTTGAACTTGCTTTTAAAACAATTGATTGCATTTTAATTATTTTTTAAAAAACAAGTTACACATGTAGTACATGATCAACAGAAGAAAGTAAAACAGTACAGATATAAGCAAAATAAAAAAGGAAAAATTTTCCTCCTTCTTTCCTCTACAAGGGCAAATACTGTTATAACTCTGCTACCTTGACCTTTTAAAACACTGTTTGTATTATAAATGTGTTTTGGAATGGTGGCTAATACAATATGTATTGTTCTCTCAGGAATATAGACATATTTTTTTCTCTCAGGAATATAGACATATTTCTATTCTTTTTTTAAAAAATAGACAATTGTGTTTTTTAAAAATGGTTAGCTATTTTATTTTATTTTATTATTATTATTTTAGAATATATTTTATTGATATTTTACAGAGAGGAAGGGAGAGAGATAGAGAGCTAGAAACGTCGATGAGAGAGAAACATCGATCAGCTGCTTCTTACACACCCCCTACCGGGGATGTGCCCGCAACCAATGTACATGCCTTTGACAGGAATCAAACCTGAGACCTTTCAGTCCGCAGACGGACTCTCTACCACTGAGCCAAACCGGTTTCGGCAAAAATGGTTAGTTATTTAAATAAAGTGAAATGGAAAAGAAGGCAAGTTGGCAATTTTGAAACTTAAGTTTTATATTTGATGTATTTAAAATATTTTTCTTGGTATGAATTACTTACCAACATATTTTATAAGTTGCTTGTAAATGATATCATACTAGATAAGTGTTCCACCTACTAACATAAGATAGGAGTAGGAAAGCAGCTGAGACCTGCTACAGGTGATAAATGTAGATATTATTAGAAAATGTACAGTATAATTACAATTCTATAAAAGATATGTATACTAGTATGCATAAAAACAATCTAGTAGTAAAGAAATTAAAAGCCAACAGCTGTTATCACAGGATGGCTGAAATATAGATATTTTTCCTTATTATAGTTTTCTGTATTTTCAACAATGAACTTTTATTATGTTTAGAATTAGTTAAAAGGAAAATGCAATATAAAAATGCAATGTATCTGATAAAAATTTATGTCTAAGCACTACAGAAGCTAAACTCATCTGAATTAACATCCACTCCATCCCCAAATCCCATAGTAACAGAGTAGAAGCACTAGGCCCTAGGTTTTCTTAATTTAAGGACTTAGATTTGAGTTCCCTCATTAGAGGAGGTAATCTTTAGCATTATTCAGAGTTGATCAGAAAATGAGACAAAAATCAGGAGATCATATTTCTTTATTACATATTAAAAAATTAACAAAGCAATATATATACACATATATATTTTGCAAGTCCACAGGACCTCAGGAAAAATATATGTTCTGTATGTGAAATTAATGTGGTACTGTGGTTCATGTTTTGTATATTCAAATACAGAAGAAACTATATATAGAGTGATTATACATGGGTACAGAAGATGAATAATAATAAAAAACTGTAATTTTGTGAACTATCACATACACTGTGTCAAAAAAAAAAATGAGTAACTATAAATGACCATATACTGTTAATAAAGAAAAGGAAGAAACTTTCAATATTCATGTTTAAATACTAAAACACAAAAATAAAACAAATTCTGTGTCTATAAGAATTTTTGAAGTGTATACAGTGCATTGCAAATAAATGAGCCCTTTAAAATTTATAGTCCATTTCCTCGTTACCAAAGCATATTTTTATACTTAAGATTTCTTTCTCTTATTTTAAAGTCTCTTTCTGTTTATAAAAAATGACTCATCATGGCCAATATCTCTGGAATCTAATCTCTAGCCTGAAGCTGAGACTTCATGCAAACATATTCTCCTTTAAGGTTGCATCTTCACATATTTTCTCCAAGTATTCAGAGTCAAATAGTACAACTTCCTTTCTCTGGTCATGTTTGTCCACATTCAGTGGCAGTGCTTCTGTTTCAGTAGGCTTTCTCACACACGCCCTTTTCTTTTCTTTTTTTTTTTTTTTTTGCTGTCAACAGCGTCTCCCAACTCACACAACACAAGTGATAGGTAGTAAAGTGCTTTATACAGAGAAATACTATATAAATGTGGAGAGGTTCCTCTTAACACACCACAGGCCAAAGTTCACACACATCACACAAGAGAAGGCTCTTTTTAAGAGACACCTTTTCTGATAGAAGGGTTGGGATTCCTTAAAATCTTATTAATTAAAGTAAGTAACATCCAAAGCTGGGAGAAGTCCTTGTTATATTTATTGCCCTTAATGGATTATTGTTAAATATCATACCGCTATTAAAAGATTCTTAATAGCTATGAATTTCAGAATCAATTCTATAGAAAACAGGTATCAGCATAGATTTTTTTTTCATTTCTCTTTATGAAACAAAGTGTATTTAAACATGGGCCCAAAGAGATAGACAAGGCCCATGCATTGGAACATTTCTATACATTTTGGCACTTAAAAATATTCCAGTTTCATTATTGAGTTCTCCTTTCCACCAAGCTTGTGTTTTATCCATAGAGAAGTGCCATTATGTGCCATACACCTTTATTGCTACTTGCACTCTCTTTTTAAAATATCCATGACTTTTCTACCAAGAGATGGTTTCCAGCGCTGAACAAAACTTTTCATATTCACAATTAGTTTGCCTGTTCTTACATCCTCATGTCCTGCTACAAGGTACTCCAAACCTAAAAGAGAACAAAAGAAGCTATATAATATCATAATTTATTGAAGGGGAGATGTGATTTCAGCAGTTTTATGTATGCATAGTTAATGGTTTTATATATTCAAGGTTGGAATTGGGAGCAATTCTATATAATAAAAGCCTAATATGCTAAGCATCTGGTCATCTGATCTTCCATTCAGCCAATCAAAGCGTAATATGCTAATGATACACTAAGGCTGCTCAACTGCTCGCTATGATGTGCACTGACCACCAGGGGGCAGACAGTCGACCAGTCAACCAGTCTCTATGATGTGCACTGACAACCAGGGGGCAGAGCTTTGACTGGTAGGTTAACTTGCTGCTGGGGTCCGGCTAATTGGGACTGAGCGAGATGAGCTAGACACACCCTGGAGCCTTCCCTGGGTCCCTTGGAAACTGGCCAACCTCTTGTGTCCCTCCCCAGCTCCGATCATGCACCAGTGGAGTCCCTCAGCCTGGCCTGCACCCTCTCACAATCCAGGACCTCTCGGGGGATGTCAGAGAGCAGTTTTGGCCCAATCTCACAGGACAGGCCGAGGGTCCCCACTGGTGCACAAATTTATGCATCGGGCCTCAAGTAGACAATAACAGCTAACATGTAAGAAGCATTTATTAAGTGGTTTACATGTATTATTTCATTAATCTTGAAAATAACCTTATAAGTAGGTATTATTTTTCTTCTTGTTTTACAAATGAGGAAATGGAGGCTTGGCATGATCAAGAACTTGTTCTGTGTCTCTCATTGGTAGCAGCATTTTGACTTAAGCTCAGGTCTGTCTGATTTCAGAACTGTTTACTCTATACAGTTCTGTAAGTGCCCATGGAAACCTATTCTTTACCTCTATGGTAAAGAATAGGTTTCCATGGGCACTTAACATATTGCTATAAATCAGTATTTCTTGGGGACTCACTATGTGTGATAGTGTACAGTAAGGAGAATTTAACAAAAGTTTAAAGACTATTTGGGAAAACATATCAGAAGAGAGCTATGGGTTTTACAAAATAGCATATAATTCCTAGATAAAGTTGATGTGCTTTTGTAATATAGGAGGTTTGTTTGTTATACATTTAAAAAAAGATTTTTTTGTTGTTGTTGTTAATCTTCACTTGATATTTTCCCATTGATTTTTAAGGAGAGTGTAAAAATGAGGGAAAGACAGAAAGAAACTTCTATGTAAGAGAAACACATTGATTGGTTGTTTCCTGCATGAGCCCTGGCCAGGGCTCAGGCCAGGGAGGAGTCTGCAACCAAGGTATGTGCCCTTGACTGGAATCAAACTTGGGACTCTTTGGTCTGCAGGCTGAAGCTCTATCCACTGAACCAAATCAGCTAGGGCTAAAAAAGATATTTTTATTGATTTCAGAGAGGCAGGGAGAGACAAATAGAACATCAATGATGAGAAGGAATCATTGATTGGCTACCTGCATGCCCTTTACTAGGGATCGAGCCTGCAACCTGGGCATGTATCCTGACTGGGAATTGAACCATGACCTCCTGGTTCATGTTTGATGCTAAAACACTGAGTAACACTGGCCAGGCTATTTGTTATACATTTTTTTTAAAAATGGTGAGAACTGGCCAGATCTGGAACTGACTTTGTAATTCAAAATTCTTCTCAGGCTAACACAGACATAAAATAAAAAGACAATCTCATTATCTATATGTTAATAAAAAGAAATATGATAATCTCCCTCAGTAGACATTTATAGTAATATCAATATTGGTATTTTTCATTAATATTATAGAACACAGCAATAAGTAATTATGTTTATAAAAGAAAAATTTCCAGCCCAGCCAGCATAGCACAGTGGTTGAGGTCTACCTATGAACCAGGAAGTCACAGTTCAATTTCTAGTCAGGGCATATAATTGTGTTGCAGGCTTGTTCCCCAGAAGAGGGTGTGCAGGAGGCAGCCAATTGATGTTTTTCTCTTATTGATGTTTCTATCTCTCTAAAATCAATAAAAATATATTAAAAAAAACAACACAATCTCAATTCTAGCTATCTTAACTTAGTGGATAGTGCATCGGCCTGTGGACTGAAGTGTCCCAGTTCAATTCTGGTCAAGGGCATATGCCCAGATTTCAAGTTTGATCCCCAGTAGGGGGCATGCAGGAGGCAGCTAGTCAATGATTCTCTCTCATCATTGATGTTTCTATATCTCTCTTCCTCTCCCTCTCTGAAATCAATAAAACAAACAAACTTCAAATTAAGAGAAAATATTAGATGTTAAAACTCAATTGAAAATTTCAATTTAAACTCATGGTTTTAAAAAATATATATGTATACTTATTTATTCATGGAAATAACCTAGAAAAATGTCATTCAGTGAAATTATTGATTCAGGAAGGGATTACCAATTGGTGTTAAAATCATTAAATGAGTGGTTAATGGGACACTTGATATTTATATAGTGATTCAGTAACACAACTTGTATTATTTTTTAGTTTCACAAGGGAAAACAGCTTTGGTCAGTGGCTCAGTTTGTGGAATGTGGTCCCATGTACCCAAAGATTGCCAGTTTGGTTCCCAGTCAGGGCATATACCCAAGTTGCAGGTTCCATCCCCGATGGGGTGCTCACTAGAGGCAACGATCAATGTTTCTCTCATATTGATGTTTCTATTCTCCCTTTTCATTCCTCTCTCTAAAATCAATAAAAACTTTTTTTTTTTAAGGGAAAACAAAATAGCCCAATGGAGAGATCAGACTTTTATCACTCACTCAAGTGTCAGTTTAGCAACACTGATAGTGGGTCATCAGGTGCTATGTGTCTTCTGATATTATTTGACACAAAGTACCCAACATGAAGTATATAACACAAAGTGTAATGAATCCAAGCCAAAAATGTTTGTCTTGACTCTAGCAAGCTTTTCTTTAAAGGTTACATAAAATATTGAAGGTATAGGGACAAGCTAAATGACACCACAAGGAACCAACTAGACAAACATAGAAGGGTAAGGTAGTCTCTAGGACAACTGGCCTGGTTTCTTAAACAATAACAATTTTTTTTCAACAATAATAAAAGGAAACTGTACTTGAATAAAAGAGACTTGAAGAACTTAAAATCCAGATAGTATGTGATCCTAGCAAGGATAAACCACCTCAAAAGGACATTTTGGGATTTGTTGGGAAATTGGAATATGGTCTGAGAATTAGATTATATGAAAATAAACTAAAATTGAAGATAAAGATCATTAACTGAATAAAGAGGGCTACATATATTATGATTTTATTTTGGTTAAAAAATATGACATGTTCGTGTACAAAAAAAGATCTGGAAGGATTTTCACTGAGATATTAACAGAGATTATCTCTGGAGGGCAGAAATGTGAAATTTAAAAATTTCCCCAAAATTTCTATACCTGTAATATATTTAAATATTGCTTCTTTTATAACAATAAAAGGATCATTTTAAAAGTTTATTGAAACAAGTCAATCCTAAATTAAAGATAGCTATGATGGTGTTTTCACAAAAAGAGAAATAAAAGGAAAATAATGACATAAAAAGGTTTAGACATTGAGGAGCACAAATGTGTGGATTATAAGGTATTTAAATTCTTTAAAGGGTTACCTTAGCTTTTGCATGAGAAAGAATCCCAATCCTGCAGGACACTCAACCAACTGAGAGCCACACTGGCCAGGGCTTAAATGCTAGTTTTGACATTCTAAAACATAAAATTAATGAATGACTAAAAGTATACATGAATATAGGAATGGATGAATTCGCAGGGATGCCAAATTAGATTGTTCTTTTTCAAAAGTAGCAAAGGAAGCAAGTTGGCCTGTTAAGGTTTCAGAATTTTCTTATCAGCTTTCTTTGCTCTTAGCTATTGAACTTGTAAAAATGGAAAAACAAAGTGAAATGAAAGAGTGTCTGGTTTTGCTTTGGCAAGTTCCAGTGTTTTCTTCAAAGTGAGTAAACATGTTTTCAAGAATTCTTTGAATAATTGTGCTTATGCTTTCAATTGTGATGAACTCAGTTGATTCCTTGACTGTTTGGCAGAAATCTGATTAGGAAGTATAGTTCACTTCCTGGAGAGTGGCTCAAATGGTCAAAGCTTTTGTTTTCAAAGTCTGGCTAAAAAACTGAGTGGATTATTTTGTTCTTCCTTTGCCATGATAGTAGAAAGTGCTTATAGGAAGAGCCCCTGTGCCTAAATTGTTGGGAAATAGAACACAGATTAATAACTCTTCATTTCCTGTATTAAAAAATCCAAGATTCTAAAAAAAATTTTTAAAAATTAAAAAAATCCAAGATTCTGATTACTTAATTTGTTCTTTGAAACAATATTTATTTAAAATATTTTCTTTTTCCATTTTTAAAAATTTAAATTAATTTAAATGAAATACTGAAGGTGTAAAAAAGGTGTGAACAGCTATTTAACAATAGAAATATAGTCAAGAATTGTATATCATTGTTTAGACTAGGGGTGTCGAACTCAATCAGAGAAGGGGCCAAAATCTAAAATCCAGCCTAAATCGCGGGCCAAATGGTTTACTGAACAGTCATAAACTGTCATTGTGATGGAAACGCAGCGGAGTGCAGTGATGACAGCGCGGTGTGGGCCACATTGCAAGGCCTGGCGGGACGGATTTGGCCCGCGGGCCTTGTGTTTGACACATGCGGTTTAGACGGTTTGGGTTGAGGTAGATATTTTATTGATAGTTTCTCTCTCTCAGTTATGTTTATTTTCCTCAAATTTATGTGTCAAAGATCACAAATGACTTCTTAATAATATAACTGTGGTTTTCTGGACATATACTTGGAAGGAATTATATCCGGAAGAGAAATTATGCACTTGTTTGAACAGTGCCTTTGAGACACAGAGGGCAACTACACAAATGGAAATACAGAGGATTTTAAAAAAATTATTTGTGCTCTGGATGGTGTGGCTCAGTTGGTTGAGCATTGTCCCATGCATTGAAAGGTCTCTGGTTTGATTCCCAGTTGGGGCACATGCCCAGGTTGCAGATTCAGTCCCCGGTGGGGGTACAGAAGGGAGGAAACCAACAAATTGATGTTTCTCTCTCTCTTTCCCTGTTGCTCTAAAAACATTTAAAATCAATAAAAACATTTTAAAAGTTATTTGTGCTCTGTTCAGTGCTACAGAGTGGTTAGAATGTCAGCCATTGCACCAAAGGTCTTAGGTTCGGGATCTGATCAAGGGCACGTATCTGGGTTGCAGGTTTGATCCTCAATTGACATGTCTCTCTTATATTGATGTTTCTCTCTCCCCTCACCCCTTCCTTTTCACTTTCTCTGAAAATTAATAGAAAAATGTCCTGGGGTGAGGATTAACACTACCAACAGAAAGAAGTTATTTGTTTTTCTAGAACTTACTATCTGGAAACTATGTTACTATTATTGAGGTACTAATGGTAGGTAATGGGGACACTATGATAAAAAAATCTAAATCCTGTCCTCAAACTTAATGAGGAAGATAGTAAAATAAGCAGTTTATGACACAGTATGACAATTGTCCTTATATAGTGTGAAGGTATGAATCCCTGCAAATTCCACTGCACTTCAAGTTTCTCTAAGATTCTACAAGGCTTGTTTGTCTATTTGTTGGCTTGCTTGTCTATTTCTGCTGTTTCTAGTTTAAAACCAGAATGATAATTTAATGAAAAATAAGATGCTAACTTGAGAGTTGTTTTCTATCCAGGAGAAACAGATGCTTCTCATGCAGTAGTAGAAATGAATTCAATATTATTTGCACAGATGGAATTTTGCATTTGAACTTCCTTTGGGAATAAGTTCTACCCAGGGCATCGTAATAGGACCTAGCTTTCAGATAAAGTGTTAGTAGCAGATAAATTCATGAAAGTGTTTTCTATGCTACTGACACCTGGAACCAATCTGAGACTTCTCTTTTAGGGCAGAGAATATTATATTGCTGGATTTTAAAGTATTATACTTTAATACAGCACCTGGAAGAGAAATCGTTTTTTGATGTCAGTTCAAAGAATTCCATTTGGGCTTTCCCCAGAATTCAGATGTGAAAAAGATGCTTTTTGCAGAGTTTATTTAGGTTGTGGTTCAGAGAATGTAAGACAAACAGCAATTCAGCAGAGAGAAAGTAGAAAAAAATCTAATGCTCACCAGGATTGAGGATTGGACAAGTGCAGCCTCTGTTAGTCCATGATTCTGGATATAATGTTCGCTTTCCTCGTAAAATTTTCAATTTGGTAGATTTTAAGACTTTTTTAATCTTCACACTGACCTCAGCATGAGATCCTTTATCATGAGCTGATAAAATCTTTATTTTTAGCACTGTAACAACACAATTTCCAAAGTCAAAATGCATAAAATTTCATATCATCTTTTGATATTTGAACAACTTAAATATGCACTTCAGAGTATAATGGAAAAGTGATTTAATGATGTATCATTAGGCTCAGCAATTTGCTACTCATTTCTATAAACTATACTCTTCTTTTTTAGACATTTACAATTGCTACTCATTCCCATATCACTACTCTAAAAGAATATCAGCCATTTGCCTACAGCAAGTATAATCTTTAACACATTCACCTATCAACTAAATAGAATGATGTGTAGGAGGTAGAATTGTTATCATGATTTTAATTTAAATTCTAATTCTATTATACTGTTTTGGTTGATTATGTATAAAGTTATGACAAAGAGCAAATGTTACTACCAGGTTATATTTAAGTATTCTAAAGGGATTAAATAATATTATTGATTATTTAATCTTCTTCCTCTGATGTAAAATGCAAGCTGACTGGGGTTAGGGAGGCTGTCCTATACGATGGCAGAGCTCCAGTATTTTATATGACTCATGATTCCATTATGCTCTAAGATCAATGAAATAGATGGGGGAGGTGTTAAGTAATGGAATAAGTTGGGGTGGGAGAGAAAGTAAACCTAAGGATCAGTGGATGCAATATTCTATATTACTAGAGAGTTCTTACTATATTTTGATGAAAGATTGTGTGTAATGAGAGAACCCTATCCTGGCTGGTCCCATATCCATATGACTATTAGAAAGCTGTCTTTTTAGAAACACCAAGTTTTAGACTCTGAATGGGTCTTAAGAGCTCATCCAATTTTGTTTTATGTATAAGGAAGCAAGTTTTAAGAAATTAAGTGAACTGCTCATGTTTTCATGATTTGTTGTTTAGAGATAGAGTTTGGACTAGAATCCTGATAGGATAATTGCATGAAAGGTACATAGCACAGTGCCTCACACATAGCCATGTTCAATAGCTATTTTTGGCATTTTAGGGTATTTTTTCACTAGACTGAAACTCAGGGAATTTGTCTATTCACAATACTAGCTCAATAAATATTTGCTAAAGGAATGATCAAATAAAGTTTTCCCTCATTAAGGTAGAGAATGGGGTGGAACCATTCCTCCCTCTTTCCCAAGACTATAGGTGTATAGTACTTAATAAGATCAAGGTATTTAATTAGATTATTAAGAGCATTCAAATTATCCTAAGCAGAAAGTACTACAGTTGTATTAAAAGATGCCAATGTGGTTTGTAAATTCAGGCAGAGAGCTACTGAATCCATGTGATAATGAAAATCAGTTGATATTTCCACTGAACTGACTGACTTTGAAACTAAATGGGCATTTTTTTTTCTTTTTTGCTTTTAATAATAAATACAATTCCTTCTAAGTAAATACTTTTCCTTATTAGGCACTATATATTTCAAAAGTTTTATTCTATTTTTTAGTCAAGTTGGCTGATGAAAGGGAAGAAATATGCATGTAATTTTAGATAAGATTTATGAGGTTTTTAACATTTACTTTTTTATCTCTTATGAGATTAAATACAATGTTATCAAGAACTTAAACATTTGGTTTCAGAAATCATGACTTAGATTTTTCTCTTCATTGTAATGCACATTTCAGGCCCTATAAGTTATGGAACAATAAAAAGCCCAGACACTAGTTAAAGATAGTTGGCAAGCCCTAGCCATTTGGCTCACTGCATGTATCATTGACCTGTGGACTGAAGGGTCCTGGCTCGATTCCAGTTAAGGGCACATGCCCGGGTTACAGGCTTGGGCTGTGGGCTCGATCCCCAGTAAGGGGCATTTCTTTTCTTTTCTTTCATTTCAGAGGAAGGGAGAGGGAGAGAGAAATAGAAACAACAATGATGAGAGAGAATCATTGATTGGCTGCTTCCTGCACGTCCCCCTGCACGTCCTTCCTGCATGCCCCCACTAGGAATTGAGCCCACAACCTGACCATAATCCCTGACCAGGAATTGAACCATGACCTCTTGGTTCATAGGTTGATGCACAACCACTGAGCCATGCCAGCTGGGCTAACCATTGATGTTTCTATCTCTCTCTCCTCCCCCTTCCTCTCTGAAATCAATAATAAAATAAAATAAAAATAAAATAAAATAAAATAATATGTTTACAAGATCAGATATCCTTAATATTTAATATTTAATGGTAAACATAAAGTTACTTAGAATTAGAAGGTAGTAACAGTCTGTATTTAGGACAGTGACATTTTCTTTATATGTTGCATTTTCCTGGTATTTGAAAGATAGAGAAACAGAATATACATAGAAAGTAGGGAAAAAAACTCAGGCAGTCAGCTCATCTCAGCATATATATCCTCTTACTTTTCAGAAATATATATTCTCTTCCTCCTCCCTACCATTTACTGAGCATCTAGTAAGTGTAAGTTAATGTGCTTTTCAAAAATCTCATTTTATGAGGAAGGTAGCATCATCTCTATTTTACAGATAAGAAAGTCTGTAGAGGTTAAGTTACCCACTCCATAAACTAGAAATGAAACCCATATAGGTCTGAACCCAATGTCTGAGCTCTTGAAATACTGCTTTATGAAATACTGCTTCAAATTGAGTTCTGCTGGGGTCCAGCTGATCAGGACTGGGCAAGAAGGGCCAGACATGCTCTGGAGCCCTCCTGTGGTCCCTACCTGGCTGGCCAATCTTCTGCATCCATCCCTGACCCTGATTGTGCCAACAGTGGGGTCTCTCAGCCTTGCCTGTGCCCTCTTGCAATCCGGGACTCCTCGGGGGATATCAGAGAGTTGGTTTTGGCTGGATCCTGCTCAATGCAGGAGCTGTTCCCTAGTGGTCAGTGCTCTCCCACAGGGGGAAGCACTGCTCAGCCAGAAGCCAGGCTCACAGCTGGTGAGCACAGTGGTGGTGGCAGGAGCCTCTCCCGCCTCTGCGGCAGCACTAAGGATGTCTGACTGCTGGCCTAGGCCCATGGGGAGTGGGCCTAGGCCAGCAGTCAGACATTCCCTGAGGGTGCAGGCCTGGCTGAGGTACACCCTCCTCCCCTCCCCCGCCGGGTGCACGAATTTTGTGCACCAGGCCTCTAATTATTATATAAGACTAATGTTTTAACATTTTTGAGAATGTCATATGCCAGGCCTCCCATTTTCTAGGAAACTCTTCATACTTAGTTTGAATAGACTCTCAGAAACATTCAAGGACTTTAGACTCACCATATGAATATTTCATTCCACAGAATGCCTTGGAGTTTCCCAAAACCTGTTCCTTACATTCACATTTACCTACAGAAATAAAATGAGAAATGATGTTAGTTAAAAACAGAGAGAAAAAAAAATCATCAAGTAAATCCAGGTAGCATAACTCTTTATGACTTGAGTGATTCATACAATATCATCCACAAATACTAAGAAACCATGAAAAATCATTCAAGAGAAATAGTCACTGCCTTGGCCTGTGTGGCTCAGTTGGTTGAGCATTGACCTTTTCATGGAAATGTCACCAGTTTTACTTGGTCAGGGCACATGCCTGGGGTTGTGGACTCGATCCCCAGCAGGGGGCATGGGGGAGGCAGCTAATTAATATTTCTCTCTCCCTCTCCCTTCCTCTCTTTCTCTAAAACGAATAAAAATATATTAAAAAGAGAGAGAAATAGTCACTCTGAATTGAATTCATCATTATCCAGTGAAGCAATGACCTAAGAGAAATACAGAAATGTAGAAATACTGATATATTTTAATGCTTGCAATTGATGACATACTAGTAAATATAGTCCATGCTAATGGAATGGAACAACTAATAGATAACTTATAGAAAAACAATTATCCTATCTAATAAAAGAGTAAAATGCAAATTAACTATCACTCCGTGTCAAAAATGGCAGCACCCATAACAGCCAGGGCAGACGCTGGCAGTGGCTCCCCAGCAATGTGAACCCAGAGTTCGATTCTTGGTTGCAGAGGGAGGGGAGGGGCCTCTGACCAGAACCCAGCATACTTGCCCTGCTGCATGGAGGGAGGGAAGGAAGGGGCCTCTTTGCTGAGGCCTGGGTGAGCGATGCTGGGCTTGTGGTAACATAAGACCAGTGTCCCCACCCCAGCAGTGCAGAGGGAGGGGAAGACCTAGAAAAATGGATCTTCCCAGTTCCGGACACCGAGGGAGCCCTATGGGTGCTGGGGTTATCTGCCTGAAGCCCCCAGTCACAGCCTGGTAGCCCCAGTCACAGACTGGAGGCCCCTTGCCCGTAGTGCGGACTCAGCCAGCATGGAGCTGCAGCAGGGTGGGGGTAAGGTTTCGGTGGGCGCACTATAGACATTAAATCACTGCCGCTGCAGGCGCGCCCCCCCACTGCACTCACAAGCAGTACAGTATAAGGGACAGCTCCTGAAGCTCAGCTCCCAAGGTAGCTGATGCACACCATGCTGGCAGGGAAGAGGGATCTGGGACTCCAAGTCTCTGTGTACCTTAGTTTCTAGGTATCGTGGCTGGGGCCCTGAGAAGGCCCCAGGACAAGCATCTTCCCAGAGGCTTCGCAGAGGGAGGGGAGGAGCCTCTGGCTAGAGGCCTGGTGAGGGATTCTGGCATCATTGCAGTCCAGGCTGAGGGACACCCCCTCCCCGCACCCTTCGCATTTCATGCACCGTGCCTCTAGTATATATATATAAAAAGCCTAAGCGATTGAACTACTGAACAACCAGTCGACTGGTCACTATGACACACACTGACAGGGACAGATGCTCAATGCAGGAGTTGCCCCCTGGTGGTCAGTATGCTCCCACAGCGGGAGCACCACTCAGCTGACTAATGGGCAGCAGACACCGGGTTCATGGCTGTAAAATGCAGCTGTGGCGGCGTGAGCCTCTACTGCCTCCACGGCAGTGCTACTGAACAGCAGCAGCAGCAGGTGCAGCAGGGCCAGGATGAGTGGGAATGATGTGGTGTCTGACCCAGGCTCAGGCTCCTCCCTGGCCGCGTGCTGCTTCATGCACTTCTACATTCCTTGGAGAATGTTGGACTGCAGGTTTAAACTCTACAATCCCTGGGGATCGGGCCAAAACTGGCATTGAACATTCCCCAAGGGGTCCCGGATTGTGAGAGGGTGCAGGACAGGTTGAGGTACCCCACCGGTGTACAAATCCATGCACTGGGCCTCTAGTATTTTTATAATTAATGTTCACCACAACAAAAGTCAAATGAAATAAAATAGTAGGGCAGTTCTTTGAAGGTAATGCCATGAAATTAAAATAATTTATTGAGCCTCTATTGTAAGCAGGACATGGTGCTATAAACATCAGAGTATATAAATATGAGCAAGGCACGATTCTTGCCTTAAGACTTGCAATTCAGCAAGGTGAATAAAGCAAGTATATTAACAGTGATAAGTGTCCTAAGATGGGTACAATATGCTTGGTTGGGAGGCCACATGTTTGAGGAGATGGAAAAGACTTCATGGCTGAAGAAGAAATTGAAATGGACTTTGATGAAAACATCTACCAACAATTAAAATTATGTATTGCAATTATGTGTGAGAGATTTGCCAGACCCTGTGGAAGACTTTCAAAATATCTTTGTACGTAGTCTACTCAGTATGTATGGTATTCTCATACTTATTTATGTATCTGTTTCCTCTCTGGACCGTAATCCTTGAGGACAGTGGTTATGTCTTATTCATCTTTATATTCCTAGAACCAGAATGGATAGGATTTTCATTCTTACTAATTTTTTCACAAGTAGATATAATTTTACCCCTCCCCTCTTGCCCTCATGTATTGCATTTCATAGACATTGAGTGGTGGTAGCAGCAGGTAGCATTTACTGAGGAGAACTTACTATGTAAAATACTATTGTAAATGTTTTACATTTATTTACTCATATAAGATTCTAACGTATAGAAATTTGACAGGAATATAGATATAAAAGGGTGAGCAAAAAAATGTTAAGAGAGAAAGGACAGAGTGTATTCATGGAAGAGTCAGTGGCATTGTTTATCCTGGGAACAGATTGAGTAGAGAATAATAGACGGTATCATGGAGGACCTTGCTGATATGCAGTTAGGGCCTGAATTTAATTTGTTAGCTAAACAAATTAAAGAAGTTACTTGAATTTAAAAAATATATATGAAAATTAATTTGGCATTATCATATCAAAAATATTAGAATGGAGAGAAGATGAAGGCTAGTAAATTAATTATAACAACAGTAATTAATTTGAGTGCCAGCTATAGGCAATAAACTATGTGAGGAGAGTAGGATTCTGATGATATACATAGTAATATTGACTAATTGGCTCTAAAGCTTCTCTAGGAATCAGGGAATGAGATTTGCAAATCACAGTGGAATTAAATAGTGAGAAAGATAAATCAAAGGTGCTTAAAATGAGCTGTTCTGATTTTTAAATAATATTGACTTTAAACCTAGCAGAGAGGATTATTCATTCAGAAATTATAGTAACTTAAGAGAAGAGCCCACAGCTTTTGATAATTCCACCAAAGCAGGACAGTATGGTAAGCACCATGTTATAAAACCTAAAAGAATTCCAAATGACATATATTATTCCTCCACATAATGTTCTTCTCTTAAGTCCTTCAGCCTATCTCTCTCTATAATACCCTAATATTCGAATAAACTGAGCAGCAGAACAACCGAACAACTGGTCGCTATGACATGTGCTGATCACCAAGGGGTGCGTGCAGAACATGGCGGGTGTTGGCAGCAGGTGGCAGAGTGTGGAACATGGTAGGCATCTGCTGCTGCAGGATGGTGGAGTAGGTGAGCAGGGGTGCCAGACCAAGGTGGGGTGCTGGTTGCTGTCATCGGTTGGTTACTGAAAGTTCTTTGCTCCCATGCACCATGGCACTCACACTTGCTGCTAGCACTGGCCCCACTCACACCCACTGCTGGCACCTGGCACCAGCCCTGATCACTTGGCACCGTCAGTGGGTGCTAGTGGCAGCTGCTGGCCCTGATTGCCTCTCAGGGCTTCTCCACCTCCCCTTGCTACTGAGGGACAATCAGGGCCGGCAGTTGTATCTTGCACCTGCTGCTGGCACTGGAGCCACTGCTCACACCCACTGCCGAGGCCCAGCACTGGCCACAATCCCTCCTTGCTGTCAGCAGTGCGAGCAAGGCTAGCACCATCAGCATGTGGGAGTGGCGGCAGTGAGAGGGGGGTTGCGGACAGACAGGGGACCAGGGCTGTGGTGGGAGGGGCCAGGCAGGGGCACAGAGGATGGGACAAGACCCACCCCTGTGCCCATCACAGCCTCGAGGCCCACATTTCCTTTCAAGGTGCACGAATTTGTGCACTGGGCCCCTAGTAAGAACATATGTAAGTCTGTATTTAAAGATCTTTCTTTGGATGCTTTCCAATACTCTCATTTCATATATTAAGATATCAGACATTAAAATTTGCTTTTGAGTGAATCTTTGTTGATCAGCCTTCAACCTTAGTTTTCTTAAAAGAAATCTGGAAAGGGATTAAAATCTGCTTAGATATACTCGGTATCAGAATGTTAAAGGGAGGTTGGGAGAGAGAACATTGCTTATAGTTCTTTGGTACTAAAGGTAGTTTTGTTGTACATAAAGTGAAAGTTTACATCTGATGTTCTCTGCCTCAAAAGAAGTGGTAGAAGTTAAAAGTGTCTTTTGGGTATAGGACATTACATTCCTAGTTATGTAAACTCATGATAGGTAAATAGGTAGGTAGGCACATATATTTGAGAATAAATCACAGTGCTTAGGAAACTGACTATCACTTTTGTACTGAAAAAAGGTGCCCAAGAGTACTATTCTATACCCAATTGAAATATTGCTGTTTAGCAGGAAACTGAACAATGTCTTCTGCAATCTGGAGTTCATCCAGATGAATTTCAGAGGCTCTCTGGGGACATCACAGACCTAACAGCTGTTGTGAACACTAGAGTCTGGAGTCATTCTAATGCCAGCATGTTATGCGCTTAATTCATGTGCTGCCAGCTCCCTAGTAACAAGATGACTGGCTTAATGAATGTCCTAAAAACTTGACTTTTATAGATTAGCTTAGCAGACAAAGTTAAAGAATTATGAAGATCATTGTGTTAGAAAAATAGCAGGAAGCTTTGAAAAGTGATTATTAAAATCAGTATTCAGACTATGTAGCATTAAGGCAAAAAATGAGGAAGATTTTTTCTTTTTCAAATGTGAAAAGATAAATATGACTACATATTAACCTTTCCACCTTCTTCCCACTTGTGAATTAAAATGAAACCATTAGGAAAATGATAAGATTATGTTAAATGAAAAAAAAAAACACACACCGTGATATGGAATTATAAATATTAGTGTTTCTCAAATTTGGGTTCTTGATTCTTAAATGGCCCATAAGTTCTTTTTTTTTCTTTTTTTTTTTTTAATATTTGTTCTTGTGAACTAATGACATTTGGGATATATATAACTGTAAACATAACCTTTCTTTAAAAAATAGGTTTTTATTGACTTTTAGAGAGAGGGGAAGGGAGAGAGATAGAAACATCAGTGAGACATCATTGATTGGCTGCCTCCTACACACCCCTCTTGGGGATTGAGCACAAAATCCGGGCATGTGCCTGGACTGGAAATCGAATCCTGACCTCTTAGTTCCTAGGTCTACATTCAACCATTGAATCACACTGGCCAGGCCACAAGTTCTTCATGAGAATATAATGAAATTATAGTTTCTAACTCTACTTCAACCATATTGGTCTGTTGCTATTTCCAGAATTAGCCAGGCCTAGTCCCACTTGCTGTGTCTTCTATATAAATGTTTTCCTCTGTTATATGTATAGTTGGTCCCCTTACCTCCTCCACATTCCCCCCCCCCCCAAAATGTCACCTTTCATAAGACTTCCCCTGACAACCCTATTTAAAAGTATGCCTCTCCTAAGCACTTCTTATCCCAATCCGTTTTATTTTTCTATTATACTAAACATCATTATATTAAATATTTTATCTATTTATTAGCTGTCATCCTCTACAAAAATAAAGGCTCCTTAGAGGCTGGGATTTTTGTCTGTTTTGCTCATTACTATAATTACAATATTTATACATATTATGGGTACTCAATAAACATTTGTTGGATGAAGGATGAATCTATGAATAACTTTCACAAATTGGTAAGAAAATTGCAAGTTGGAAATTTGCAGAAAAAGAAACCTAAGTGACCAAGAAACCATGAAAAGTTACCAAACCTGTTAGTAATCAGGAAAAGGCAATTGAAAATGGCAAATCCCATTCTATACCCATCAAACTGGTAAAAATTTATAACTTTGATAACACTAACTTTAGAAGTCCAATAACTGTTAAGTGAGTTAAACTGTGACTGATTAATGAGTTAGATTGGTGCTTTTACGTGCCATATAAAAATTTGTGCCATATAAAAATTTGTTTAATATATACAAAGTATTAATGAGGATGTGGTGCAACAGGATGTCATACCTTGCTGGTGGAATGCAAATTTATGCAACCACTTCAGAGAGCTATTTGCAATATGTGCTAACAATAGCACACCCATGACCCAACAGTGTCTAGGTTGTGGCCTAGAAAAAGGGTCAGCAAACATTTTCTGTAAGGAAACAGATGATAAATATTTTAGGCTTTGTGGGCCAAAGCAAAATTAATGATACTATGTAGGCATTTATATAACCATTGAAAGTGTAACCATTTAATCCTTAGAGCAAGTAGAGTTTACAGACTATAGAAAAACAGATGGCAGGCAAGATTTGGCCTGAGGAAATACGTTATATCTATTGTCTCACCTGAATGTCGAAGTGCAGAAAATCCTTGCTCATCCTCCCACTCCCAGGTTGATTCACTCTTATTATGCGTGGAATGGAAGTCAGGAATTTCATGATACCAGTCTATGTCTGTGCTGCTAATAAAACAGAAAATGATGAAGACATTATTAAGGAATTTCTCAGAACTTGAATGGAATGAGTACCTTTGTAGATATTTAAACATTTACAGCTACCTTTCCAGAAACAAATAGTGTTTTTAGGACCTATTTATTGTTAAGAAGAATAATTTGTTTTGCAAAATAAACTAGACCATCTCTAGAATCTTGCAAGAACAAATGACTTGAATTTCAATTTGACAAAGATTCTTTAAAGCACATGTGTCAAACACAAGGCCCGCGGGCCAAATCCGTCCCGCCAGGCCTTGCAATGTGGCCCGCACCGCGCTGTCATCACTGCACTCCGCTGCGTTTCCATCACAATGACAGTTTATGACTGTTCAGTAAACCATTCGGCCCGCGATTTAGGCTGGATTTTAGATTTTGGCCCCTTCTCTGATTGAGTTCGACACCCCTACTTTAAAGAGATATATAAAGCCTAGCCTGTGTGACTTAGTGGTGAGCATTGACCTATGAACCAGTAGTTCACAGTTGGATTCCCTGTTCAGGGCACATGCCCTGGTTGTGGGGCTTTATCCCCAGTAGTGGGCATGCAGAAGGCAGCCAATTGATGATTCTCTCTCATCACTGGTATTTCTATCTCTCTCTCCATCTCCCTTTGTCTCTCTGAAATTAAAAAAACAAAATCAAAAAACAACCCACATAAAAAAGAGATGCGTAAAGATATATTTGTTTCACTGAATATGGTAATACAAGATTGAATCTGAATATTGGCATACAAGATTTTCCATATCACTACCAGATCTTCAAAAGAATCTGAAAGACACATAGATGAGAATAAGAGCCATGCACATTCACCTGCTGATGCAATCTCCTGTGAGAGGGTCGCAGTTCCCTGCACAATCACAGGGCCTGCAGCCGTAGTCTCCGAAGCCCCAGTATCCCACCATACACCTGTCACAGTGTGGCCCTGCCACCCCGGGCTTGCAAGGGCAGTCACCATTACTGGGGTCACAGAAGGTCACTGAGCTGAAAGGAAGGACAGCTGATCCAACTGGATGGCAGGAACACACTACAACAGAGGACATACAAGGACTGATG
The DNA here is from genome assembly GCF_014108245.1 of Pipistrellus kuhlii. Classification (NCBI taxonomy): domain Eukaryota; kingdom Metazoa; phylum Chordata; class Mammalia; order Chiroptera; family Vespertilionidae; genus Pipistrellus; species Pipistrellus kuhlii. The sequence goes on along the minus strand of NW_023425529.1, from coordinate 14,247,117 downwards.
AGTGACTGGATTGTGGAGAATGGGCCTGTCAATCCCAAAATGGCTTCTTTTACTACATAGCATGTCTCTGAGGCACATCCTTTCCCATTGGTGTATATTCGGAGAATAAAAGCTAATTAAATTACAGATAAGAAGATAAAATCAGAAAAGTATGTCTGCTGCAAAACAAATGGCATTATCTATAATAATAAAAGTGTAGTATGCTAATTAGACCGGATGTCCCTCTGGATGACCTTCTGGCCGAAGCAGGGGCTGTGAGGGAAGCCTGGGTCCTGGGTGGCAGAAGGAAGCCGGTGCCAGCAGCCAGGGGAAGGAAGGCCTACTCTTGCACACATTTTGTGCATTGGGCCTCTAGTTTATTATAAAATTGAAGGCATTAAATATGAATGGATTTTGGTTGGGGTGATGGGAATAAAGACAAAAGAGGAGCATTTTGTGATAAAGGAAAAAGAAGAAGATGACCATGGTGTTCAAGAAACCAAACAAAGATTGTTTCAAAGAGGTAGGCAATATAAGCTGTGTCAAATGCTGATAGGTCTGGAGCACATGTGTCAAACACAAGGCCCGCGGGCCAAATCCGTCCCGCCAGGCCTTGCAATGTGGCCCGCACCGCGCTGTCATCACTGCACTCCGCTGCGTTTCCATCACAATGACAGTTTATGACTGTTCAGTAAACCATTCGGCCCGCGATTTAGGCTGGATTTTAGATTTTGGCCCCTTCTCTGATTGATTTCGACACCCCTAGTCTAGGGAGATGAGGAATGGAAATGGATTAATGCATTTTACAACATGAAGGCCAATGGCGTCCTTGATAGGGACAGGTTCAGTGACATAGTGAGTAGCAAACCTAATTGAAGAGGTCTTGGGAGAGAATGGCAGTAAAGGAAATTGAGCCTTAGAACAGATACCTCTTTTGAGAAGACTTCCTATAAGGGCACAGAAATGTAGTAGCAGCTAAATCTGAATGGAGATGTGTACTCTAATGAAGGTGTGAGTTTTGTTTATTTTGTTTAAGATGGGAGAACTTATGGGAGTGTGCATTGAGTGGGAAGCAGTTGAAGTTTATCATATATTTGGAGAGAATGTATACTGTATAACATGAATATATCAAAGTGCTATGTGAAAACTTTAAAAGAAATCACATATTCCAACAAACACATTTCCTCATTATGAAGTGAATAAGCCAATAGTTACTTTATCACTCAGATAAGTCAATTTTGTTCTTGACAACAGATAGGGGAACCAGAATAAAGACCCACATCTAATGTAATATATGGTATCCCACCACCACCATTATCTTTTTCTCTAGTAGGAAATTCAAGCCTTTCTAGGATTTAGCCCCTCTGTACTACCATATATTTTAAAACCTACCGTACACATATTTCAGGAATGGCCAGAGAAGAATGTAATTCTATTATACGTGCTAGTGGATTTCTTTCTATGTGACTTTTTACATAATTACCAGATAAAAATACCACTTGCAAACTATGCAGAAGTAGCTCCAGGCAGAAAGCCCTGACATCTTTCACAGCATGCTTTTTCAGACTGCACACCAAGGCTTGCCTTGCATACCGATCTCCTGAAGTCTGTATAGCAGGCAATATCTGACACTCATAATCTACATTTCGTATTTTCTTCCAGAATGCAAATATATTTCCTTCTTACTTGGGGGAAAAATAAGAGGTTTTTCTTAGGTACTGGTTCAGGTTCTGATTATCCAAAGTATATTTCTTTTTAGTTGTTGATTCTAACTCAAGCACTTAATTTTTACCTATTCATTATGATGAATGTCAAAGTTACAACCCAACTGGAGTGACATAAATCCTACTGCTGCTTTGTCTTTTCTTGTTAGACATGAAATCCAATAGTAAACATTTGCCCTAAGCTGCTCTCACAACCAAATTAGAAAAACAAGATTAGTTAAAATGACATTTTTAACTCCTAAATATTGTTACGAGATTTCTTTTAAAATGCAAATGACTAATTTAAAGTAATATATTCCATACTGATATGTCCTATTATAAGAAAATGTGAAATGATAATACAAAGCATTCAAAAACAGATATGATAGAGAAAATGGGTACTTTTATAAACAATTTCACAACAGGTTCCCTTTAAATAATGAATTTAGATACTTGCTAAATGTATACGAATTTTATTTACAGGTATATGGTTGGTTGCATCAATACAGCTATTGTGTGAAGCACTGTTCCTCTATAGAGCATTTACAGAAAAGGGAACATGAGGTTGCTCTGGAGTATATTTTACCAAGAAAACTAACTTGTAATGAAACTACAGATGAACATGTTTTCTAAGTAACCTTGTGTACCTGTAAAGCTCTGAAACTAGTATTTGTTTCAACCACAAATGCTAATGATAAATACAGCTGTTTGAAAGTTACCTGTAATATGTCTTAGGAAGTTCTCTTAGGAAGATAGAAAATAAAACAGGGGCAGTATAATAGAGTTGGCAAGGGCACAAATTTAGGAGTCAGACTAGATTGATTCAAATCTGGTTCTAGGGCTTATTTCTTTGTGGAATTAACCTCCTCAAGACTCAATTTCTCACTGATGAAGTAAGAAGTATGCCATAGGCTTGCGTGAGGATTAAATTAAATGATGTATGTATGTAGCAATGTATCAGGCATTTATTGACATCAAATGCTCAAAGAATAAATATTATTATTACCTAGATGAAATATTGGTTTAAAATGCTCACCATTCATTCATTCCTTCACTCACTCACCCCTTCATCAAAGAGTTCCTAAACGTTAGAGTTAACAATAACTATGCTAGGGGCTGACGACACAAAAATGAGTACAGAGTCACTAACTCTTCAGTAAGAGAAGAGAGATGGCAAATAAATAATTGTAGGGCAGTAAATGTTATAACAATGTAGTCCAGGGTGCATGGGAACACAGAGGAAAGAGCAATAACTGCCTCAGTGTAGATAAGGGTTGTTTTGAAAGGAAATTAATGATCAAACTTGCTTTCAAAATAAGCGGAAATTTCTTGCTTTATACCTGGAAGAAATTTGAAGGCAAATGGCTTTCTCCACGTTTCTAAGACCTATAGAATTAGGTAACTCTCCTATTACATGTTTCTTTCTTTGGATTAAAAAAAAAATCAATCTGCTATTACTGTCCTTTTGTGGATCAGAACATGTTGAGAAAAAATAGGGTCTGATCTATGGTCCTGCTGCTTATAGGAAGGTACCCTACAATGTAATGTAGCACAAGGGTCACATCTGTCAATCCATGTGAACAAGTTTGCACAAATGGCTGGAACATAATGGAAAAGTTATGGCTTCCTTTATTTTCATAGGGCTGCCTTTGGTGGTGGAGTCATAGGAAACCATTGCTGTCTTTTCATCTTTATTTGCACCTTCACTAGAATCCTAGGAGTCTGTTTGCATGTCTTTCACTCGAGTGATCCATGATGCCAAGTGTGCTGTAGAGATACCCAGTTGTGTTCAGCATCTTACCCTTTTGAAATTGCCAGGACCCCTTAGCATTACCTTATGACTCCAGCTTTTGCTATTCTGTTTGTAAAAGCTACTCTGGGAGCAAAATACCCTGAAAGTATTTGCTTCTGATTTAGCTTTTCTAAAAACAGAACTCAGAGTTCAAGGCCCTCAGCTGGGAAAGAAGCTGTTCGTCAAGCCCTTTCATCATTGTCCAATGGCCACTCCTCAGTGTGCTGCCCAGGCTCCCAACATTTTCTCCTGAAAAGGCCAAAGCCCTACAGAATTTCTTATGGAGAATTTTTAATGTCAAAGCTATTTTGAAAGCTGTCCAGTTGCCTGCAGAGGTTCTTGGATAACTAGAAGTTAAAGGAGATGACTTTGCATACAACTCTAAACAAAAAGGAGGCAATATGAACTGTTGTTACTATATTAAGTGTGAAGTTAAATATTAGATAAAATAAAACCTAGCCTTTTTGGTACTGTTTTCTCCTTTCTTTCTACTACCAACTATTTGTAAACAAACAAATTCTCTGTCAAAGGCAATATGGTTTACCCCTTTATTAGCCTCAGGAACAATTTTCTATTCATCCTTTAAATGTTACATACATTGTGTTCAAAGATATCTAATTCCATGATGTTAAAGGTGTATGTTAATTTCAAATAAAATTGTGCTAGAATAAATTTAATAAGAGAATGATCTAAATTAAGATTTGACTTTCACTTACCGAAATATAGTGTCTCCTGAGTTACTGTACATCTCACAAAAGAAGATCAATTTATGCATGAAATCTAGCCATTTCTGCCTCTATTTTAATGTTTTAAAAATAATTGTAAAGTATTTAAGTATATATACTATCTGAGTAATTACTAAATAAGTAATGCAAATAAATACAAGACATACCCTTTATTTTTAATGCTTCACTATGTGGCCCCTGCTCAGAACCTACATTTGACTTTTGTATCATTCCTTTCCTGTTTACTATTTGTAACTGAACCAGTTACTATTTATTCCTGAGTATATCTCAGAGTTCTTTGACAGCTAAATAGCCAATTTTATATTTCTGGATTGTTATTTCAGTTAAAAATGAAGAAAGTACTTTTGAATGTAAAAACAAATTTTACTACAGAGAAACTTTTCAGTATAATTTTGGACACAGTATTTTGCTTTGAAGATTGGTTATATCTCACATCATTATCTTTTTGTTGAAGAAAGCCTGTATTCCCAATCACTCAGGCAGCATCCACCCAGGCACCTAGCCAGGAATTGAGGTCATCCCTAACCCCTTTTTCCTTTGGAGAAAGAACCTTTATTTATTCCATCTAACTTAGCTCTCTCTTTTGAACTGATGTTGCTAATCCCTGTTATAACCTATCATGGTACCTTCTCTTCATAACACTTACTGTAGTTTCCAATTACATACTTACTTGGATAAATGTACTTATAGTTTGTTTCCAAGGCATTAGGAACTGTTTTATTGTATACTAGACACCCAGTGTACAAAATTCACACACGGGTAGGATCCCTAGGCCTCGCTGGCTATCAGGGTCAATCAGGGCCTTCCAGCTGCTAGCTGGGGCCTTCCTTCTCCTGGCTGCTGACTGCTGGCTGCTGGCCAGGGCCTTCCTTCATTCTGTGTCGCCCCCTGGTGGTCAGCATATGTCATAAATAGTAGTTGAACTCCTGTTGGGTCAAACACCAGAGAAGATAATTTGCATATTAGCCTTTTATTATATAGGATACAGTGACTATGATTAGCCTGTCACATTGTCACCTCTGAGTAAACCTATGTTGAATTCTTAATAATGGATGAATTATAGCCATTTGATAACTATTTCTTAATGATTGATACTCTTCTGGCCTCCAGTGTAATCACTTTATGGTGTTTTTTTTTTTTTTTTCCCCTCATTGCTCTTTTTATAGTACACTGTAAAGGCCTAGAGGTAGGAGCCACATCTTTTTTTATCTGTATCTTTAAAACCTAGGACAATAACCGACCCACTTTAGGGACTCATTCAATCTTTGTTGAATGAAAGAATGTACCTCTCAATAACCAACAAATATGAAATGATGTTATGTTTTAAATGAATATAGCACTCAATAACTGACAAACATGCAATGATCTAGGTTTAAAGCTCTTTAAAGATTCATACTATTTATTTATAGGATTTTAGTATCTTAGCATCACAGCATTTGTAATACTAAGATATTAGAAAAATAAAAAATAAAAACAAGCCCTAACTGGTTTGGCTCAGCGGATAGAGCATTGGCCTGCAGACTGAAGGGTCCTAGGTTCGAATCCAGTCAAAGACATGGATCTTGGTTGCGGGCACATCCCCAGTAGGGGGTGTGCAGGAGGCAGCTGATCGATGTTTCTCTCTAATAGATGTTTCTAACTCGTTATCCCTCCCTCTTCCTCTCTGCAAAAAAATCAATAAAAATATTGCCGAATTTATTAATAAATAAATAAATAAAAACAAAGCAAAACAACAAATTCATAGAAAACTAAGATGCTCAAGTAGAACAGATTATTCTTAGTCTTGAGACTATTTCCTACATTTAATACTTTACTCAGTTGAGTTTTATTATTTATTATTTGTAATAAAAGTTCTTTATTCTAACTCTGTAGGAGACATCCCCACCTATCAATGCCTCTTACTGGCAGCAATTTTTTTTTTTGTCACATTAATCAATCTGAAATTCCTTTCCTCACTTTCATCCAATTATATGTAATTATGACTCTTTGTTCTAGGAGAGTAAATTATTTTTTGCCACTCCCTACATCCCCTTTCACCTTTTGAATATGTGTAGAAAGTTATATTCTTTCTGAAAAGTTTCCTAATCTGTGAACATTTATGCTTTTTTATATTGATCTATTAGCATCTCTCTTTTCATGATTGTTTTGTTGGTCTGTCTGAAACACTCTCCATTTACCACCACTTTTCTTGTACTAAGAATCCTTAAGATAAGTGCAGTTCTTTATATTCACACTTCATATGGCTCTTTATCAGTAAGCAAAGTTTTATTTAAAACCCAAAGTGATATTTAAAATTTTTAAATATTATTTTTTAGCTCCAGTATGTATGTCTGATTATTTCCACCTTTGTTAACTCATTTTGTTTTCATCAATTATGTCACATTGTGGAATCAAATTCTTTGGATTTTTGTAGGTCAAAATCTCTGAGGTCAGATAAAGTTGGGTTCAAATCCCAGCCCTGCCTCTGACCATTTGCATGAACTTAGACAAATAATATCAATTTAACAAATGCTAGTTCTCTTTTTTATATCCCATCTAATTTTGTACAGACTTTTTGAAGGTTTTGTTGTTTTATAATATTTGCTTAATTATTTAATTCTTGTCCTCATCATGTACAGAATGACATATTACAGTTATTCAAATTCATGACCTCTCCTACTTTTCTTCCCCAGTCTAACTAACTTTTATTATTTATCAATTCATAAAATTTCTCCTTTTTAGGTGAATTTTAATATGTTATTTAATCTTTTAAAAGGATAGTCCTACTCTGATTATTACATTATGATATATGTATTTTCTTAACCTTTTTGTTTTACATGCTAGGTTTTTTTAAAAGCTGAGGTTAGCTCAGCTGGTGTGGCTCAGTGGTTGAGCATTGACCTGTAAGCCAGGAGGTCATGGTTCAATTCCCAGTCAGAGCACATGCCCAGGTTGTGGGCTTGATCATCCATGAAGGAGGGAGCCAATTAATGATTCTCTTTCATCATTGATGTTTCTATATATCTCTCTCATTCCTCTCTGTAATAAAAAAATTATATAAAAATAAAAATAAAAAGCTGAGATTAGAGTTTTCCAACTGTTATTGCCGAATCACTAGTCTATTTAAAGTTTACTTTGCCCTAACCAGTTTGGCTCAATGATACAGCATCAGCCTGTGGATTCAGGGTCCTAGGTTCGATTCCAATCAAGGGCATGCACCTTGGTTGCAGGCACATACCCAGTAGGGAGTGTGCAGGAGGCAGCTGATCAATGTTTCTCTCTCATTGATGTTTCTAACGCTCTATCCCTTTCCTATCTTCTCTGTAAAAATCAATAAAAATTATATATATTTTTACAGAGAAGATAGGAAATTTTTACAGAGAAGATAGGAAATATATATATATATTTCCTATTTACAGAGAAGATAGGAAATATATATATATATATATATATATATAAATTTTATATATATATATATATAAAATTTTTACAGAGAAGATAGGAAATATATATATATATATATAATATATATAAAATAAAATTTGCTTTTCAGAAACAGTTACTTCATATTGATTCTATGCTGGAATCATACACAGTTACTTTCTTTTTTAAAAAACAATATTTTTTTATTTCAGGGAGGAAGGGAGAGCAAGAGAGAGATAGAAACATTAATGACGAGAGAGAATCATTGAATGGCTGCCTCTGGTGTGCCCCCCACTGGGATCAAGCCCTCAACCCAGGCATGTGTCCTTGATGGGACTCGAACTTGGGACTTTTCAGGCCACAGACCGATGCTCTATCTACTGAGACAAACTGGCTGGGACCATACAGTTACTTTCAATAAAAAAACAAAGATGTATATGTTGTTTACATGGCATAAAATGAACTTATATGGCTTTCTAAAACTATAATTTGCCCACTTAAGTGAATACTGAAAGAAAATCCTTTTCTTGAGACAGACCAGAACATAGGCACAAGAATGAAAAATGGAAGGTGCTTTGGATTCCTAAATGTGTCACTGTGGTAAGGTATTCTGGATTTTACTAATTTAAATTTTTTACTTTTAAGACTCTTTAAAGGGAGAGAAAAACCACTCTAGAGGTAGAATGAAGTAATTGTTAAATAGAGGTATGAGCAAACAGGCAAACACAAAGATTCTTTATGGGAGCACCATGAGAAGATCATATCTGAGCAGACTGTGAAGGATAGAAAAGTGGTCTGTGGCAAGATAGTCACCCATTCAAAGCACTTTTATTTCCATCGACTGAACAGTTCTCACCTAAGTCAGAAAGCAAAAAAGAAAAGAAAAGAAAGGACAGAAAAAATGATTTGAGTGGATGATAGAACACAATCTTTACAAAGAGAGCTGGCTAGTTAGGGTAACAGTAACCAAGTAACCAGACATTATCTTGGTAAACACTTGGTTTGGGTTTAAGGGCAGAGGGATCAAGTTTATTTTTATTCATTCTCTACTGAAATGCAATTGACTACATTTATTTTGGCCCACCAGGGAGGAAGGGCACGTCAGTTTTTTAAGAGGTTGTTTACTTTGATAGGGAATGAATTCTGCTTTCTTTTCCACTTGCTGATTTTTCTTTAAATATGGAGAAAGACTATGCAATAGTTAAAAATAAGTTTTGACATAAGGTTAATAAATTTATTGTATAGTTCCTAACAGGCTGTTTCTTAAAAAGAGAGCTAATTCTGTTCTATAAAGCAGTTTTTTTTTCTCAAACATCTGTTTCAAAACATGTATTCTACTAAAGTAAGGAATTTTTTCTGTAGGAAATTTCATGTCATGGAGTGAATAGCTGTTAATATTCCATACCCAATCAATTTCCCATCTGTCTAATATTTAACATCCTTTGTGTTAAAAGGAGTGAGAAGGAGAAAAGGACTTTATGAAGAACTGGATTGATGATTATTTAAATCCAACACAAAACATACTTATAATAGTTTAATGTTATGTTTTGAAATATGTAAATATAAAATAAAAGTAAAATGTTGATGTTGCACTAATTTTATTATAAATTCCAGTTGCAGTATACTAATTTACTTCAAAGTATAAGATATTTACAGTAAATAAATTTATATACTATGAATAAGAGGGCATTCTCTGAATGGAATTGCTAGGTATTTATTTTGAAACTGTTACATGAAAAACAGACATCTTAGAATTCTGCCAGAAACTGCTTGGAGGAAAGCTGAGGCTCTAAGTTAGACATCTTTAAGTGGGAGAAGGTACTAGTATTTTATATGAATGCTTACCAGTATTCACATCTCCACTATGTCAGGAAAAAAGACCTATCTAGCCAGAGTTTTAAAAACCTTTTAGAATTTCCTATCAGAGTCATGGCTAATTCAGTGAGTAGACTAAGTTATAGATGGTTATTAGCTCCAAATCTTTCACCAAAGATGAAAATAGAGCTCACACTAGAAACAGGAATGATATAAGTAGTGGTCCTCATATGCTAGTCATGAGGCCAAAAGGCTGAATCGGAATTACCAATGATACTTAAAAATACAGATCTCAGCCCCCATCCCTGGTGGAGATTCTGATTTGGAAGATCAGGGTCAGAGCTCTGAGATGTCATTTATTAATAAGTGTTCCCAAGTGATTCTGATCTATATGCAGCTTTGACTAAAGAGAGGTTCTGGGATCAGAAATGGGTCTGAGAAGGTGCAAGATTTCATTCAAAGGAGAGAAACCATTCCCCTTTTGGTTTAGAGTTTGAGTCACTGAATTCCTGATTAAAGAAAAAAAAAAATAACAACAATGATCTGGTAGTTGGAAACTGGCATGGTGGGACTATTTAAACCAAAAAATTGGTCAGTGCTATAAATCAGCATTTTGTTTTGTTTTCTTTTCTCCCTAGGAAGTCAGCATACCACTGCCTATTAAGGTTATTCTCATATTTATATTGTGCCTGCCTTAGGAAAATCTACTTAGGTTATAGGATATCAAAGGTACAAAAGTAACTTTAGAGATTTCAAATAAATTACTCTAAAAGAGACTTCTCTTTTAACACAGAGATATAGTATTCCTCACAGTACCTCAGTACACAGTGAAATTTTACTATTTTACTTTTTTACTATTTCTATTTTACTTTTGGACCTTTGTGACCAGCCAGTTTGAGCTTTGATTTCTGCTGTCAGCTCCAGATTCAGCTGGGGCAGTTTCACCCTGTCCGATGTGTTCACAGACCTTGAACGCACTGTCCTTTTAAAATTTGTTTTCTGAGTTGTAGAAATAAATTCAGTTTCAGTGATCTTCAGTAGTCTTAAAAAAAAACAAACATCTTTGGAATCCTTAGAAGTGATTTCTTCTAAGGCAATGTGTAGCTGACTGGGTCCTGCAATTGATTCTGGTTACAGTTGAAATTAAGAGGAAGTGAGAACAGAAATGATTTAATTGCTCACAGGAATAAATCTGTTGGTTAAAAAATTTGGTGCTTGACTCTTTGTATTTAAGTTTGATGAATTTATGGCCATCAATTAAGTACACACATAAGGACCATAGCACTTAAATGTTGCTTATCAGGATAGAGGTAGGGAAAATAGAGCCTGGAACATGAATGGGGCCAATAAATCCTTGGCTTACTTGGCAGGGAGCTGGTGATGTCACTGTGAATGGAGTCCCAAGACTAGTGCCACTATTTATTAAATGAATGAATGTGCCTAGGTGAGTATTCTATTAAATGTGCAGTGGATTGAATAACACAAATTCATTCCATTTTCTAGATGAACTCATTAAAGGCAAAGAAGGCAATCATTGATTAGAAAGTGGGACAAATTGTGTTTCAGCACTTTTAGAGGAAAGAATAAAACAGCACCTAAAGATGAGTTGGAGGCATCTCATCAAGGAAATCTCCTCTCATCTGCTTTCATCTCATCCACACATTCCTGCTAGGTACTCCAAATATCTCTTTCACTGCACTTTCCTCATATAGTAATAGTACTTCCTCATATAATAATAGTGCCTATATCAAAGTGCTTTTGTGAAAGTTAAATGAATTAATGAATATATCACTCTTTGAACAGTGAACAGAAAATAGTAGGCACTTTATACATATGAACTATTATTATCATATCATCATCATTATCACAGTGGAATGAAGTGTCTTGTTATTTTAAGTTTCTCCTCATCTAGAATGTAAGATCTTTTAGGAAAGACCTTTTATCTTTACAGACCTAGTGCTTACTACAGTGCTGGGCAATGAAGACATGTCTCCTGAGCGACACTGAGAATATAATTTATGTTCTACTGGTAAATTCTGTCTGAGCTGCTGCTTCAAGTTTTCAATGGATCCAACTCCTGAGAAGACATAAACTAGGAAATGAGGGAGGGAAGTGTTTTCATATGTTATCACTGATATATGACTAGACTGCTGAGGCTCAGTTTTTGTTTTGTTGTAATTATTTCACTGATAGAAATATAAGGTCCTTGATAAATGATTGTGGGATCTAGCACTTGGAAATAAATAACAAATAAAGGGAAAGAATCTTCTGGGACATGACTTCCCAAGTTTCTATAGCTCACTGGTCCCACTGATGTTCTGTAAGAATGGCATTCCCTGCCTGGCTGGCGTGGCTCAGTGGTTGAGCATCAACCTATGAACCAGGAGGTTACGGTTCGATTCCCAGTCAGGGCACATGCCCGGGTTGTAGGCTCCATCCTCAGTGTAGGGCACACAGGAGGCAGCTGATCCATGATTCTCTGTCATCATTGGTGTTTCTGTCTCTCTCTCACCCTCTCCCTTCCTCTCTAAGGTCAATAAAAATAAACAAGTAAAGAATCACCAAGGCCATTTGCCAACATGGAAGGAAGGAAGGAAGGAAAGAAGGAAGGAAGGAAGGAAGGAAGGAAGGAAGGAAGGAAGGAAGGAAGGGAGAGAGGGAGGGAGGAAGAGAGGAATAAAGGGCACTCCCCAGTTAAATTTGAAAGATGCCCCTCAAAGCTCTGTCTGAGGTTTGTAATGAAAATTAGCATATGAAAGGCTCTGAGAAATCCTGAGGAAACCTTTGATTAATTCACCATTTTCTAAATTTTCAGGCCATAGGCAAATTTTCTCTTACACTCATTTCTACTAACATCTCATGGAATTAGTGTTCCATGAATTAAACTTTAGAAAATACTGAACTACAGAAACATACTTATCCAGATTTCCATTTTCCCCTCTGTAAATCTTTATGTAATTCAGTTTTAAAAAATTCTAAGTTTATATGCACAAGTAGAGATGCAAACCTTGGTAAATTTGATGCTTAGGTAATGATAGGATGTTCTGGATAATTAAAAAAAAAATTAACATCTAGAGTAAGTGCTGAAATGCATTTAACTTTTATTGAAAAGCATTCTGCAGTATTCCCAAACTTTAATATGATATGATCACTTGAGAATTTTGTTAAAGTGCGAATTTGATTCAGTAGGTCTGGATGGGAACAGAAGTTCTGCATTTTCTAATCAGATGGTGCCAGTGGGATTGGTCTCTGAGCCACACACTGAGTGAGTAGCAGATTTCTTTTCTGCCTTGGTGAGCAGAGTAGAATAAATATAATAAAATTGTTATTTTGAATAACATTGTACATGTTGTTGATAGAACCACACACTGAGATAGTTTAAAGTTTTAAAAATATCAGCTTGTTTTCTTGATACTATCTTTATCATGAAAGTAAATTGGGAACTAATAAGGAGAAAAGTAGTGGCTATAACAACATCTAAATCAGCACCTACTATGAAATCTGATACATTATAGATACTTAATAAATGTCAATTAATTAACTTATTTGTCATTAATTTTATCGGAATTAATAACTTGAGGTGACAGGGATACATCTGCCTAGGAGATAGTTAATGATAAGAAAATATTGTCAAATAATAGTGAAAATGAACTACTAGACTTGATAAATTAATTCAGCAATGTAGCAGGATACAAAATTAACACCCAGAAATCTATGGCTTTTTTTATACACCAATAATGAACTCACAGAAAGAAAAACTAAAAACAAACAAACAAAACACAAACATTTACCATGGCAACAAAAAGAAAGTAAGAAACCTAGGAATAAACTTAATTAAGGAGGTAAAACACCTGTACTTGGAAAACTACAGAACATTGAAAAAAGAGATAGAAGGAAGATATAAACAAGTGGAAGAATATACTGTGTTCATGGATTGGTAGAATCAACATCATTAAAATGTCCATACTACCCAAAGCAATCTATAGATTTAATGCAATCCCCATTAAAATACCAATGGAGTATTTCACAGATCTAGAACAAACTTTCCAAAAATTTATTTGGAATTAAAAAAAAAAAAGACTGAATAGCTGCAGCAATCTTGGAGGGATGACAATACCTGATGTCAAGCTATATTATAAAGCCACTATTCTCAAAATTGCCTGATACTGGTACAAAAACAGACATATAGATCAATGGAACAGAACAGAGAAACCTGAAATTGAACCAAGCTCAATTAATATTTGACAAAGGAGGTAAGAGCATACAATGGAGTCAAGACAGTCTCTTCAATAAATGGTGTTGGGAAAATTGGACAGGTCTATGCAAAAAAAAAAAAAAGAAAAAAAAAGAAAAGAAAAGAAACTAGACCACCAACTTATACCATACACAAAATAAACACAAAATGGATAAAGAACTTAAGAATAAGATTTTGAACCATTAAAATCTTAGAAGAATTCATAAGCAGCAAAATATCAGATATATGTTATAGCAATATCTTTACCAATACAGCTTGTAGGACAATGGAAACTAAGGAGAAAATAAACAAATGGAACTACATCAAAATACAGCTTTTGCACAGCAAAGAAAAACCATCAACAAAACAATAAGAGAGCCCACTTGATGTGGGAGAACATACTTGCCAATGTTATATCTGATAAGGGTTTAATTTTCAAAATTTATAGGGAACTCATACAACTAAACAAAAGGAAGGTAAACAATCCAATTAAAAAAATAGGCAAAGGATCTAAATAGATATTTTTCAAAAGAGGACATACAGAAGGCTAGGAGACATATGAAAACATGCTCAAAGTCACTAATATCCAAGAGATACAAATCAAAATGACAATGAAGTACCATCTCACACCTGTCAGAATGGCTATCATCAACAAATCAACAAACAACAGGTGCTGGTGAGGATGTGGAGAAAAAGGAAACCTCGTGCACTACTGGTGGGAATGCAGACTGGTGCAGCCATTGTGGAAAACAGTATGGAGTTTTCTCAAAAAGTTAAAATGGAACTCCCATTTGACCCAGTAATTCCACTTCTAGGAATATATCCCAAGAAACCAGAAACAGCAATCAGAAAGGATATATGCACTCCTATGTTCATAGCAGCACAATTTATTGTACAATAGCTAAGATTTGGAAACAGCACAATTGCCCATCAATAGATGAGTGGATTAAAAATGGTGGTACATCTACACAGTGGAATAGTACACTGCTGTAAAAAAAAAAGAAAAAAGAAAAAAAAAGAAAGAACTCTAACCATTCACAACAGTGTGGATGGAACTGGCGAGCATTATGCTAAGTAAAATAAGCCAGTTGGAGAAAGATAAACATCCCATGATCTCACTCATTTGTGGAATATAATGAACAAAAATAGATCCAGAGACACAGAAACATCAAACAGATTGTCAAACCTCAGAGGGAAGGAAGGGAGGGTGGAAGGGTGGGATAAGAGATTAATCAAAGGACTTGTACACATGCATGTAAGCAAAACCAAGGGACACAGACAGTAGGGGGGTGAGGGCATGTGCTAGAGGGCGGGAGTGGCCAGGGAGAGATCAACGGGGGGAAATGGAGGTATATGTAATACTTTAAACAATAAAGAATTTAAATTAAAACAAACAAAAATAATAATAGTGAAAATGTTGCCAAACATGTTTGACAATTAAATAATACATTATGAAGAGTATTTTGGTTGAGATAAGAATTAGATGTGCTAATAGGTGTTGGGACATACCCCTGGCTGAGTAAAGGAAAGAAAAGAACCAGAAGGTGCTAATAAGGAAAACCATGCTAGGGAAGTGAACGGGCATAGGCATCTCTGCCCCAAACATATGCTGGAATAGTGAATGAAGATAAGTGAATGAAGATAAGCTTTTATTGGGCAGTGTCCCAGTTGATCAGGGGGCTGTATGGAGAAGGGAAGAAGGAGATATAGATCTTCCTTACTAATCCACCTATTGATACCTGCTATAAGTTATGCTAAAAGGACTAATTTGGCATAAGTTATTTTTATAATTCCTTACTTGATGCATCTATGTATTTGTGAACTAGGAGAGATTAGCAATATGAATTATTATTAATTTCTAGCTTCAAGTCTGAGTACATACAGGAGCTGAAGTAAAATAGAACTCTGAGAAATAGTATTACATCTAAATTTCGGGCTCAGTGTTGAAAGTGAACTGTGCCACAATCTATCTTCTACAGTTTAAGAGAGAAAGCTTGTAACAAAGAAGCCCACTCAAATGTTGATATCACCTGCCTGATGTTAAAAATATGTCTTTTTCAAGAGCACTAGACTTTTTCCTTTAAGTTAAAAAAACACACCAAGATTTTAAATGATTATTTCCCATTGTATTGCTCCCTTCCTGTCACTGTTTTGAGCCAGAACATGGAGTCCTTGGTGGGGAAAGGAAGGGCATGATCATCAATCTCCATTAAGAATCTTGAGTGGTTTGTCCTCTAATAATTTCTGAGTTAATAGACATGTAAATACTCATGTAGTTAGGTAAGCTGTTCAGCCACATTGGACATTGACTTAAGTTCTGCATGCACCCTTTACAGTCACATTTCAGATAATTGGATAGGCATTTTAAAATTCTACTCTTTTTTCCAAATAAACTTCTTGGAGTTATGCCAACAAAAAACCAGAATCCATTCTATATGAATTTTGTATTGGATGGGGAAGAGAAGGGATTTATTATTATGTTCTAAATTTGTTTATGATATGGGGGTGCATTAGAGCAATGTCAAGCAAATTACATTCATAGTGAAACCAAACAGGTGTTCAAGTTCACTCTGGAGATGAAAGTTAGAATGACTCAAGTGCAGGAAACCACTCTTTATTTTATTAATTTCAGTCTACTTATTATTGTCAATGCTCTACTCATATATTTTGTCTTAAGATAATTTTAAATATACTTCCCACTTCATCATTCTTTTTTCTCTTATACTAGACATCTTGTTTTCCAAAATGTGGTGCTACAGAAAATAATTTTACTTCATGGAGAGTGAGAAAGGAGAATTGTTTTTAAATGAATATTATACTATTTTCACCTAACAAGTTGAAAATTCTTGCCCCGTATCAATGAAATTAACTGATGAGTGTGAGTGTATTGTTTGAAATTTCACGACCTCTCTCCCTTGAACCAGCAAATGAAGGATGGAAAGATTCATCTCTTTTACACATATCATCCTTTTCTCCAGCAACCATGAATGAGATCACTTACATTTGCAAGCATCTGGAGCAGAGAAGGGTCTCCGGAGGTCCCGGTAGAAGCCTGGCTTACATCGCTGGCAATGCTGGCCTTCCGTGTTGTGCTGACAATCATTGCAGACACCACCACTGCGATTCCCTGATGCCTCCCACACATTCATGTCAAAGTGACAGGCATCAGCATGTCCATTGCACTTGCAGGCTGGGAAAAAGCATGGAAGGAAAGCAAATCATTAAAAATAAAGTGGTAGGTTTTATAATATTCAGTTAAATTTTTTCATTTAAATTTTAGTTTTTTGAAGAGTACAAATTTCACAGTACATAAAAACCAAAACAATATAAATAGGTATACTTCAAAAACTCTAGTCTCCCATCCCCATTTATCCTGTTTCCTCTTGCCTTTAATTGGTTACTACTTTCTTTAAAAAAAAAAAAAAAAAAAAAAAAAATATATATATATATATATATATATATATATGTGTGTGTGTGTGTGTGTGTGTGTGTGTGTGTGTGTGTGTGTGTGTGTATACAGTGGTGCCTCGCATAAAGAACGCCTCACACAGCGAACGCTGCACACAACGAACTTCATTTCATGATTCATACAACGAACTTCGTTTCACACAACGAAGTCGCCCGAGCTTCCACGATCGCTGCCGATGTATTGCATCCTTCCGCGCAGGCACTGCAGGCAGTCATTGGTCACTGCGCTTAACTTAAGCACGTATCTCGGCAATCGTTCTTCATTACGAATTAAATCACGCACGTATCACGGCAGTCGTCCTTTTAAGTTAAACTCAATATTTTTTTTATATAATTTTTTTTTAAATTATGTTTTTAGATGTATCTAAATAAAAATAATAACAAAAAAATTATCTTTTTTTATGTCATCTTAGCATATTTTATGCTACAGAACGAATTATTTTTTTTAACATGTATTGTTATGGGAAAACGCGTTTCACATAACGAACTTTTCGCATAACAAACTTGCTCCTGGAACGAATTAAGTTCGTTGTGTGAGGCACCACTGTGTGTGTGTATATATATATATATATATATATATATATATATATATACATATATTTGATTTCAGAGAGGAAAAGAGAGAGAGAGCTAGAAATATCAATGGTGAGAGAATTATTGATTGGCTGCCTCCTGTATGCCTCCCACTGGGGATCAAGCCTGCAACCCAGGCATGTGCCCTGACTAGGAATCGAACTGTAATGTCCTGGTTCATAGGTCGATACCCAACCACTGAACCACACCAGCCAGGAACTACTTACTTTTTTTTTTTTTTTTTTTTTTTTTTTTTTTTTGAGTTTTGGGGTATTTTTGGTGTATATGTTTAGTTTTTCTTTTTAAATATATATATATATATTTCATTGACTTTTTACAGAAAGGAAGGGAGAGGGATAGAGAGTTAGAAACATTGATAAGAGAGAAACGTCGATCAGCTGCCTTCTGCACACTCTCCACTGGGGATGTGCTTGCAACCAAGACACATGCCCTTGACCAGAATTGAACCTGGGACCCTTCAGTCTACAGGCTGTCACTCTATTCACTAAACCAAACCAGCTAGGGCTTAATGTTTCTTTATAGATTTTTTTTTAGGTATAATTGACATATTAGATTTTTAAATTAAAAACTTACTTTGAAGAAATGCCTGAAAGCCAATCAAATGTATATTTGTTTACGTAGGCAGAGATATAACAATTACCTTAGCAACTGGAGTTGACATTTATTTTGGAAAGACTATTTGAGTGGCCATCAATTTTTTCTCTCTTTAATGGAAATATGTCACCATTTCCATTCCTGCTACTTCTCAAGGACCACTGTTATCCCTGGGGGTCCCATGCCTTACTTAGAAAACCCTATATTGTCAGGCATTATTTGAAAATAGTTCATACTTCAGATACAGGCCTGATTTTATGCTCACTAATGAGCCTGGATAACACTTCTGTTTGACAGGAGTTAATAACTTGGTAGGTAGATTTATTTGTTTTTCTATTCATCAGCTATTGTACTGGTGAGTCAAGGTAGTCACTTATAAAAGGCTCAATTTTCTTATAGAAGAGGTCAGTAGTGTTTCCTATGTAATCAATTTCTTAAAGGCATTTCTAGAATTATCGGTCAATAGCACCAAGTGACAAGTCTTTTATGTTCTATATGTATTTAGATATGCAATTGGATTCTCTGTAAAGGGCCAGCATGGCATTCTAGGAATTTAGGAGAAATTCTTTAGATTCTCTTGATGAGTGATTTAGAATAAGATTCTAGACCTTTTTTGTGTGGAGGTCAACTGTATTTGAAAATGTTTGTGCTATTGTTTTTCATTGTTTCCTTGATATGTTATGATATTTTGAGAAGATTTATAATCTTTAAAAATCATATTGTAAGATAATTTAAGATTTATGCTTAGAGGAAATCCTTTACATTTCCTAGAAACTATAATAAATCAGTTATGATGCCAAATTATGAATGAGAAGAGACTTCTCAGAATTTTACCCACAGTACTTGCCTGTAAAGCCCAGTAAAATTGAAGTTTGTGAGTATAAACATTGTTATGGGCATGTGACTTTCTCTGAATATTTTGAATTGAAAAAAAAAAAACACCCAATGATTCATATTCCCATATTTTTTACCCTTCTATCTAATTTCAAACCTTAAACTCAAAGTTAACCTGGTAATGCAGCCTCCTTTTTTTTTTTTATATATTTTTTTAAATATATATATTTTATTAATTTTTTACAGAGAGGAAGGGAGAGAGATAGAGAGCTAGAAATGTCGATGAGAGAGAAACATCGACCAGTTGCCTCTTGCACACCCCCAACTGGGGATGTGCCCGCAACCAATGTACATGCCCTTGACCGGAATCGAACCTGGGACCTTTCAGTCCGCAGACCGACGCTCTACCGCTGAGCCAAACCGGCTTCGGCGCAGCCTCCTTCTTGACTGACTGGCATAATTTCAAATCTGATTTAGTACCATAGTATGGGGGGAAGGGAGTATTTAATTTGGAATTCTGAAGATTTGGGACCAAGTCTTGACTCTATTTACTAATTTTGGAAAAACGATTTAATCTTACTAAGCTTCAGTTACCTGATTTCAAAAAGGGGATTAACACCACCTGCTTTATAGGATTGTTTTTGAGAAATGAATTCATGATTATAATTCATTAACTCTACTATGAGGTTTATTAAATACCATTATCCTAGTTGCTCTTATGTCTGACCATGTTTTTATAATGCCAAATGATTAGGAAGGATGCTTAGGTGCCCCAAAGTGGCCAAGAAAATGAGCAGCATATTCTTGGTAAAACAGTCATATTGGCAACTTGCAAACTGTAATTCTTTCCAATAGTTGAGGGCATAATGGCCAGAGATACTGGTATGTTTGTGTCAGTCACTCACAACTTTACATTATGTTTCCACAAACAACAAAGATTCCACAGATAAGCTTACTTTGTAAAGAAGGCTCTGAGAGTTCTAGTCTTGGTACTTACTTCTGCACTCTTTAGGAGATCCTGTTTTGCCATCAGCTGCCTCCCAGGGGCGATCATTGTACAATGGTGCACAATGTTGGCAGTGAGTGCCTGCTGTGTTGTGTTTACACATACACTTCCCATTGACCTACAGACAGAAATAATTAAGCTATGAGCACAAACCATGCTAGAAAAGCACATTTCTTCCCACAATCTCATCTCATTAGTTGGCTTTAAAATATAACATTCATTCACCTATTTTTTATTTTTACATATTGTATTTTAATTCAGTAATGAATATCTTTGTAGCTAACTATCTGTGTATAGCTTTATTTATTTGAAATGTGTTTTCTAGAAGTAAAATTAAATGGTAAAAAATATATATCTTTAAGACTTTGAATACATTTTTTCAAAATGACTGGTTTACAGAAAGAGGAAAAGAGAAACATCAGTTTGTTGTTCCACTTATTTATGCATTCATTGGTTGATTATTGTATGTGCCCTGACCGAGGATCAAACCTTCGTGTATTAGGAAAACACTCTAACCAATTGAGGTATCCAGCCAGGTATCAGATCTTTTGCGTGTGTGTGTGTGTGTGTGTGTGTGTGTGTGTGTGTGCGCGCGCGCGCATGTGTTTTTTCTGTTTGTTTTTTGAGAAACAGTATAAAAGGTAACTCAGCATAAAGGTAATAATTATATCAACTAGTCAAAAAGTATTTAATGAATATATACAAGGGAGCCCTGGCCGGATAGCTCAGTTGGTTAGAGTGTTATCCAGATTCACCAAGGTTTCAGGTTTGACCCTTGGTCATGGCACATTCAAGAATCAATCAATGAGCCGAAACTGGTTTGGCTCAGTGGATAGAGCATCAGTCTGCGGACTGAAAGGTCCCAGGTTTGATTCCGGTCAAGGGCATGTACCTTGGTTGTGGGCACATCCCTAGTAGGGGGTGTACAAGAGGCAGCTGATTGATGTTTCTCTCTCATCGATGTTTCTAACTTTCTATCCCTCTCTCTTCCTCTTTGTAAAAAAATCAATACAAAATATATTAAAAAGAGAATCAATCAATGAATAAATAAGTGGAAGAACAAATTAATCTCTCTCTTTTTTTTAATCTCTCCCCCAAATCAATAAACAAAAAAGAAAACTTACACACACACATACACACACACACACACTGGACATTCAATCCGACAGGTAATGTTTGGTCCACAAAGCACTACAAAATATAATTTTTGTCTTTAAGAGAAGTATAAATGTAGCTAGAGGAAAAAAGATTTAATAGAAAAAATTACATATAAAACTAGACAATAAATAAATACCTAAGAACAAAATGATGTTGGAACTAAAAGGTTTCAAAAATTACTATAGGTTGGCAGTTCTGGAGTGCTTTATGAGAAGGATTATGTTTTGAGCTGTCCTTGAAGATGGACAGTAGCGAAGAAAGTTACCAGGAAGAGGAAACAAAATAAACCTAAGTGTGGTTCTAGGAGTCTAGGGACAATCTAAAATGTTTTGATTGCAATGATAATGGAACTATTAAAAATGACATGTATTTAGAATGGTAAGAATCAAAATGAGTTCCTAGAGTTCAACAAATCTGGAAATAGTTACACCAATACATTGATCTACTGCTTGACCTAATTTAACACTCCAATAAGTTCTATTATTTTACCCAAGAGCCCCTTTCTCTTTTAATTATCTTAATATCCTATATGTATAATACAAGGCTAATATGCAAATTGACCAAATGGCTGAATGACCAGTTGTTATGACATGCACTGACCACCAGGGGGCGGATGCTCAGTGCAGGAGCTGCCCCCTGGTGGTCAGTGCTCCCCCTGTGGCTTATGGCTGGTGAGTAAAGCAGCGGTGGCAGGAGCCTTTCCCTCCTCTGCAACAGGGTAAGGAGGGGGTCCCAGACTGTGAGAGGGCACAGGCCAGGCTGAGGGACACTCCCTCCCCCAGTGCATGAATGTCATGCACCGGGCCTCTAGTACATATACATAAACATATACACATTTATATACACATACATATACACATACACATATACATACATATACATATACACATACACATACACATACACATACATATACATATACATATACATATACATATACATATACATCATATACTGTGTGTGTGTGTGTGTGTGTGTGTGTGTGTGTGTGTGTGTGTTTATGGAGGGACTCTGAAAGTGGCATATATATTATCCAAGTATGATATATAACTACTGTGGACCTTATATTCACATATTCAAGTGCAAGGATTACATAGTGCTTGGAGGACTGTAGGCTACTTATGAATAAACCACATGAGGCCTAAGAGTTATAATCTGGAAAATTTCATAATGATTTGGTGGCCATCTTGCTAAATTTTATTTCTGTGTATTGTAATGTAAGGTTTTTGTGCTTAATAAAAATTGATTTTAGCTGTCTTTTTAGCTTTTAGGGATTAGTAAATTAATATATATTACTTATTTGAGAAGGTGGGATTGGTTCCTCACTGTACCATGTTGCCAAAATTTTTGTTGGTTTTCTTTGTAGAAACTCAACTAATGTTATAATTCAATTTACTGGTTTGGTCTTGGAATGCCCAACTGTGAAGTGAATTATAGTTACCCATTTTCTTGGACTTCTCTTTGTGACCATTTTTCCATGGAGCTACTGTTATGGAAAGTCCCATGGAGTTGTAAGAGTTTACTATACATCTCCATTTTCATATCCAGACAAGCTCTAAAGACAAATTTGCACTTAAATTTGGAGGTCTACAGGAATTCGATTTCTACTGGTCTATAAGAGTGAGGTCTTTTTATCCGAGCTCCAGGATATCTGATTTTTCATATATTTTGGGAGAAATGCTCTAGTCGTACTGCTCTTATTAAATATTTTATTGATTTCAGAGAGGGAGGGAAAGGGAGAGAGAAATAGGAACATCAATGATGACAGAGAAGAATCTTTGATTGGTTGCCTTCACACCCCACACTGGGGATCGAGCCTGCAACCCGGACATGTGGTCTGATGTGAAATCGAACTGTGACCTCCTGGTTCATAGATCAATGCTCAACCACTGAGTAACACTGGCTGGGCTTATTGAATCTTTTAAATTCAACATTCCTTAACATCATTAAAATGGAAACTCTTAATCAAATAACTTCTGCATAGTAAGATTCTTTAAAGACTTTCAGTAAAAACTGAGTAACTTTGTTTACTTATAAGAGATGCTGATTTCAAACAAAATGAATCTTTGGAAAAACTGAATAAGAAAAACTTTCCAAAGTTGAAGAGTTTAGTAAAGTGAAGACAAACTTGTGTAGCTGAAGGAAGTTGGTAGCATAATGAAGATCAGTCAGAGAAAGACAAATAATATATAATTTTACGCAATGGTGAGTCT
Source organism: Pipistrellus kuhlii (assembly GCF_014108245.1). Taxonomy (NCBI): domain Eukaryota; kingdom Metazoa; phylum Chordata; class Mammalia; order Chiroptera; family Vespertilionidae; genus Pipistrellus; species Pipistrellus kuhlii. The sequence goes on along the minus strand of NW_023425529.1, from coordinate 14,223,579 downwards.
ATTGAACAAAATAAACTAACAAAATAGAAACAGACTTATAGAGAACCGTTTGACAGCTATCAGAGGGGAGCAGGCTTTGGGGGGCTGGATGAAAAAGGTGAATGTATTAAAAAGTACAAATTGGTAGTCACAAAATAACCCTGGGGATGTAAAGTACAGCATAGAGAATATCCTATACTAGTAGCCCTGTGAACGAATCTGTATACCAGTTGGTCACTGCTGCCCTCCTATAGCTGCCCTACCCTCCCTCACCGCCCCCCCACCCCCCCACACACACATAACTTGCTGCCCTGCCCTCTCCTGTAGCTGTTGGCTGCGCACTTGTAGTTCACTGCCCCACCCTCCTGCAGATCCATGATCTGGTTGTTATGCAGTTGGTCGTTATGCCTTAGGGCATAATGGATAATTAGCATGTTCCTTTCTTATTATATAGGACAATAAGAGGCTAATTATGCAAATTGGCCTTTCAACTGGGAGTTTAACGGCCTGCAACCCCTTACTCCAGCTGGCCAGACCCCACTGGTACACAAATTCGTTTAGTAGGCCTCTAGTAGTCAATAATATTGTAATAACTAGGTATAGTGCCGGGTTAGTACTTGAAATATTATATCACAGCTTATACTTTCCAACAGCCAGTGGTACCCATGTGTATTTTCTGATAATGTTCAGAATTTTAAAAGGTTGTTAATTCTTATTTATTGCCTTTTTGCAATCTTTATACTTTTTAACAACCATGTATATAGTTCTATATAAAGATAGATACTACCAAGTACTGTTAGTTTTCTTTAGAGAAAGTAAACCGTCATTATAGGTCAATGTTTCAGGTTTGGTCCTGGACTACCCACAGCTCATAGGTTAGCCTTGGCCCACAAATTCCAGGCTTCAGGAGGCCACAGATATTTGAAGATAGATCATCAAACATTCACATGTATCACAAGATAATGTGGAAGGTCAGTTCCCTCTGGAGTAAGGATTTCAGAGCATTTCCTTGTTTCCCACATGCTGAGAATTGGGATGACCTCCCAGGGTCTGAAAGATGCCAGCCCAGCAAATTTTTCTGCACACAAAAAAATTCAAGGGGCTGTCATTTTGAGTATTACCCAAAATAGCTGTAAATCATTACCTAGATCATTTCAAACAAGAAATCCTTCCTCAGCGATACAACTGTTACTGTTCAAGCTTGAAAGATCACCCACTATTTGATGCTTGTGAAAAATGTGCAAGTAAAACTAGGTCTTCATTGAAAAAACAACAAGGGAAACTTTAGTAACAACTTGGTTAAACATAGCTCTTATTCGGTACACAAACATAAACTAGATAAAGAGCAGGAAAATGGGATTCTGTACTTAAGATTTATTTGAAGAGGAGTGGTGTCTGGCTATCTAATTAGAAAATGAGAAATCTACTTTAACAACAAATCTATAGTTCCTGATTATCTAAAAGGTACACCTTGGCATTTTTGGTACTCTATGAGTTTTATACCCCCTTTATTATAATAAAGGTACTTTACAAAATTTCTCCTACTTATATCTAATATTATTTATTTGTTACTACTATTAACCTACTTGCAAATCACTTTTAGCATATTTGTCTTACAGGGAGGAACTCATACAAACTTTGAACCAGTAATTTAAAGAATTATTAGAACAGTATACTCATTAATAGCTGTGCACTTTGGTGACATATATATATATATTTTAGCCAAATAAATACAAAGAGAAAAATACCATTATTTATTTATTTTTATATCTGAGGCTGCAAACTCAGGAATCTAGGTGGCGAGCAAAATGAAGAAATTATCATCTTTGAAACACATCATTGGAAGATATATAAGTCTTGCCTAGAAAAGCTGCTTTTTTCAATTATTGTTCTTTTGGGGAAGGCCTTTAGTAGTCAGCAATCATGGAGTTGATAAAATTATCCATGACAAGAGGTGGTGAGAATCTGGCCATTGACAGTGTCAGGCAAATGGGTTGAACAATCAATTACCAAGATGTTGTAGAATATTTAAATATTAGATTGAAGATTGGTCTAGAAAACTTTTAGGGTTCTTCTAGTCATAACATCCTATGATTTTTAAAAATACTAGAGGCCCATGCAGAAAAATTCATGCACTGGAGGGGGGGGCTCCCTCAGCCCAGCCTGCCCCCTTTCACATTCGGGAGCTTTCAGGGGTGGGAGTCGACCTGGCGATCAGGGGAAGCTGATGCCCCATCACACCTCTGCTGCTGCCACTGCCGGTCGCAGCACAAGCCTTGGCTGGCACTGGTTACCTGAGCCTCGGCCCTGGGTGGCTGGGCAGCAGCCATCCAAGGCTTGCCTGTGCCTCGGGCCAGCCCTGGGTGACTGGGGGGTTGAGGGGATTGGGGGACTCCAGAGGCAGGCGCGCCTGCTGACTTGGCACAGCTGAGAGGACTGGGTGCCACCATCTTGTGGCTGTGGGTGCCACCATCCTTGTGGGTGGGATGGTCAATTAGCATATCCCCTCCTTATTGGCTGAGGGTGCTGCCATCTTTGCAACAGCATAAGGGTCAATTAGCACATTCCCTCCTTATTAGATAGGATTTTTATTAATTTCAGAGAGGAAAGGAGAGGGAGAAAGAGGTAGAAACATCAATGATGAGAGAAAATCATTGATCGGCTTTCTCTTGCATGCCCCATACCAGGGATCGAGCCCACAGCCCAGGCATGTGCCCTGACCAGGAACTGAACCATGACCTCCTGGTTCACAGGTCAATGCTCAACCACTGAGCGACATCAGTTGGGCTTAAGATTCTATGATTTTAAGGTTTCCTTCTTTGTGTTGGCTGTAGGCAACTACTCAAAATCCTTTATTAGCTATCGGAAAAGAAGCAAATGTCCTATGGCTGGGTCCTGTTGCCATATCAACAATGCAGATCATCTGAAAATCAAACAAGAGACAGCTAGGAGAATATCTGTTATTTCTTGCAGGCATTACTTGTGACACAAATGAAAAAGTAAATGTTAATAGTTTCTGAAGACAAACTTTCATTTGTCAATATTGACTATATATCTTAAACTAAGACCTATTCTTTCTGATCCCCCCCACACACACTATTTTCCTATTTTTACATTGCATTTTTTCCCATTGCTTGTGACTCAAGAAGTAATAAAACAAATATCATTCTAGCTCCTTCCTTCCAAATAAATGTATATTTATTTCATCATCTATTGATGCTCACTACAGACATTCACCATAATGGAATTACCAAAGCAAAAAGCCAATCTGTTAATGCTTTGGAGGAAGCACATTAGCAGAATTCTTTTAAGAGTGTGTGACAAAACTTGCTTTCTAATGCATTCCAAGAAAGAAAGACACAACTGTTATTTATGTCCAACTAAATATTCTGATGAAAGTTAGTAGGGAAAAGAAAGATTTTACAGCTAAGTATTCAGAAACTCTTGAATCATAAATGGAGTAATTTCCTTGTGCTGTTGTGCCATTACTTTTTACACACACACCATTTTAATTTTTTTTTTATCAGTCTACTGGGTTGTACTCCTGAAATTAATATATGATAATATTGTATGCCAACTGTCATTGAAAAATAAAATTATTTAAATTAAAAAAAGAAAATCTTTTTTCATATCATCATTGGAACTTTTTAAAATGTTTCTGAAAAGAGAATGCAAACAGTCCCTACTCTATGAACCAAAGGAAAATGCTTCTGTAATAGCAGCTGCAGCAATTCACGAACCTCCACTTAGCTATGACAAATGATTTAGAAGTGGAACAATGCTATGTAGCAATTTAAGGCAAAATGTGAAGGCAAAAATTGATTGCTTTCTAAAAAGATAGTATGTCCTTTTTAGAGAAAAAGATTAACTTTTAAAAGAATGAACTTCTTATTCATGAAAAGAGACAAATTCTACAATAATAACAGGCTAGCCTGTTAGGACCTGTTCCTCTTATGCAGGACAAAAACACGCACAACAATGCTATAGCAGAGACCTTTGAATAGAAAGCATTGTAAGAAAACATGTCTTTTCATTAATGAATAAAATATTCTTTTTCCTATTAAAGGTTTGTATGTTTCAGTTTAACAGAAGAAGGAATTCTATGGTGAATATGAAGCATAATAATTGAGTTTGGTGGGAAAGGGACCTTGAAACATACTGTCAGAATGGGAGCAAAATAGGTTGAAGGCTGAGTATTCCAAAGCTTTGCCCAATAATATATATAGCAACAATGCAAGCAATTGAAAGCTCTGTAATCTATTCATTGGTCTGTACTTGAACACTAGAGAAAATAGCTCTTGTCAGAAAGCATGAACAATGAAACAAAAATATAGAGCAGAGCAGTCATGATTAAAGAAGAAAAACTGGGCAGTACTTTTCTTTCTCCCCTAGCCAGCTGCCTGAAATTCTTCCTGTAGAGGTTCATCGTTTAGCTCCTCAATCTGTTTAAGTCTAGGAGCTCTCTACAAGAATGCATTTACACTCAAAAGGGGAAAAACCTTAAGTTATTAGCAACAAACATATCAACTAGGATTACTGCCATCTGTTCTCAATCCTAGAACTGGACACAGAGTTAGCTACCTAGACAAGGAAGTGACTTTTTGGTGGAGGCAAAGGGAATGTCTTAAGAGGAGAGGGAAGGAGCCAAAGGCAACTGTGCCTACTTCATTCACTCTTGTGCCAAGAACCTTGTTCTGGCTGACAGAGCTGGAAAAAAGTATTAATGGAGCATTGCAAATTTCATAAGAAAAGTGCATTTAGTACACTGAATATAATCAGGTGTTTATCTGCCTTTCTCCACTAGATTGTACATCCTTGAAGGAAAGAAGAAACAACTGACTTAAATTTCTTTGAAATTTAACTCATTTGTTTTCAACAAATGTGTTAATTTTTTTAATTCAGCATATATGTATGTGTATGTATATATATGTGTGTATATATATATATATGTGTGTGTGTGTGTGTGTATATATATATATATATATATATATATATATATATATATAATTTAAATTCTTTATTGTTTAAAGTATTACATAAGTCTCCTTTTCCCACATTGACCACTCCCTGGCCACCCCCACCCCCTCAGCACATGACCTCCTCCTTAATCCCCCCTATCTATGTCCATTGGTTATTCTCATATGCATGCATACAAGTCCTTTGGTTGATTTCTTACCCCTCACCCCCACCATCCCTCATAGGTTGGACAGTCTGTTTGATGCTTCTATGACTGGTTCATCAGTTTATGTTGTTCATTATATTCCACAAATGAATGAGAACATGTAATATTTATCTTTCTCTGACTGGCTTATTTCGCTTAGCATAATGCTCTCCAGTTCCATCCATGCTGCTGCACATGCTAAGAATTCTTTTTTTACAGCAGCATAGTATTCCATAGTGTAGATATACAAGTTTTCTAATCTACTCATCTGCTGATGGGCATTTAGACTGTTTTCAAATCTTAGCTATTATAAATTGTGCTACTATGAATGTAGGGGTGCATATATCCTTTCTGATTGGTGTTTCTGTTTTCTTGGGTTATATTAACTTCTATTTTTTATCTTGAGGATGTACTTCTAAAGGTGGAATTTCAACATGTTTTATAAAGCTAAACTAGAGGCCTGGTGCACAAAATTCATGCACAGGGTGATGGGGGGCCCTCAGCCAGGCCTGCACCCTCTCTCAATCTGGAACCGCTGGCTCCTCTCTGCTCACCTGCCTGCCTGATGTCCCTTAACCACTCGCTTGCCTGCCTGATCACCCCTAACCACTTGCCTGCCTGCCTGATTGCCCCTAACTGCTCACCTGATTACCTCTAACTGCCTCTGACTCAGCCCCCACCATGGTGGCTTCATGCAAAAGGACATCCAGTATGCTTTTATTATTATAGATGGGTTTTGAATGTCTTATATTGTCACAAGATTAATTCTACTAGTTTCCTCTTTTCAGTGTCATCAAGCACTTTTTCTTCTGAGGACTGTAATAAATATTTCTGCCATAAAAATGCAAATAGCATTGAACTGAAAATTGCAATGCCCAGGAGGCTTTTGAAGATTACATTTAGACATGATCATACTATTAACAAGTTAGGATATTTTTTTTCTTTTACTTCATTGCATAGAATTGTTTCAAATTTGCTTCTTACTGCCTGGTTTTAAAAGTCTATCCAGAACATATCTTTATTTTGTTAAATCCAATGAGTATATGCATAAATTGGTTTCAGATTTGCTTGTATACAATGGCAATAAAGTAAGACTCTCTGATTCTAAGACTAACTTGCCTTAAAATATTAAATTAGCTTCTTTTCTCTAAAAGCCACAATTTTTCAGCTGCAAAGATACAGACAAATACCTTTATATTCTTGCTGCAGTTCTTGTTCATAGATATGTTGCTGGTAGAAATGGGGTCCTTATAGTGTCTGGAGAAAAGCATTTCAGAGGATGAGGTATGGTGGTAAGATTTATTGAAACTGGGGCAAACACAAAGGGCTGTCCCAGGTTTTTTTCATCAAGCCCAGAAGAAAGGCCAGAGTCCAGAAATTTTGTGCCATTGGTTCAGTCTAGTACAGTCCCTGTCTCCAACTGGCCAGCCTAGCCTCTGTTCCCGGTTGCACTCGAGCCAGGGCTGTGCTGCCATCCCCAGTACCTAGGCTCACACTTAGAGCCCATGTATGGGAGCCATGTTTGGGCCCCCCTCAGCTGCTAGGCCTACATGGCTGGTATAGAGAGAATGTCAGTGCAAGAGTGCACATTATGGGACTTTAGGCCCTTATTAGGTTTAGATTATATTATCATGAGTTTTCAAACTGACCAACTTCTTTCCCAATACCTTGAAGGCTTGTTCTGGGCCCTCCCCCTAACCAATCCATTTCATAGATCTTCCAGAGTCTATATCCTTATCCAATCTTATCCTTTTCCCAGGCTATACTCTCCTTGGTATGATTGCCATCTTAGCTTCTACTGCACATGCCTCATAGTAGAAGAACCTCCCCTATGCCATCTGCTGGGCCTGTGCCCAGCAGAGGAATTTCCCTTTTATTGGTTTTATTTCTTCCTCCATAATCCTGGTTAATGAATGCTAATGATCCTTCCTGTCCATTTTGGGGATTAGATCTCAAGGGTAGAGGATGCAATAGGGGAATTGAATGCTCCTCCTCCTCCTCCTCCTCCTCCTCCTCCTCCTCCTCCTCCTCCTTCTTCTTCTTCTTCTTCTTCTTCTTCTTCTTCTTCTTCTTCGATTAGGCTTCTTAATGTCTAATTCCATTTGCCCCATTCTTTTTTATTTTTTATTGAGGAAGGGAGAGGGAGAGAGAGATAAAACATCAATGATGACAGAGAGTCATTGATCGGCTGTCTCCTGCATGCCCCCTACTGGGGATCTAGCCTGCAACGTGGGCATGTTCCCTTGACCAGAATCCAACCCAGGACTTTTCAGTCCATAGGCAGATACTCTATCCACTGAGCCAAACAAGGTAGGGCCCCATTCTTTATTATTATCCAGCTACCTACACTAACAGACAACTTTGAATTTCCTATAATACTATATAAGAAACTATCTCAGTATAAAGCTAGGCAATGAAATTTCAGACAAAATTGTTGCCCTATAACTGTGTTGAGTGACTACGATAGTTGCTAATAGCCATTCAACCACTCCATCTCTGCTCTTCATTTGATCTCAGTTATGTGTTTTCATAATTTCACTTTGCACTTGTCTTTTTATATTTAAACTTTTCTAAGGCTGCAATGCAAATCAGAATAGGGAGCAGAACTTCCATGAGAATCCTAAAATATTAGAGGCTCCATCTAAGAACAGTGATGTCATCTGAAGGATTTTTTCCTTCCCACAAACACCTAAAATAACTTCTTATGATAAAATCTCATTGAGGGGAAAAAAGGGATCAGATCAATGTCAATTTCTTAATACCTATTTAATTTAAAAAAGAAACAGTAGAAGTGGAATTAACAATGTAGAACTTCTAATATGCTGTTAAAACTATTAACAACTATGGAGCAAGAACCTGGAAACTGAGTGAGGGCAAAAACTAATAGAACACATTTTGTAAGCAAGTTATCTGTCAAGAAACATTATATTTGAGAATGAAGGAACATTTTGTGATGGTTTTGTTCAAGGCCTTTTAGGATTTAGATCGTTTTTATAATGAGGTGGGGACCAGGTAAATTCTATTAGAAATGCTGTGGGAGATTATCAAGTACTTTTCAACCGTTGACATTCACTTGTTCAATGTGCTCACATAGCTTCTGGTTATTTTAAAGGAAAATTCTTTGTCAAAGGCTATTTTGCATTCTCTTACAAAGTTTTTTTTTTTTTTTTTTAATTAATTCTAGTTCACATTTCCCACTTCTTCCTTTTTTTCTTGACAGCTCTGTCTGACTGTCACTCCATATTCTATACAGTGCAGAGGGTGTTACAAAAGTTGACTTGTTTAAGATAAATGAGTCCCTGATTGTAATACAAGAAGCCAGTTGCTAGGGCATGTTTTCTTTCATGTCTTTTGTTGTTGAATTAATTCATTCACATGGTTCTTTTTATATTGAAAAACTGCTTGTTTCTTGGTGAGCCTTATAAAACATAGTCTGCATTATTGAGTATGCTCATATGAAAGATCAATAATGATGTATTAAAAACTTATACTTCTTTGGCAACTCTATCTGAATGCAGTCATTAACAAATCTGTGATCATCAGTGTAATGATGAAACAACAGTCACAGACACAGCCACAGATACTGAAAGAATTGGTTTTCTTCAATACCCATCTATCCAGAGCTATTGCTTTTTAAACAGTCAGCTTGAAAAACTGGAACTTGAAAATCTATAATAATAAAAGGGTAATATGCTAATTAGACAGGATGTCTTCCAGAAGTCCTTCCTGATAAAGCCAGGGCTGGTGGGAAGCAGCCTGGGTCCTGGGTGCCAGAGAGAAGCCAGTGCCAGTAGCTGGGGGAAGGAAGGCCTACTCTTGCACGAATTTTCATGCATCAGGCCTCCAGTAAATATATAAAATCCCTATATAAGCAGCCATGGTATTTAGTTAGTTTGTTTTTTAGTTATTAATTTTTCTTATTGAAATTATATTCTCATAACAAAATTCATCATTTAAACCATTCTAAATCACACAATTTAGTGGTTTTCAATATATTAAAAAAAAAAGTGTGCAATAATTACCACCATCTAATTCAGAGCATTTTCAAAAGAAACCTTGTGCAGCACCTGAGCCCTGTTCGCCCCCATCCACTTGAGTCATGGCGCCCAAGTCCCCATGTGGATATGTGGTAAGCGTGGCCAGACGCTGTGGGCCAGGGCACAGTGTGGGCCTCTTGGCCATCCAGCGGTACCACACGGAAGCTGGGTGAGCAGCGTGCTCTCTCCTGGCCGGCCTTGCAGACTGGCTTCTGCGCAAACCCACAGGGAGCCTGACCGGCCCCTGCGGTCCCGGTGGCTACGGCCTGGCTTACCTAGAAGACACTGTGTAGGTGCAGGGTGGACTACTCGCAGGCACCCGGCACCTGGAGGAGAGGGGGTGCTTCCCATGTGCACAAGCTCTGGCATTCCAGGACAGGGTAGCAGGGGGAGTACAATCTTTAGCCTCTATTCAGCATATGGAAATACTAGGATCTCACACTCTCTTTAATTTTAATGCCTACCAGTGCCTTGTCTGGGAAACAATGAAACCACTGCCCTTCAAGAACTCTGAGAGCTGACCTAGCCAGCTGAATTACATGCCTGCTAGTGGTGCCTTTACAGATGCAAAAATAAAAGGCAAAGGACACTTGATCAGTATTTACTCTTAGGAAATACATAATTATTTATATTATATATGAAATATTTAATAGTGGAACACATGTAATCTTTTTTCTATTTCTAACATGTGAGCTTTCTTAAAGCTAAATATATTATAGTTTTTGAAACTATCATTCTTTTTTCTTTATATCTAAGAAGCCAGAGAGAAAAGTTAAAAAGATATTAGATTCTATATAACTGAAAAATCTTATAATGAGTTAACAGGTACATAAAACCATACATGTACTGTTTTATTCCATTAAAATATTGATATTGCTAAGATATAATACAACTGTAATTCCAATTATAGTACTGTATTAAGGCTTTGAGTGCCAAGATAAACAGACCTGGATTTTCTCACTGTTTGAAATGGCTGTGAATTTCTCTGTCTAGTAGAATAATTATCGTGTGTGTGTGTGTGTGTGTGTGTGTGTGTGTGTGTGTGTGTGTATTTTAACCTCATGTGTCTAGTCATTAAAATTTTTCCTTATGAGAGGGACTGAGGATTTAAATTACAGCTATCTTCTACTGAATGCTATTGTTTTAGGAAAAACTGAACTACATTTTCAGTTCTTACAAAATTTGCAAGACACAAAAGAAACACGTTAGAGGTGTGAGAGCTGGTGCTGTGAACCAGAAGTTAAGTATCTATCTGCAACCTAAGCTTTTCTCTTTCCATAAAGCTTCCCCCACACCCCATTATACTAGCAGTTAGGTAGAGAGACTAGGCTTTACTGACCCAGAGCTCAGATTCCAGGCTCCCAAATATCCATAGAATGAACCCAAAAGTCCTATCATAAAAACTCCCAAAGTGAAATATCTAAGGAGCACTTTATAGTAAAATATGTCAAATTTAACTTGTTGTTTCCCAAATTTATAAAACCAGCAGCTTAAACCTGTTAAAGGAACTCATTTTTGCAGCTTTATGATGCCCCAGTTTTGACCTAAATCTACATGTGTTCTACATTCTGCAATTCATAAAAAGTTGAATGTACGAATATATTTGGATAACTGACCTTACTTTCTAATTGGTGTATATTTTACTTTCAGAGATGTCAGCTCTGACACCAACATTTTCGTTTTCAGGTATTATTGTCCTTTTACCTCTCCGTGAAATAGAGGCCTATAAAAATATTTAAATATTCTAGGGGAACTCTTAAAAGGAAACCCATTGGGAGTTCTTTCGTGAGTGCAAAATTGCTTTATAATGCCTTTAGTTCTGAAGTCTTCTGGTTTCCTGATCATCCAATAAAAAGAGTAATCTCAGGCAACTCTTGTCATTAAAAGAGAACATGTCTTACTGTCTAGACAGAAAATAAGGCTAGATTAATTGGAAGTTTTACAATCAAAACACTAATAATTTTCAGCCATGAACATATTTTACTGGCTTGCCCTTCTAGGAAACACAAGGTAGTAAATGCAGTATAACAACATTCTGTTCACCTTCTATATTATCTGTAGTTACTCATTGCCAAGGGACTACTGGCAAAACTATATCATGCTAACACAGGAGCATTGAAATGAGAAGGTTAAGACTTTGCAATGGATTGAGAACAGCCTCACACTAAAAGCACCAAGTAAGCAGGCATTAGATTTTGTTTACTTTAGGGATACAACATTGTGTCCCCTTTCATGATAGGATTACCCATTCCTCTAGATTTGATGTGACAAAATGAAATGACTGGCATTGCTGCTGTTTTTCATCCACAGTGAAAATTATTTAGGGCTAGATATGAAAGTAGAATTGTAGGTACAGAAATCCCTCTTCTTATAAAGACAAAATATAAGCATCAATGATGATACATACCCCCCAAAAAATAGTCACTCCTAATTTTTTTTTATTTTGCAGATTATCCAAACTTATTGCTTTGACTCTTTCTTCTTTCCTCCCTTTAAGCCATTTCACTAGTTACTGAATGGAAGAGAAGAAAGAGAATCAATGATAATTTCTGGTTCCATATTAAATGTAAATGACTTGGGTAGATGGCCTATCCCTATAAAAAGAGTCTTTTTAATAATAGTGTTTTTTTTTCTTTCTTAGTAACCTATTGGGTATGGAGGTAGGGTACAATAATAAGGATTCTGAGTAATTGCTCTATCACTGTGACTTTAAGCAAGTACATTAACCTCTTATCTGTATCTGTATCTCAGTTTCCATTATTTGCAGAATTGAAATAAAAATACTTCCAATGTTGTAGTAAGGATCTAGTGAAACAATATATGAAAAAGGGCTTTATAAAATATGAATCAGCAGACCTTTGGTGGTGGGAATAGTCTTTGCTCTCTTGTGTCCTAACTTTCCTCCTTGCTCAGTTTAGATCCTATATAGTCCATCATGATAATCAATCCCTTGAGTCTGTCCCCATCTCCCTTGCCCCTACTCTACTTTATCCCTTCTTTTTTCTCTGTTCTTGGCATAATATCAAACCTGATTAGATACAAATCTTTAACAGCACAACAGCAAAAAGAGAATGGGCTTCAATGTCTGACAGGCAAATTTAAACTATAGCTCCATCCCTTCTCAATTTTTGAGAAACCAAATAACATTTCCCAGCCTCACTTTCTCATCTGTTAAAGAAAATGATGATATTGCATCATCCAGTTGTTGTGAATATTAGACTTAATAACATTTATAGCATGAAGGCATAAGACTTGGCACACAACATGCATTTGATAAGTAATAACTCTTAATAGTAGTATTTATAATCTATGATTATTAAAAATATATTTTATTGATTTTTGCAGAGAGGAAGGGAGAGGGATAGAGAGCTAGAAACATCAATCAGCTGCCTCCTGCACACCTCTTACTGGAGATGTGCCACAAACAAGGTACATCCCTTGACCAAAAATTGAACCTGGGACCTTTCAATCCTCAGGCTGATGCTCTATCCACTGAGCCAAACCAGTTAGGGCCTAAGATCATTTTTTTTTCTCTGCTGAGAAGACCTAGAGAATTAAGGCTAGATTAATTGGAAATTTTACATGTCCAATTTACAGGTGTTAATTTTCAAACATGAATATATATTTTACTATATAAAATATTTTTAAATTCTTATATATTATCATTTAATAACTTTATTGATTGTTTTTAAGCCTTCTGATCTCTCCCTTAATACTTTGAAGAGTCAAGAACATTCTCATTATTACTTTTTGCTTATTTACAATAAATAGTTTTTTAAAAGAAGAACAGTGGTCTTAAACCTGTTCTAAATTTACAAAACATGGCATATAAGATATGCAAACATAAATACATGAATAATTATATTCAGTTTCTGCCCATGAAACTGTATGAATGAATCTAAATCCTTACTCCCAAAGGTAGGTGGCTAAGTAACATTTTTCTCAAAACACACTCTATGGTTCCATAGATCTCAATGCTACTCTTAGGTTTGAACTCATCAGTTAAAAAGAAAAAAAAAATCCACCACCATAACAAGTGTAACTCAAGAGGTTTAAACAATTGTTCCTTTTATTCTAAGACTTCTGTATTATCTAGTGGATAATACTTTGGTAAAACAATGAAGCTTTCCATGCTCCTTCATAGTATCATCCATCAACAACTATAAAATCACCAGCTGCTAGGGAAAAAGGATCTAAATAAGTCCTCTCCAGCTGCAAAGAAAAAAAAAAATCTTTGAGATCTCCTCTTCACATAATTTCTGCCATCACAGGAGGCTGGAGTCAAAGTATAGTGTTCCTTGCCACAAGATCTCTAGCCCTGTATACATGTCCAATAGCACATATGCTATAATTTACTTTTGTTATTATTGGGGTAGAAAAGTATATGGAAGTAGTTAAAATAGTCTACACTAATAAAAGAGTAAGATGTAAATTGACCGTATCTTTGCAACACCCACCAGCCAATCAGGAGGGAGTATGCAAATTATCCAACAAAGATGTTGGGTTAATTTGCATACACAGGTGCTAAGCAACCACACCAGCTACTCCAGGCCTCTGGGCAGTATGGGAAGGTGGAAAGGCAGCTCCTGGCCAGGGCGAAGAGGCGTCACTGGCTAGAGCAAAGGCAGTGCTGGCAGCCAGGGGAAGGAAGGCCCATTCTTGCATGAATCTTCGTGCATCAGGCCTCTAATACAATATAACAACATCAATAACCATAGGTAGTGTCTATCATGTCTTAGGCATTGGCTATCATATGTTTTTAATCCTTACACTAATTATATGATAGATGTCATCCTCATTTTCTTAAGAAACTGAGATGCAATGAGACCAACTTAGTAAATGTGAGTCAAATCCAGGTCTATTTGAATCCAGTGTTAGGATATCAATCATTGTTCTGCCTTCTAATAAAAAGAGCAACAAATTGAACTGGAAAAAGATAGAAGGACAAACACAGAAGAGCTGGTGCTACTTTTAAAGACACAGAAGTGCCCTGGCCAGTTGGTTGCAGCATTGTCTCTTATACCAGAAGGCGGCAGATTTGATTCCCAGTCAGGGCACATACCCAGGTTGTGGGTTCGATCCCTGGTTGGAGGACATGTAGGAGGCAACTGATATATCTCTCTCTCTCTTTCTCTCTCTCTCTCTCTCTCTCTCTCTCTCTCTCTCTCTCTCTCTCTCAAAATAATCAATCAACCAATCAATAAAAGACACAGGAGTATTTTAAGATAAATGAACCTGCCAACTTGTATTCTTCATATCTTTTCTTCCTTCCTACTCCCAAAGAAAGAAAATAATCCTAAAACATTATATAACTTAAGAAACAGACAAAGGATCATTTTTATTAACTTCCTTAATTATCTATTATCAGCCATAAAAAATTATGGCACATAAAGTCAGATCTTACTTAGTTGCCCTCAAAACAATATTAGTTTTTGCTGTCTATGGAGCAGCAGATTTCAAACTTTAGCAAGCACTGTAATCACCCAGAGGGTCTGTTAAATATGGATTTCTAGGCCGCATCACTAGAGTTTCTGATTCAGTAGGTCTGGGCTAGGAATTCATAATTCTAACAAGTTCCCAGGTAATGCTGCTGCTGCTGGTTCAGAGACCAACTCTTTGAATATGACTGCTATAAAGAAAAACTAAAGAAAGTTAGATTTATACACACTACCTAGGGCAAGCTGGCTAGTAAAAGAGAGCATATCTTATGAGGCTACTTTCCATTCTGCATGCACAATTTACAAATCCAGTTATTTATTTCCACATATCTATAATGAATGGTGTTCACAGATACACAAATGTGGGAAAAAATACATAAAAATAAAATTTGGCCCTAACCAGTTTGGCTCAGTAGATAGAGTGTTGGCCTGCAAACTGAAGGGTCCAGGTTCGAGTCCAGTCAAGGGCATGTACCTTGGTTACAGGCTCCTACCTGGCCTGGGCCCTGATCAGGGCTCATACAGGAAGCAACCAATGGATATGTTTCTCTCACATCAATATTTCTCTCTGTCTTTCCCTCTCTTTCCCACTCTCTAAAAATCAATGGAAAATATACAGGTGAGGATTAAAAATAAAATAAAAATAAAATAAAATAAATAAAATAAAATAAAATAAAATAAAATAAAATAAAATAAAATTCATCTAAGCTCAGGGATGGGAAAGATCTGAAATCAGAATGATTCACATTTCCAATTAACCATAAGACTTTGCTTGTCCAATTGCTATCCCTCCCTCTCTTCTTTTCTTCCTCCCTCCCTCTCTCTCTCTTCCTCCCTTCCTTTCTTCCTTCCTAGAATAGAGACAGCAGGGATTCACATGGAACTGGATCCCTGGAAACTAACATATTCTTGACCACATAGTCTGTTTCTTATCTCTACCTGGCTCTACCTCCAGGTTGAACGATGTCTTGCCTGATTTTAGCTATAGTTACAGCAGTAGGGGCTACCACCACTGCTGCACAAATTGAAATAAATATGAAAGCTGGGGCACAGGAAGCCACAAAACTAGTATTATTTTAAAGGGAAATTGCTTTTGATTTCAAAGCAGTCTCAGATTATTAAGGAAATGCAGCTCCTGTCCCATAGAGTCTTCTGGAATAGAGACTTATTATCCTAACCTCCTTTTGAAATGAAAAACAAAATAAAACACATTTACTATGTAATCCCCTTTCCTTCGTTATCCAGATCTTCTTTATAGATTGATAGTTTTCTCTCTTTCTTTTTTCTTTTCTTTTAAAGGGAGGGGGCTCCTACAGTAACTTTATTGTAACTGAGAAACCTGGCTGCAGACAGGCTACATGATTAGAGCAGATGGCTATCTTTCCAAAGGGTGAGGCCTGAGCCCAGCTGGCAGCACACACAGTTAAAACCAAAGCCCAGAATAACTTCTTTCCTGCCACTGTCCGGCTTTGCTCGACTCATGAGTGACAACACAACCACACTGAATCGAAGTACAAGGTCCAACTGGGCAGGGGCAAAAACCCAACAGGAAACAGCTAATCACAGGAGAGGGTGCTAAAATAAAATGCAGTTGCCTACTCTACGCTATTCTTTGCAAAAAAGGTGAGGGTATGGGATGAGCAGTAAGTTATGTTTCTTTCTTCTTCACATAAGAGAATGGGGTTGATGGTCTATGAAATAGTAGAAGAGGATGAAAATCTAGGCTAGTTATAAATCTTTGTGCCTAATGAAAAGAACAGCAGTGCTAGGAAGCAGAGAGGAACATTAAAGTACTGGTGATTATTAAAAAGAAGAGCCTTCTTCCTTTTTTTTTTTTTTTTTTTTTTTCAAATAAGACAGGAAACAGCATCTTGTGTTTTCCTTGCTGCAGTGTCTGCAGATTTTCTGGTTTTCATAAAATATAATTTCTATATTATTGTCCATTGATAAAATTGCTCATGAGAAAATGGTAAGAGGTGAACTGTTATTGTTAGAACTAGGTCTTCTCACAAAACCTTGAATATGGGCTATTTATCATGCTGGATCCCCAAACACCATAAGGTGCCTCAGTTAAAGCTCCTGTAATAGTGCAATGGTGTGGTTGACAGGTTCATGAGGGGCTGTAATTTTCTTGCACTTGTAAATCCTTTTGGAAAAGGTGAAGATAAAAGGATGGGAAGGAATTCGGTTTAGAGCCAGAAAATTTCAGACATCAGCCACGGATGGATGCCTCTGCCCCATTTCACTATATGTTCTTCTCTGAGAAACACATTTATAATAATTGAATCTCACAGTAGCAGAAGCTGAAGACAAGAAGGTTGTCTCTGTTCCTTTCACCAGGGAAATCACTTGGCATCCTGGTAAATGAGCTAGGTAGCTCAGTTGTCTGAGGTGACCCCTGACAGAGATGTGGCTGACCTTTGTCATGTAGATGGAGAACTCCTTGGTCAGCCACTCCATCTCTTCAGCCTTTATCTCTCTGAAACAAAACATGCCAGTCTGGTCATGAATGTGCTGCCAATGGTGGGAGAAGTCCTCCTTCTTGAGGTTGGAGACAAGCTGAGTTCACAGGCCAATGATAAGGTTGGTCATGACTTAAACTTGCAACCACTGTTTTTGAAAATCCAAGGTAGTCAGAATGGTTGAGGCAATCTGGGTCCTACTGAGAGGAGGGTTGGAACACATTGGGTGGATCAGTATCTCCAACTGTAATTTAACTCTTTGGGCTTGATCAGCATCTTTGCAGACTTCTACGAAGGCTGCCACATACTCACTATAAGCCCATGTCCTTGGCATAGGATTGGCAGAGAGAAACATTAATGTTCTCTTTGATGGCATCCTTGTTACCATTACACGTGGCAAATCCTTGGCAGGTCATGTCAAAAAACATAGAGATTCTTTTTCCTCACTACTGTTGCTTTTCCTTCCATTTCTCAAGATGGAGTGCCCACTCTCATATGATTGTAGGCACAGGTATGCAGGAGAATGCTTTGCTGTGACATTTTTTGAAATGCCCTTTTGAGAGCCTGTGAAATCAAAGCCACAAGTCTTGGAATCATAGTATTGATAGCCAATACAATGTCCCTGAAAGTGCATGAGTAATTTCCCCCAGGATGGTTTGGGCAGAAATATGTCTCAGCTGAACTTAAAAACCCTTTGCAGATATCTGGCTCCAATCCTTAAGACACATTTCTGAAAACAATCTGCATAGTGACATATTGGCCATTTTTCAAGATTGTGCTATTCTTTTCCAAGGCTAGTTCTGCAGATGCCTTGCAAACTCCAACCTTTTCAGCAACATACAGGTATTCTTTGTCCAGGTTTTTTGCAGCAATCTGGACATTAGGGTACATATACAGCTTTCCATTATCATCCTGGTAGGCATCGCCTTCCAGACTCATCTTCTTGATGTTGGTGTCTCTCTTATAGGCTTCTGTGACCCCTAGGATGGGATCTGTGGCCCTCATCTCCACATGAGCCTACCAAGAATTGGCTGTGGCAGAGGCAAGACAACAAGGTCTCGGTGGGAGGTGGCAGTGACCCGAGACAGGATGCAGCTGGAATGTATCAGAATTATGGTGGGCTGTAAGAGAGCAGGGGGTAATGACAGGATGGAACAGAGAGCCAGCAGGCACAGACACAGGGGTGTGGGCTCATGGTGACAGTTTTCTTTCTGGCAGAAGATTGTATATAATAGTTGTATTTTAAAATTTTTGCAAAAGTCTCTGATAACTCTGCATAATTATCCCCTGTTAAATTTAACAGAATTAATAGAATTTATTTTCTTTTTAAGTCAGAAAGTCAGTTTTTTATTTCTAAAGCTCTGGAATATATTGTTTGCTGGTGGTCACCTGCTACACTTCTATTAATTTGTTCAGGTCAGGCCAAAGAGGTGCACTGGGGTGGCTCTGCTGGGACTGATATCTTCTTGCTTCAGTTCAACTACAATGCCCAGATCTTAAGGCTGGGGCCCATGATAGCACAGAGACAATAGTGGTTGGGGCTGAAGCACAGGGTGATGATGATGTCCCCAGTGTCTAGCATATGGAGGTGCTTGCCTTTGTTGAGATCCCACAGCATGGCCTGGCCACCCTGCTTCCTGAAGCATAAAGGGATCCATCTGGAGAGACAGTCACAGTGTTTAGCGAGCCCTGGTGACTGATGTGGTTTGTCTTCAGCTTGCAGTTTTGGCAGATTCCATCCTTGCCCAGCTTTTCCCAGCCACAGAAGGCAATAATGGGATTGCTTTTCTTGGATGAGAAGCAGACACAAGATACCCACTGCAAGTGGTTCTCATCCTGGACAGTGTATTTGCACAGGTCCACAGAATATAATAAAATGTCTAGAATTTTTTCTTTAGCCTTGGAAAATGTTATCTCTTGAAAGTTTACATTCAGAGGATTTACAAAAAAAAAAAAAAAAGAAAGAAAGAAAGAAAGAAAGAAAGAAAGAAAGAAAGAAAGAAAGAAAGAAGCTATTGCTTTTAAATGCATATGCGTGGGAGTTTTGTAAGGCTCTTGAAAACAAATTTAGTTTGGTTGATCAGAGCCATTCAGGTTGTCTCATGGGTCATTCTCTTCAGAGATATGGCCTACTCTGGGCCATGTCATGGGAACTGTTTGTATCTATCCCTTTGCTCAGGACTCTACCCTGAAGTGATCATTTAAGGCTTGGATTATAGGAGACTGCTGAGGAAACAAAGGGCAGCATCTTAGTCAATTCAGGCTGCTATACCATAAACTGAGTAGCTTATACACAATAGAAATTTATTTCTCACAGTTCTGTAGGCTGAATGCCTAAGGTCAGGGTGCCAGCATGGTCAGGTCCTGTTGAGGATCTCTTCCTGGTAGCAAACTGCCAACTTCTCACTATGTCCTCACATGGCAAAGGTAGAGCTAGCTAGCCATCTGGCCTCTTCCTAAAGGACACCTACCCCATTTATGAGGACTCTAATCTCATGAACTAATTACCTCCGAAAGATCTTAGCTCCACATACCATCCCGTTGGATTAGGGTTTCAACATATGAATTTTGGAAGGATACAAATATTCACTCACTGTAGCCTATAGCCTCTCCTTTCACTAATTAACTTAAATATAACGGCAGAAATTTCTAGCACTCTATCTCATACAAACTATGGAGAGTAGGTTGACATGTCTCTAGAATATCTGGGTTTTTTTTCTATTTGAATCATATACAACTCAATTAACTTAGATATAATGAATTACCTAATCCTGTATTGAAGCTATATTAGTTCAAAGATCTATTAGTGTCTAGAAACTAGTAAGTTGGAGAAGGTGAGGTGAGAACAAATAACAAATAATTTTTCATTATCTCTCTATTCCTATATTGCTATCATACAAACACCTTCTGAAGGCCTACTTCTGGCTCAAGCAATGCACTCGGTCCTGAGGACACAAAGATCACAGTCTCTGTCCTCAGGGAGTTCAAGATCTCCTAGGAGATGAGGAGTGGTAAAAGTTCAGAAGAAAGCACAGGAGATGTATGAACCTAGAGGAAAGAGAGTTTAACTCTGCCTAGGGAGAGAGGGGGTCAGGCCACTCTTCACAGAGGAAAACTATTATTCATTCTATTGGCTGAACAGCAAAAGATACCAGGCTTTAAACAGAGGTTCTTATTTTTTCCACTATAAAAATCTATTCAACAATGGTCCCCATTTATTGTCAAAGCTGGCTTCTGTGTGATAATGCCACCAATATGATTATGCCAACCTCTCCTACTGCTCACCTTACACTTTATATCTGAAGGTCATGTACTAAAAACTGGCATGGATGCTTTCCAAGGAATCTTGTTATCATGCTTGACTATTTATAATTCTAAAATTGAAGATTAAAAAACAAGTTAATAGGCACTTTACAGGACAGATATGGAGTTGGAGAAGTGAATCAGCAGAGGAAGAAACAAGAAGCACTATGCAAACACACACCAGCTCTCAGGGAACTTAGACTACCTGTGCCCAAAGCTGAAGGTAACTTATGATTTGTTTTTCACTGGTGAGAACTTGTGTTACATACCACGTGGAATACTCCTGGGGCCTTGACAGGTCTGAAGCCATCAACAGGTACACATTGATCAGCATGGCCATTACAGAAGCAGCTGCCCTTGACGATGAAATCATAGATCGCATAATGTGTAAAATGTTGAGGCTTTGCATTCAGGTCATTTCTCTGACAGGGACAAAACTGTTGTTTTAGCAGCTGCACACGAAGGTTGGTGATCTTCAGCTGCTCCTGCGCTTTGGCACTATAAGGGTTCTCCATGTCAAATGGTGGTGTCAAAGCTCTGAAAATAACCTGTAAAGAAAAAGAAAATACCATGAGTATATAAGACTGTGCAGACCCCGGGTTGTTTGCTCATAGCATTCTCATTTGATTTATACCTTGTGTTATCTGTAAGTGATACAATCACAAGAAGTTTTTTTTTTTTTATCACACCTGGGGAAGAGCTCTTTCTTATTCCAAGAAAGAGCTGTGCTGCCTGTTTGGATGCAGAAGTATAAACGGAGTAGCCAGCAGAGAACTGACTCTTGAGGTGAAGGAAACCATGCAAAGATCTCAGGGGAAGAGCATTCCAGGCAGAAGGAACAGCATGTTTAAAGGCCTTGACATGGAATCAGACGTGGCTTATTCAAGGAGGAACAACAAGGCCAGTGTGACTAGAGCCCAGAGGACAAGAGGATGGTGTCAGGAGAGGACAGAGGTGATGTGTGGCATACCCTGAATGCAGCCCCTTGAAGGCCATGGCAGAGTTATTGTAGTGGAAGCCACTACAAACCTATAGGCAGAAAAGTGATTATGATTTGGTTTACATCTTTTAAAAAAGATAACTCTTGCCTGTGTGAGGAGAATTCTATATAATAAAAGCATAATATGCAAATTGACTGAATGGTGGAATGGTGCAGGGTGCAGGGCCAGCGAGCAGGCAGTGCCAGGCCAGCCAAGGCACATGCCAGCAGACAGAGGGAGGGGCCGGCAATCGGATGCCGGTGATGGCAACCAGCAGCAGCTGCGGAGGGGCAATGGGGTGGGGTGGGGCCGGCTGCTCACTCTCTGGCTGGCACCATCCCCTGATCAGCCTGCTGGCTCTACCTCCCACAGAGGGAGGCCAAACTTTGGCTTAGGGGGAGCGGGCCAAAGCCATCAGTCAGACATCCCCTGAGGGCTCCTGGACTGTGAGAGGATGCAAGCTGGGCTGAGGGACACCCCCCACCAGTGCACAAATTTTCATATACCAGGCCTCTAGTGTATTATAAAGATTGAAGAACAGAAGCAGGAAGACCAGTTAGAAAGCATTGCAAAATCACGATCCAAAATGACATTTCTAAATGAGATATAACCCTTTCAAAGACTAGTTCGTTATTAATTGGGGTCCCTATTGCTACCAATATTCTTTGTTCTCTTTTAGTGTATCTGCCTTCCAAACTTGTGACACATACAATTGTTTGAGGGTAGTTTGATTTCTGAAATTAATCAAAAGTCACATAAACCCAGATGTGGTGAATAACGTTACTGATCAAATTATTTAATGGCACTTTTGATTAAATGCAAGTCTAATTAAATAATGAGACTGTTTTTATTATGTAGGTTATAAATGGAATCTAAAGGCAATTTAAAACTTTAGTTCTGAGGAGAAAACCAGAGGGCGGAAGGCATGCCGCTATTATTAAAAAGTAGGGTTTAGATAAACTCCCAATTTGAAAGAAAGTATCTAAAAGTAACTTTCCAGAAAAAAACTTATCTAGGAAAAGATTTGGACATAAAAATTTCATTTTAAAAACCAGTTTTAGCCCTAGCTGGTTTGGCTCGGTGGATAGAGTGTCCACTCACAGACTGAAGGGTCCCGGTTTTATTCCGATCAAGGGCATATACCTCAATTGCAAGCTCAATCCCTTACATATGCCAGAGGCCACCAATCAATGTGCCTCTCTCACATCGATGTTTCTCTTTGTCTCCCTTCCACTCCCTCTAAAAATCAGTGGAAAAATATCCTCAGGTGAGGATTAACAAAAACAACAACAACATAAATAGAAACCAGTTTTAGACTAAGTATGAAAAGGTAAGAACCAACTATGTAGGATCACATCTCCAGATCTATTGATACAGAGTATCCTCAGTGAAATATAACCTTGGGGGAGAGGGGTATGATAATTCAATGGACATTGGCCTTCTACAGCCAATTCTCCATCCAGCAGCTAGAGCAATTCTCTGTAAACTGAAGTTGGATCACAATATTTCCTTGCTTAAATCCATTGCCACACAGATATTTCTCAATAAAATGTATAGTTCTTATAATGGCCCTACCTTATTTTTGTTCTTGCTGTTATTACTGCCTGACACATTAGCTTTGTAGTTGTTTAATGATTTACGGTCTTCCCAGTTTTGGATAGAAACTTCTAGAAAGGAGTCATTGATGTACCCCAGAACAATGTCTGGCACAAACTAGGTATTCAGTACATTTTTTGTAAGTTAATTGATTAATTATAACATAACTATAGCACTGTACTTGGCATTCAAGTAATAGGTGAGAATTCCAAATAACTTAACTTCCTTTTATAGTCTCAAACAGATTGACATACTAAATTAACGTTATAGCACCTGAAGGCGAGAGGCAAGAAGTTGTATTATAAACAGTTATAAATAACTACATAATTAACCAGTATCTACATTTCTAGCTATTACACTTAGTAAGTATACTTTCAACTCAAACAATATTCTGCCCCATTTATTCACATGTAAAGTGGTGGAAAGCAATATATTATGGAATAAAATTTTCCAACAATATGTCCCTTATTTGAAAATCAATATAGAAGTAACTTCTCTCTCTTTTAACAATAGCCTAAACCAGAACATGATTTTGTATTTTGAATCATTAAAAAAATTTTTAAAAACATGGAATCCATCATGAGTTTTATATGGGATTTGTTTTCACTATGACATCCCAATTACTGGCATTCTGTTAGACGTTCATGAAAAACACTTGTTTTAAATACGACAAATGATGTGACTACCGCCTAATTTACCAATTACAGTAATGCAAGGACATGGAAGAGGGTAACCAGTGCTAACCAAATAAGTATCCCATTGAAAAGTCTAAGGAGTATTTCTCTAAATTGTCGCCCACCTTTCTTTCTTCTGAACATTGGTGACAACTGTTTGCTCTCTCTGTTCCTGTCACATAGTCACCCTTGACATTTACCCTGTTCCCCACAGCTCCCTTCCCCTCCCCCGCTTCCCCCTGAAAGCTGTTCACATGCAAGGCTAGAGGAAGATCTGTCAAGGTTTGTAGGAACTTAGAAGCTCTTTTGCTTCCTGAACCCAGACTGGAAGCTGAATGGCAGCTCTGTGCTTGGTGTGCATGACACCACAG
This sequence comes from Pipistrellus kuhlii, assembly GCF_014108245.1. Lineage (NCBI taxonomy): Eukaryota > Metazoa > Chordata > Mammalia > Chiroptera > Vespertilionidae > Pipistrellus > Pipistrellus kuhlii. The sequence continues at coordinate 14,199,578 of NW_023425529.1, read as the reverse complement.
TTGGCACGCTGATATCAGCAGGGAAGGGACAGCATGACCCCTGAGGCTGCATGCTGGAAAGGAGACAGCAGAGTGCCACAGACACAAAAGTGAACGGGAATTTAAACCATGAAATCTTTTCTCCAGAAAGGAGACGCCTTAATCTGATACCCTGGGAAATGGATCTATCCTGCATCAGGAAACAAAGAGTGGGCCAATCCAGATGCTTCAAACTTCTGGCAGGTCGCCCTTTGGGTCCCACCCAGTTTTTCTTCAAACATCCCCAGAAGAAGCCTGCATGGCACAACTAAAATGGAATAAGAAGAAAAAAAAAAATGTAGAAACACTCCAAATAATGTCAGCCTCTTCTATTTTTGTTCCCATCAGAAACAGGCTGTATTTATGGATTCACCACTGTTCCTCTCTCATTGCTTCTGAAGATACACTTATAACAAGACATAGTTAAAAAGTCAGAGGGGGAGTAGGATCAAGCCTACTTTGATGTTTCCAGTGTGTTAATGCTATTGGCCTGCACTTCATGATCTTATTATTTAAGAAATTTGATTATGCTTTAGTGATTAATACTATACTCATTACAGAAAAATCTGTCACTGAAAAATGTAAAAGACAATAGGAATCTACAATGAGATCCAACCCAAAGACATCCTAGGATATCAACTGAATTATATTTTTTCATCTAGACTTCTTCATGTATACACAAAGAATCTATACTAATAAAAGGGTAATATGCTAATTAGACCAGGAGACCTTCTGGACGCCCTTCTGGATAAAGCCATGGTGTCAGGGCCGAGGCAGAGGCAGTTAGTGGCAATGAGGCCAAGAGGGGAGGGCAGTTGGGGGCAAGCAGATCGGGGGGGGGGGGGGGGAAGGGGGAGAGCAGTTTGGGGCAAGCAGGCTGGCCGGGAGGGGGGCAGGGGGCAGTTGGGGGCGATCAGGCCAGAGAAGAGGTAGTGGCAGTTAGGGGTGATCAGGCCAGAGGGGGGGGGCAATTGGGGTAATCAGGTCAGCAGGCAGAGTGGTTGGGGGTGATCAGGCAGGCAGGCAGGTCAGTGGTTAGGAGCCAGTGGTCCCAGATAATGAGAGGGATGTCCAATTGCTATGTTAGGCGCAATCCCACTTGGATCGGGCCTAAACCAGCAGTTGGACATCTCCCAAGGAGTCTCAGATTGGAGAGGATGCAGGCTGGGCTGAGGGACAACCCTCCCCTCCCCCCCACCATGCACAAATTTCATTCACCGGGCCACTAGTCTACACTAATAAAAGAGAAGCATGCAAATTAACCATCACTCTGCTATACAAAGCCACGCCCTCCAGCCAATCAAGAGTGATTATGCAAATCAACCCAACCAAGATGGTGGCTGGCCATGAAGCTGGAGCAAGCAGGAGGCTTGGATTCACTGGCCACTAGTCCTATCTAATAAAATAGAAACATGCAAATTGACCATACCTCTGCTATGCCACCAGCCAATCAGGAGTGAGTATGCAAATCAACCCAACCAAGATGGCTTGGCCACAGAGCTTGGGTTGCCCCAGCAATGGAGGAAGCCAAGTTCCCACCTGCCCTGTCTTGCCCTAGTCTCCACTCAAGGCTACAAAGTATTAATTATAGAAGATAAATTCCAGATTCCTGCTTCCAGCCTATGTTTGGTTCGCTGGGGGGCGTGGCTTGCCTGCAAAACAACACAGGTCCCTTGCCCAGGCCACCCTACACCCCAAGGGAAGCCCCACCCTGATCCGGGAAACCTTTCAGGGCAAACCAGCCGGCCCCCACCCGTGCACCAGGCCTCTATCCTACCTAATAAAAGAATAATATGCAAATTGGCTGTCACTCCAACACACAGATGGATGCCCCCATGTGGACACAAGATGGCTGCCACAAGATGGCCAACAGGGGAGGGCAGTTGGGAGGGACCAGGTCTGAAAGGGAGGGCAGTTGGGGTGGACCAGGCCTGCAGGACAGGACAGTTAGGGGTGACCAGGCCTGCAGGGGAGGGCAGTTGTGGGGAGACCAGGCCTGCAGTGGAAGGCAGATGGAAATGACCAGACCGGCAGGGGAGGGTAGTTGGGGCAATCGGGCTGGCAGGGGAGGAAGTTAGGCATCAATCAGGCTGGCAGGAGAGTGATTAGGGGGTGATTAGGCTGGAAGGCAGAAGCAGTTAGGGGCAATCAGAAAGGCAGGCAGGCAAGCAGTTGGGAACAGGCAGTCCTGGATTTGAGAAGGCTTGTCCAACTGCCCATTGGTGGAGGGGGTCCCAGATTGGAGAGGGTGCAGGCTAGCTGAAGGACACACACACACACACACACACACACACACACACTGCACAAATTTTGTGCAAAGGACCTCTAGTATAATATAAACAGCTTTGGTTCTAGCCAGTTTGGCTCAGTGGATGGAGTGTCAATCCTCAGACTGAAGTGTCCCAGGTTTGATTTTGGTCAAGGGCATATACCTCGGTTGCAGATTCAATCCCCAGCTCCAGTTGGGGTGCTTGTGGAAGGCAAACAATCAATGTGTCTCTCTCACATCAATGTTTCTCTTTTTCTGTCTCTCCCTCTCCCTTCCACTCTCTCTAAAAACCAATGGAAAATATATCCTAAGGTGAAGATTTTTAAAAAAGTAAAAAGAAACAGCTTTTTTTCAATTTAACAATCCCAATCAATAAAAATAACTCTAACTCTATATTGGCGGTTCTCAAAGTGAGCCCTTCACTCCCTGCTCCTCATCCCCACCAATGGCATCAGTATCAACCTGGCAACTTGTTAGAAATGCAAATTCTTGGGCCCTATAGCAAGCTGACTGAAGCAGAGACTCTGGAAGTATGGCCCAGCAACCTGTGTTTTCCACAAGCCTTCCTAGTGATTCCGATGCCTCATAAAGTTTGAGAAACACTGCTACATTATTTAAAAACCTGGTTAGAATTCCACTGTGTGGCTATGACATAATTTAATGAACCAGACTGCTGTGTTAGGCATCTAGGTTGTTTCCAACTTCTCAGTATAACCAATGACAATCTTGGGGCTAAAAAGTGGAAGCTTTTGTATTGAAGATAATTTCCAAATGTGAAATCAATGGGTAAAGGAAATGGGTAATTTTAAAACGTATTTGAGCTTCTGAAGGAGCCCTTTCCTAACTAATCTTTGGAATCTTCACATTTCTGGACTTGCCTCACATCTCTAAACCTGGACTTCCTTCAAAATTTGCCTAAAGATTTAGATTCTTGACTTATCTGCCATTTCTTATGCCCTAGTATAACAAAGAGATCCTTAAAAGTTCTGAGCAGGTTGGAATCACTTGTATGTTAATAGGTCTTTTCTAGTACACCTACAAAAACTCTCAATAATACTGAAAATTAGTAAAAAGAGCATTCTATATGTCTTGTTTATACTATGAGATGAAAATGTCAAGAATATTAATAGTGTGAACAGATTTAAGTAGAGTAAATATTAGCTATATAATAGTCAAGGAATTCATATAGTATCAAACTCATACCTTACATATTAGTCCATACCTGAAATTTTATTGCCTATGTTGAATCATAATAATTCAAAAAACTTATCACATTTTTAGGAACGTCTCTTTAGATGCTAACTTGAGGACTATTTCAGGTCCAAGTTGATTACCCATCTGTGGACTCCCATGGCATCTGTTCTTTCCATGATGGTACTTTTATAAGAGTACGTTGTTATTGCCTATGTTCTAGTCTGTATCCCACATTTGACTCAATCAGTAGGCAGGAATCTTGTTTGTCTGGTTAACAGCTGTGTCCCCCAGCATGTCTCACAATTTGTGGCATATTGTAGCATTTCATAATTATGTTGAATGAATAAATGAACTCTCTCTCTAAATAGCATTTTTAAAAAGGAGAAGCCAAATATGGAATAGAGTTTAGAAAAATAAATAGAGCAAGATGTTTTACCATACTCTTGATGAGAAACATGTGAACACATACACATATGTATAAATACCTATGTAAAATATATAATTTCAAATGGCTTTATGGATTCTTTTTCTTTAATAGCACACAAGATTTTTCATATTCTTATGAAAACAGGTCAGGGAGGGAAGAGCAAGCACCCAAACACATATAAAAGATCTTTTCTATGGTTTCTGGTCTATTTCTTTTAATACACCCAAAACAGGAGCTTCAGGATCATAACTACAATTGTTCTTTAGTGGTTTTTGAAATCATAGAAATCTGCCGAAACTGGTTTGGCTCAGTGGATAGAGCGTCGGTCTGCGGACTGAAAGGTCCCAGGTTTGAGTCCGGTCAAGGGCATGTACATTGGTTGCGGGCACATTCCCAGTGAGGGGTTTGCAAGAGGCAGCTGGTCGATGTTTCTCATCGACATTTCTAGCTCTCTATCCTTCTCCCTTCCTCTCTGTAAAAAATCAATTATATATATTGGTTTATATAAAAAATCCTAGATATCTTCATGTTCTCAAAAACAAACAAATAAACAAACAAAAAACAGCTTTTGATTTCAATGGCTTTCTTATTGTTTTTAATTTAATTTTTGCTTTTATTTTTATTTATTATTTACTTTCTTCTGCTTACTTTGGGTTTAGTTTTCTTTTCTTTTGCTAGTTTTTTAAAATGGAACCATAGATGTTTGACTTTTTTTTCTCTGTAAGTGCTTATTTAGTTGCCTCCCATAAATTTTGATGTTGTGTTTTCATTTTTCATTTAGTTCAAAATGATTCTAATTTCCCTTTTGATTTCTTCTTTAACACATGGGTTATTCAAAAGTATGCTATTTAATTTCAAAATATTTGGGGATATTCCCAGATACCTACCTGTTATTGTTTTTTAATTTAATTCATTTGAGGTGAGAGAGAACAGATCTTGTATGCTTTGAATTTTTTACATTTATTGGTACTAGTTTTATAGACATTTTGATAAATGCTTCTTGTACCACTGAAAAGCTTGTATGTTCTACTGTTGTTGGTAGAGTATTATATAAATGTTAATTAAATCGAGTTGGTTGACATTCTGTTCAAATCTGCATTCTTACTGATTTTCTGTACTTATTCTATAAAATATAGACAGAAAGGTGTTGAAATGTTCAAATATGATTATCAATTTACATACTTTTTGCAGTTTTTGCTTTATGTATTTTGAAGCCTTGTTATTAGGTACATAAACATTTAAGATGGTTATATACTCTTGATGAATTGGCTCTTTTATCACCATGAAATGTCCCTCTTCATCCCTGGTAATATTCTTTGATTTGAAATCTACTTTATGTGGATAATAATATAGCCATTATAAAAACTTATCTTTTTATTATTGTTAGCATGGCATATCTATTAGCATTCTTTTACTTTTAATTTAGTTATGTTTTTACATTTAAATTAAATTTCTTATAGGCAGCATAGTTAAGTTTTTAAAAATATTTTTATCCACTTTAATTGGAGTATTTAGACTTTTTACACTTACTGTAATTGTTGATGTGGTTGTGTTTAAATCTACCATCTGGCTATTTGTTTTATATTCTACTAGAGGTCCAGTGCATGAATTTGTGCACTTGGGGGGTATCCCTCAGCCCAGCCTGTGCCCTCTTGAAGTTTGGGAGCCCTGAGGGGATGTCCAGCTGACATCTTAATTAAAAATAAATTTTAGTAAGCCATCAGTCAAGAGTGGGCCTAAGCTGTCAGTCAGACATCCTTAGCATTGCTGCTGAGGTGGGAGAGGCTCCTGCCACCACCGCTGCACTTCTGGCTGAGCCCAGCTTCTGGCTGAGCAGCACTCCCCCTGTGAGAGCACACTGACCACCAGGGAGCAGCTCATGCGTTGAGCAGAATTGGGCCAAAACAAGCTCTCCTACATTCCCTGAGGGGTCCCGGATTGAGAGAGGGTGCAAACCAGACCAAGAACCCCACTACTGCACCATTGGGGTAAGAGAGGGACCCCAAGAGGGCTCCAGGATGTGTTCGGCCTGTCTTGCTCAGTCCCGATTGGTTGGACTCCAGAAGCAAGCTAGCCTACTGGTCAGAGTGTCTGCCCCCTGGTGGTCAGTGTACATCATAGCAACTGGTCGACTCTGCCCCCCCCTCCTCCCCCTCCCCGCCCCCAGTGGTTGGTGCACATCAGCAAGCGGTTGAGTGGCCTTAGTATATCACTAGCATATTACGCTTTGATTGAATGGCTGACCAGATGACTGGACACTTAGCATATTAGAGTTTTGTTATATGGGATTATATTTTTCTTCTGTTGGAGCGAATATTTTAAGGTCCCTTTTATTTCCTTTTTTGTTTATTAGTTTAACTCTTTTTTGAAAATAGCAGTTGCTTTGGGGTTTATAATATACACCTTTAACTTACATAGTCTATCTTTAGGTAATATTTACCACTTCACTTACCATATTTTTCGGACCATAATACGCACCGGACCATAAGACGCACCAGTTTTTAGAGAAGGGAAATGAAGAAAAAAAGATTCTGAAACAAATAGTGTCCTAAAATATTTTATGTGCATTAAAACCCAACATCACAGTCATAAACACATGTAATCAACCCTGTAAAGTAAACAGCAGCATTTAGAACCATTTTAGAGCCGGGCAAGCACACAGAGACCACACAGAGCTGGGCAAGTAAAAAAACTTTTTTTTTAAAGTATATGTGTAGGCTATATTTGGACCATAAGATGCAGGGACTTTTTCCCCCCACTTCTGGGGGGGAAAAAGTGCGTCTTATGGTCCGAAAAATACGGTATAAGAAACTTACAACAGAATTCTTCTGTTTCCTCCTCTCAGCCTTTGCACTACTATTTTCATGCGTTTGACTACTACATATATTATAAACCACATTATTTTTGTCCTGAAAAGTCAATTATCTTTTAGAGAAGTTTTTAAAGTAAGAAAAAAAATTATGTCTTTACCTATTTTCCCTTTTTGATGATACTCATTTCTTTTTGTAGGTCCAGATATCCATCTGACATCTGGACCTACACATTTTTCTTTGCCTGAATGACTTCTCTTAATATTTCCTGTAATGCAGGACTACTGGTAATGAACTTCTTACCCCCATGTGTTTGCAAAAGTATTTATGTCATCTTCATTTTTGAAAAATATTTTTGCTAGGTAAAGAATTGACAATATTTTTTTCTGTCAGTACTTTCAGGATTCTGCTCCATTGTCTGATAGCTTGCATTGTTCTTGTGATAAAACTGCCAGCTTTACATTGTTCTTCTAGAGACTGTGTTAGTTCTTTTCCCTCTGGCTGTTTATAAGATTTTCTTTTTATTATTGGTGTTAAACAATCTGATTATAATGTGCCTCGGGGTAGTTTTTTTTTTTGTTTATTGTTTTTAAGGTTGGTTGAACTTCTTGGATCTGTGGATTTATTTTTTTTAATTTATTTATTTTTTTAAAATATATTTTATTGATTTTATACAGAGAGGATGGGAGAGAGATAGAGAGTTAGAAACATCGATGAGAGAGAGTCATCGATCAGCTGCCTCTTGCACACCCCCTACTGGGGATATGCCCACAACCAAGGTACATGCCCTTGACCGGAATCGAACCCGGGACCCTTCAGTCCCCAAGCCGACGCTCTATCCATTGAGCCAAACCGGTCCCAGCTGGATCTGTGGATTTATAGTTATAATCAAGTTTAAAATGATTTTTCAGCTATTTCTTTTTTTCCATTAGCAAAACTTATTTATTTTTAATTAAATTTATTGGGGTAACATTGGTTGATGGGATTGTATAGGTTTCAAATGTACATTTCTAGTATATAAAATCTGTATATTGCACCATGTGCCCACCACCCCATCAAATCATCTTCCATCACTATATATTAGGCCTCCCTCCAACCTCTAACACCTTATTATTCCTTTCTCTCTGGTAACCAACACACTATTGTCTTTGACCATGAGTTTCAGTGTTACATCCTACATATGAGTGAAGTCATGTGTTTCTTAACTTTTTCTGACTGACTTATTTCACTTAGCATAATATTCTCAAGGTCCATCATGTTGTCACAAGTTCAGACATTATTTCTTTTTTTCTTTTTTCTGTCCCACTCTTCTCACTCCTTTCCTTTGTGGACTCTCACTACACAGATATTAATTGCTTGAAGTTTTCCACAGCTATGAGATTTATTTATTTAAATATTGATTTATCTATATTTCTCTTTTTCCCCATTTCATATTGGATCATTTATATTGCTATGTATTGAACTTCACAAATCATCTCCCTTATAGTATATTATCTACCAATACCACTCAATGTAGTTTTCATCTCAATATTGCATTTTCCAACAGTAGAAGTTCAGTTTGGATTTTTGCCATATTTTCCATGCTATGCTTAATGTGGTGAATCTTTCTTCTACATTCTTGAATACAGAAACAATTATAGTAGCTGTTTTAATGTCCTTGATTCTATCTAATTCTATCATTTGTGATATATTAAAAAAAAATCTTTTTATTGATTTCAGAGAGGAAGGGAGAGTGAGAGAGAGAGAAAAAAACATCAATGATGAGAGAGAATCACTGATCAGCTGCTTTCTGCACATCCCCTATTGGGGATCGAGCCCACAATTCAGGCATGTGCCCTTGGCTAGACTCGAACTTAGGACCCTTCAGTTCACAGGCTGATTGCTCTATCCACTGAGCCATTCCAGCCAGGGCCATTTATGTTATTTCTAAATCTGTTTCTATTGATTTATTTTTCTACTCATTATGGATTGTATTTTCCTGCTTTTTCATAGTTTGGTTAACAGCAAAATATTGTGAATTTTATCTTCTTGGGTGCTGGATATTTTTGTATTCTTGAGGTTTTTTCTGAGATGCAGTTATGTTTCTTAAAAATAGCTTAATCCGCTGAGACCGGTTTGCCTCAATGGGTAGAGCGTCGGCTTGGGGACTCAAAGGTCCCGGGTTCGATTCCGGTCGGGGGCATGTGCCTTGGTTGTGGGCATATCCCCGGTGGGGGGTGTGCAAGAGGCAGCTGATCGATGACTCTCATTGATGTTTCTAACTCTATCTCTCTTCCTTCCTCTCTGTACAAAATCAATAAAATAATTGATATTAAAAAAAAAATAGCTTAATCCTTTTGAAGTCTCCTTTAAAGTTTTGCTAGTTAGGACCAATGCATCCTTTGGTATAGGGCTAATTCTGTTCTTTTACTGAGTCAATACCCTTCTAATTACTTTATTGATACATTATGAAGTTAAATTACAAGGGTTTCCACTCTTGTCCGCGTCCTAAGTGATCTCTGAAAATTCGTTCCCTTTGTTCTTTCTCTGCCCCTCAATACATAACAACACTTATGTATTGATCGGTACTCAGCTGAAAACTAAATCTCTGGAAATCTCTCCTAAGCAACTCTCTCCTCTCTGGTACTCTGCCCTGCAAATTCTAGCCAGACTCTCAGCTGCTTAATTCAGAAAATCCACTAGGCTTCTCCTTAATTCCTACTCCCTGCACCCTAGCCTGGAAATTCTCTCTAGGAAGTGAGCTGAGGCAATCATAGGGCTCACTTCACTTACTTCTCTCTCAGGGATCACTGTCATCTGCTGCTAACATCTAATACCCAAAAACAGTTGTTTCATATATTTTGTCCAATTTTGAGTTGTTTCAGGCAGCAGGACTAGTCTGGTTCTTGTTACTGCATGTTGGCTGAGAGGCTGAGAGCTGAAGTTTACAAAACTAACTCAGCTTAACTTTTATGAAATACAATTTATAAAACTACAAAGTGGAAGTTTTATAATAAATTTAGTTGTGTGGATACATTTAATAGATAAAAAGTCTTGAAAACAAGTGAGTTTTCTTATTGGGCACATCAAAGAAATATGAAAAATAATTTAAATTATAAGCATTTAAACTTTATAAGTTTATTAAATAATTCTTTATTATTGATTTCAGAGAGTTATAGATCACTGGCCTCCTGCATGCCCCCTACTGAGGATAAAGCCTGTAACCCGGGCATGTGCCTTAACTGGGAATCGAACTATGACCTCCTGATTCATAGGTCAATGCTAACCACTATACAAAACTGGCTGGGATCAATAATTCTTTTTTTAGTAATTTATATCTTTTAATAGATAAGTGAACCCTCACTATAATTCTATAATTTATTATATATCTATTATAATTTATTTATTTATTTCATGCTTTGATGCATCTTTGTGTTTCCATCTAAAACCTTGTCTTATAGATTCTCAAAAATACCATACTGAAGGAGTGAATTAATATAGAATCATGGTAAGATGGGTTTATTTTAATTTTATGATATAATAATAATGTAAATATAACACAATTTTGTTTATATGTTGTCCATTTTGTTCTAAAGAGAATATACTAGATACATAGTATTTCATAATAAAATTTTATCTTACAAAAAATCTTAGTTGTATGCTAATCTTATAATATACCCCACATGACTAATAAAATTTTACTTCTTAGAATAAATGGATAAATATTTATTAGTATTAAAAGACTCTGAGTGCCAAATTTGAACAGTTATATGATTAATTTATTTCAACTGTAAGAATGACAAATCATTTAGAGAGGAATACCTGGAATTTTTGCCTAATATCTATAATAATAAAAGCATAATATGTTAATTAGATGTCATTCCTGACGTCCTTCTGCTGGTATTGTGAGGGAAGCCCAGGTCCCGGGTGCCAGAGGGAAGCCAGTGCCAGCTGGTGGGGAAAGGAAGGCCTACTCTTGCACGAATTTCATACATCGTGCAAGCCTCTAGTAATCTAATAAAAAGGTAAATCACCTCATAATAAAAACTACTTCTACATAAGAAAAATAGTGCTGAAACCAGTTTGGCTCAGTGGATCGAGCATTGGCCTGTGGACTGAAAGGTCCCAGGTTCGATTCCAGTCAAGGGCCGTACCTTGGTTGTGGGTGCATCCCCAGTGGGGGATGTGCAGGAGGCTGTTGATCAATGTTTCTCTCCCATCGATGTTTCTAACTCTCTATCCCATTCCCTTCCTCTCTATGAAAAAATCAATAAAATATATTGAAAAAAAGAAAGAAAAATAGTTACATTTCTTCCCTACTCTATTTAAGCCTGATTAGAATAACATCTAGATCAAGAAACATTTCCAAATGTATTATAAAGACATTATTTATTTTCTGTGGTTGTTTACTAGTTGTTTACAAACAGCATCTGGTTAATTCAATGAAAGTTTGTTACTACACATCAATAATTGTTCATTGTTAAGTTGGTGACACACCTAAGACCTAAATGCAGAAACTGATATTTTTTTCTTCATTTCTACTGTTGAAGCTATCCCCAAACTGAAAACTCACCTATTTTTATGTTCCTAGAAGGTACTGGGATCCACACTTTAGTTTTATACTGTCACCTCACTAACAAGGAAGGTTTTATGTCAATTAACGTCTGAAGCCAGTTACTGGCACATTTAAGTTAAGTTTTAGGTATGGGAGATGAAAAGCTCAAAGAGCATAGATTTCTTAAGTGACAACAGGTATCGTAATATTAATATGTTCTGGAAACAGGCTTTCTGCTTCCCTGGATAGGTAACCTTTTGGAAAGTATGCAAAGTTCCAGGCTTTAAAAGGGTTTCAGTGAGTGGGAGTTCTGGTTTCACGGAGAAGATTGGACAAGGAGAAGATAGCATAAGTGACAGGTGGGCATCTGCGGGAAAGCAGCTGGTTGGTTTAATTTTAGAACATTTGTCCTTGACTGTGTCACTTTAAGTGGAGCACCTACTTGTCTTAGAGAAGTGTGTCTGTCTTTTGGGCAGCACCAAAATCCTTTTGCTTACACTCTGGAGCATTAGGCACCCTGCTTCATCAGATAGTCCACCTTTTAAAGGGGGAGAGTCTTATCTCCTCAACTAGTCCTTCTAAGATAGGACAATATAACCTAATAACGCTCTCAATGGAGCAAGCCGAGGAATGCAGTGCACTCAAGTGACTTACTTGTACGATAATAACCTCGATTTGTAAGTACACAAAAGCCTCTTTGCATGTTTCAAGGGCATATTTACAGTTTTAAAGTGATGAAAAGGCAGCTTCTTAAATATCTTCAGTGGGGTGGGCAATAACAAAACTGCAAGGAGGAATGAGAAACAAGATAGAAGACCAAAATAAAAATTAGGATGGGGGCTAAAAATAAATTTTAAAAATCCTCCAATACATTTGGAATCCTAGCTTTCCTTTGCCCTCAATACTTGCAACTCTATAGGATTTGAGTGTCAGAAGAGTCCTTAGCAATCGTTGACCTTGTCAGGCAAGAGGAAACTGAGGCACAGAGCTTAAAGTGACCTGCCAAAAGTCAACCAACAGGTTTGTGACAGATAAAACTAGAATCCAGTTTCCTGATCTCCAATGAAATAATTTTTCCACTGTATCCAATTTTATACATGTTTTGCAGTTAGCCACTCCTGGAATAAAGTTAAATTTAAAATGTAGGATCAAAGAAAATACTATCTATTATTTATCCCACCTCCACTTGTCAACCTAATAATGGATAGAACTAACTGTGCCACCTTTATCCTGTTAATGGATGTGACTAATTGTACCCTTGATAAAAGTAATGATACCTGGTTGGTTTACAAAAATGCAATGAAGGTTTTTTTGTGTTTGTTTTTTGTTTGTTTTTTAAGTATCAGATGTAGGAATGCCTTGAAAATCGATATTCTTTATAAATAAAATTGGTTTGTGAATAACTTTTACTGGGGACTTGCCTTGTTTTTGCCAATCTCCCATCTTGGGACTGAGCTCTATCAGTCAATGTAGCCCAGTGGCTAGGAGCCAGATGTTAATTGTCTACCAGGGCAACTTCCCAATATGGATCACCTCTGTTTCTTATCACCATGCTGGGTACACAGTTTGGATCATTGATACATTTGGTTTGCTTGACCTCTGTTGGAAATTACATACATTATCTCTCTGCTATCACTGCCCATTCCTTCCAACTCTTGCTCCTTCTCTTTGTACTGAACTTTATTCTGTTCCTGGAAAGCTCCATTGTCTCTCTCCTTTTCTGGCCTTTGCCAATGCTATTCCCACTGCCTGGAATACTTTATACACCTTGTTGCTGTGCCCACCCACTGCTCCACCCCTTTATTTGGCCAAATCAATCTATCTTTTAGGTGTTATCTTACATGTTCTTTCATTCAGAAAGCTTTCTTCACCATTCCTCTACAATGTTAGCTTAGATGAGATGTTATTCTTATGTGCTACTTCGAGCACCTCTTATTTCCTCCAGACCTAGAACTTACCATGTCTATTTTAATTGCTTATGTTCCTCTCTACACTGTGAACACCATGAGGGCAGAGAGCCTGGCCTGCTTGCCTACTTGTGTATAGCGAATTCTTCGCACATATAGGAAAAAAACACATTAAAAAAAGAATAAATACATATTTATTGGAAGGTCATATTCATGCTTAATGATTTCCAATTTCACAAATTGTTTTTTTCTTTGACTTCATTCTTACAGTAAACCTGTGGTATGGTTTTATTCTCTCCCATTTTTCAGCTATAGAAACTCTGAAAAGATGTTAAGTGACTTGTCTAAGGTCACCTAGCTAGTAAGTAGCAGAGCTAGTATTTGAACCCAGATTACTGGAGTCCAACTTCAGTGTTATTATCATTACATCATAGCTAACCTTGTTTGGTTATAGACTAATTAAAGTCTTATGCATGTCTTCAGGGGAATTAAATGATCATAACTTCTTTTCAGGAGAATAAATCTAGCAAAGAAGAGGCTGAACCGTGGTGTAGGCAGTGGGGATAGAGTGGACAGAAGAGTCATTTGTGAGAGGCAAAAAAATGAATATCAAAACAAAAACTAAGAACAAAGGGCTAAGTTTTAGGAGGCACTCATGGTTAGAGATCAGAAGGAAGCAAATGAGCCAGAAATAATGCCAAAAAAGAATCATTTGAACAGTGTAGAAAAATAATAAAAATTCATCATCATAGAAGTCAAAGGAAGTGGGAATGCAAAGAAAGGAAATATAATTAATAATGGCAAGTGTAATTCAGGAGACAAGAAAGAAAAGAAAAGGTCTGGGAGTTTGGCTGGCTCACAGAAGACTTTTGAGAGCCTAAATGGAATAAGGAACAATTTATAACAGTTTCAAGAAAGAATAGAGAACAAGCAAATTAAAGCAAGAAATAAGTGATTGAAGAATTTTGGCCATTTATTTATTCATTCATCAGTTGATAGACAGTTGGGTCATTTACAGATTTTGGCTATTAAGAATATAAGTGCTATAAACATTCAGATAGAAGTCATTGTGAGAACACAAGTTATTTTTCAGCAATACTTTGGAGAAAAATTGCTAGGTGATATGGTAAGAGCATGTTTAACTTTATAAAGAACTGCAGGCAAGACTGTTTTCTAAGTTGATTGTATGGTTTTGCATGTCTACTAGCAATGCATGATGAAAGTTTTAGTTATTAACACATCCTCATCCTTACTTACTATTGCCAGTTTTCTTAATTTTAGCCTTGATAGTAGAATGTGAGCAGTATCTCACTGTGCTTCTAATGTGCATTTTCTAATTGACTAATGTTGTTTAGCACCTTTTTATGTATTTATTTGACATGCATCTTCTTTGAGGAAGTATCTGTTCATCAAACTAATAATTTTCTCACAGTGAAGGAAACAAGCCTATCTAATAAAAGGGTAATATCCAAATTGACCATCACTCCAACACACAGATGGCTGCCCCCATGTGATCAAAGATGGCTGCCCCATGTGAACACAAGATGGCCACCACAAGATGGCCTGCAGGGGAGGGCAGTTGGGGGGACCAAGCCTGTAGGGGAGGGCATTTGGGAGGAACCAGGCCTGCAAGGGAGGGTAGTTGGGAGCAATCAGGCCTGGAGGGGAGGGCAGTTGGGAGAGACCAGGCCTGCAGGAGAGGGCAGTTGGAGGTACCAGGCCAGCAGGGGAGGGCAGTTGGGGGAAAGACCAGGCCAGCAGGGGAGGGCAGTTAGGAGGGACCATACCTGCAAGGGAGGGTAGTTGGGAGCAATCAGGCCTGGAAGGGAGGGCAGTTGGGAGAGACCCGGCCTGCAGGAGAGGGCAGTTGGGGGTGCCAGGCCCACAGGGGAGGTCAGTTGGGGGCAACCAGGCCAGCAGGGGAGGACAGTTAGGAGAGACCAGGCCTGCAGGGGAGGGCAGTTGGAGGTGACCAAATCTGCAGGGAAGGACAGTTGGGGGCAACCAGGCCTGCAGAGGAGAGCAGTTGGGAAGGTCCAGGCCAGTAGGGGAAGGCAGGTGGGGGTGACCTGGCCTGCAGGGAGGATAGTTGGGGGGGACCAAGCCTGCAAGGGAGGGAAATTGGGGGTGATCAGGCCTGCAGAGGAGGGCAGTTGGAGGGTGACCAGGCTAGCAGGGGAGGGTAGTTGGGGGGGACCCAGGCCTGCAGGGGAGGGAAGTTGGGGGCATCCAGGCTGGCAGGGGAGGACAGTTAGGGGTGACCAGACCAGCAGGGGAGAGCATTTACAGGCAATCAGGCTGGCAAGGGAGCCTTTAAGTGTTGATCAGGCTGGCAGAGGAGTGGTTAACAAGTGATCAGGCTGGCAGGCAGAGCAGTTAGGGGCAATCAGGCAGGCAGGCAGGTGAACGGTTGGGAGCCAAAAGTCCTGTATTGTGAGAGGGATATCTGACTGCCTGTCTAAACAGGCAGTCAAATATCCCAGACTAGAGTCAGTGCAAGCTGGGCTAAGGGATAACCCCTTCCCCTGTGCATGAATTTTGTGCTCCGGGCCTCTAATCCTATATAATAAAAGCCTAAATCACTAAGTGTCCAGTTGACCATTCAACCAATCAAAGCATTGGTTAAATGCTAAGGCTGCTCAACTGCTCGCTATAATGT
Source organism: Pipistrellus kuhlii (assembly GCF_014108245.1). Lineage (NCBI taxonomy): Eukaryota > Metazoa > Chordata > Mammalia > Chiroptera > Vespertilionidae > Pipistrellus > Pipistrellus kuhlii. The sequence goes on along the minus strand of NW_023425529.1, from coordinate 14,183,760 downwards.
GCACTGACCACCAGGGGGTAGAGGCCAGTGGGTGCGAGTGGGGAGGGCACCATCAGTATGTGGGAGCGGTGGCGGGAGAGGGGACCAGGGGCCTAGCGGGAGGGACTCGGCAGGGGTGCAGAGGATGGGCCAAGATCCACCTCATGCCTACTGCAGCCTTGCAGCCCACAATTCCTTTCAAGATGCATGTATTTGTGCACTAGGCCCCTAGTATGTACAAAAAACACTTTCCCTGACTGTGTGCTATAAAAAACCATAGTTGGCAATGACAGAGGTCCCTCTTTATCCATGGTTTCTTTTTCCTTGCTTTAAGTTACCCTCAGTCAACTATAATCTGAAAATGGAATATTCCAGAAATAAACCATCTGTAAGCTTTAATTGCATGCCATTCTGAGAAGTCTAATGAAGTCTTACTCTCATCCCTCTTTGTCCCTCTACACTGTATATGCTCCCTGCTCATTAGCCACTTAATAGCCATCTAGGCTATCAGATCAATGGTCGATATTGTAGTACTTGTGTTCAAGTAACCTTTATTTTACTTAATAACGGCCCCAAAGTGCAAAAGTAGTTTAAACTTTATCATAGGTATGCATGTATAGGGAATATCAAAATATACACTGAGTGACCAGATTATTATGATAATTTGTAGGCAAATTAGTCCTATAATGTATCATATGGGATATGGAAGCCGAGGTCTGTTTAAACATCTTTGCTGTCTGTAGTTACCAAGATAAAACGTCTCCAATTCACACAGAAACACAAGGATTGGATAGTTGAGCATTGGAAAAAAGTCATATAGTCCAACAAATCACATTTCCAGTTGCATCATGCAGATGGCAGAGTGAGAATTTCACGGAAACAGCATCAAAGCTTGAACCCCATGAAGGGCAGACATGAGTACAACCCTTCAAGCTGGTAGGGGCAGTGTTATGCTTTGGGGCATGTTTTCCTGGCATGATTTGGGCCCTTTAATTCATGTGGAACAACATATGGATAGCACAACATACCTAAGTATCATCGCTGATCAAGTTCATCCTAACATGTTGATGGCATATCCCAATGGAGATGGCTTATTCCAACAAGACAATGCACCATGCCACGGTGTTCCTATTGTTCAAGAGTGGTTTCAAGAACATGAGGGAGACTTTACCTTGCTTAGGTGGCCCTCACAAACACCAGATCTCAATCCAATTGAGCATTTGTGGGACAAAGTTAAAACAGCCATCAGGCAGCTGGTTCCACAACCATCAAATCTCACAGAACTGGACAGTGCTATACATCAGGCATGGTGTCAGATTCCTCGCATCACCTCTCAACATCTTGTGGAGTCATTGCCAAGAAGAATCGCCGCAGTATTGAAGGCAAAAGGTGGCCCAACGACCTTACTGATGGGGTGGTCATAATAATCTGTCCACTCAGTGTATAAAGGGTTCAGTACCATCTGCAGGTTCAGGAATCCTTTGGAGGTCTTAGAACAACATATCTTTTGGGGATAAGCGGGAGACCACTGTAGTTTGACTTTAAAACTAACTTTTTTGTTGAAGAAGTGTGTGCCTATTGAGGGTGTCCCATAATGCAAATCTAGAGTAAAACAGGCTTTCATCTTTTCATTTAGGAGCCTTCATCATGAGCAACCAAAATGTCCTGATTAAAGTTTTGTGGTTTTTTTTTTGTTGTTGTTGTTTTTTTAATATCACTCTTTAAACACTGTTATTCTGGCGAGAACATCCTGGCTATCAAACATAAAGACTTCAAAGGGACCTCCCAACTTTCCCTAAACCACAGACAAATATTTGCTGTTACTGTTGTACTAGGTAGTATAGGGCCACTTTGTCCTTCATTTATAGAAGACCTTGAAGATAGTTATAATATTAATCACCATCATGCAAAGTTTTCCCAGTAGAGATGGATCTCATTTACCTTTTCCCATTCAGTTCCAGTCTGAGATATAAGGATTAATTGCAACAGATGAATTAAAGATGAAAAGCAAAAGCTTAATTAGAAGGAAGGACTTGCAGAAATAAAAATGAGTAACTGGCTTAAAAAGTAAAAAGTAAATATTGTTTTCTCTATTTTGACCTACATATAATGAATTACCATTAGTTCAACTAAAAGACTGGTAGACTAATTTTATAGGATTCATAATGACAGAAAATGGTAAATACCATAAAAATTTGTTTATGTTTCCTTCTGTTCCAGAATAGAGGTTATATAGAGAATAACTGGTAGTAGAGGATTTCTTTTAGGATATTTAAGTCACTGGGCTTAAGAGCAAGAAAGCCCACAAGAGAAATTCTGACCTCCAAAGAGAAACAAATTAAATCTCATTTCAGTTTCTAAAAATGTTTCTTCTTTTATACTTAAATTTTTTATTTACTTATTGTTAGAGAAAGACATCAACTTATTGTTTCACTTATTTATGCACTCACTGGTTGACTCTTGACCAGGGGTCAAACCTGCAACCTTGGGGCATTGAGACAACACTAACCAACTGAGCCACCCGGCCAGGACACTTTCTTATACTCTGGATGAGAAAAAGACTTCTCCAGTCTGGATGGATTGCAAGCTTGGCTAATATAAATTATAATTGCATCTCCCATTTTTTCCCCCCTAAATGATGACAAAGCTGTAATTAAGTAAGATAAAATTCTGGGTCTATGTGACATTAAGCCTTTTAATAAAGGAATTATTATCATTTATTTATTAATTCAATCATTACTTATTGAGGAAATACTTCATATGGTAGATCTTCTGGATACAAAACTGAATACGAAAAACAAACAATAACATGCATAGATTTGAGTTTCCCCCTAATTCTTAAAAATTAAGCTCTGTTCAATGATGTTAGAAAACAGCTCAAAATAATCTTGAATATCAGAAGAGAACATAAGGCTACTTAACCCAAATTTATCAATGCAGGAAGTCCCACTAGAATACTTGACATCCATTTAGTCTTGACTAGATTCCATACCCTCACCAAAGAGCATGTTTCATTTTGTTATGGTTCTAATCGTCAAAAAGTTCTTCTGTTTTACCCTGGCTAGTGTTGCTCAGTTGGTTGGGTGGTATCCCATGCACCAAAAGGTTGCCGATAGTTTGATTTCTGTTCAGGACACATACTAGGAGTTATAGGCTTGATCCCCAAGGGGCAGGGTGAGGAGGCCACGGCATACAGAAGGTAGTCAGTCAATGTTACATTCTCAGGTCAATGTTTTCCCTTCTCTCTCTTCTCTCACTCCCTCTAAAAATCAACAACAACAACAACAACAAAAAACTTAAAATGTTCCTCTGTATAAAGCTGGGATCTGTCCTATGCAACTTCTAAACTTGACTTGGAGCTATACAAAATAAGTTTATTTTATCTTAAATAAGGAAGTGCTTATTTAAGTCCAAATATTTAAGGGCAGCCATCAACTTAACTTTCATTCTCTAGGTAAAATATCGACCGTGTCTCACTCCACACACTTTCTAGACCATCTACCACTTTGCTGAGTAGCAAATGACCTCTGTTACATGCACAAGTTACTTATGACACTATTTTCCAAACATTTTTCTCTCTAAGAGGTCAAACAAACTTTAACCTCTATTTCTGAGTACCCTTTCCCATTTTTTTTAATCCAAATATATTTGAAAGGTTTTTCTGTAACACATGAATATTGTAAAAGACCTATAGTATTTTTAGTATTTTATAGTATTTTGGTTTGGCTCAGTGGATAGAGCGTCGGCCTGCAGACTGAAAGGTCCCGGGTTCGATTCTGGTCAAGGGCATGTACCTTGGTTGTGGGCACATCCCCAGTTGGGGGTGTACAAGAGGCAGCTGATCGATGATTCTCTCTCATGGATGTTTCTAACTCTCTATCCCTCTCTGTTCCTCTCTGTGAAAAATCAATAAAATATATATTTTTTAAAAAAGACCTATAGTATTTTTACAATATTTATGTTGTAAAAGACTTACAGAGGTCATGCAGCAGTTTGGAAGAAATGGAGCTGAGTGGAGACAGAACTGAGAGGGGGAAAATTAGTCCTCTAAGAGAATATCATTTTTGTAGCCTTTTGAGCACTCATCTCCAATAATCAGGGAGGCATGATTACAGTTCTGATGTAATTATTTTGAGAAGTGGAGAGGGGATGAAAAAATTATTTCTACAATTGAATAGAATATTGTGATATTATCTGCATATTTCCATAACATCTGTCATTGTATTATTTATCTCATGAGAAAATAATATTTCTGGTTCCATGCCAACTAAACTGACAGACAAACTGACAGGAAAGGCTGAGGTAACAGCTGTGTGCGGGGGGAGGCTGTGGAGAGGTGGCAGCAGCCTAAATATTCAGCAGCCACCTGTGAAACAAATTAGTTTCCCCTCTTTCTACCAATGAAGGGATGAAGGTAACTGGCTGGAAATTGACCAGAATATTTTAAACTAGAGGCCTAGTGCATGACATTTGTACACTGGGGGATGGAGGGGCCCTCAGCCTGCCCTGCGTCCTCTCGCAGTCCAGAACTCCTGAGGGATGTCCGTGGGGAGTGGGCCTAAGCTGGCAGTTGGACATCCCCCAAGGGTCCTTAGCACTGCTGTGGAGGCAGGAGAGGGTCCCACTGCTGCTGGGTGCTCGCCAGCCATGAGCCAGGCTTCTGGCTGAGCAGCGCTCCTCCTGTGGAAGTGCACTGACCACCAGAGGGCAGCTCCTGCATCGAGCATGTACCTCCTGGTGGTTAGTGTGTGTCATAGCAACCCATTGTCTACTGTTTGGTCAATTTGCATATTAGAGTTTTATTATATAGGTTGGCCTTTGAGGATAAACTACAGTTCCATAGGTAACATATCTTCCTGGTTACACAGCACCTGCTAGACCATATAAAGTAGTTAATGCTTCATCATCAAGTGGGCTTTTAAAGAAGGAAAGCTAGAAAAGGAGCAGAAATGATATATCAATGAACCTCCAGCCATTAATTTCCATGTTTGCTTCCTGCAAGTGCTTGATAAACAGGTGCTTGTGAGTTATGATTACAGTATTTCAAATTAATAATATTATAAATATGTTATGATTCCCTAACTGACTTGAACAGGACCTCAAGAAAGACTTTTTCAAACATATTACTTTAAAAGACCATTGATTTTAAGAACAAACCTGCCATACACAATCACAGAGCATCTATTCTTTTTTTTTTTCTTTTTCTTTTTTTAATATATTTTATTGATTTTTTTTTACAGAGAGGAAGGGAGAGAGATAGAGAGCTAGAAACGTCAATGAGAGAGAAACATGGACCAGCTGCCTCTTGCACACCCCCGATGTGCCCGCAACCAATGTACATGCCCCTAACCGGAATCGAACCCGGGACCTTTCAGTCCACAGACCGATGCTCTACCACTGAGCCAAACCAGTTTCGGCGAGCATCTATTCTTAATAAAAGAATAGGGAATCCAGATGAGGGTCAGGACCTGAACTCTGCTTGTTCATTCTAATTTCACTACAGAGCAACCTCTTAAGAAAATCACTTGGAAATTCCTCTTTGAGTCTTAAATACCAACAAGGTGTAGGTGGCTACATTTTTTTTTTTTTTTTCAGTTTTGATAAGAAATTTTACTTTAGGCTCATTCTTGTATCTTATCATAACATTGCCATCTAAAAATACCTTTAAAAACTTACCTCCTTATCTAGTACTTGACATTCATAGTATAGTTTAAAAAGAATTTGTAGCATCACAATAGATATGTAGGACTAAAATATGGAATGAATATGTAGGACTAAAATATTCATCTGATTTGTTCATTTTCTCTAAACCTGACTCCCTCCAGTTTATTTTTTACTATCTATGAAGATGATTGGGCTACTCCTTTAATAAAAGCTATATAATTTCTTGTACTATCTTTATCAACTATCAAATGACTCAGGCTGATGTTCTCTAACTAAATATCTGTGCAAAAGCACTAAGCAAAAACGTATACCCCTGATGCTCCTAGAAACGTGTGTGTGTGTTACATGTTGTTGTCATCAGCTCTGACTCCTGGAGACCTAGGATGCCCACAGTGTCCTGTCCTCTACAGCTCGGCTCCTCTAGACACAGGCCTGTGGCTTCTTTTATGGACTCAATCCATTTCCTATTGGGTCTTCCTCTTTCCTGCTGCTTTCTATTTCCCCCAGCATTATTGTCTTTATTCTAAACACTCCTACCTTCTTAGGATGTGCCTGAAGTAGGAGAGCTTCCGTTTTGTCATTTTTGCTTCCAGCAATAGCTGAGGCTTAATTTGCTCTAGGCCCCATATGTTCATCTTTCTGGTGGTCCAGGTTATACATAGATGTCTCCTCCAACACTGTATTTCAAATGAATCATTTTTCCCCCTATCACCTTCTTTACTGTCCAACTTTCATGTCCCTGTATAGTAATGCATAGCATTATATAGTAATATAACACTGACAGTTAACCTATGTTAGTATGAGAAGCCACTAACTGATAAATGGTTTGTGTTCTAAAAGTTTATTTGTAAGTCAGTTGCCTGGACTTTAGAGTGCATTTTTATGTCTGTTTTTGTTTATTACTGTGCCCCTAGAGCATGAGATAGTGCTAGACTCATAGTATGTACTCAAATACTTGTTGAATGATTGATGAACAACTTCACTAATAATGTAATCAAATAATAATAATTAGCACTTATATAGTAGCCACTTATAACACAGATGTATGTCTTATTTTAATCCTTCTGACATTGATTCAGTTTACACATGAAGAATCTAAAACCCCTAAATTAAAGAGTCATTTAGACTACCTGGCGGGGGACATGCAGGGGGCTGCAGATCAATGATTCCCTCTCATCATTGATGTTCTACCTCTCTCTCCCTCTTCCTTCCTCTCTGAAACCAATAAAAAATATATTTAAAAAACAACAACAAGATAGAGACTGAGAGAAGAGGAACTCATTTGTCTTTGCCCTGCCTCCCCTTTCTTTGTCAGTAAAGTGACTTACTTAATGTTTAACGGTCATGAAGGACCACTCATCTTACACCAAAATTGAGGGTTTCTGTCTACCTAGCTGAAAGATTGTCATGACTAGCTGAGCAGTGCCCAATCCATGACCGCTGCTACTAGAGTTGTTTAGATGTAAAGGACTTTCTTCAGTCATTTACTCACCCTATGGTGTAATCAGTGTACCCAGAGGTGGGTGGGACATTATAGAATCCTGACACAAACCTTGAAATCTGTACATGAGTCATTTCTGTAATATCACTCACTGGTGATCATTCAGACGTTGCCAAACATTTCCTGGATGAAAAACTAAAGGAAGCTCACTTTGTCTTTTGGATACATCCTGTTTTTAAGAAAGTCTTTCTTTGGTCGTACTCTTGCCTTCTGTAAGCATCAAAGTCCATTTAATCCCTCTCCAAATATCTGAAGAATGTCAGCAATGTCTGAGCATCCATAAATCCTCTCTCATAGGAGAAATATCCCAAGTTAATTGTTCATTATGCAATGAGGTTTCTAATTGATCTCACCAGTCCTATTCAGCTTTCTCTAAATAGAAATATCCTTGGCCTGAACATAATATTCTAGCTATGCTTCAACTAGAGAACATAACAGAAGGACTATTCTCTCCTTTGTTTGGAACATTCTTCTTCAGTGTAGCCTAAGATTGCATTAGCTTTTTTGGTAGTCATGATGTATTGTTGACTCACATTGAAATTACAATCAACTGAAACCCTCAGGTCTTTTTCACATGAATAGCTGATAAGTCATACCTCTCTAGTGATAGTACAATTGATTTTTTTTTAAAGAGGAATTTATGTTTAAAGCTATTAAATTTAATCTCATAAGTTTTTCTTAAGAATTTTTCATACTGCTCCCTGAGTTGTCTTTCTGATTATGTTGTCCCTACCAGAAGAAATGTTGTTTGATCTCCACTACCCATAGGATCAAGTCCAAAATACTTGGTTCACCTGACCTTGCGGAATCTGACCCAAGCCTCCAGAGCCAACTTCATTTCCCCAATCCCTCTCTCCTCCCCATTACCCTTCCTTACTGTACTCTCCAGCCATTCTAAGAGTTGACTTTCTTTATACATGTGCATTTTTCCATAGAAATTCCTTCCTTACCTTTTGATTATTACTCATCCTTTAAGAGACAACAATTTAAAAGTCTTGATTTGACTGTGAACTCCTTGAAGGCAGGATTATACTACAGTGAAGTTCAGGTAACAGGAAAGGGACATAGCTTACAAGATTTTTAGTGGTTGTACTTTTAAAGATTTTTGGTTTGTTTTGTCAAAGAAAATAATTTTGAAACCTCTCTCTTCAAAGCTAGTTTCTCCTCCCAATTCTAGAAATGCAGGTAATTTGGGTTTGTCTTACTTGGAATAGCAGTTCTTACTTAGGGAGAGGGAGTAACAAGCTTGGTGGTTTATCCAAGTAAATCAAATAGTTTCTCCAGAGGCACTGTCACAAGGCAGTTGTTTTCCAGAATCACAAAACAATTACCTTATACCCAGCACAGCATTGTGAAAAGAACCCCAACTGGAAACACCAAAGAAGCATAAGCATGAGGGCCCCTAATTAATCATTTCCAATAATCTGATGAAAAATAAAATCCCCAAGTGAACTTTTACATGCACTTTCCACTGTTTTTCCAATAGGCAGCAATAGGTTTGTATCTTTCCACATAAACTGAAACCCTTTATGTCCGGCCTTCACAGATTAGTAATAGAGTCTGTGGTTGGGTTGGCAAAGAGACAGATCCTATGATATTGTACTTGTTGAGAAATTATAGTGATCAACTCTGCCGTAGGGTCTGTTATCCTAAATGACTATGAGACACTTAGTAAGTCTATCAAACAGTGTTTAGTGTATCTGCATACCAGATACTGTGTTAAAGAAGCCTTTAAAACACACACACACACACACACACACACACACACACAAACACACACACACAAAAAAAACAACACACCAATAAATAGTCATTATCAATAATATCATAATGTCTCAGAATTCATTTATTTTATAAGTATCTATTTGATATGCCAGGCAGCATATTCAATGTTAAGGTAGTGTTTCTCAAATTGCAGTGTGAACTATCTTAAAGAGCTCACAGCCTGGCCTGTAGTGGTTGAGTGTTGTCCCAGGAATCAGGAGGTTACAATCAGATTTCTGATCAGGCCACATGCCTGGGTTGCGGCTCAATCCCCAGTGGGGGGGTGAGGGAGGGGAGGGGGGCGGGAAATGGGGGCTGGGGTGGGTGATGCAAGAGGTAGCCGATTGATGATTCTCCCTCATCATTTATATTTCTACCTTTCTCTCCCTTGCTTTCTCTGAAATAAATTAAAACATATTTTTAAATAAATACATAAAAAGCTCACAAAACAATGTGACAAATGTTATGATAGAGGGAACATGTGTTATAATGTGCATGAATGATACACATGTATAGTACACCTGACCCAGAATTTTGTGATGGAAAGACAGGGGCAATGGAGTTGAGAGAACTGTTAGAAGATTCCAGAGAGAAGATCATGGGAAGGGGCTAGGTATTATGTTTGTTTTTGGAGACAAATAGGTATCTTGGGACCAGAGAAGAGATAAAAGAAGTGGTCTAATGTGACATAAGTAAATGCTTGGAGGGAAAAAAAAAAATGAAAATTAGGGATGGGGTGGGGAGGGAAATGGCCAGAAGAAATAAATAGAAATGGACAGAGTACATGGGAAGGGAGAGAGTTGGGAGTTGGGGAACAGGAGTTGACAATCATCTTGTTCTTTGTTTTTGCAAACTACACCTCCTCACTATACTCCTTGATAATCATCAGAGAGGGAGCTATTGTTACAAAAGGGTGTGCATCCCTTTGGGTATATTGGAATGGGAAACAACAAGGAGGGAGATTCCTGGAGAGTGAACTGCCTAGTTCTTCTAATAGATCATTGGATATGTTCTGCATTGACTTTTGCTTTTGTTTTTTTGGAGGTGGGGAGGGGTCAGAGGTTATTTTTTTGGGTGGGGGGGGGGGGGCAGCCAAGGTTATTTATTGGGACATGGAGTATGAGAGAAATACAGGCATTGGTTACAAAAGGAATTAATGGAAAATCACTGAGACCTCAGAAGAGTTAAATTGGCTGAAATAAAAAGAAAAAATAATTCTCCATGAAGGTTAAACAATAAAAGTGACTACATTGCCGAGACCGGTTTGGCTCAATGGATAGAGCTTCGGCTTGGGGACTGAAAGATCCCGGGTTCGATTCCGGTCAAGGGCATGTACCTTGGTTGCGGGCATATCCCCAGTGGGGGGTGTGCAAGAGGCAGCTGATCGATGACTCTCTCTCTCATCGATGTTTCAAGCTCTCTGTCTCTCTCCCTTCCTCTCTGTACAAAATCAATAAAATATATTTTTTAAAAAAAGTGACTACATTTTCTATCTTCAATTTTAAAATGAAGTATTTTTCAATAATAGCTGAAAGTCACGGTGTTAGCTCAAATAAACATGATGTCATGCAGAAACCATCTGAATATTTTCCATACTTTTTTGTTTGTTTTAGGAATTGTGGTTATAAAGTGACATCAGCAAACTTAGCGATACCTGGAAAGACTTCTGTTTCTCTCTCAGTTGCAAGAAGGTTAGGAAAAGAAGATAAATATGACACAGAGAGAGGGTTGGTGTTTTGTGTTTTTGTTTGTTTGTCCTTTTGTTTGTTAACAAGATAAACTATCCAAGAAATTAGTGTGTTCTATAGCAATAAAGTGAGGTGTGTGAAAGGCCCAGCACAGTAACTGCACATTCTACTGTGATCTCTAAATGCTGGCTTTCTCTTCTCCCTCTTGACAGAACAATTAAGCATTAATGCAGTAAACACTAATTAAAACATTAATAAGATATTTCTTGACATTGTAAACACTTAAATGAGATAACCATATAGCTCTCATGCCTTAGGTAGACACTCTCCATCACATTCTGCAAATCAAAGTTTACAACATACTAAAGCAGAGAACATGTGTACAAATGCTATCTTTTAATTTCATTGTTAATACTGTGATGAACCAAGGGCATTCCAAAATTAAATTGCTCTTATAGTTTAAATTTTGAATCTAAAAGGGAAAAAAAAAGTTGGATAAGTTAAAATAAATATGAGGCCCTTAAACATGAAGAGATTTTTGAAGGTCCCCTAGAGTCAGCATTTCTCTTTCAGCATGGTATTTTCAAAGATATCTTTCTCCATCTATACTGTTTCCTCTCTCTTTTCCCTTATCATCTGTTATCCAACCAGTGCTTTCCCTTCCCCCTATTTGTTTTGGTTTGTCTTTTGAAAGCTTTAAATTGCAGCTCTCATGCCTTCTCTCTCACTTGTCATTTTAGAATGCACACCCACTGTTCTGACTGTGGCAATTCAGTGTTATTCAGTTCATACTGTTGCTTAATGAAACAACTGTTGGGCAAATGGATTGGTGAGACTGGCTTGCATATAAGCCTTGACCATTTCAGAAGTGTTTTTGTAATGGCAGTTTGATCCTGCCCTAGCCTAGGCTCAGCACTTGGAGTTTCCTCTTTCCTATCCACACCCACTCCTGTGATGATCTCATCCAGTTTCACAGCTTTAAATATCATCTCTAAACTGATGACTCCTAAATTTATATATTTAGTTCAGATCTCTCCTCTGAGCTCTAAACTCACAGATCCAACTACCTACTGGGTGTCTCTACTTGGATATCTCATAGGCAACTCATACTTAATGTGTCCAAAAATGAGCTCTTGGCATCCCTCTCCAAATTTGCTCCGCCTAGAATATTCTCCATCTCAGTAAATGGCTGTTCTATTCTTCCAGGTGCTCAGGCTAAAAACATCCTTACTACTCTCTTTCTCTCACATTCCACATTCAACCTTTCGGCAAATGCTATTCACTCTCTCCATATAATAGTTCCAGAACTCAACTACTTTTCACCATTTCCATTGCTCCCCTCTGTCCATGCACCATTAAATCTAGCCTAAATTATTTCAATATCATTCTAGCTAGTCTTCCTCCTTCCCACTTTGATTTTTTTCTTAACATACATGTCAGAGTGATCCTATTCAAAATACGTTGATTCTATCACCCCTCTACTTAAAACCTCAAATGGCTCCCAATGTCATTCAGAGTAAAAGCAATGGCCTTCAAATAATTACTTGTAATAACTTATGGTTCAAATTGGGACCAATTTACAAATTTACCAATTTACAATTTACAAATGAAAGGGAATGCTAAAAATAATTAACAGGCTTTAACTGACCTAGGTATATGTTTGGGACATCCTGGGTATCTCCTTACTTATAGTACTCCGTCATCTCTGACCCCCGACCTCACCTACTACACTGTACTTTGACCTGTGAGTGACACAAAGTGCATGGCAGTGCAGAGGAGGGAGAGATTACATTTACCAGCTTTTCAGACACTGCAGTAACTTCCATATTCTTGGCATGATTCATTTTCCTCATCTTCCAGAGCCCCAACTTCTAATAACCCCACTATAATATGTAGGGTTCTCCATTACTTGTATGCCTCTTCCAGGTGCCTATTCCTCATCTGTTCTTCATTGTTCACCCTTAACTTGTCAATGTAATACATTCATTACTAACACAACATTTAAAATCTTCTATCTCAAAGTTTCAAGACTATTTTAACCAAATAGTGGCAAAGTTAAACCATCGAATCAAACAAATACTAAGCAAAAAAAATGCTAAACAGATTTTATTGATTTTATCTCTGGGGTTATTCTAATTGTTATGTCATCTCTTTTTTTTTATAATATATTTTATTGATTTTGTACAGAGAGGAAGGGAGAGAGATAGAGAGTTAGAAACATCGATGAGAGAGAGTCATCAATCAGCTGCCTCTTGCACACCCCCTACTGGGGATATGCCCGCAACCAAGGTACATGCCCTTGACCAAGCCAATGCTCGCTCCATTGAGCCAAACCGGTTTCGGCATGTCATCTCTTTAAATACTTTTAATTGATAATCACCCTGTGTGTTTTCTTTAAACCACATGTGTCAAACACAAGGCCCGCGGGCCAAATCCGTCCCGCCAGGCCTTGCAATGTGGCCCGCACCGTGCTGTCATCACTGCACTCCGCTGCATTTCCATCACAATGACAGTTTATGACTGTTCAGTAAACCATTCGGCCCGCAATTTAGGCTGGATTTTAGATTTTGGCCCCTTCTCTGATTGAGTTCGACACCCCTACTTTAAACTAAAGGCATTTTTGGGAAATGCGCTGTTATAAATCTCTAGCCCTACCCCCTATAGGGAAGGTATACAGCCCCAGGGAATGGATAATTGAAGCACTCTAACCAAATATATACATTATTCTATTTTTCAAGGAAGTTCAACAAAATTGTAGCAGAGAATATGCTTCAAAGTAAAACATTAATACATAGGATGACTAAGTTAGGAAAACTGCTTAAAGCAGTTACTGTCTTGATAAAAAGTACTCTCCTTCCCCCTAAAAAAAAAAAAATCAAATAAAACTATGCAAAGTGGTATGGAAGGACTTTGATACTCATTCACATTTAGCTCACTCTAAATGCTCTAAGTGCAAAAAATATTTGTTGTAGATAATTTTCCTATCAATGTAAAAAAATCTACTTTTTTTATGCAAAGTTCATGCAATCATTTACAAATTATCAGTTAAACAGTAAGTGGTATATAATACCTAATAATTGCTACAGCAATTTAATTTTAGTATAGGATTTAGTGCTTTTTTACATTTTGGATTTATAATAAAGCTTAATCATTTAAATAATTTCAAGGCAAGCTAATAATCCCAGCTCTAGCTCAGGCTAGCTATTATTTATTTATAATAATTCCTGAGCATTGATGCTGCAGAAATAGGCATGAGCAGATTTCAGTGACTGAAGAAACTGAAATTAGTGACAAATTAGAGAAGAGTTCTACTCATGTACTACTTTGCTTTATCTTTTAAGTTTAAAAATCCAAAACAGTGCTTAGCACATTATAAATGTAAATATCTGTAAAAACCTGAATAAGTCATTTATCATTTTCTGCACACTTGTGCCATACAGACTTTATCATGAGGTATTGAAATATAATCCTTCCAATGGCCTAAAGCAGGAATGGGGAACCTTTTTTCTGCCAACAGCCATTTGGATATTTATAACATCATTCTCAGGCCATACAAAATTATCAGCTTTAAAAAATTAGCCTGCTATATTTGGTCAAACACTTAATTATCTCACCCCTAATGCTTTGGTAGCACCAGACCAATGATTTCACGGGCCTTATATGTTCCCCACCCGTGGCCTAAAGAGACAAATAAATACTTGAATCTTGAAAGGCATATTAACTGCACAACATATTGGGGAAATTAAGCATGTACTATATCGTGTTATTTAATAAACCAGTCTATAAATTGCTACATCTACTCTTTTCCTCAGTAGATTACAAGCACTGTGAAGGAAAGGAATGCATATAGTTTTTGTATCTTTCACATTACCTGGCATGGCACAAAGGAAGTTTAACCTAGTGCAGATAGCACTGGGCTTGACATCAGGAAATACATTTTTCAGCTGACTAATTGTACACAAATCAGTCACTTAACTTTCTTTAGGCTTCAGATTACTCATCAGTCATATGCTTTTCCATCCAAGACATTTAGCTTCCTTTCCTCATTCCAAGAAACACTAATCAGAGGGATTTTTACCAATGTTTGTCATTTTAACACACAACTTCATTTCCCCATATCTATAGATGGGAAGAAATGAAACCCCTTAATTACAGATTTTGTTGGCTCCTAAAAACTTTCTAGGAACTCCAAGTTCTTATCATGGTTTATTCTATCAAATCTTTTAATCATTTTCAGAACAGTAAGCCCTTCCCTGCCATGCCCTGCCCTGTTTTATTTTCTCCTTAGTTCTGATTTACTATCACACTCTGACATACTGTACATTTTACTTAATTATTTGTTCTCTCATCCCCTTCCCTCCACTGAAACCTAAACTTCATGGGGACAGGAATTTTTATCTCTTTGGTTCCCTGCTACATCCCCAGCATGTGGAATGGGATCAGACACAGAAACTCAAAGATTATATGATGAATAAATGCATGAATAAATATTATTTAAGATCTTTCATTAATGGCCTTTCCTCAACCACAACTTATCCCCTATTATTACCAACTCAATTTCTCCATGTATATCAGGGTTTCTGAATCATATCCCTACCCAAGCACTTCATTCTTCCATCTGTGTCATTTAAAGATATTCTCCTACTCAGCCCCTGCTTTTATGTCATTCCTGTGTTCATTCATTCAGTTACAGATTTACTAATTGCCTACTGTGGCCCAAGCAAATGCTGGGAATACAGGGGAAAATAGGACTGATGCAATCCTTACCCTCTTTAACAACCCTTGCCTAGTACTTCATGAGACCCAAACCCCCTCTGTTCTTGGCTTCTCTATGCTGCTGCCTCCCATCAAATACTCCATATTCATAATGCCCTGGAAAAAAAAATAACCATGCTGTTTGTTTGGTTGCTATCTAATTCTGAATAGAGTTCTAAAAATAATTTAATGGAACAGGGAGCAAATGATGCTAACCTCTAAGGAGATGACAACTACATCCCTTTAGAGTTGATTTGGAATAACTGGAATGATGCTGTTTCCTAAATAGTGATCATTAAAATTTCAGTTCCATGAGGCCTGACTGTGTGGGCCCAAAAAAGCTTGCTACATCTCCCCACTTACTTGTTTTTGTACCCAAAGCTGATCTGAGGTGCTTCTTTTCATCCTGAAAAAGTCTAATTAACCTATCATCTTCAGCTTCAAGGTGATTATTATTTATTGTTCCAACTAAATAGGAGACTACCGTATTTTCCGGCGTATAAGACGACCCCCTAATTTTACAGTTAAAACATAGGTTTAGGCCTATATTCGCTGTATAAGACTACCCCCCACTTCCGAGGCAACACCAGTTCTTTTTTTAATAGACTGCCTCTCTGACTCTGGCCAATCTGAGCAGGCTTTTTATGCATGCAAATTATACATGTTCTGTACCCAAAGCTACACTGTGTTCTAGTAAAAAGCCTGCTCAGATTGGCCAGAGTCAGAGAGGCGGTCTATTAAAAAAAGAACTGGTGTTGCCTCGGAAGTGGGGGGTAGTCTTATACAGCGAATATAGGCCTAAACCTATGTTTTAACTGTAAAATTAGGGGGTCATCTTATATGCTAGAAAATACGGTAAGTCCTCAACTGACAGAGGGCCTTGATGTTTAGCCATGCCAAGCACCAAGTCTGTCTGGGCTTTAAAAAAAAAATTATTGAGATATATTTTAAAATTAAGAATTATATTTATTTACAGTGTACAATTTGATCATTGGATATACATATACTAGTACATTGCAAAATAATCACCATTTTCAAGCTAATTAACATATTCTCACCTATGTTTTTGCATGTGTTTAGTGAGAACACTAAGATCTATCCTCTTAGTAAATTTCAAATCTATACATACAAAAGCTTAAGCAACCATTACAACCAGTCGCTATGACATACACTGACCACCAGGGGCAGATGCTTAATGCAGGAGCTGCTCCCTGATGGTTAGTGTGCTCCCACAGCCAGCCAACCTCCCATGGCCAGCCAACCTCCTGTGTCCCTCCCCCTGGCCAGCACCCTGAAGAACCCCTATGGGGGTTGGCCAGCCAACCTCCTGGCCCCAATAGGTCCCATTGGGAATGGGCAAGATAGTCCCGATTGGCCTGATCTCCGGCCAGGCCGAGAGACCCCACCTGTGCACAAATTTGTGCACCGGGCCTCTAGTATACAATAAAGTCTTGTTAACAATAGTCATGTTTGCTGTTCATTGGATCTCCAGAAATGATTCATCTTGCATAACTGAAATGTTGTACCCTTTGAACAACGTCTCCTCTGGCTGTGTATTTTGCCAGGATTTTGGTGAACACTTTATACCTTCACCCCAGCAATTCCCAAGTTGGGCTCTGGGGATCTCTGGCGTTCTGAGAGATAGCAACTGCAGTTCTAAAAAAAGAGGGTCCCAGGAACAAATGAGTTTGGAAGTGTTTCAACCTATATTTCCCTCTTGGAGATATAAGATAAATAATGTGAATATGTATGTATTTATAAATGTTTAATTTTGTTAAACTCAGTCAGTGTTTCCAAACCTGATTTGGCATGGAACCTCTATTCCTAGACCACCACTCACATCTCAGAGGACATTCCTGTTCTGAGGAATGTTGTTAGGCAAATTCTTTCTTACCTTCCTGTCATATACAATTAATAACAAATAGTTATAAGAGTGAGCAAGGAGAGAGATATGCATATAATCTCTCTATGACCAGTTCTTGGGGGTCAATAGTGAAGAAGAAAATATTTTTTTATGGAACAATAATAGATTTAAAGCCAGAAGACTTATGATTTAGTCCTAGCTCTATGACATAGCTACCTTTTACCTCTGAATCTCAGTCTGCCTTCCTATAAAGGAGACACATTTTAGGATAGCTCTACCCCATTCTTTGAAACAGCTGGCCAGTTTAGGAAGTTTTATTTTTAATGTATTTTTTTATTGATTTTAGAGAGGAAGATAGAAATATCAATGATGATAAATGCTCATTGGTCTGCTGCTTTCTGCACACCCTACTGGGGATCTGGCCCATAACTCAGGCATATGACCTGAACAGAAATCGAACCACAATCTCCTGGTTCATAAGTTGACACTCAACCGCTGAGCCACACAAGGCAGCCAGGCAATTTAGAAAATTTCTGTATAGCAGACTTAACTTTTATTTTAAAAGTATTCTTCTGGCCCAGCTGGCATGGCTCAGTGGTTGAGCATTGACCTATGAACCAGAAAATCGTGGTTCAATTTTTGGTCAGAGCACATGCCCAGGTTGTGGGTTCAAATCCCCAGTGGGGGACATGTAGAAAGCAGCTGATCAATGATTCTCTCTCATCATTGATGTTTTAATCTCTCTCTCCCTCTTCTTCCTCTCTGAAATCAATAAAGATACATATATATATATATATATATTTTAAATTAAAAGTATTCTTATGGGTGGATTTTTAGGCCTACTATTTGAAAGTCCTCTTTCAGGTGACTGGTGCCTTCAGTTCTGTAAATGTAGGTATCTGGTGTGTTAGACATGAAACTACAGGCTCTCTAAGGCCTGAAAAGCCCAAAGAAGTATTTTGGAATAAACAATGGAAATAAATTAAGTCTGAGATATATTTATCTTAGCCTAAGTAGTAGGATAATATCTTTAGAAGTTTTATACAAAATGGAGGAAGTTATAAGTCTGTAATATTATAAATAAGCAATAAATGAAATTTGAGACTACTATTTGATACTAGATTCATTGGCTTAGTTTCTTCTCACTCCATTTCCAAAGATAGAAATTGATGATACAGAGGTGTACTGTGAAATTAATTCATAGCTTAAAACTAATTTACTCCCCAGAACAACATAGGAGAGGTAGGTAATAATCACTTCTGGGAAGGCTTGCCCTGGTCCTTCCTTTGAGGAAGACTTTCTTCTACTCTCTAACTCAGAAGGGAAAGATTCATTCCCAAACCTGCCCTCTAAAGGGAAGAAATTCCATTATGGTTTAATGTACATTTACAAATCTTGATTTTATCATTAAGATATGTCTGTTGAAATAACTACAGTAAAAAATGTAAAAACTGGATTAAAAATTCTACTGTACATTGAAATAACTAACAGATTTTAGCCTTCATCTGCTTTAAATTTTGATGTAAGCATTGATGACAATAAGTAGTTTGGGTTTAAAAAAGATAAGATCTTTGTTTTTACTATAGGTTAATCAAATGTTACCTTAGTCTCTCTAAGTGATTGCTGGGCCATTGTAATACATTCAATGTAATGTTTGCTAAGCAAGCATGCCTGCCATCTGGTTACTGAAACTGTATTTTTGCTACTTCATAGATACACATGGCCCAGTAGCACTGAGATGTAGGGAGCTGATATCAGCCTGTGGATCATTTCCAAAGCAATTTGAGAGTTCAAGTCATTCATTTGGTAACACCAAGTGTTCTCCACATAAGAAAACATGAGTCTAACTTATCTGTCTCTTTCCTTTCCTGGTATCTTTAAAAATGCCTATCATGACAGGGTGCTCATGGATTTACAATATTAAGCCAACTTTAGGGACCATGAAGAAAAATGGAAAACAGTCTGTGTGCTGTTTGTGCCACATTCTTTGGTTCTGGTGCCAGTGGCACCATTCCTGGTCTGCAAAGTGCACACAGAAGAAACAGCTGGATCATATGGCAAAGTCTATATGTGCCTATGGTAGTGGGGGGAAATTGTTTTCCAAACCAACCTTTTCACCAGGCCCCAGGCAAGCACCCCCCCATCCCCGCCACTCCCCCCCCCCCCCCCCCCCCCCCCCCGCCACACACACACCCAGCCAAACCAAAGGCACAATTACTAGCACTGAGTACAGTACCTGGGATAGTAAGGGCTCAATAAATGTTTACTAAATACTATCACCAGGGAAATATGCAAAAACAAATACTGCTAAAAGAGTGCTTCTCTTAGTCTATAGCCTTTGTACTATATGCATTAGATAGATGTATGCCTGACAGCTTGTCTGGGCTTTCTTAACCTTAATGCTATTGGCATTAGGGCTAATAGTTCTTTGTTAGGAATGGGAGAGGTGCTATCATGTGCTCTATTTAGCAGCATCCCTGGCTACCACCCACTAGATGCCAGCTGTGTCCCTCCCCCCAGCAAAAATGTCTCCAGATACTGCAAAATGTCCCGAGAAGGGAGATGGTGGCAAAATCAACCCTAAGTTAACAACCACTTATTTAATCTGTGTATTTATGACATGTACCAAAATTAGAAATTTCATACTCTTTCTCTGCTCTTTTTATAAATCAATATTTCTGAAGGTATTTTATTCTTTTAATCTGCTTTCACCCAATTTTCTCTGAAATTTTTCATGTATCTGGAGGTACATTAGGTACATCCGTATAAGTTTAAAAGACCTGTTTCCCCCTTAGGAGAACAGAAATATGAAACAAAGAGAAATCACCCTATACAGAAAAGGGACTAATAGCTAAGGAGAGTGTTTCTGCAGCATGAAATTGAGATGATATTGGGCCCAGGATAGACCCAAGACCCTGAACTGGTGGAGGTATCTATGAGTACAAAAATAACTTTTGTATCTTAAAAAAAACAAAACTACCTTCATTTGTTTGCTGTGCACTCTTATAATCTTAACAACAAAACTCCACTGTTATACAAAGTATCCTTCTGACAAACAGATTTTTTTTTCCTCCCTTGGCTTTATTTTTATTTACTTCCTATTTATGTTAACAGTTTCAGGAAGATACCAGCATGGGCTCCAGGAACAGGCTGTCTCAGTAACTTCTGCCTCCTCAGAGGCACAGTAAGTAGTCCTACTGACTGATTAAATTATTAGCCTTTCAACCTCTGATGATATTGGGGGGAGGGAGGGGGAGAAAAATTAAAGTCTTAGAATTCTGACTTAAACCCAGTCAGTGGGCAACCTGCTTGAAAATGACTACATATCTACGTCTAAGGGTGAGAAATAATTTATGACAAATAAAGCTCATGAAAAATTCTAATTTCATTCATGTTGCTACAAGTATACCTTCATACTTTTAAAAAAATGTGGGCTGGTAACATTTTTGTACCTTACGTACAGTGTAGACTTAAACGTGGGCCCTTACCTCTCCTCCAGTGCACGGGAAGGGACTGGAGTATCTAGAAGTGCAAATAGCTCCCTTCTTGACAACATCATCTTCCAGGCCAAAAGTAGCCGAGCAGTTAGCTGCAAAGTACTTGTAAGGCTTCCATGTCTTCCCAAAGTCCTGGGACCGGTCCAGCACCATGGCTGCCGGCCTGGGGGACTTGAACACCATAATTAGATGAGTGAAGTAGAATTCAGCTTCCAGATCTAACTGGATCTTTTCTCTGTGCACATCCTCAGCAGACTGCCACCACGTGCGAGGAAACCTGAAGGACGAGTCTGCCATGGCAGCTGGCAGGTGAGCCAGGTGAGGCTGAGCAGCATTGCATTTGTCACATTTGGGCTGCCGACAAGTCAGATCAGTGTTCTCGCTGTAGAAGCAGTACAGCTCAGTGGCGTTCTGACCACAGGTGGTGTCTGCCCAGAGTTTTCTCCCTAAAGCCAAATTTCCCATCTGAGGGTTACAGGCTTTCTCACAGCGGGAACTCATTCCAGCTACTCCACTCAGCCCTGGGGAAGGGAAAGCATATGTTATTCAAGACAAACCCATCTGGAAAGCTCTGCTGACCACCTAGTCCATCTCCAACCGTCAAGTTATCTCTAAAGAGCTTGAGACTTTCAGTAAAGAGGAAATCCTACCAAATTTGAGCAGGAATACTATTCTGTACTTAAACCTCATTTGTGTATGCAAGTGTGTGTGTGTGTGTGTGTGCGTTCGCATTTCATGCTCAGATGCAAAATTCACATGAAAGAAAAAATCACTTTAGGGAAAGGGCAAAAGGAAGGAAAATGGGAACATCGGGGTAAAGATAACAGGCTTAATGCTTTCTAGTACTTTGCTTTCTAAACATTTTCTATATTTGAAGTATACTTATTTGTTTTTGATGTCATGACTTAAATAATATCCCAAACAATAATGTGTTTAAGGTAATTCAACTTAGTCTTTTAAGTATAATTTGAGTCATTAGCATTATCTAACATATTTATGAGAATGCATTAAGGAGGAAATGTTGAATCTATTACATTTTAAACCAAAAATATGAAGGGACAGCCCTAACTAGTTTGGCTCAGTGGATAGAGCATCAGCTTGTGGACTAAAAGGTCCCAGGTTCGATTCTGGTCAAGGGCATGTACCTTGGTTGCCGGCACATCCCCAGTAGGGAGTGTGCAAGAGGCAGCTGATCGATGATTCTCTTTCATTGATGTTTCTAACTCTCTATCTCCCTTCCACTCTGTAAAAAATCAATTATATATATGACACCTCTTTTAAAAAATATGAAGGGACAAATTACCTTGGAAAAGCAATGTGAGACATTTAATCATTAGACAATGGGATCACATTTGGGAGGCAAAGCTAGAAACTTTGGGCACTCAGATGTGCAATAGCTATTTTTAATATTAAGTAAATATAACCACGTAAAAAACCCGCTAAACTGCCAAATGGCAGAGAAGCTTATTTGACATGCTCTCTGCCTCTTGAGTACTAGGACAGGTTATATAGTAGTTACCTGTTTGCTTAACAAGAGAATGCTTACAGACTGGCTGCCACCAATAGCACCTTTAAACATTATCTGTGAACTAAAGCACCTTCTTAAAGAAATATGCAATTCCAGCCAAACAAAGCTCCAACAGACTTTAATGTTTCAAAATTTCCTAAATTGATAAACATTATCCACTTATTAACATCCTGAGTTTGTATTATTATCCTTTAATTTGGATTTCTTGTTTTAATTATGAATACCGTAAGTAAGATCATCTATTTTAAATATTAAGACAGACAGGGAAAGAAAGAAGAGGAAGTCAAACCCCAAATTCTGGCTAATTGAACGTCCGTGCTTCTAAAGAGGGAGCACCTCTGAACGTTATCACAGTTCTGTTGAAATGACAGCTTAGATTAAAACAGATATTTCACACAGGGAGAAGCAACAGCCCCGCATGGCCTTTGCAGCCAAAAGAAAGGGATTCCTTAGGCATATTCTCTACTTGTCACATCCAAGGGTGCCTCATGCCTGGACTCTGATAGCTGGGGCAACAGTTGCTTGTGGCCAGGATCACCCAAACACACAATGTGCTATGACTCACCTGCAAAGCATCTCAGGGAAAATCATATACTGCCTGTACAAGTATTTTTTACTTTAAACACTTGGCTTATGATATTTATTTACAACCTCTCGATTGCTTGCATGTTTTTTTTTTTTTTTTTCCATAACATGGTTTGGAAAGGGAAAGGTTTATTAAAGTACACTTTGTGGTTAGGAGAGCATGGATGAGTCCACACAAGGATCCATAGATAGGAAGAATTCAAGTAAAATCTTGGCCCTTTAAGGCTCCTTGGGTAAAGTATTGGATAATTTTCAATGCACCTACACTAACAAGAAGTCCAGAAAACACAGAAGCCAGGTAAATAATGGGTGGACAAAACACTTGGAAATCATCTCTAAGAAAGTGATCAGTCAAGTATATGGCAAGGATGCTCTCATGAGTCTGGCTGGTTTGGGATGCAGATTCTAGAGCCTGACTTTTACTGAGTGCCAGCATCTCTGGGGGCAGAGTGGAAGAAGTCAAAGGGAGAGGAAAAACGATGCTCACTAGCCACCAGTCTGTCCCTCCAGCCCACACTCTGTTCTGGAGCAAGCGAGATGTGTTTGAGAGACCCTACAGCTGACGAGTCCCTCACTTTCTTTCCCCCTAACACGCGGAGCTACACCTATGCCTAACTGGAAACCACGAGACCCTGAAGAGTGAGGGAGAGGAGCAGAAGAAGCTCCCACATTCAGAAAGGGCGAGCTAGGAACGGGTGGCCAAGAGTACCCAAGAAAGCCGGGATGGAAGTGGGAGGAAGAGCGCATCTGAGGACGCCCCTGCTGGCCTTCCAGTTCCCCAGACAAGGAGCAGACCCGCCTCCGACCTCCCGCGGAGCCTCGGCCAGGGTACCAGTTCCCGAGGGGCGGCCAGCCTGCTCCTTGCAACCCAGAGCGATCACCACTCTCCGTCCCAACACGGTCTCACTCCGTTCCAGACACTGCCCCGTGAGCAGGGCACTCACCTCGCCCCGGTGTCCCTACCTGGCTCCCGAGTACCCAGCAGGAGGTCGGGCACGGAGGCATCTCTCGGTGAGAGAGCAGCCCTGGCCCACGCGCGCCCAGGGTCGCTGGGCCACCCCTCCCCATCATTCCTCAGGCCATGAAGTGCCGGGGGATGGCGAGCTTGGTCCTTTGTTCCCTCACAAAGTGGAAAAGCAGTTGTTTTGTATTTTGTTTTTTTACTAACCCAAACCTAGAAAGAAACCAAGGTCAAGTATCTCAGGCTGGGTGCACCTATGCTATTGGGTTATCCAAGGGCTTGCGATTCGCAGTTGAAAAAAAAAAAAATCAATAGTATTTTAAACTGCGGAGACCGGCGAAAGGAGGCGGAACATGGCCACTCATTTCATCCCCGGGAGCGGAGCTCGGCGCTCCCGAACCGCACTTCCCCCTGCACCCCGAGACCTGAGCTGGAGAACCTAAGGCGCCAGGGAAGAGGGGTGGGGGGCCAGCCGCGTCACCACCCACCTGCGGCCACCGCGGAGCAGCCCCAGAGCAGCAGCAGCCGCGCGCAGCTCCCCATGTCCGGGAGGAGCCGGCAGGACCGGGGCCGGGCGGGTGCGGGATGAAGCGCCAGCAGTCCTGCGGAGGAGCCCGGGCTGCTCTCTTATTTCTTCCTTCTCCCAGGGTGCCAGGCGTGATCAGCGGTCGCCGGCGACCGGGGGCTGCGGGCCGGGGTCGCGCCGGGCGGCGGGGTGACCCTCGCACGCTGTCCTGGAGCGGCCCGGGCACCTCGGGAGCGGTGCGAGCCCCCGGACCATAGCCGGCCGGGCCGCGCTGCCCGGCTGAGCGGTCCCGCGGCTCCTCCGCCGGCTAGCCCGGGCTTGGCGCTCGCAGCAGCCGCCGCTGAACTTTGCGAGACCTTTCACTTCCCGGCCTCTGCCACCGCCGCCGTCTCCCTGGCGTCCTCCTCCGCCTCTCCCACCTCCTCCGGCTGCGGCGTCTCCGTCCCTTCCTTCTCCACGGGCAGTTCCATGGGATGCATTTTTATTGCACCGACACCGCGGCGCTCCGGTGCCAGCCCTCCTCCCCTCGCACCTCCACCCCTTCCTCCTCCCGCCCGCCCGCTCCCCCCCCCCGGCCCCCCCCCCCCCGCTCCCGCGCGCTCTTGACAGCCGCCGGGGTGGTGCAGCCCGCGCGGCCCGGTCGCCACCGCCGTCAGTCTTCCCCGAGAGGGATCCCTTCTGGGTTCAGCCAGCCGCCCTCCTCGCCTCGCTGCCAGCTTGTCCCGCCCGCCTCAGCCCCCCACGCGCGCTCGGCATCTCGGCCCCCAGCTTCCCTCGCGCCCCTCCCGGCGCTTGCCCTTCACCTCCCTGCGTGACCCCCCTGATGCCCTGCAGCACCCACAGGCCTCCTCTGGGAAGCAGTCTCCCACCTTCTCCCGGAACATTCCAGAGAGCAGTTGACTCTCCGGATCAGGTCAGGGCATGCCAAGGGGCTTAAAAAACCGCGAAACAGGCTAGCGCCTACTTCCCACATCCCCGAGCAAAACAAGCCCTCCTCCCTCTCTCCCCCTGCATCCCCGTCGCCCCTTTTCTGGGAGTCTCGGGACCCCTGAAAGGACTTCCCTCCACCCCACCCCTCACCCCAGCCCAGCCAGGGTCACGGGCATCAGAGAGCGCACGGACAGAGGGCTAAGTGTCGTTCCCTGCTTCTCTGCCGCCTTTGGGGGGCCGGGAGGACGTCTGGGCTGAAAAATCAATACTTACTTTATGCTAGGTGTATCCATTTTGATGTAAAAGGTATCCCCTAATTCAAACTCAAGGGTCACAGGACTGCCCCTGGGCAGTTTAAGAACATCGTTGTCTAGCGACAGGGGCATGACAAAGAGCACGTCTTCCTCGGTCCTCCCAAGCACTTTCACTCTATAGAGTGTGTTGTGCTGAGAAACAATAATGATGTGGAATGTTATGGGGAACATTTTAGTAGCAACCACAAGTAACTAATTGTGGAGAGAATCGCTCAAGGCTGCTGTTTATAAAGAGAATAAATAACACTTGAGTCTACGACTTTTGCAACTTCTATGAAAACATTGTTCGATGTACACTTCTAAAGAAATTGACAAAGTTAAGAAGAAAGCAATTTTATTGCATTGTTCATTTTGTGCCTTTGAATATTTTCCAGAAAATTAACTGCTTTACAGACACCATTCAGTTCTGTGTGTTACTGATGAGGACAGTGCAGAGCTTTGGGGCACATGTAGATGTTATTTATGACTCAGCTGGGACTACATGAGAAAATATCTCCCAGGAGGATCTGGGGTGAGATCAGCATCACCTATTTGGGAGATTTTAATGTAATCTTATGGACAACACTGGAAAGTGGCAAATAATATGAGATGGCAATTCATATAACACTTTAGAAAATAAAACCTTTGAGTTTTCAAATATTGGCAATATTGGGACTTTCTTCATTTTTTAATAAATATGCTCCCAATGAAGCTACTAAAACACCTCTCCAAAATATTCTTTTTACCAAATAAATGATAGGAATTATAACAGTCAAAAGCTCTTAGCACCAATATTACCTAATACTCAAAGCAAATTAAAAAAAAAAGAAAATGCACACTTATTAATTTGTGAGCTAATAACATATAGTAGTATATTAAAGCAAAACTCTACCTCTCACTGCAAGTTTCAAAACCATTTACTATCTGCATCAATCCTGCCTCACTAATACAAGGTTGGGCAAAAGTAGGTTTATAGTTATTCATATGGAAAAAGGCATGCAAGTTATGATTAAGTGTATGAAATAATAAGAAGACAAATAATACAATAATAATACAAGAATAACATATTACATGTAATCAGAACTGTAAACCTACTTTGCGCACCCCTGTATGTCTCCTGATCACACTATAACTGGTTCTTGTATCCTTAAACAAGACAGTAAGCTCCTCAATAGTAAGCCAATCTTTTATACTTAGTCTAAACAAAGCATTATTTTTCTTATATTCTTCATTGTTATTAATAGAGAACACCTGCTGGATATAGAATAAGTTTTCATTAAATGTTTTTGACAGATTAAGAAAACAAAACAAAACAGTGAAATCAGAATGATGCTCCATATTCTAAATTAATCTGTACCTTTACAACAATACTTTATATATAAAACAGCTCAGGAGAGAAAAGTGATTAGCATTCTAACCAATTTCTAATCAATTTTATTTGGTTAGGTATTCTAGTTTAGTTCTAAATTCAAATTTAATCTAATTCTAACTTAGATACATTTTCTTCTACTAAATAGTAATTTTGAAGAAGTTATCTAGGAAAATTTTACCTACATAAGGAAAATCTTACTCAGTGACAAGTTTATCAATGCCTATGATTGTGTTTTTTAAACAAACGTATGCAAGTTCAATATCAAGTTTCCAGAATGCTGCGTAATTATCAAATTAACCTAGAATATTCCTGAGAACTTGGAAGAAAGCTAAAAGGTCCTTTAAGAACTAAAATAAATGGTAAAATGTTGATGTAGCAAAAATCTTATTCATGGGAGAGCTCTTTAGGACTTCACTTAAATTATTCTTACAATGTTAATAGTTTGGTTATGCTGTTTTCCTAGGCCACAGCATATCTGTCTGTCTATCTGTCTGTCTGTCTGTCTATCTATCTATCTATCTATCTATCGATATCAAAGCCTAAGTAACTGTTATGACCGGAACAACTGGCTGACCAGTCGCTATGACCCACACTGACCCCTGGTGGCCAGGGCACTCCCACAGCCAACCTCCTGCAGCTGGCCCCTGAGAGACCTCACCTGTGCATGAATTCGTGCACTGGGCCTCTAGTTAGAAATAGCAAATTAGAATGGAGCGGGATGTCATTAAAACAAGGAATGAGTTGAAATAACTTGATAATAAGAAGAATGAGAGAACTATAAAAAGTAGCCATAAGGACAAAAAAAATAAAAACAAAAACCCACAGCAGTCTGAGGCCTTGCAGTGCAGAGGCAAAGCACAAAAGGCTGTAAAGGTATCACTCTGTTATACAGTAACTTGGTGCACTGTGTAATGTTCCTAATGGATCATAGGGTAAGAAGTTGGGGATCCTTGAGTCCAACTTCTTACCCTATCAGGAACTCTCTGCACAAAATCTCTGTCCAGTGGTCATGCTGTTTCTGTTCTAGAAATTTCAGTAAATGAAAGCCTCAAAAAGCAGCCCTTTTCATTTTATTATAGTACTGTTCTTATTTAACTGTGACATCTCTTTTCTTAAAATTCTACCGTTGTTTACAGTTTAGTTGTTTGCAACTATACAGAATAGGTACGATTTCTTAATAGGTATTCAAAGTTGGTTTTAAAAGTTAAATTTATTGGGGTGGCATTGGTTAATACATTATGTAAGTTTCATATGTACCGCTCTATAGTACATCATCTTTATATTGTATTGTGTGATTGTCATCCAAAGTCTAGTCTCCCTTCATCACCAGTATATTTGACTTCCTTTACCCTCTCCATACTCTCCATAACCCTTTCCCCTCTGATAACCACCCTTCTGTTGTCTGTGTTTTTTAGTTTGTTTTGTTTATTCATTTGTTGCTTTCTGTATTATATCCCACATATGGGCGAAATCATATGGTTCCTGTCCTTTTCCATTTGGCATTTCACTTAGCTAGATATACTCAGAAAAAGTTGTCACAAATGGCAGCTTTTTATTCTTTCTTTATGGATAAGTAATATTCCATTATATGTATATATCTTCTACTTTTAAATATATTTTCATTGATTTCAGAGAGGAAGGGAGAGTGAGAGAGTGATAGAAACAAGAATGATGAGAGAGAATCATTGATCAGCTGCCTCCTACATGCCCCCTACAGAGGATTAAGCCCACAACCTGAGCATGTTCGCTTGACTGGAATTAAGCCAGGGATTCACTCCATAGGCCAAGGCTCTATCCACTGAGCCAAACCAGCTAGGGCTACATATATCTTCTTTATCCAATTATCCATTGAAGGACACTGAAGTTGTTTCCATGTCTTGGTTACCATGTATAATGCTGCATGTTTTTAAAGATTTGAAGTCAAGTTTTGTTATTAGTTTTTTTATTCTCACCAAAGATATGTTTTTATTTATTTTAGAGAGAGAGGAAGGGAGATGGAGACAGAGGGAGATAGAGAGAGAGAGAGAGAGATACATCAATGTGAGAGAGAAGCATTAATCAGTTGCCTCCTATATGGGCTCCAACTGGGGATCAAATTTGCAACCTAGGAATGTGCCCTGACTGGGAATCAAACCCACAGCCTTTTAGCATATGGGACAATGCTTCAACCAACTGTGCCACCCAACCAGGGCTTAAGTCAAGTTTTATTACTCCTCTTAATTAGTCTCTTTTCCAAGTGTTTGTTCAATCATCCATACAGCATGATTTCCAAATCTTTCACCATCTTAATCATCTCCTTCAGATATACTACAGTTTTTCAATGTTGCTTTTATACTGTGCATCTGGAACACTCAACTTTACATTTGTCTGGCTACATGTAGAATAAAACAGAAATAGTAGTTCCCTTAACTTAAGTCTAGGACTTCTATTGCTGTAGCCTTAAAATGCATTAGCAGCTTTGTGATGAAGCAAACAAAAATCCCCTTTTCACATATTGATGTCTTAAAGATCATTAATAAAATAAAAAATATACTTTGTTTAACCAGAAAGAAAGAGTTCTATAAAATACATTTCAGGTAGTAAGCATTCAATAAATATAAATTTAAAGAAGACAAATCAACAAAATCAAATTGTAAAATTTGAAGGGAAAAAAATGGTTTCACTTAAAAAAGAAATTGTTAATCCTGAATGGGATAAGTATCAATTTTCTGGAGGAAAAAAAGTTCACTTCTATAGAAAATTTGACACTTCAACAATATTGTATACACAAGTATTACTACACATTTCCGAGGAAAGGAAGGACTTTGAAATAGTGTTTTTTAATAAACATAGTATCTCTCTTCCATGGGACTATAAACTATCTCATTTATCTTCACAGCATCAATGTATGGGAAGGGACAGAAATAGTTGTGCTCATTTAAAAAGGAAGAAAATAATATGAAAGATGTAAGTACCAAACTTATCATCTAATAAGTATACACATTGGAGACAGGACATGTGTTTCCAGATTTTAAAACGACAACAAAAACTACCATTGCTTATCCATCAATTTCCCATTAATACAACCTTATATCTCTTTGAACTAGAAGACTATTGGGAGAAAATGAAACGGAGAGTTGTTTCTATTGAAATAATCTTATATATTGTTTTCTATCTGGTTTATGTCCTTCAAATGCCCTTTAGAAGCATCTTGGGAATTTCCTTAAGCTTTAACTTTAGTCTTCTGCCACTGGCACTGTTTCTTATTTTATGTGCTTCCTGGCTACAGCTGCTCGTTCCTAGGGAGTGAGAGCTTTTGAAAATATTAGGTCTAGTAATAATTAATGTCGTTTTCTAATACTTTTTAAAATCGAATTTATTTAAACAATACAACAAAATTTAATCAACAATATAGTTGCTTTTGTTTTCTACTACTTGTGCCCAATGCTCAGGAAGCATTTTAATCCCTCTGTTATAAAATTCTTGTGATTTTGATGCAAAAAATTCGGTCAATGCATTTTTGAGGCATTCTTCATTATTAAATTTTTTTCCAAGAAGAAAGTTTTGCAAAGAACGAAACAAATGGTAATCGGAAGGGGCAATATCAGGAGAATATGCAGGTTGAGGGAGAACTTCCCATTCCAACTGGCGCAGTTTTTCAGCAGTGATTCTTGCAGTATGCAGTCGTGCGTTATCGTGGTGAAGAATTACACCCTTCCGAATAATCAGCGCGGGTTCTTTTTCTCTTAAAGCTTGGGCTAACCTTTCCAACTGGGCACTATACACTGCACTTGTAATGGTTTGGTTAGATGGTAAAAGTTCATAATGAAGAATTCCTTTAAAATGCCACCAAACACACAACATCACTTTTTTCGCATGCAAGTCAGGTTTTGGTGTGGGCTGCGGAGCCTCATTTTTGTCCAACCATTGAGGCCGCCTTTTCAAATTAACATACAGCACCCATTGTTCATCTCTGGTAACAATTTGCTCTAAAAATGGCAAACGGTTTTGACGAGAGAGGAGCGAACTGCAAATTGTGACTCTTTGATTATGGTTGTTGTCGGTCAACTCATGAGGAACCCATTTTCCAAACTTTTGGACTTTGCCAAGTGCACGCAATTGATTGGAAATTGTTTTTTGTGAACAATTTAAAGTTGTCGCAAGCTCTTGTTGGGTAATTTGAGGATTTTGCACCAAAAGAGCTTGAAGAGCTTCTTGATCAAAATTGGACACACGGCCTCGACCACTCTTGTCATCTAACGAAAAATTTCCCTCGCAAAATTTCGCAAACCAACGCTGGCATTTTCTGGCGCTAACTGCATCTTGACCAAGAGCACTACAGATGTTTTTTGCAGCCTCACTTGCTTTTCTTCCTAATTGGAACTCGTAAAGCATGCAGTGCCGAATATGCTCTTCATCCGCCATCTTCTTAACCCTAGTTTTGCAACAAAAACCAAACCAAACACAAACTTTTTCAAGCAAAACTTGTTAATTGCACTTCACACGTTCTGTAGATACCATGTGTTTGAAGGTTATGTCAATACAAGTCAACGCCAAGCAAGATTTTAAATGAATGTTTAAAAACGACATTAATTATTACTAGACCCGATACTTGTGCTCTTTCTGAAAGGTAAGCAGTACTTTTCTTTAAAAAAAAAAAAAAATTGCACGCATGCTCTCTCATGTTTAGATTAATTATATGGAGACTAGGAAGTTAAAAAAAAAAGATCAGTTCTGTGGTTATTACAGAGATAGCTACTCTGGACAGCACTGTATTGGCACAAATTTTAAACACCTCTCAATAGATGTTAGCTAAAACTTTATATTGCTATTTATGACATGTAAGAAAAGATGCTTAGAGTCAAATTACCACTTCTTTAAAATGTAGGGCCATGGATAAACAATTACCAGAGGCCTCATGAGGATGAAAGAACAGTAAGCAATATAGGTGATTCCTTTTATTTACTTACTAAAGGCCTGGTACATGAAATTTGTGCATAGAGGGAGGGGATGTGTCCCTCAGCCCAGCCTGCACCCTTTCCAATCTGGAACCCCCTTGATGGATGTCCGACTGCCCATTTAGGCCCAATCCTAACTGGCAGTCAGACATCCCTCTCACAATCCAGGACAGCTGGCTCCCAACTGCTCATCTGCCTGACTTCCTGATTGTCCCTAACCGCGTCTGCCTGTCAGCCTGATCACCCCCTAACCACTCCTCTGCAAACCTGATTGATGCCTTACTGCTCCCCTGCCAACCTGATTGCCCCTAACTGCTCTCCCCTGCAGACCTGGTCACCCCTAACTGCCCTCCCCTGCAGGCCTGGTCATCCCCAACTGCTCTTCCCTGAAGGCTTGAGTCCCCCCCCCCCCAACTGCCCTTCCCTGCAGGCTTGATCACCCCAACTACCCACCCCTGCTGGCCATCTTGTGGTGGCCATCTTGTGTCACATGGAGGCAGCCATCTTTGACCATTTGGGGGCAGCCATCTCGTGTGTTGGAATGATGGTCAATTTGCATATTATTCTTTTATTAGATAGGATAGAGAGGATAGAGGTCTGGTACACAGATAGGGGCTGTCTGGTTTGCCCTGGATCAGGGTGGGGGTTCCCTTGGGGCATGAGGAGGCCTGGCCAAGGGGCCTGTGGTGGTTTTCAGGCCAGCCACGCCCCTCTCCCCCACCCCCCCACCTCCCCCACCCCCAGTGATCCAAGTGCAGCCCTGGTGTCTGGGATTTACTTATCTTCTATAATTGAAACTTAGATAGACACTAAATTGTTATCCTAACTTAATTTTAAGTGCTGCTATATATTTATAACAGGCATTACACAGGAGATGTAAGTATGAAACAGCACAACAAATTTTCTCTAGCCAGAGGGAGAGGAAAATTGGCACTGATGGATCAGCTATCATCCAATAGGCACAATATTGAGTTCTTTGTAATTTTCACAACGCTCTAAGGTTAGGTTGTCAACCCCTTGAACAGTTAGATATCTGAGCCAAGGTCACACAGTTAAGTAAATGGATGAGACATAATTTGAACTCTAGTGTACTTTAAGTGGAATATTCTTCCCATTTCCTCTTTACAGAGAGGTGGCATACAAGGCAGTTAAAGAAAGCATTCAAAACTCCACTTCCAATTTTCTCATGGGTAAAAATACTCCTAGAATGTTGTCTAGTTTCACAATCAGTGTAACCCATGGAGCCATAGGTTTAACTATCACCCACCTTGCTTACCTCAAATCTCACTCAGGAGTTTCAGGACTGTTTACCCAATTGACAACTGTATGTCTAATTTGAAAGCTTCAAATTCAACACATTATCTTTCTCTCCTAACACATTACTCCTCTTCTAGCTTCTATCTTACAGAATGTGACTACTATCCATCTACTGGATCAACACAAAGAGAGTAGCATTTTCCAAACTTCTGCAAAAACACTCCTATTCAGTAAGATACACTGTCTTCTGAGGGAAAAGAGTTTTGTATTCAAATAGCCTTAACATTAGGTTAAATAGGATTTCTCAGATCTTAACTATGCTAAGTTAATTACAAATCTCTAAGAAATGGATGTAACTTTATATTAAATAGGGTTGCATTCAATTGCAGCAACCCAACTCAGTAGGTTAACCAAATGAGATTGATTTCTTCACATGGTAGTAAGTCAGGAGGTACAGTGCAGTACATCTGCAGCCTCTCAGAGATGGCATCATGACTTCTGTGGTTTTCTTCCTCAGGGCCACAAGATGCCTGCTCCACCTTCAGAATTTGTGTCCCCATTTTAGGCAAGAGTAATGGAAAAAGAGAGACAGAAAGAGGATAAATGCCAGTTAAGTCTTAAAAAGCTTTTCCAGCTGCCTCACCCACATGTTTATATCTAATGGTCTAGAACTGGTTATGTAGCCACTCCAGACCACGAGGAAGCCTTAAGGAGGTGATTATTTTAATTGGGAACATTGCTACCTTTTAATAATCAAAATTCTATTAGAAAGAAAAAGGAGATTAATGTTGAGTAGAAACTAACTGTATGTCATCAAAAGTTAGCAATTTCACCAATGTATTTGGCCCAAGTGCTTTCTGTTAACATATTCTGCTGTTTTCTGTCATGATGGGTGGAAGTCATTCTGCTTGGCTTGGCACCCAAACCTTCTATGATGTACTAGTTCCCTCCACAGGCTCTCTAGCTCCACCCACAGTCTCTGAGACCTGCAGTCTCTGAGATACGTAACAGCGCTTCATGCCTCTTGCTTCTGCGCACACTCTCCCTTTGCCTCTTCTTTTCTCCACCTTCCAGCTAACTCCACTATCAGGTCCTCCTTCCAGCTAACTCTGCTATCCAAATACTGGATCAACACAAAGAGAGTAGCACTTTCCAAACTTCTGCAAAAACAGATCTGGCAGGTCCTTGGAAATTTAGTTCAGACAATCTCTGCTATGACACCTCTCTTTCTTACTCGCTCTTCTATCAACAGGGTTAGTTCTCTATCCTCCCATGGATTACTTCATTTATAGTTGTTTTTTTTTCTTTCTTATTTATTAAATGAGGGGGAAAGAGCCGGAACCGGTTTGGCTCAGTGGATAGAGCATCAGCCTGCGGACTGAAAGGTCCCAGGTTCGATTCCGGTCAAGGGCATGTACCTTGGTTGCGGGCACATCCCCAGTAGGGGGTGTGCAAGAAGCAGCTGATCGATGATTCTCTCTCATCGATGTTTCTAACTCTCTATCCCTCTCTCTTCCTCTCTGTAAAAAATCAATAAAATATATATTTAAAAAAAATAAAAATAAAATAAATGAGGGGAAAAAGAGTAAGCAAAATTGTGTTAATGCTTTAATTATAACTATGGGAAACATACATTTGAAAAAAAATACATGGACTATATGAAATATCAAAGGTGATTTTTTTTGCCTTATAAACATTCAGCAATACTAATTATTATGATTACATTTTTTTATCTTTGTATTTTAAAAATAAAACAATTCATGGTAGTATATGATAAAGCAATACCCAAAGTAAGTGATTAGCGACAGGTAGAACACTGTGGCTCAGGAAATTAAAAATGCTACATGGGTCCAGCTAGCCTAGTTCAAAGGTTGAACAACAAACTATAAACCAGGAGGTCGTGATTCCCGGTCAGGGCACATGCTCTGGTTGTGGGCTTGATCCCCAGTGTGGGACGTGCAGGAGGCAGCCAATCAGTGATTCTCTCTCATCAGTGATGTTTTTATCTCTCTCCCTCTCCCTTCCTCTCTGAAATCAATTAGAGTATATATTTTTTAAAATGCTACATGAAGGATATGGACTTAGCTGGGCCCTCACAATTGAATTGGTGTGAATAGATGTGGTGACCAGTGTGGGTGAACCTTGCTGGTAATGGTCACATAAGTGCTCAGCTGTGAGTACACTAAGTGCCTCTGGAAGAGTGAATTTGTGGGATCAATGGGAA
Organism: Pipistrellus kuhlii; assembly: GCF_014108245.1. Taxonomy (NCBI): domain Eukaryota; kingdom Metazoa; phylum Chordata; class Mammalia; order Chiroptera; family Vespertilionidae; genus Pipistrellus; species Pipistrellus kuhlii. The sequence continues at coordinate 14,148,435 of NW_023425529.1, read as the reverse complement.
ATGGAGAGTAAAAAGTAGATTAGGATTAAAAAGGTAAAGACTCTGGTGAGTAGGCCTGATTTGTGTTGGACAATTACATGATTATATCCATCATTATCTAGAAATAGCATAAGATAGATTAAAAAGAGAGGATTTAGAAGGAGAGTTGAGGGTTACTTTATAAGATCTGGGTCTAAACCAAGGTGACAATAGGGAAATGGAAACAGAGATAGGGATTGAAGAAAAAAACAAATAAATAAAGAAGGAATTGATAGAACTTTGTAACAGATCATGGGAATTGATAGAAAATAGGAAGAAGTTAGGAATTACTTGGCAGCTCTGAATCTGGTTAGTTGAAAGAAAGTTTCTTTTTTAATGAATAGGAAAATTAGGAAATTTAGTTGGTTTGGGAGTTGGGTTGATAGAGATGGCTGATTCCATTTTGAACAGGTTTGTCAGAGGGAATGGAAGGCCAGTTCTGTCCAGTAGACAGTTGACCTGGGTTTAGAGCTTAGCAGAGCAATCAGGTCTCCAGATACAGATTTCTGAATCATTTAGATAAAATATAGTTGAAACAACAAGCAGAAATGAAATCTCCAAGAGAAGTGAATGATTTTAATAACATTTAATAATATTATAACTTTACCTAATTTGTAATTATCATGATAAAATATTTTTATTATGCATGGGAAAAGCAGAGGAAAGACTTGGAAAGTTATTTAAACCAACCTCCTTTTCTGAAGTAAGAAAACTGAGGTTCACTGAGATTATACATTTGAAACCTATTATCTCATAGGCCCTGATCTGTTCAAGATTCTATAGCTAGTTAGCTTAGTGACTGAGTTGAGATTGAACCTTCTCTGTCCCTAGTAAGACTCTCAGGTCAGCAATCGAGAGCACAGAGGTTCTATTCAATTGTTTAGCTCTTTAGCTTAAAATCAAAGAATCTGTTCTCCAAAAATCATAAAACCAACTTTTAAAATCCCATTTTCTTTTAAAGCAACAATTTGATTAAAAAACCCACTTTTGCTATAAGTTGGATTTCAAGATAAATAATATAGGACAATATTTGTGCTGCTAATTAAGCTAGATATGCTTCTAGTTTGATGTCTTCCTATAGGTCTTAATTCACTCGATGTTATCTAATCATAAATTTGTGCTGCAATTTCAAACACAAGCACTTTTCTGAACATTTTTATTTCAAATCTCACAAGATTACAATGCAATTTAGAGTGCAAATCTCTGTCACAATTTGCTTTAACCCTAATTTCAGTAGGATGGAGCTCCTTTTAGAAGAGAGATTCAGTTACCAGGAACATCAAAAGAACCCCAATAAGCAATGTCCAACCATAATACCAGTATCAGAGCTCAAGGTTACAGTTTCAGAGTATTAATACATTTTGAAAACTATAAATGAATGATAAAAGAAATTGGAAGGCCAAAGCCATGCAAAGTTACAATCAAAAGAAATTCATTTATGTTCCTGCAAAATTCAAAATAATACCTACAATGTTCTACCATAAACCTTCTCTACTTAAAATGCTATTTACTCACAGAATTATTCCCTACTAAACTTAAGGCGTAAAAACTTAAAGCCAAAGTTAATACAAAAGTGAATGCAAAGAAGTCTAAGCACTTTTTTGGTGAAGTCTAAGCTGTATTTTAAACTGAGAAGAAGGAATCTCCTTTAAAAATGATGAATTATTGTTAAAATAAATGATACTCCTTATGGACAAAATTCTTTTTGGTTATGAAAACATATAGAACTATATTAACACTTTTAAAGCAATATTAAAATGTATATTAAAAAGAATTCTGAAGCAGCAAGAGATTTTTAAACCTACTAATGACCCTATAGGAAGTTTGCTCTATGGAATTATCATATTCTCTGACTTCCCACCTAGCCAATAGGGGAAAAGAAGAGGTACAGGTTATTATTTCTTGAATTAACTCTGAAAACAAAAACCAAAACCTACAGACTTGAGATAAATAAGTAGCTAAAAGCAATAGCTCTGAATTCTTTGTCAGTCTCACTGGTGTGGTGTTGGATACGGCACTTTTAAATACACAAAAAGAGTCAAACACACTTAGTTTGACTAATCCCCCCACCTCCTCTTTTTGGTGCTATATAAAAGGATATTTATAATTGCCCCTTTACAGACTAAAAATATTCTGTAATCAGTAAACAAATATTTTGAATATGTATATAATCCAAAGGGTAAGTAAAATAGAGTCCTAAATAGAAATAAAAACTCTGCCTATATACAACTGAATGAATTATCCTAATGTGCTTAATTTTTATAAGATTTTTCTTTTCTAACATACCCATTTAATGCTATAAATTTCTCTTTAAGCAAATTAATTTTGTTGTATCTACCCCACAAATTTTGTTAAGTTGCACTTTTATTTTTCTTTAATTCAAAATATTTTCAAATTTCTCTTGAGATTTTCTCTTTGGTATATGCGTTATTCAGATGTATGTTGTTTACTTCCAGATATTTGGAGAAATAAAGCTATTTTTGTTATTTATTTTTAGTTTTATTCATTTTGGTCTGAGAGCATACCTCTTATACAATAATTCCTATTTTTTTTAAACATATTAAGATATGTTTTATGGCCCAGAATATGGTCTGTCTTGGTGTATATTTCATGTGAGTTTGAGAAGAATGTGTATTCCTCTATTGTTGGGTGGAATATTCTATAAATGTCCACTTGATCAAATTGAATGATCTGTTCAAGTCACCTATATCCTTACTGTTTTCATTCTTTTCAAACTATATTCACTTTTAGCAACTAGTGAAAAAACAATGAACAGAAAAGCATACAAAAACTAAATAATGCTTAAAGCTTATAGGAAACAGACTTCCATGCATGCTTTCCAGTAAGTTTTTAGTTTTTGTCTAGTACCTCTTTCTAACAATGAGGAGGATGTATGAGAGGAAAAGCTGGGTGAGAAGGTGAACCAGAAACACAGAAGAAAATGTTAAAAGGAAACACTAATCACGTCACTAGTCTGAGATGTTTCCATATTCTAAAAGATGCATTCATGCCTATTGAGAAAAAAAGAAAAGCTATTTGAATAGGGATTTAATCTTTATCTGTCTTGAGAATTTAAAATTTTTAATGAAAAAATAACTCTTTTAAATCAATATTTTTTTTTTTTATTGATTTTAGAGAGGAAGGAAGAGGGAGAAAGAGATAGAAACATAAATGTCAGAGAGAGAGCATCATTGATTAGCTGTCTCCTGCATGCCCCGTACTGGGTATTAAGCCCACAAACCGGGCATGTACCCTGACTGGGAATCGAATGGTGACCTCCTGGTTCATAGATTGATGCTCAACCACTGAGCCAGGCTGGCCAAGCAATAATATAACTCTTAAAAAGAGCATCTATATTCTTGTGTTTTGAACTGACCCTTTTCCCATTGTAAACACCATAAACGCACAGTTATAGAGTTGGAAAAGTAACTGTACTACAGCAAGTTTAGCTGATTAATAGAGTTGTAGTTTCAAGAGCTGCTTCAAAGCAATCAGACTATTTGGAAAATCTTTTCCATAACAAATTTGTTCTTGCTTTATTTATTTTTAGTGTTCGTCCTTTAAAATGCAAATACTGAGTTAATCTTACAAGCAAACATTGACTACATACTTACATCAAGTCAGCTGTTGTATTTTAGTTATAACAATACAAAAACGTGAAGCATAGGTTTACTTTTTAACTCTCCAGCCCTGTTCAAAGATCACTTATTGGCCTCTGAAGGAACAGGTGGCATGTCTGTTACAGTTTAACAAGAGGCCTTTGGGTGAGGTATAGTCATTCTGATACCTCTGGATGCTTTGGATGCTCTCATGTGTGGCAGGGTGCACTTGCTACATTTTCTTCTGTAGATCTGGAAACCTAGAATCTATCTCAGGTGCTGGGCAGGTATTCCAGACCTTCCTTCTGAGTCATAGATGAAAAATGTCGTCTTGCAACTGAGACAGCAATTCCTTTGCCCAGAAATCACATTCTTAATTTTCTAATATTAACATAAGTATTCTTGGTAAATAAGACAGCTTTTCAGATGCAGTATATATTTGAGTATTCATTCTTTGATAGCAGAATTTACAGGGATTTTTTTTTTATCACAGGTATCATTCATTATTCTAGACTTCCTAAGGAATTCCAGATTCACTTCAAATACCAGCAATTCCATTCTATTCCCCTACTCACATCTACTACGCTGGGTTGGGTTGGAGCTGTATTACATTTATCATTGATTTTAGGAGTAATTACATCATTAGGGATTTGAGTTTTTATTTTTATGAACATGGTATAACTCTTCATTTATTTAGGTAGTTTTTAAAGTATTTTAATAGTTTTATTTTCTTCATAAAAATCTTGCCAATATTTTATTAGACTTATTCCTAGACACTTTTTTTAATGGTTATTTTTATAAATGGTATCTTTTAAAAAATATTTCTAAGACTTTGTTGATATACTGGAACACAATTGATATTTTTGTATAGTGATGTTATGTTTAACAACCTTACTAAATTCTTATTTTAATAATTTGTAGTCTTGATTTTTTCTGCATAAAAAAATCACATCATATTCATACACATACAGTTTGTTTCTTCTTTTCTAATTCTTATAACTTCTATTTGTTTTTCTCTGCAAATTACACCAGCCAAAGCATTTAGTACCATTTGAATAGTCACAATATTGGAAGACTGGTGATTTATTTTGTGATGTAAATAAAATATTTAAAAGTTTTTGGTTTTTTTATCCAGCACTGTTTTGTATTATCTGAGCAATCTGAAATAATGCTAGACTCATTCTATTTTTAATCATTTCCCATTGCTTTACCTTTCCCACTAGTTGAATTGCTCTTTATACACTAAGTCTATGTTTTAAGTTCATTTTTTTTTCATTTCCAATGATGTATTTTTATGAAATTAACTATTGGTTATGAAATCAATTTCCTACTGAGAAATTGTGTTTTTCTTTTCATTCAGATTATTTCTTAATACTCATGGTTTCCAGAAAAAAAGTTAAAAAATAAATTACTTTCAAAAGTAATGAGATCACTATGAGACTACCTAACACTTCAATGAAGTGGTCTTTATTTTTTCCTACAATGTTTCCAGTACTCTCAAACACACAGGTTGCTTTTTTGTGCACATCATTCACTGTTTTTGTGAGTACCGTACCAGGTATTAGGTACATAATTTGCTTGCCTATGTATTTCACTTTTCTGTCCAATTAGGACTCTGGGGTCTCAAGCAAGTAGTGGGGTCCTGGCCTGAGCCCTTTCTTAATCTGGGACTCCTCAGGGGATCTTAGATAGCTAGTGTTGGCCCAAACCCTGCCGGCCTAATCCAGACAGGAGGGAGCCTGATCCTGTGCATTGAGGGTCTGTCTCCTGATGGTCAGTGCGCATCATATCGATTGGTTGACCAGTCATTTGGTCGCTCAGGCTTTTATATATAGAGATAGGGCAAAGACTATAGCAATTCATCCTTGTAGTGGCACATCTAGAGCACGACAATGTATAAGACATATTAGGTTTGCTGCTACTATGAGGTGGCCAGGGACTACAACTGTGGTGAATTTATCTTTATATCACCAGTGCCCAGTGCAGAATAAGTTCTCAAAAACTATTTATTGAAAATAGAGGAGGTGTTTGCAGCCACCACCATACCTTCTCTAGATCACTGAGCTCCAGTTGAAGGAGAAGGCAGGTAAATGAGGTCTCCTTACACCATGTCACACACATACAAAGCTGACTTCCTGGTAGACCACCAAGGAAGCAACTGACTACCAAAGCTGCTCAGAAGAGTGTGCCCTCTACTGGAGGGGTGAGGAAACCTCATCGTTAGAGGTCTGATATTATGGCACTTTGTGAAATTAGAAGTTATCAGAAATCCACTGAACTTCTGATTCACAAACTTCCCTTCCAGCGTCTGGTGTGAGAAATTGCTCAGGACTTTACATCAGACCTGTGCTTCCAGAGGGCCACTACTGGTGCTTTTCAGAAAGCCAGTGAGGCCTGTCTGGTTGGCCATTTTGAAGACACAAACGTGTACTGACCATGCCAAAGGTGTAATAATTACGCCAAAAGACATCCAGCTAGTATGCCACATGTGGGGAGATCATGCTTATGATGGGAAACATTTCATTCTTTTAAAAGAAATGTCTCTTCTTATTATTATCAGTAGTTCTAAACATTGGATTCCCTCCCTTAATGGGGTCAAAAGATACCTAAATATGTGATTGCAAGTGGAAAACAGGGGCCAGAAATCAGGTATTGGCAGTGTTTTTCTTTTCACTTATGTGATGAATTTTTAAAATCATGCAGGGACATAAAGCATCATGCAAGTCAAAATGTTTCAGTGAACAAGTTTCAGCAATTCAACGTTATAACAATTATAAATAAACCTGTTAAATATTTTCTGGGGGAGAAGTGGAGGAAGAATGATCAGTTAAATAACTATGTGACCTACTTAAAAAATACCCCAATACACCAATGTCACATGTGGTTAAGGAAAATCTGTTTCTGAGTTGTTTTTGTGGGTGTGGTCCACAGGCAGCATTGGTGACACATCACGAAATTTGGCAAACAGACTGAGAATAAGCGCTGCAAAGCGATCTCACTGTAACAGTTTGGGTGGGCCTGGTAGGCCAGTTCTCCTCCAAGCACATTTTTTTCTAAAAAGTTCTCATATGACTAAGAGGAAGCTGACAGAAATCAGATTTCATCTTTAAACAAATAGAAAATATCAAATAAGTAATGGAAAATGTTGAATGAGAATAGGAGGAAACATGTTTAAATACTTTATTATAACGTCCTTCCTCTTTTATTCCCTTTTCACATAGTTCTCTCCTCTCTTTGCCCTCACCCCCTTCCACTCCTACGCTGTACGGCAGGGATGTTTCCCTCTAATCCATTCAAGAGCACTGTCTTTGGAGGTTCAGCATCTTGCCCAAAATCACTTAAAAGCCAGAGCCAAGATTTGAAAAATTGAACCGCATTCTACTAAACTAGATTATGCAGTAGTTACATGGCAGGTAGAAAGCAAAATGTCTTAAAGTCTGCCCCCCTTCTTTACCCCATTCTGTCATTCATTAGCAATTACCTTTCAACTTTACCAAAGATCTAACCTTCCTTACCATAAAAAGGCACCTAAAACTTTCCAAGTTACCCACTCATATAAAACAAGAAAACATCAGAGATCCATAAATCTCCAAGGATAAAGAATAGAGATGAGAGAAAACAGTGAGCATTACCTCACAATTAACCTCATTCATAAAATGAAAGTAATAATTACATGCATCTTAAGTTTTAATAGAATTAAATAAGTGAAAGCACTTAGAATAATGCTTAGTATATAAGCGCTTAATAAAACTGAAGTATTTATCTTTTTTCTATCAGATGCAGTGGAATTTTTTTCTTTTGCTAATTAGCTTAAAAAAAATTCAGTATCATGATGTGTCTTCAGTTTCCGTAGCCTAAGGATATGATTTGGATTCCCTCCCTCAATGGCATGTACTCATATTTTTTAAAACTCTGCACAAGTTGTTTGGATATATCCTATCTAATTAAATATAACATATAACCAGACATTCACATTTTAACAAAAGTGAATTAAAAGATTGTTGATCATGCTGCAAAGGCAGACGGTGAAATGGTTAAAGTTCAGATTCTGGCATTCTAAGTCTACCTCAATAGTTTCAAATCCTAGATCTTTTATTCACTTAGAGTTACTTTGGACAAATTATCTACCCTTTGCCTGTCTCAGTTTCCTCATCTGTAAATTGAGATAGTAATAGTAACTGTTTCATAGATTTGTTATGCAAATTAAATTAGTCATTACATATAAAGTTCTAGAAATAATGTCTCGCACACAGTATGCATCTATGTGCATTGTTCTTTTATACTTTCCCCATATCGTTTAAAAGATATATTTTGCCATTATTTTTTTTGCCATTAGTAAAGCATGCATAAGGAAACATTCAAATTTACTACTCTAAATACCTAAAATATATATAATATGTGGTTCAAATTTAGGCCTTTAAACTATCTGTTTACTTTTAGTACATTCAAATTATTGGTTTAATTCTATTTTAATCCTCAGATACTTAGTTGCTATTTTCTTGTCTTAGCCTGTTATTTTTTCCAAACCCCATGCATAGGTTTAAATTACAATCTGTATATATAAAAGGCTAAGTGTCTGTCTGTCTGTCTGACCATTCGACGGGCAGCTATGACGCACACTGGCCACTTAAAAAGGAATGGCACCATGGACCTGGCCCTGACAAGCCAACACTCTGCATTTTCAGAAGTCCTGGAGTAGGTAGATAGGAGACTAGGTAGAATCCTATTTTCTTTTTATTAACCAGAATACGGAGATTGAGAAAGTTTAGAAACTTGACCGGACTGAAAAGTAAGAAATGGTGGAACTTGAAAATGATTTCAGGTTTTTTCACTGCACAGAATATAGTCAAACACTGCCATAGTTAAATATTTTACCTTTTGATCTCTCTGCGTGATCTACAATAATAATCTGCTTCATGTTGGTATTTACTGCTTTGTTGCTGACAATTACCTGATAGATAAGTTGGGATGCTTCACTGGGCTGGAAAAAGTTTAGCTCAATCAGAAAGCAGGTCTAATTAAGCAAACTTATTCTATATCTATAAAACGCTAAGTTGTCTTGCACATATGTGCTACATATAAAGCTCTTGCTGGTGCCAATAGCATGCGTGTGCTTTGATATGTCATTGTCAATCATGAATTTGGTTGACACTTCTATTATAGAGAAAGTGTGAGTAGTGATACTAAAATAATTTTCTAATTAATTTTCTTTCATTGTGCATGTGAAACCAGGACACTAGTGTTTATATAATTTTATAGCAAATTCTTTGACAAAGCAAACTGTTAGAAAATATTGATAGTAAATGTAACAAATACTTAGAATATTTTATCTTTTTATACAGACATGCTAAATGTCATATGCCTCAAAGATTAAATAAAACACATGTACATACTTTTTATCTTTATGCTTAACATCTATTTATGAAGTATCAAAATTAACAACAAGCTCAAATCAAGCAGATATTTAAATGCTGCTTAATTTTTACACTTCCTGCATGAATAGCTAAGAGATACTGCAATTTAAAGAATAGTGACTAAGCCTTTAAAAAAAATTCCCAGTTAATTTTCCTCTAAAGGAAAATATTGGGTTTTAACATTATTCAGACATTCTCTATATAAAGAAATCCAGGGAATTTTTTTACAAACATATCTTCTAGAGCTAAGAATTTTTTTTAGATAAAAGAGAAAGTGAATAATATGTAAGTATTTTTATAAGTTTAGAAACAATGGGTCTATGTAGAACCAGATTTTAAAATTCAATAAAATATTGTCTGTGTCATGTTGATATAATACTATTTTGTCAATTTTTGAATCTTGTCCCAATGTCTGATATCATTTACATATCATTTTACATACCTGCACACCAGGTAAGTATAAGGATAGCATAACTGTGATAATCTCCTCTTAGAAAATAATGTGAATAAACAATGTTTGCCATTTGGGTCACTCCTTAGAAAATGTCAGAAGTATAATAGAAAATAAAGAACTAAACTACAAGTCATTTAAAATTAACTTATAAAGAAGTCAAGGGGATCAGCTTTCTTATTTGTAATTATGGAAAACATTACACTCACAGTACTAAGGGTATAGATAAGACTTTCATTTAATTACAGCTAAGTCCTCTCAGAAAACTGAATATTTTTAATAATATATACAACTTTTTAAAAATCTACGTATTTAAAATCAATTGACAATCCAAAAATTTGTTCCTCCTCTTGCTTCCATTTCATGATTTACAAGGAATTAGCTTTAGTTCTCTTTTTAGAACATAAGTTGAAAAGGCATTTTAATTTCTATCTCAAAGTAATTTTAAAACCACATCAATTATTTTTCATGTGCAGCTGTTTTTTTTATCCACAAATTATTGCTCTAGGCATTTTTACTTTACCACACATTTCAGAAGAGAAGGAATGAAGGGGAACCAGCTACTCTACAAATATTTCACCAACAGTGGATCAGACAAAAAAAAAAAAAAAAAAGAAGGTGGAGGGAGTGGGTTATGAACCAAAATTTCTTTATGAATAAGGACTGCTCATCAATGGTCTAAAGATGGAATATACAATCCATTTTATTTGCATTTAATTATAACTAAAGAGTTTATTCCAAATTTACTCTTTCCCCCCACCCCCTTCCATTTATTCATTCAGTAAGTATTAACTTATGTTCTGGAAAACATAAGCATCAAGCTATTCTCAAGAGGCTTACAATCATATTGGGAATACAATAATTGCACATGAAGAATAATATAAAGCAATATAACACACTAGAGACTAAGATGCCAAGAAGAATAAGGAAGATGAGGAGGAGGTGAGAGAGGAGGAGGTGGTGGTGGAGGAAAAAGCTAAAGATGATAAGATTTGGATACTAAAGAGGGGCAGGGAAGACACTGTCCAAAGCCTTGAGTGAAGGTTTAAAGTGAATAAGGAGTGTTGGGTACTGCAGGTAGACATGTCTTATGGGAGCAGGACACACAAAGAGGAGTAGAATACTAGAATTTAACACTTAAAGGGACCTTAGTGGTATCCTCCTGAAAATGTAAAAATATCTTTTATAACACCTGTGGATGGTAGCATTTAACATCTACTATTATGTTTCTTGTGTGTTTAGCAAAACACATATTATGCTCCAGATACCATTCAAAAGACTTCACAGATATTAACTCGGGGTCTCACAACAACCATATGACAGAGGTATGCTCATCATCCTCACTTTACAGATGACAGAATGAGGTAAGGAGAAGATAAGTACTTTGCCTCAGATCACAGAGCTGGTGAATAGCTGATCCAAGATACTCTCTCACACAATAGCCGCCAAGTTCATGCTCTGACCTGGTGGTGTTCACCCTTTCCCAGGATAGATGGCCTCTCCACTGTTGGCCAGCTCAAATGTCTAGACATGAGGTCAAAAAACCTTCTAAAACTTCTCTTACATTTCAGCATTATTTGTGCTGTAAATTGGCCTCATAAAGATTCAAGCTTCAAGCAGAGAACACTGTGGAACTCTAAGGATTTGAGTATAGTGAGTTAAAACAGTCACAAAGTATAGTTATTTAGTACTTGTTTAATATTAAAACCAGTTGTGTCTGTGAGTTTTTTAAAAATTACCTTTAAATATATAAAGTGAATCTAATTCAACAAATTTAGTGATACTGTAGGTAAAAATTATGTAGTTGATCTATTCACTTGTAAAAGTCTTTAAACAACCTAGTGACGCAGGATACTATAAAATATTAAACTACACTAAGTACTAAAGGCCATGGGATCACTTCAGAGATAGAATTTTCTTTGTGAATTTGGAGAATGTTTATAACTAAGAATTCTTCTTGGTAATCTTTAAAAATCACAATGCTACTTGAAGAATGAAGACTCAAGGACTGAGATAGGCTTCTAATTCCAAAGCCAGATTCACATAATGCTAAATATTGGATTTGCTCACTCAGTCAACATTGACTGAGTTCCCTCTGTGTGCCAGGCATTGTTTCAGGCACTGGGGATTCTGTGCGTTATTAAACAGACAGGTGTGGCTAAGTGATTGTCACCCTATGAACCAGGAGGTCAGTCACCATTTGGTTCCTAGCACATGCCCGGGTTAGGGGCTCAATCTCTAGTAGGGGGCCTTGCAGGAGGCAGCCAACCAATGATGTTCTCTCATTATTGATGTTTCTCTATTTCTCTCTCCTTCTCCATTCCTCTCTAAAATCAATAAAAAATATATTTTAGCCCTGACCAGTTTGGCTCAATGGATAGAGCATCAGCCTGCAGACTCAAGGGACCCAGGTTTGATTCCAGTCAAGAGCATGTACGTTGATTGTGGGCACATACCCAGCGGGGAGTGTGCAAGAGGCTTATCAATGTTTCTCTTTCATCGATATTTCTCTCTATCTCTCTCCCTTCCTCTCTGTAAAAAAAAAAAAAAAAAAAAAAAAAAAAAAAAAAAAAAATCAATAAAATATATTAATATAGATGTGTGTGTGTGTGTGTGTGTGTGTGTGTGTGTGTATTTCAAAGAAAACAACAGTTAGATTCCTGCTCTAATGACACTTAATATTCTTTGTGGGTTGAGGAGTATAAGTGGGATTTAATCAGAAGAAGTTTAACATATTTTCTGTTTTGCAAAAAAATACTATATTGGATTTCTATCTGACCCAATTACTTTTATTTTGTTACAAAGAAGGAGAAAAGACCATAAGAATATGCTTCCACCTTAATAAAAAGAAGATAATAATAATTTGAGCTATCAGGTCTATTTTTCCAGAAGCATAAGAAAGTGGAGTCAGCTTTCAGGAACCCCTGGGCCTAATGCTAACTCGCAGCAGTCCTCACTAAACTTCTCCCCAAGATGAGAAATTCTACACTTAAAAAGAAAAGACGAATAATTTTTAAAGTGTAAAGAGTTAAAGTAAAATAAACACTTAAATTCAACATGTGGTATTAACATGTAAAAACAAAACATTTTTATTACAGAATCATAACTTGGCATGATGATCAAATACTATTGTAAGAGCTTGGCTATAGAACTGGAAATAGGTGTCTATTGATTAAACCTGCCATGACTCATATAGGATGACTCTTCTCTAAGGAAAAAGCTGGTCATCAATTAAGCACTGAACAAAATAGTTTTTTATAAAGAGAAGTCAGATGTTTCTGAATTCTCACAAGGGCAAAGAGAAATAGTTAAATCAATAATTGAAAATTTAAAGATTTTGTTGGATAAATGATTACATATTTTGTTGTGAAATATAAAATTTTCTCTATACAGTTAAAATATTTATACTGATCATTTTGTTTATAAAAACATCCTAGAGACATAATCAGTTACAAAGAAGGATCTGTACTCAGGCTCTTTGTTTTAAGGAAAGAGAACTCTGAGTTTTTCTTTAATTGCTCCAATAAAACAGCTACATGGAGCCCTTTCAATCTATGATAAAGTCCATATGTTCTTCTAGATTTATTAGAACGGATAGTGGAAGTTTTGGTTGTCAAATAATTAGAACCCAAGACAGATTCTGTCCTCTGACAGCAAGTTCCATTTTTCACAAGTAATTTCACAATGTATAACCAGCTAGGTCTATACATGGTCACTGCACCAGATCAGGACTCTCAAATACTCTTGGTTTACTTTACCATGGCCTATTATGTATAATTCAGTTGCATAGTGGGAGAAAAATAAACTCTGGCACCATTTGGTACCATTCTTGAGGCATTAACGTAATCTCTATAGAGCAAAACTATACACAATTTTTAAAAATTGACCCATCTATTGTAACTATGGCCTAAGTAGCTTAAATAAAAGGGTTGTCTTGATAAGAATTCTGCTTGTCATTTACCACCTGATTTCAGCAGAGTAATAATGTGACTATAAAGAACTGAGAGTCCCTGTAAAAAGGAGGTCTTTTGAGTAATGAAAGACTCTGGAACAAAGGAGATAAGGAGGTTTCAAGCTTATTAGGTTTTTTAAAATATATTTGTTTATTGATTTCAGAGAGGAAGGGAGAGGGAGGGCTGCCTCCTACACACCCCACACTGGGGCGCAACCCGGGTATGTGCCTTGACCGGGTATTGAACCGTGACCTCCTGGTTCATAGGTGGACGCTCAACCACTGAGCCATGCCAGCTGGGCAAGCTTATTTGATTTTTAAAAAAATATATATTGGTTTTTTTTAACAGCGAGGAAGAGAGAGGGATAGAGAGTTAGAAACATCGATGAGAGAGAATCATTCATCAGCTGCCTCTTGCACACCCCCTACTGGGGATGTGCCTGCAACCAAGGTACATGCCCTAGACCTGAATCGAACCTGGGACCTTTCAGTCCGCAGGCTGACCCTCTATCCACTGAGCCAAACCGGTTTCACCAAGCTTATTTGACTTTGACTATTTAAGTATCTTTACACTATGTGGTAAAATGTCATTAACTTGTATTCATAAAATCAGCCACTATCATCTAGTTTGGGCTAAAGATTACTTTTTAAATATTTATGATACAAGAAAACGAATAATAAAATTTAAAAAGTTCACCCTAGCCGGTTTGGCTCAGTGGATAAAGCATCGGCCTGTGGACTCAGGAGTCCCAGGTTCGATTCTGGTCAATGGCATGTACCTTGGTTGGGGGCACATCCCCAGTGGAAGGTGTGCAGGAGGCAGCCAAACAATGTTTCTCTCTCATTGATGTTTCTGACTCTCTATCCCCCTCCCTTCCTCTCTGTAAAAAATCAATAAAATATAATATTTTTAAATTTTTTAAAAGTTTTTTTCAGTTATGATGTATAAAATGAAAACCGACAATTAGGCAGAAGAAAATATTTTTAATTTGTGGAACTATTTCTGGGGTTTAGTTTGCTCCCCAGGGAAGAATAAGCTTCCAAATAAGTATTTTAGCAAAAAAAAAAAAAGGGGGGGGGGTTATTGCACTTTTTCTTTTCTCAATACCTGATAGAAAAAAATACATAAATACTTTGATTGGTATCTCTAAGCCATATATAGTAGATATTCCCCACATTTGGTTAATACCTGAATTTTCAGGGTTAATTTCCATACCATTCATTCACATGTTAAATTATTTGGCTGTAATCATGTGCAGGCCTCAGCTGCACATCCCAGTTAATGCCAGGTTGAAAGCAGAGTTTAAGAAGCTTGGGGGAAGCACCTATTTCAGGCAGGATCTCAACCTGGAGTCCATGCATGAGCTTTAAGGGTCTACAAATTTGCAGAAACTGCATGAAACGATTCTTATGTGTTTACTAGTATATAAAAGTGTCCAGAAAAGTCCATGGTTTTCATGATTATCAAAGGTGCTAATCCCCCGGAAGGGTAGCGATTATTGATTCAAGTCCTTGTTCATGAAAGACCCAGTGTGCCAATAACCCACGATACAATTTTGGATTAAAAGAAATGTTGCCCCCTCCCTGTTGACCACAAATTCAGTTTTGAGATTAGAGTCACAGCCTTTCCCTGGCAAACCCTTCAAATACCTAGCTGTCACCGAAAGAAAAAAATGTTCCAAATGTAATTTTATACATTTTGGTGACATTAAACATTTTAGTTAGTCTCTTGTGTTCTTTGTTCATCTAACAATATTTTTACAGTCCTATTATGTACAGTAAATGTGGCTAAAACAATGAACCAAAACAGTCATGCCCTTCACCTTTCAGGATGGATATATAGCAGAGAGCTCTATCATTTTTCCTCATTCTCTATATCATCTGGAGGAAAAAAGTATAAAACATGCTCAAGTTCATCTAATTTCAACTAGATGTAGTAAAGTGACATCTAGTGTTGGTTAAGTGGCAGTGAAACATGTGTCAGTACCCTGGGTAGCTAACTTCTTTGGAAATAATGTTAAACTTGGTTTGACCTCCTCTTAGAAGCATAGTTTTGCTTCGTTATTTTCTAATATTTTAAAATAACCTGAATTTAAATGATAATAACTTTGTTCTTTCTTTAAAAAAATAAAATATAGAAGTACAGAGAACAAAGTAACACACATTCATGCATCTATCACCCAGTTTGGGAAAATCTTAATGTTTTGCTATATTTGCTTCAGGAATTAAACCTAATAGCCGAAACTGGTTTGGCTCAGTGGTAGAGCGTCGGTCTGTGGACTGAAAGGTCCCGGGTTCGATTCCGGTCAAGGGCATGTACCTTGGTTGCGGGCACATCCCGGTAGGGGGTGTGCGAGAGGCAACTGGTCGATGTTCCTCTCTCATCGACGTTTCTAGCTCTCTATCTCTCTCCCTTCCTCTCTGTAAAAAATCAATAAAATATATTTAAAAATAAATAAATAAATAAAATTAAACCTAATAGGCACATTTGCATGCCCTGTGGACTCTTTCCTGATTTCCATATTTTTCTCCTCAGAAGTAACCATCTGGTTTATTATTATGTTATCCCCAGTGTGTATCGGTCTCCAGGTATTTTCTGTCCTTTCTAGATATAAGTCTGCACCTTAGCTGGACCTCAGCTGGTAATTCCAGGTGAATGTTCTGCAGTTTAGTTGTATTTGCAGTCTGGCCCTCGGATGAACAAGGTGCACAACAGGCAGCTATTCGGCTATTTTCTCTCTCTCTGGTAACACAAAGCCTTTTCACTGAAAACGTTTTATTCCGACTAAATTTGTTATCTTCTGAGCCTGAGGAAAATACACCATAAACTGCATACAAGGGGTCCACACCTGCACCAACTGAACTTCTTGGTGGAACCCCATTATGCCTGGCCTCTTGCTATCCATACATTTTTGGTCTAATGTGCTTCCTGGTACATTTGACAGTAAATGAAATCAACTTCATATGTTATAAAGCACAAGTCACAATTCCATTTGTTACCCAAACCGCACAAACACTTCAAATGCTTCATTAGGATAAAAACTAAGAAGAATGATAAACATTAATATTATTGCATGGTACATCACACTGCCACATCTAATTATACATCTCCATTCAAAATGTCACTCCACAGATGTGGAACCTTTTCATTTTAATGCATCTAACTTTATAAACTGTTCCTTTCTAGCTTACTGAAATTTTTCATTTTTTTCTCCTTTATTTTCTCCAAATCCAAAGTGTTACTTTATATTATTAATACAAAATATTATTTGTATAATATTAATTTCCCAAATATTAACAGGACTTAGGTGGTGGAGAAAATGGTGCAATTTGTTTTAGAAACAAATTTCTTTATTATAGAACTTCTCAGGTTTTAAAATATATATGTTTTAATATATATTTTTTATTAATTTCAGAGAGGAAGGGAAGGGAGGGAGAAAGAGAAACATCAATGATGAGAATCATTGATTGATTGCCTCCTACACTCCCCACACTGGGGATTGAGCCCACAACCCAGGCATGTGGAATCGAACTGTGACCTCCTGATTCATAGGTCAACACTCAACCACTGAGCCATGCTGGCCAGGCTCAGTTTTTATTTTGCTAATTTGCATTGTGACTTCTTTACATAGAGATAGTGTTGCATTTTCCAAAAAAAATCTGACCATGAAATCTTTTTGTTTCATAACTGCTTTGGAATCTTATATAATAAAACCCTAATATGCAAAATCAACCGAACGGTGGAATGAGCAGTCACTATGAGACACACACTGACCCACAGGGGACAGAAATTCAATGCTGGAGCTGCCCTCTGGTGGTCAGTGCGCATCCACAGGAGCAGCACCACTCAGCCAGAAACTGGGCTGATGGCTGGTGAGCACAGCAGTGGTGGCAGGAGCCTCTCCTGCCTCAAAGGCAGTGCTAAGGATCCCTCTGGGGATGTCAGACTGCCAGCTTAGGGGAACAGGCCTAAGCTGGCAGTTAGACATCCCCCAAGAGGTCCTGGACTGCAAGAGGGTGCAGGCCAGGCTGAAGGACCCTTTCCCCCACCCCTCAGGGCACAAATATTGTGCACTGGGCCTCTAGCATATACATAAAAAAATGCTGTTTTCATTTGTAATAGCACTATATCCTCCAGAGGACAGCAGATCCCCTTGGCACATGGACAATCAGACATTCATTAAACAGACTGACAAGGGTCTTGGAACACATTCTGTTATTTTTCCGGTCATGGATACAAAGTTTCTAACTACTCTAGCAGAGACAGGCATTGAGATTTAGCTTAAGGTTGATAGTAAAGTAAATGTATGGCACTGAGACTAAAATAAACTAATTGTGTCTCTGTTTAATCACAATTATAACATTGAATTACAAAATTCAGATCACAGGTCACCTTCTTTCTTATTTTCCTTTTTACCTTCAATAAAACAAAAATACAAATCAAATGTTCCATAAGGAATAAAATGAAGTATTGAAATCAGTTTCTTTCCCAAGGAACCTACTAAGAGATTGGGTGGATATTTAGATAAGCAGCACATTGCTCACTGACTTTCACACCAGGCTACAAATTAGAAATACGTGGGGCACTTTTAAACAATAATAATGCTGAAGTCCCACCTCAAAACAATTAAAATTTAACCTCTGTATTTGGTTTCAGGCATGGCATTAAAAGAATGTTCTCAGATGACTTAATGAACAGCATTAAAATTTGAGAACCACTGTACTAAGGTGATAAAAATCATATTTTAGGTAAATGGTTTCTGACATTTTCAAATAGGAGAATTTGGGGTTTCTTTCCCAGGGGGACATGTTTTAAGTGTGGAAGAATACAAAAAGAAAGCAATCATTCTTACATCCTCTGTCCAAAATTAGCCTTTGTCAATTTAACATCTGTATTCTTTTTTAGCCATCAGAATTGCCTACAACAAAATCAAATAAAAATCCCCTATCTTACAGCTCCTAAACTTAACTTCAGAAAACATTTCCTAGTCTTAGAGCAAATCTTACATCTTTTTTTTTTTTTTTGCCTCCAAAAATTCATCTTCATTAATAAAGAGCCTAATGCATTCCAAATAGATCCACCAGACTCATTTGGGGGGAAAATGAATTCTGTTCATTTGCTATCTGAATATAGCTAGCAGGTTTATTTGTGCAAAGACTAACTGACAAGGTAGAGGAGGAAGAGCAAGAGACCAAGAAAATACTAATGAATATATATTTCCATTGAAAAGAGATATAGAAAAGGCAGGTGTCTAGACGGTTGGAATGAGAAGTAAAGGCTATAATTATAGATTGGAGGTTTTCTTTATGTGAAATTAACTGGCTTATAGTAGGTAGTAAATGCATGGAAACAGGTCTCATTAAGATCATGTTCTTACATGAGTTGTGTCAATAACTTGATAGGCAGCTGTTTTTAGGACTGGAGATATCCTGAAGACAAAAGTCTTTGAAAATATAATACAGGCTCAGTTCCTCTAAAAGTTGATAGATATTTTAGGCAAAGAATTCAATCTATCTTGCAAAGGCTTTACAAATCAAACAAAAAATGCCTAGTTAGTTCTAATGAAGTGTTTTTGAGTGATCCATGGGAAAATATTAATATTATCCCTATTTTATAGATAAAGGGTCTAAAATCAGAGAATTTAAGTAACTTTCCCAAGGGGAGTTGGGGGCTAGGGTAGGGTGGAGAGGTCATAGGAAAAGATCTATTTAAGCAAGCCTATGAGGGACTACTATTCAAAAGAGGAAGTAGTGCCAGGCCTGTGAGGTTCAGTAGCTGAGCCTTGACCCAGGTTAACAGTTTAAGGCACATGCTTGGGTTGCAGGCTCAATCCCCAGTAGGGGGTCATGCAGGAGGATGTTTCTCTCTCATTGGTGTTTTTATTGCTCTATCGCTCTCCCTTTCTCTCTCTTTAAAACTCAATAAAAATATATTTAAATAAAAATAAAAGAGGTGGTAGGTTTGTAAGAAGCTAAGTCTTCCTCTAAACTCCCAGGAGCTAGCTGTTTATGTGTCCTCTACTTATAGACAGAGAATGAAATAGAGCATAGCAGGCATTCTGATATGAGTGATCTTAATTTTGACCACTCACCAAAGCCTGATTCAGAGACTGACAGATGAATCTGATACTATACAGAAGGTCTTGTGTATGGGTAATTAAGTCGACATTCACATCTCTCAAAATAATTCACACTCAGTCTGCAGTATAGGAATGTCACTATCTTACATAAGCTATGAACTATGTGTGGAATTAAGATGCTTTGTTTGTTTTCCCTGAGGTTCTTACAGTTTGGATTAGAAGAGCTAAAGGAGCAAAGTTTGGAGAAAGAAAGATCCTGACTTAAAGGTATATTCCTTGTGGGACTTTGGGCAAGTTACTTAGCAACTCTAGCTAATACTTCACAACATTGCTGTAAGGATTAAATGAGATAATTTTTGTAAAGCACTGGCACATAAGTGCTCAATAAAAGGCAGCCATTACAGTGCTACTGCTGCTGCTGCTGGCTGCTTTCTTCTTCTTCTTCTGAGGCTAGCGTCCCGGAAGGACGGTAAGACCTACAATCCGAAGTACCTTAATTCATCTTCCTCCCTTAACTTCCATTCCTTCCCTTCCATTCCCTTCCCTCCCTCCCCACCTCCCTCCCCTCCCCCTCCCTCCCCTCCCTCCCTCCCCTCCCTCCCCTCCCCTCCCCTCCCCTTCTTCTTCTTCTTCTTCTTCTTCTTCTTCTTCTTCTTCTTCTTCTTCTTCTTCTTCTTACTTGAGGACCGGTGCACAAAATTTGTGCATGGGGGAGAGGTGTCCCTCAGCCCAGCCTGCACCCTCTCCAATCTGGGACATCCCTTTCACAATTCAGGATTGCTGGCTCCCAACTGCTCGCCTGCCTGCCTTCCTGATTCCCCCTAACCACTTCTGCCTGCCAGCCTGATCACCCCCTAGCTCCTCTGCCAGCCTAATTGATGCCTGTCCCCTGCCAGCCTGTTTGCCCCTACCTGCCCTTCCCTGCAGGCCTGGTCCTCCCTAACTGCCCTTCCCTGCAGGCCCGGTTGCCCCCAACTTCCCTCCTCTGCCGGCCTGGTCACCCCTAACTGCCTTCCCCTGCAAGCTTGATTGACCCCAACTGCCCTCCCCTGCTGGCCATCTTGTAGTGACCATCTTGTGTCCATATGCGGATAGGATCTTTCATCACATGGGGGAAGCCATCTTGTATGTTGGAGTGATGGTCAATCTGCATATTACTCTTTTATTAGATAGGATAGAGGCCTGGTGCATGGGTGGGGGCCAGCTGGTTTGCCCTGAAGGGTGTCCCAGATCATGGTGGGGGTTCCTTTGGGGCATGGGGCGGCCTGGGCAATGGGCTTGTGATGGTTTGCAGGCCGGCCACGCTGCCTCCCCCCAGCGACCCAAGCAGAGGCCTTGGTATTTGGAATTTATTTATCTTCTACAATTGAAATTTTGTAGCCTGAAGCGAAGCTAAGCCTCCTGCTTGCTTCATAGCAGTAGCCATTTCTGTTGGGATTTATGTATCTTCTATAATTGAAACTTCGTAGCCTTAAGCGGAGGCCTGGGCCAGCCAGGGTGTGTGGAAAGCTTGGCTTCCTCTATCACCAGGGAAACCCAAGCCTCCCCCCTGTTCTCTCAGTGGCCACAGCCATCTTGGTTGGGGTTAATTTGCATACTTGCTCCTGACTAGCTTGTGGGTGTAGCAGAGTTATGGTTAATTTGCATATTACTCTTTTATTAGATAGGATTACATTATTATATAGTTCCAAGAACAGTCTAGACATTTTCCCAAACAGATTATGCACATATAGGGGAAGAAAAAATTTTATTGAGTTTAAATAATTATTATTAAATGAATTATAGTATGAGTATAAGTATTTCTGCTGGTAAATTATCTTTTCAGTCATAATATAACCTAACCTATTATCTATAATCAGGCAGAAACAGAACCTGTTTTAGTTTTCCTTCTTAATTTATCACATTTTTAATTGCTCTACTGTATTCTGAGAATCAAGCTACAAGTGTTAACATCACTGCAAAATCTCACTTTACACTGTATGTTTTTAAAATAATTATATTTTACTGCCTAGTGTTCTCAACATACATGAAAAACTGGGAGGTTTAATCTACTAGAAACTTATTGTTGTCCAAACTGAAAAGTAAGTAACATGCATTATTAATAATTGATAATAAATTATAACTAATCTATAATTCAAAGCATAGTTACAATGAAAGTGATATTCTTTATTTTAATATTTTTCCAGTTATTAATTGCAAATATCAGAAAGCCCTAACTGGTTTGGCTCAGTGGATAGAGCTTTCGCCTGCAGACTGAAGGACCCCAGGTTCGATTCCAGTCAAGGGCATGTACCTTGGTTGTGGGCACTTCCCCAGTAGGGGGTATGCAGGAGGCAGCTGATCAATATTTCTAACTCTCTATCCATCTCCCTTCCTCTCTGAAAAAAATCAATAAAATATATTAAAATAAAATATCAGAGAATCTATAATAATAAAAGTATAATATGCTCATTAGACTTTGGGACATCCTTCTGGAGGAAGCCATGGTGGGTGGGAGCTGAGGCAGAGGGCCCTGACCATGGTGGCAGTGGGTGCTGAGCCCCGTGCACGAATTTCATGCATTGGGCCTCAGGTAATAATATACTGAAGCTAGAAAGGCCCTTAAAATAATCTGTTTCAATCCCTTAATTTGACTAGCGCAAAACTAAGGCCTGGAGAGGTCCAGGGACTTGACCAAATATATATCAATAGTACCAAGTGTAATGTTTAAAATGTTTTGTTTTCAGAATTGCAGCAGCTACAATTAGCATAGCCTGATCATTGCTAGGACTTAGTGTGAATAAACCTATGACTCTTGGCCATTCCACGATGTCCTCTCCTGAACAACCACTCAGCTCTGGCATCTTTTATGGAGTCAACCCATCTCATATTTGTTCTTCTTCTTTTCCTGCTGCCTTCTATATTTTCCCAGCATTATTGTCTTTTCTGAAGAACCCTGCCTTTCGTTATGTGCCTGAAGTAGGACATCTTCAGTTTTGTTATTTTTTTTGCCTCCAATAATGTTTCAGATTTCATTTGCTTTAGGATCCACATGAGATTAATATTTAACATAAGGAGAAAAACCAACTTTAAACACAATCATTTTAATATAGATTACAGTAATGTTTTGTTTCCCTTCACTGAAATAGCAACTAAAAAATAAGTCTCCTAAAGTATATCTAAAAAGTAAGTCTTCTACAAGTACCATGTGACTTCACTTATATGTGAAATCTAATGAACAAAACAAACTAACAAAATAGAAACAGACTCATCGATACAGAGAGCAGACTGACAGCTGTCAGAGGGAAGGGGGATTAGAGGACTGGGTATAAAAGGTAAAGGGATTAAGCAAACAAACAATCACACCCCCCCCCAAAAAAAATTAAAAAATAACAAAATAACAACACCCTTATAGACACAGACAACAGTATGGTGATTACCAGAGGAAAGGGAGTGGGAGAGGTAGAAAGGAGTAAAGGGGGGATAAATGGTGACATAAGGAGACTTGACAGATGATGTATTATAGAGCAACTGAAACCTATATAATTTTATTAACCAATGTCACCCCAATAAATTCAATGATTTTTTTAAAAAAGTTCTAAATAAGACTTCTAAAGTATATATTGAGCTTTTGAAAGTGAGCTTCATAAAGTAGAAAAAGTAAAGAATTTCCAGGTTGAAACCCAGCTTGGCCCTGCACAAGTTACCTGCTCAACTTCTTTCTTATCTCAGAAATGGGGCTGTAACTACTAACTAGGTCTGTGTAGTAAGATTTCCATTATAACAATTGTGAAGGAGCCTGGCACATGGGAGGAGCGCCAAGTCTGTACAAAAGCTAACTATCTATTTAAATGATTCTGGAACTAAGGAAAAAACCCACTGAACTTTGGGGTAAATAATTCTAACTCTTTGGCATAAACTATACCAAAAAATGCTGTATTTTGTCAGCATTCTCCAACATTTGCAGGGACATTAAAATTATAGTTACCATCTACGGAGCCCTTACATGACCAACCACAGTCCTAACCTCTTCTCATTAATTATTTAATCCCCACGAACCTGTGGCTAGTCCATCAAGCCACGCACAGCTGTGGAAACACAGCCTTAGGAGGAAGTTAAGAAACTGCCCGTCCCTGTCCTCAGGCGATGAACCTAGTTCAGGCTGCCTCCGTCTTCCCCACTTCTCCGCAAGGCCTCAATACACAGCATTTAAACTGAAAGCCCAAATTCATCTCCTTAGTGCTGCAAGAACAAAACCAAAAGCAGTACTACTAAAAGGTGTGTATTCTCCAAGAACTGCATTAGGCATTTCAGATCTGAGCGAGCTGAAAGTCTGAACTGGGGAAAAACAAGAGAAATTCTGACCAATGACTCCATTACGCGCTCAGGGATAATCAGGGATAGTGTAAAGATCCCCCACGTCCTTGATTTATAAATATTCTACACCAAAAAAGGCCGTACCAGGCTTCTGCTGGCAATGCAAAAAAACCAAACAGTAGGACCTCATCTGAAATATACTCTGTGCTTGACTTTCCTGGGTGCGTTTCACCTCCCTTGGTCTTGCTTCTCCCACATTTTTTTTTTTTTTTTTTTTTTACAGGGGTCGAAATGAGCATTACAGAATGGTGAACAGTCAGAGAGAAAGAGGGACGATGGCAGAGGAGCCCCCAAATCACAGAACCTGAAGGAAAGCGAGGAAGAAACTCGAGAGCCCCGAGCTCGTTCTTCAGGCGCAAAGGGACAAAAGGGAACCTCCGCCAGCCAGGTTGACGAGAAGTCTCGGGCGCACCCCTGGGGTGCACGGCACCTCGAGGCTGGCGAGCGGACCAGAAACCCCGCCGGCCTCACGATCGTGGCAGTCTCGCATGGGGGGCCTCCGCGAGCGGAGCGGCGAAGGCATCTCAAAGGCCGGCGCGGAAGGATCCGACGCGCGCGGCATCGCTGGTTGCTAGGATACACTGCTCACCCTCTCCTCCAATCAGCACGTACCTCTTTGCGTCCAATCAGAGGAGCGACAGAGCAGCAGGCGGAGGTGAAAGGTCACGCTGCTTTTGGGCGGCCATTTCTCGTGGTCGGAGCTCGGGTAGGCGCGTTCCAGGCACAAGGGACGGAGTAGAGCCGGGTCGGCGGCGAGTAGCCTGCAGCATTTGCTCGTGGTCGCGATGGTAAGGAGGGAGAGGAAGGATGGAGTCTCCGGAGAGAGACGGAGGGAGCGCGCGGGTGCCCGGCGCCGCCGGGCCGGGTGGTTGGTTCGCGCCTTTTCCCATTCATCCGCGCGAGGCGCCGCGCAGGCGGCCGGCAGCCCTTTCTTGGTGCCGCGGAGCCCGAGGCGCGCGCCCCTTCCGCCGCCCTGGAGTGCCCCCTGCGCCCTTCCTCCCGGCTTCGTTCTGAATCTGAGCCTGAGGCATCCTTGCTGGCCTGGGCCGCACGGTCCAGGTGAGGACGAAAAGGGTTCTCACGGCCCACTTTGAAACGAAAGCCCGCTCCCATGCCATGGTGGGAGACGCAGCGCCGCCGCGCTCTGAACACGAGCCCAGGCTTTGGAGCATTCGTGTGTTGGTTGAACAAATATTTTACCGAGTGCATGCTACCTGCCAGAAGCTGTGCTAGGCGGTAGGACTATAAGGTGAAAAGTACTTACTGATGCCGAATTCTGTCTGGGTTAATTTCTCTCGGGATTGGGAGACAGACATGAATCTAATAACAACAGAAATATATAATTACGAATCATCAGTGCTGAGGAGGAAGCAAACGGGTTGCCGGAGGGGGACGCGATGGTAGGTACCTAAGAAGAGTGGCCAGGGGTAGCATCCCTGGAAGGGGAGGGATTTTAACCTGAAACCTGAATGATAGGAAACTCAGCCCCTAAAAGAGCTGGAGGGAGAGGGTTCCAAGCTCAGGAAACATGAGCATTGTTGGGCCCTAAGGCACCGACCCCTTGGAGGAATGAACAGAAACCACAGTTTCTTGCATGAATAGTGGTTATGCGTTTTAGCCTCAGGCCACATTAGGAGGTCTGGATTCTACTCCCAGCTGCCGTGGGCAGCCATGAAGGCGTTTTAAGCAGAAATATGATATGATAAAAAAAAAAACAAACAAACAGTTTTTGCTGTGTGGACAATAAGTTGGAGGAAGACAAGAGTGAAAACCGGAGACTCATTGGGAAGTTATTGCAGCAGTCCCCTTGTCCTAAGATAACTCTGAATATTCTTTTTTAAAAGGGTAGTTTAGTCGCTAAGCTTCTTGCTTCTTTGGGCTGATGGGTGAGCAGATGAAGGGAAAAAGTGTGATTACTGGGGATACTACTGCTTTGCTGAATAAACGTTAGGAGGCACTGAAGTCAAGTAAGACCCAGTCCTCGTTTCTAGAATTCAAGCAAAAGACTGTCAGGTGCCTCTGCTTCGCCCTGGAGTCGCATACTGGGAGTCTGACAGGACTGAATTGTTTGTTGCTTCATTCTTCCCTCCTGTTCAATAGTTGGTCTCCTCTGCCTACAACAGCTGTTTTCCCCCTGGGAATTTATCTCATCCTTTAAAATGGAAGCATTGCTTATTTCAGGCAACCTTCCCCTCTCTCTTAACATCGGATCAGGTTGGTACCCTTGTCCATAGCATATCTCCTCTTACAATCTTGCAGTAGTTTATTTGTATGTATTTTGCCCTTCCTCCCACCATGAGGACAGGGACTGTCACCTGCATTTTTTTTTTTTAACTGTCCTTGTTTCTTTGTAACCTGGAACAGTAAGTGATGTTTAATAGCTATTCAGGGTTTCCTAAGGAAATAATGAATATTTGTATTTGGCTACCTGGGTATTTAAATATTTTTGGTGGTTGTGAACAAATAAAAGTGATACCATAAACATGGTTGATTTGGTAACAGAGTAGGTGGTGGGCACGGAGCTCTGGAAAATAATTGAGTTCTTTTTTTGTTCTTTGTGCAGAGTTTGCCCCTCAATCCCAAACCTTTCCTCAATGGATTAACAGGAAAACCAGTAATGGTGAAACTTAAGTGGGGAATGGAGTACAAAGGCTACCTGGTATCTGTAGATGGCTATATGAACATGCAGGTAAGCTAAAGAATTATAAAAATCATTAAATAGCATCTCTTTTTCTTCACCTTACTCCTCTAAGGTTTAGTGTGATTTATGAGAATGCAGTTAATTAAATTGGTAACGCAAAAATTTGGAGGGAAAAGTCAAGATCAGGGAGGATATGATAAGCTGAATGAGACATGTTAAACCAAAATACAGCCACAGATTTGACCCTTAGTTGTTAAAAGTAAGAAGAGCTTGAACATTTGATTCCTTTTGCCAGAAGGGGAAAATACAAATTTGCAGAAAAAGAAAACCTCTCAGTACTTAACTCTGCAAAAAGTTTTCCAAGTGAAATTCTTACGTTTTAAAAACATATTTTTTTATTTCAGAGAGGAAGGGAAGAGGAGGAGAGAGATGGAAACATCAATGATGAGAGAATCGTTGATTGGCTGCCTCTTGCATGCCCCTTCTGGGGATCGAGCACACAACCCTGGCATGTGCCCTTGACTAATCGAACCTGGGACCCTTCAGTCCACAGGCTGATGCTCTATCCACTGGACAAACCAGTTAGGGCAAATTCTGAATGCTGAAAGCACAATATCAGAGTAATTCCCTAAAAGAATTTCTTGAAGGAAATGACATTAGCCAAATGAATTGATCAATTGACTGCATGTCTGTTACACTAGTTTCTGTGAACTTTTTAAAAATTGTGATAACAAAATGTGCCACTTTCACCATTTGCAAGTGTATAACTCAATCCCAAAGTGAAATTCCAGGCCCATCAAAAAATACAATAATTCCCCATTTCTGTTGTCTCTAGCCCCTTGGTAAATACTGTTCTTTTTGTCTCTCTATTAAAGATACCTCATATAAATGGAATCCTACAATATTTGTCCTTTTGACTTATAGCATATTTTTAAAGCTCATTCATGGTGTAGCATTTTTCAGAATTTCTTTTTATGGAAGTAATATTTTATTATATGTATACTCTGCATTTTAATCCATTCTTCTATTGGTCATTTGGATTACTTCCCCATTTTGACTAGTGTGACTATTGCAGTGAACACGGCTATGCAAATATCTGCTTCAGTTTCTATTTTTAGTTATATACAGTATATCAGAAATGTAATTGCTGAATCATACAGTAATTCTTTGTTTAATTTCTTGAGGAACAGCCATATTATTTTCTACCTGAACAAAAAATGCTCATGTCCCCATAATTTATATAGAGCATTGTTTGGCCTGGAAAATTCCCTAAACAGTAATCATTTACCAAGGCCATAAAAAATCTGAAGAGCATATCTCTTGTGCTGAAAATGTTCCATACTTAATGGTGATGGTTATACATACAGCTTTATGAATATAGGTAAAACCACTGGCTTGTATACTTTAAGAGTGAATTTTATGTTATGGAATTACAGATATATAGATGCCTAATATACTAAATGTCTCCGTTCGAACAGTCGCTGTGACACACACCGACCACCGGGGGCAGATTCTCCAACCAGTAGGTTAGCTTGCTGCTGGGGTCCAGCCAATCTGGGACTGGACAAGATGGGCCGGACACACTCTGGAGCCCTCCTGTGGTCCCTCCCTGGCCCTGGCCTGACCTGCACCCTCTTGCAATCCAGGATTCCTAAGGGGATGTTAGAGAGCCAGTTTTGGCCCAATTCCCACAGGCCAGGCCTATGGACCCCCCCGGTGTATGAATCTGTATCTCAAAAAAAAAAAAAAAAAGTGAAGAATACTTGCCAAATATTTGGTTTTAAAAGTAATGTAACTCTTCAACAATAAAGAATAATTTTTTTTAAGCAATGTAACTTCTAGTGAACTTGCCAGTTTTGAAGTAATATAACTATATTGATGCCTTTGAGTTTGTCCTCTTAGCACATATTTGAGTGCCCATTATATGGATTGTGATTTTTAAAAATTAAAAGTAAAGTTTATTACCTATATGTAGAAGAAAGCTAAACATTTTTTTTGAAAGCTAAACATTTTGATCTAAAATTAGAGTAATATAGTTCTCTAACTATAAATGTTACTTTTTAAAAAACTTTTAAATGTTGAAACATGAAGTATTTATCAAACTTCAAGTCTCTACAAATCCCTGTATAAAATGTTTTGTTGCATAGTTGGTATGTCACCCACAAGCCAGAATAATAAAGAAAATGTTGAATTTAAATATTTCTGAATATCAAATCCCAGTTCCTAAGGAGTTTGGGATCAAAATATAGTTAATATAATACTTAGTTTTAGGCATATAACATAGTGATTTTATATCTACCTACCTAGGGTGTCCCAAAAAACATGTAATACACACCCTAACAGCTGATAGCTCAGTTGATGTTTTTATTTCCACCAAACTAAGCTTTGAACAAAGGAAATTTATCCACTAGACTTTTTTTTTTTTTTTAAGATATATATTTTATTGCTTTTTTACAGAGAGGGAGAGAGAGTTAGAAACATATATGAGAGAGAATCATCGATCAGCTGCCTCTTACACACCTCCCACTGGGGATGTGCCCACAGTCAAGGTACATGCCCTTGACTGGAATCGAACCCGGGACCCTTCAGTCCACAGGCCGATGCTCTATCCACTGAGCTAAACTGGTTTCGGCCCACTAGACTTTTTTATTGGGATACATAAAAGACAAAGTTTATGGTACTAAACTGGCAAAAGTCTGAATTGAGGGCGCACAAATACCTAACAAAATGATTACACACACACACACACACACACACACACAGGTCAGATGCACAAAATACATGCACAGTGGGGTGGGAGGGTGTTCCTCAGCCCAGCCTGCGCCCTCTTCAATCTGAGACCCTTCAAGGGATGTCCAAATGCCCGTTTAAACTCGGACATCCCTCTCACAATCCAGGACTCCTACTTCCAACCACTCGCCTGCCTTCCTGATTGCCCCTAACTGCTTCTGCTTTCCAGCTTGATAACCCCCTAACCACTCCCCTGCCACCTTGATCTACACCAAACTGCCAGCCTGGTCGTCCTAACTGCTCTCCCCTGCAGGCCTGGTAACCCCTAATTGCCCTCACCTGCTGGCCTGGTAACCCCTAATTGCCCTCCCTTGCCAGCCTGGTCATTCCTAGCTGCCCTCCTCTGCCGGGCTGGTCACCCCCAATTTCCCTCCCCTGCAGGCCTGGTTGCCCCTAGCTCTCCTCCCCTGCAAGCTTGGTCCCTCCCAACTGCCCTCTCCTGCTATCCTGGTCGCCCACAACTGCCCTTCCTGCCAGACATCTTGTGTCCACATGGAGTGGCCATCTTTGACCACATGGGGGCAGCAGCTTGTGTGTGTGATAGTCAATTTACATGTTATACTTTTATTAGATAGGGTGTGTGTGTGTGTGTATTCCTATTTAATAAATGGAGAATATGCTAATTGACTCTCACATGGTCGCAAAGATGGCAGTGCTCATAGCCAATAAGGGAATATACTAATTGACTGCTGCACACTCAAAGATAGTAGCACCCATAGCCACAAGATGGCAGTGTGCAGTCCCCTCAGCCCTGCTGGGGTGGCAGGCACACAGCAAGGCCAGGCCCGCCTCTTGGTTGCCCCTAGCTGCCCTCCATGTAGACCTGGTCACCCTTACTACCCCTCCCTGCTTGCCTGGTTGTCCCCAATTACCTTCCCCTGCAGGCCTGGTCACCCCCAACTGCCCTCCTCTGCTAGCCCGGTCACCACTTACTGCCCTCCCCTTCAGTCCTGATCGCCCACAATTGCCCTCCCCTGCTAGCCATAACATGGCAGCCATCTTGTATCCACATGGGGGTGGCCATCTTGTGTGTTGGAGTGATGGTCAATTTGCAAGTTACCTTTTTATTATATAGAATGTGTATGTATATACACCTTGCAGAGTGATCATGATGAATCTAGTAAGCATCTGTCTCTGTACAAAGTTATTGTGATATTGACTATATTCCCTGTGCTATAGATTATATCCTAGTGATACCTTTATAACTGGAAGCTTATAAGGTTACTCTGTTGTTTAACCTTTTAAGAACATGTTTTCCTGTTTATTAGCAATTAATTTTAAAAAAACTCGTTAAGTGTTTGGTTTGATTGATGACTAATATGAAAGTATTTTAGCCATAACTTTTGTAGGTCCATTGAATTCCTCAATATGATACTACACTATAAAGTTATTATTCCAAGAGAAGTTAATTTCTGCTTTGGAAAACTTGAGTCAACTTATTCATAATTTGGGAGATTTCCTTCCTTGACATGTTATTCTAATGTCTACTAGAAAGAAATACTGCACAACTGTGAGATTTAAAAAAAACAAAAAACAAAACTATGTTGAAACAATTTTTACTACATATTCTACATACATTAGTATAAACTTTACCAAATTTATATGAAACCGTAAGTACTACAATAGTAATAGAAAACTAATATTAATTATAGATAAATATGAGTTGATATAAAACGATCTTGGTTAATAAGTTGTCTCACCAGTATTAGGTGTGTCTTAACTATTTTCCTTCTATAATATTAATATATTTTCTTTTTTTTAAAGCTTGCAAACACAGAAGAATACATAGATGGAGCCTTGTCTGGACACCTGGGTGAAGTTTTAATAAGGTAACAAAACAGTAGTAGTTTATGTAAGGAATTACTTGGTGAACATTAGAAATAACCTGTTTTAAAAAACTAATTTAGTGCCTCAGTTTCAGAATTACTTTTTAAAATAGCTATTAATTTACCATATTATTCTACAACTAGACTTCTAGAGTATGAAATTGTTAAACTAGTCAAAGATTTAAGTATTTTGGAGCTATTCGTCCTTAAGATTTTTCTGGTACTGATATTAAACTTTCTATTTTAAGCTGTAACTTTTTTTAGTGGTTTTAATTAAAAGTTTGATTTTTTAATTTTAGTTGGGTCTGGCTGCTGCTAGGATATTTAGTTATACTCATTTTCTAGAACTAACTTTACACCATCAAATTCTAGTCATTCCCTTTGGAAGAGCATAAAGATATAATTTTATAACAATCACATGGTGAGAAAATAAGTGCCATTTGTTTTGTAAAAAATCAGTGGTAAAATTTTAAAAAGAGAAAGGAAAAAATGCTACGTTATAAATTTAGCATTCAGTATTTTTGTAATGAAAAATATCTCGTAATTGTAAATCAGATATTACATGGTTTCCAGTTGGAACAACAAAATGGACTGTGTTTCTGTTTACAGATGTAATAATGTCCTTTATATCAGGGGTGTTGAAGAAGAGGAAGAAGATGGAGAAATGAGAGAATAGCATCTTTTGTTGGAAATTTTTTTTTTATATATATTTCTAGACAATAAAAATTTGTTTTTTCAACTTGACTTGTGAACTATTCATTTTAAATATATTCAGACATTTACATGCAAAACTCAATGTTGAAAAATTATTTACAGAAGAAAGGCTTTAAAGGCTACTCAGTTTCATTCAAGTTGGTTTTCTTTCGTAAGTCCAGTGTTGTTATTTTTTTCTAAAAGGGAGAATTACTTATATTTTTTATAAATGTTTATGAAGGTGAATTTCAGCCCTTTTCTTGTAATTATATATTAACTGAGACCTTTCAAATGCAATTGCTTCTTTTAAAGTTTTTTTGAGCCATTTTTTACATCTATACAGTGAACTATTTTCTTAGCGTTAATATATATTATTTTACTTAGTAATAGATAAATAACAGTGTACACTTAAACAGTATACACATATAGCTAAAATGAAACATCAATTAAAATGAAAATGATTGTGGATATACAGCACAACAGAAATTGTGAACTGACATTTAGGTTGAAGATAGGTTTGTCCATTTAAGAGGATTAATTTTCTGAACAGTACTTAATACGAATTAAAAACCAGTCACAATTATGTTCTGAGACATAACCTCAAAGTCTTATTTTGTCAGAGGATGCCACTATTGCAGTTTAATGATCATTAATCGGATAGTTACATCAATAAAATAACTTCGGATGTGTATCCCCAACTCAGACAAATCAAAGTATAGGTGTATAATATTTAGAATAATACGTAGGCAATAGATAATAAAAAGCCTTCCACAAAAGAAAGTAACTCCCCATTTCCAATCCTATAACCTTT
The DNA here is from genome assembly GCF_014108245.1 of Pipistrellus kuhlii. NCBI lineage: Eukaryota > Metazoa > Chordata > Mammalia > Chiroptera > Vespertilionidae > Pipistrellus > Pipistrellus kuhlii. The sequence continues at coordinate 14,115,804 of NW_023425529.1, read as the reverse complement.
GGGACAGGGGCATGTCTTCATCACATTGATTAGGCAAGCATATGGGGGAGAATATTTTGGTTACTGTAAACCAGAATCTTTAAAATATGCTTAAAACACTTTGGCCTTACTGCTTTCTAATTCAAGTGAAAAAATACTCTTCTTCTATTGATTTTGCTCTTGTATCTCTGACTAAACGTAGTTGACGTTTGTTACCAGTTATAGGTTTTGAACGACAGACAAGTCTTCTTCCCAGCTGAAATGAAAGAAATAATAATATTCTTTAGAATAATCTTTTTCTGTTAAAGTATAAGTAAAATACTAATATTAACTTGGTTTTCCAAGGAATAATACAGCTTAATGTGGTAAATAGTCAATTACATAGGGATTGATTTTAAACATTAGTAATCCTGATGGGTCTTGGAGGTGTTCCCACCAGGATAGGCTTAGGGAAATCCTTAGTTTCACACCTATTCATTTTCTCTGGGGCCTACACTCAATTATATCATCTTTAGTCTTTCCTCTGTAAACATTTTTGTTTTGCTTTGACAGCTGAATTTTTATCAAATGGATAACAAAACTATGATATAATATTGGACTTGAGATTTGATGGGGCATCTCCATTGTGTCTCAAAAGGGGCACTATCGCCGAAACCTATTTGGCTCAGTGGATAGAGTGTCGGCCTGGGAACTGAAAGGTCCCAGGTTCAATTCCAGCCAAGGGCATGTACCTTGGTTGTGGGCACATCCCCAGTAGTGGGTGTGCAAGAGGCAGCTGATTGATGGTTCTCTCGATGTTTCTAATTCTATCCCTCTCTCTTTCTCTGTAAATCAATAAAATGTATTTAAAGGGGGGGAGGAGCCACTATCCCTATGTGAGACTGGCCCTTGCATTGCAGAATGTTTGACATTCCAGGCCCCAGTGAACTAAATAATAGTAGAGTTCCTCCCCATTATTATAGCAACAAAAATGCTCTTAGAGCAGTGATTCTCAACCTTTCTAATGCCGCGACCCTTTAATACAGTTCCTCATGTTGTGACCCCCAACCATAAGGGTCACTGCTGCTGTAGAGCCTAAGACCATCGGAAAACTACAGATATTTACATTACGATTCATTAACAGTAGCAAAATTACAGTTACGAAGTAGCAATGAAAATAATTTTATGGTTGGGGGTCACCACAATATGAGGAACTGTATTAACGGGTCATTGCATTAGAATGGTTGCAAAAATAAAAACAAAACCATCTGCCAAAACCCACATTATCGATAAAACAAATCAATGCCATTATAAACGGCATTTTATCAGTACTGGTTGAGCAATTGTTATGAATGTACCACAGACATACAAGATGTAAAAAAAAAATTGCCTGTCCAGTTTGGCTCAATGATTAGAGCGTTGGCCACAGACCAAAGAGTCCTGGATTTGATTCTCAGCCAAGGGCATGAGAACCACTGCCTTAGGGGAACAGAACCCCTGAATTCCTTCCTAAAATCGGATTTTTTTTACTATTGGTGATCTCCTTTGGTTACTTTTGTTATTAATACTATCAGAAAATTTCCATTGTGAAGTATCTCAACTAGGTAAGAACTTCTATCACAGGTTTTCATACATTGTCTATTTATCAGATCACCATTTTTATTTTGTTTTCCAGTTTTAGTTTTCATTCTCATTTTTAGTCTGTTAATAAACATTTGTTGAGTATCCACTGTGTGCTAGGCAGTGGAGATACAGAGAGGTCATAAAATTCATTCATGGTCTAGAAGAAAGGATATATTTATAAATAATTTCAATTTTGTGGGTTTAGTGGAGTGTACACATACATGTGGGAGAATAATGAGTGGTTAATTCTCTTTGGGGAGGAAGAGGACAAGTCAAGTGTTCATAGAACACCTGAACTAGAGGGGTACAGACTCTTTAAATGCTTATTTAAATAAAATAAGGTAATCATAACCTTTTGATACACATATTTATAATAACCATACAATCACCATACATCCCAACTGCCCTCTCCTGCTGATCTGGTTGCCCCTAACTGACCTCCCCTACAGGCTGATTGCTCCCAATTGCCCTCCCCTGGCAGCCTAGTCCCCCCCTAACTGCCCTCCCTTGCAGGCCTGGTCCCTCCCAACTACCCTCCCCTGCTAGTCATCTTGTGGCAGCCACCTTGTGTCCGATTGCTCCCAAATGCCCTCCCTTGCAGGCCTGGTCCCTCCCAACTACCCTCCCCTGCTAGTCATCTTGTGGCAGCCACCTTGTGTCCACATGGGGGCAGCTATCTGACCACATGGGATCAGCCAACTTGTGTGTTGGAGTGATGGTCAATTTGCATATTACTCTTAGCTAGGATTCTCTGGGTTCACTATTTCCATTGTTAAGTGGAAGAAACAAGGTTCTGCCGAAACCGGTTTGGCTCAGTGGATAGAGCATCTGCCTGAGGACTGAAAGGTCCTGGGTTCGATTCCGGTCAAGGGCATGTGCCTTGGTTGTGGGCACATCTCCAGTAGGGGGTGTGCAAGAGGCAGCTGATGGATGTTTCTCTCTCATTGATGTTTCTAACTATCCCTCTCCCTTCCTCTCTGTAAAAAATCAATCAAATATATTAAAAAAAAAGAAACAAGGTTCTCAGCTATCATTAAGAAGAATTGACACAAATACATAGGATATTTCAAGAAGGATGCAGATGAAACTGTTTGCAATGCTTATCTCTGAGGTAGGAGGAACTAAGGATGACAACTTTCACTGAATACTCTTGTATTTTTTGAACTTTGAATCATATGTCTGTACTACCTATTCAAAAAATTAGTTTTTAAATTTTTCTGGTTTCATATACCTGGAAGGAAAGAAAGAGAGGAAGGGGCAGGATTCTTTTACTAAAAAGTAGGCCTAATTTGACTTATTCTAAAAGTAACAAGGAACCAGAGAGAGAGCAATTGAAGCTGAGCATGAAAGACTACTGAAGTTTAACCTGGATAAATTCGGTGAATTAGATATTTTGTTTTTATACCCAGAAGCACTCACACTTCGATGCGGCTGGACCTATTAATAGCAAAACACAAACCTTTTTCTTTGGTTGTGCTACTGCTCTTTCCAGAGCAGCTCTTAGCCTTTCTTCTTGGTGTTTCTGTTTTTCTCTCATTTTCTCTTCACGAAACCTGTCAAGAGGGGAAAATGTTCTAAATATTTAAATGACCCATCTGAATATTATTTCCATTAAGGTTAAAGGGAAGTAATAATTCATCTTCACCCATAACCATGGCTTTTGAATATTCAGGTGAAATCTCAATAACACATCTGATTTCTGATGAGATGAGGAGAAATTGCATGCCACTATTTTGGAAGAAGTAAAAATCTATCCCCTCTTGAGTCTAAATAAGCACCTCAATAAAGCCTTCTCATCACTCAATTTCAGCACATCACAGTTAATCTGTACAACGGTCACTTCAATTAACCCAGTTATCCACCCCTCCCTTATTTAAAATATTCAGAAAAGTACACTAGTCACAAGGATGTAGTTAAGTGAATTACCACAAAAGTGCATTTTCCAGTTAATCTTTTTGACTGATATTCTCAAATTAAGACCAACAAATACAATTTGTCTTGTTTTTTTTGTTTTTTTTTTTAGGGCTGTGATGATAAAATTAGATGACCTAGACCAGTAGTTGGCAAACCGCAGCTCCCCATGGCTCGAGAGCGACTTGCGGCTCTTTGGCTCCTTGAGTGTGGCTCTTCCTCAAAATACCATGGCCTGGGAGAGTCTATTTTGAAGAAGTGGCAGTTAGAAGAAGTTTAAGTTTAAAAAATGTAGCCCTCAAAAGAAATTTCAATCATCGTACTGTTAATTGGCTCTGTTGACTAAGGAGTTTGCCGACTACTGACCTAAGACAATCTTTATACTCCAATGCCTAATGCAGAATAGGCACTCAATAAGCGAGAGCTATTTTATGGAAACATTTAATTTTAAGAGTTAATATTTATTAAATATTTTTATGCCAGATCAGATATTATGTTAAGTGCCTCCAAACCATAGGGAAAATCAACTAAAATTCTCTTGATAAGAACAATAAACAATTGGAATTAGATTTATGTATCACTACTGAAAATAAGTTGTAATTATCCTTGGATGACTATTTTTGCTGGGGGGGGGGGAAAGATATAAGAGACCCTAGCTGTTTTGGCTCAATGGATAGAGCATTGGCCTGCAGAGTGAAGGGCCCCAGGTTCGATTCTAGTCAAGGGCACATGTCCAGGTTGTGGGCTAGATCCCCAGTAGGGGGCATGCAGGAGGTACCCAATTAATGATTCTCGTGATTGATGTTTCTATCTCCTTCCCCATTCCTCTCAGATAAAAGTACATGTTAAAAAAAAAAAGATACAAGTGTTATTAGTTATTAGTGTAATTAATTATAGGTCATGTAATGGAAGGAGTAATCTTTATAATTTTCAAACATTTGCCTTATATTTGATGTCTTAATATCACCTTAATCTATTCTGGACTTCATTTTTATCTGTGGGAAGCAGTATCCCACATCCACCAGTAATAGAGTAAGCAGTAAAAAATATCTAATAATAATGGCTAATCTTATCGCTTTATTGCTTTTATACAGATCATTTAATTTAATCCTCACAAGAACCCCACAAGTCATTACTGCTATTTTAACAGATAAACTGAAAGTTGCATCTGATGAACTTTCTGGTCATCTGGTTCCTTCTCAGTGCTCATGTTCCATTGGTAATGGCACATTTATTTCATAACTAGAGGCCCAGTGCACAACATGCATGTACTCAGGGGAGGTTCCCTCAGCCCGGCCTGCACACTTTAGCAATCCGGGAGCCCTTGAGGATGTCCGACTGATGGCTTAGGCCACAGAGGCAGGAAAGGCTCCCGCCACTGCTGCTGCACTCACCAGCCATCAGCCCAGCTTGTGGCTGAGCGGGATGCCCCGGTGTGGGAGCGCACTGACCACCAGGAGACAGCTTCTGCGTTGAGTGCGTGCCCCCTAGTGGTCAGTGTGTGTCATAGCAACCAGTCGTTCTATCAATTTGCATATTATCCTTTTATTATATAGGATAATAGTTGGTGAATGTGTCTTCCCACTAAGAAATAGCTCTATGAGGAGGGCAGGGCTAGGTTTGGTTCCTCCCACTGTGTCTCTATGTGATTATCTTTGCCATATAATAGAGATTTGCTAAATGTGGAATCCAAGATAAAACAACTACTCATTAAGTCATTCACTACATTTATATAAGACTTACTTTTGCCGTCGTTCTTTTTGTTTTATCCTCTCAATTGCGTCCACATTTTCTTTCGGAATGGAATCAATGAGATCACTCAGTTCCACCAGTCGAGACTCTACTTTTATCAGCTTTTGGATTGGGTTGAGGCTGCTAACCTCACTATCTCCGATACAGAATCTGTATACTTGATTAATTTTTCTACTAAGAGAGTCTATCAGTTTTTCCTGGGATTGAGAAGGAAAGGAAAGTAGAAAACAACATCACATCACTATTTGCTTGTTCAATAAATGTAAAGTTCTTTTTTATAATAGTATAATGAAAAGGCTTTTATGTAATACTAAATGTTTCCTTGGTTAAAAGAAAAACTTCAGTGTGACTTCGAAGAGTGAGAAAAATGCAGCAATGATATTTATAACAATTTGTAGTCAGATCATTGCTACAGTAACATCTTGGATTATTTTCTTTAAAAATATTTTATTCTATGCATAAAAGTAATTAAAATTGTGATTTTTTGTATATCTGATTCCCTGGGCATTCAAGTAGAGGTGACATACACATTTATTATAAAATCCTATGTTGCCACGACAATGCATTTCCTCGCAGCACTGCAGATGAGCCCCCTTTTTTGCATTTGTTAATCTAATTCAGTGGTTGGCGAACTCATTAGTCAACAGAGCCAAATATCAACAGTACAACGATTGAAATTTCTTTTGAGAGCTACATTTTTTAAACTTAAACTTCTTCTAACTGCCACTTCTTCAAAATAGACTCTCCCAAGCCATGGTATTTTGAGGAAGAGCCACACTCAAGGGGCCAAAGAGCCGGCTTGTGGCTCGCAAGCCGCAGTTTGCCAACCACTGGTCTTAATTGCTAGAACTATAATCATCCTGCCGTAGTAGTTATTTGCATGTATGCCTTATCTCCCTTTCTAGGCTGTAAGCACCTGGAGGGCAGGAGCTATTTCTTAGGTTGACACTTATACCTAAAATAGCACCTTGCACATAACTATGCACTTTACTAAATGTTTGCTGAATAAATGAATGCCTTCTCTCAGAGGAAAAGAAGTTACAAGAAAACAGATTCCCTGGCTGGCCTACAAAAGCCTTTGGGGAGGTTTAAATTTCACTCTCTCCATTGGGAAGTCATTGCAGTATTCTAGTCTAAACAGAGGCGCAGGCCAAACCTTGCTGATCCCTGTACCTGGCTACTCCTCCGTTTTAACACGTAGTTGATATGCTCGAGCTTGTAGGAAACTTGTTTCGGGATGTTTTTCGGGCCCGAAAGATAATTTTCATCCTCTTTCTCTTCTGGGGACCCGGCATTCGCAGTTAAGAGGGTCTCAATAAACTGCTGGGCAAGGTTAAGCTGTCTCCACATAGCAGTCTGCCCGAATGCCTGCTTCTGCTCAAGAAGATGAGAATCACCATGAAGCCAAGGAGGAAAAATAACACTCAAGACAGATGTGGCTCCTGGAGTCATGGGACTCCTTACACGCCACCAACAATTACCAGTCAAGATCTATTACCAGGAGGTGACTTTCAGCAGCTTGTTTCTCCCACCTCCTACTTTGAGCACCTTTCCAATGATTCTATTTACCAGAAAGCCCCCATTTCCCCCCAATTTTTTTCTATTTCCTATTTATATTAAAATATGCTTTATAAAGAACACAGGGAAGTATGAAATAATATAAAAAGTAAAAAAGGCAAAAGTCCTATTTGCCATTCAGCTTATTTTTTTCCTCTCCCTTTCTAAATAACAACTATTGTATTTCTTATTTGTATTAACAGCACATTTCTTTAGAAACAGAAAAATGAAAGGTAAAGTAACCCATCAAAGGACTGATGTGTACATTGGATATGAAAAAACAGTATTGTTGCAATGTGAGTCATTTCAAAAATACATTGAACACTAGTTCTGAGAAAAATCAACTTTAACGTGAGAATGGTTAATTGACGGAAAGTTCTGAAGGCGTCTTCTTGAACACTGAAGTGTTTTAGCAGTGGATGGGCAGTAGCTTTTGTGTATGTGTGTTTGTTTTTAAGTTCTTCCTGTCAAATAAGAGGGAATGTCAAGGAGAGAGGTTTTCTTAAGGTTAGAACAGAGTGAGAAATAGAATCAGGGAATGAGGTTAAAGAAAGTGCTCATGAAAAAGAGATTGAGGACCTGGCTCTCATGAGCATAGGGCAAAGAAAAAGGAAGTTCAAGATGGCAGGCCTACTCTTGACAATGTCAGGCCAACCCCTGGAGCTGCCACGAGGTGGCAGGCCCACCCCAGAGCTTGTGTGCCTGCTTCCTGAGGTTCAGTGGGGCAGGGTGGTAGAAGATTACCAGGATAAGAACTTCGGATGCCTTCCAAAGGAAATGGGAAGTGATCTGACCAGAGCAATAAATAGAAGGAGTCATGGTTATCAAAATTGGATAGGAATGGGGAGATGTCTAGATGTCATTCAAAGTTCCTTTCCAACTCAAGGATTCTGTAATTCTTATCCATGTCTCATTCTACTGTGTGCTTAATGTAAACAACTCTCCCAATTGAATTTTCCTGTTGAAAGGAAAATTAAACCAGAGGTGACTGCATTCTGCAAATTAAACGATGGAATAGCTTACATTCCATTTCATGTCCAATGGAAATGAGCAAACAGCTGCTATACAAAATGAATGAATCTCAAACGTAATGTTGAGAGAAAGAAGCCAGGCAAGCCAGACATATTACACGATTCCATCTATCTCAAGTTCAAAAGTATAAAGTCTAATTGGTGGTGGGAAAAGTGAGGGCAGTGGTCACCTTCAAGGGATGGAAAAAGCAGCTTCTGGGAGCGCTGACCATGATGTATTCCCTGATCTAGGGAGTGGTACACCATGATGTATTCCCTGATCTAGGGAGAGGTACAGGGCTGTGCTTACTTTGAGGAAATTCTTTGAGAGTTATACTTATGATTTGTGCACGTTTGAATATTACATTAAATCTATGCCTGAATTTAGCCGAAACCGGTTTGGCTCAGTGGATAGAGCATCGGCCTGCAGACCGAAAGGTCCCAGGTTCGATTCCGGTCAAGGGCATGTACCTTGGTTGCAGGCACATCCCAGTAAGGGGCGTGCAAGAGGCAGCTGATAGATTATTCTCTCTCATCGATGTTTCTAGCTCTCTATCCCTCTCTCTTCCTCTCTGTAAAAAATCAATAAAATACATATATGTAAATCTATGCCTGAATTTAAAATTGTACTATCGAAGTAATATATTGAATTAGTGAAAAGTATTTTTAGGGGATTAAGTACAGTTAGAAGCGTGGAAATTTTGGAAAGAATAAAATTGATTTTATAGATCATAATTGACCATAGCGCCAAAGTAACTGATAATTTTGTGACTATCAAAATTAGGTGCAACTGTTTATCTACACCAGTGGTCGGCAAACTGCAGCTCACGAGCCACATGCAGCTCTTTGGCCCCTTGAGTGTGGCTCTTCTTCAAAATATGACACCCTGGACAAGTGTATTTTGAAGAAATGGTAGTTAGAAGTTTAAGTTTAAAAAAAATGGTTCTCGCTGAAGCCGGTTTGGTTCAGTGGATAGAGCGTCGGCCTGCAGAGTCAAGGATCCCAGGTCAAGGGCAAGTACCTTGGTTGCGGGCACATCCCTAGTAGGGGGTGTGCAAGAGGCAGCTGATCGATTTTTCTCTCTCATCGATGTTTCTAACTCTGTCCCCCTCTCTTCCTCTCTGTAAAAAATTAATAAAATATAGACTCTCAAAAGAAATTTCAATCATTGTACTGTTAATATTTGGCTCTGTTGAGCTTGCCGACCACTGATCTACACTAATAAAAGAGAAACATGCAAATTGACCAACAACAGATGAATGGGTAAATAACGTGGTAAATAAATACAATAGGATATTTTCAGCCATCAAAGGAATTCTGATGCACACTATAACATGGATGAACCTTGAAAACATGCTAAGTGACATAAAAGGACAAATATTGTGTGATTTCAAGTAGGTGAATTTCTAGAGGAAGAAAGTAGGCTGGGAAGATGGAGGAATGGGGAAATACTAGAACTGTTCAGAGTTTCTATTTGGGATGATGAAAAATTCTATCAATTGTGGTGAAAGTTCCACAATATTGTGAATATATTCAATACTGAATCTTAACACTTAAAATGGATAAATGGTAAATTTTATGTTATGTATATTTTATCACAATTTTTTTAAATGGTTTAAAAACCAGCATTGAGGAACCACATTTCTTGTTCTAACAGTGTGCAACCTGACCATAGCCCCTCCTAAAAGAGGAACATGCAAATTGACCATCACTCCACTATGCCCACCAGCCAATCTGGAGGGAATATGCAAATCAGAAGGCCAAAGGAAGTGTGTGTGTGGGGAGGAAGGATGGGTACTTTTGGTAACCCTGCCTACCAACGGGTAGGAAGAACAGTCATCTGATACAGTTCCCCTGAATCTACTTTTGCTTGAAACAAATGTGATCTTAACATAACATATTAGCATGAATTTTTATCCTTACGATTTTTACAAGAAAAACCAATGCAAGTTGGAGTTGTAGGTCTAGAAACTAACCTAATCATTCATTCAACAAACATTTATTGAGCACCTCCTTTAGGGACACTAAACTTAGTGAAGAAGGGTAAGAAATCCCTGCCCTCGAGGGGTTTGCATCCTGCTGGGAGAAACTAACATGTAAGCAAATGAGCACATTAGCCTGTGTTACAGGTCCTCCCACAATGACTATACACAAGCCTTACAGGGGGCAAAATTTATTATAAGCTCGGTGTTGGTCATATATCCCATTGTGTTGATTCAGTCCTTTGTCAGTTATTTACTCAGGTTTCTACCAAAATGATCACAGGCAGTGAGCTACTTCATATGTACTAGCATACACTCTGCCTAAAAGAAATGTCTTTATGGGGGAAAATCTCAACATCATACTTGGTCATAATTAGAGCAACATTTTAATAGAACCCCAATGCCAGTTTTAATCCTTTGTGTCTACTCTGTAAGTGGACTGTTACGTACTGGCAAGGTTATTTTCTGCCTTTGTCATCAACCTGACACTTGTTTACTTTTCTATCTCCCATTCCAGTGCTTAGTGCTGAGGTAAATGCAAATTCTTATCATGAGCCAAACTTAAGATTACTATAGGCAAAGAATGCTTACCTGGGCATCTGAATTAAATTCTCCAAAACTAAATAGCCTGGACCTTAACTCCAGTTCTGCTGCTTTTTCCTCTTCTCTCACGCAGTTCTCTTTCAGCACTTCCTTCTGCTCCAAAAGGAACTCGATGTTTGAATTTCTATGACAAAAGAGGCTTATCTGTAATAGGTGGTTTGGTGCAATAAAACATCACCCAGGAGTGTCAATACTCTTCCAAATCATGTGTTAGCAAGCCTATGTGTAGCCAGCCAAATCTGAGTTTATATTTGAAGACATTGCCAACATACATGCAACTTCTCAGGTTAAAATGGGACAAATGCACAGGGGCTGCTTTGAACCCCCATCAGGAAGCCTTTTTTTCCCCTCGGCTACCTTCCCTGACTCCCCCAGTAGAGCAGCAAAGCCAAGGTGTCGAGAACTCAAGTTGTGGTGAGATCTTGTCTGCATTCCCAAACCAGGGTTCCAAATAGACTCCCGACTCCCTCTCCTAGACATTCCGATAGAGATCTGGAGATGGATTCGGACATGGATCCCCTTTTCCTGCCCAACCATGCCCACCTGTCCTCCCCCTCCCCCCCCCATCATATTGTAGATGGGGGCACCATAGCTGTGAGGACAGAGAGGAGGCATGGATTAAAAGGATACATTAGTGGTAACAGGTGGCTGTGAGAGCATGATTTTTTATAACTTCTGAACAAGTTCATCTGTTCCAAAGTTCAATTTAACTGGACATTTAAGAAGACTTCTACCTTCCGGCCCAGAAGACTGTTCTGAAGAAGCTTCTACACAGTTTTACAATAGGTAGGTATAAAGATCTGTTCTCTGCGACTCAGAGCTGTTTACCAAAATGGTAATCATATAAAATTTTACAATAGGAAGGGGTGTCATGAGTCATCAACTCAGCCTCCTTCCCCTGACAGAAGTCCCTTTTACCATAGCCCTGATACATTGATGTGCATATTACAAAAAGATACAATATTTAAGTAACCAAAAAAGCTGTTTTGCCGAGGGGAGTCACAGCCAAGGGAAATGCATTTGTTAGCACTATCTCCCAAAGCCTGATGATAGGGAGAAATGGGTGTGAACGAAAATTAAGGCAGTAAGTGACACTTCCGTTCTTTTGAATCTTTTATTATTGCTAGTTGGGAAAATATTTTGACCTGTGAAAGGAAATAGGGTCTAAAATGAAACTAAAGCTAGTCTATTCTGTGTAAATATAGCTTCGACTCTTCATACTCTGCAATGGAAATATCGTTCATAAATATTTCATCTTAAATCCGGAGAGACCACTAGGAAGGACCCCCTCGTGAGTAAGTTGGACTCTGTCTCTGGTTAGAATTCGCGTAATAGGGTAAATCTACTTGTTTTCAATGACTTACACTTTATCCTGTATAAATTTTTCTCTTTTATTCATTTCTTCAAGGTTTTCATCTACATCTTGGGAATACTGTACCAAGGTCAGATTCTGCTCCTCCAGCTCCGTGAGGACTTGAAGTAGCTCTTCTGGTTCTTTGAAATAAATCTCTGGCTCCTAATGAATCAATAATGAAGAATATAATTCACTTAACACCATGCTGCCTAGGTACACATGACTTATCTAGAAAAATGCTTTCTGGAATACAGGCTGACTGTGAGGGAGACATGGGTGGAGATGGCAAAGGAGCCTCTTTCCCCGGGAGTGCTGGCCTCAAGAAGGGGCATTGGGGGTGGCAGGGGAGATGAAAGGTATTGGGAAAGTGGAAAAAGTGGGAGAGGAAAAGAGAAGCAAGGATGAAGCAGGAGAAGCAGGGCAGGAAAAGGGAAAGGGGTCTAGGGAAAGGCAAGGGGGGAGAAGTAGAAGGAAGATAAAGATGGGGGCTGCATGAAGGCCATTTTCTCCCCTAGTTTTAATTATTTTACATTTTCCAAAATTTTACGTTTAAGTAGGCATTATTTTAAGTAAGTTTAATTTTTATACACCCATATTAATCACATTTCCTATAGCCAGGAGGTGAAAACAACCTAAATGTCTATCAATGAATGGATGGATAAAGAAAATGTGGTATATCCATACAATGGAATGCTAACCATAAAAAGACAGAAATCCTGTAGCATGCTACAACATGGATGAACATAGAAAATATGCTAAGAAGCTAAACTATTCACAAAAGGACAAATACCGCATGAATCCACTTTCATGAGTTATCTAAAGTAATAAAACTCTTAGAACAGTGGTAACCAGGAGCTAGAGGGAGAGGGTTAGAGGAATTGTTCAATGGGTGTAGAGTTCCAGTGTTGCAATATGAAAAGTTATAGGGATCTATTGCACAATAGTTTGCATATATAGTAGTTAACACTGCCATACACTTAAAAATAGTTACGATAGTATTTTTTTTTTTTTTACCGTCATAAAAGAAAAGATGCCTTGGATAAGGTGTGCTTTATATAATAATGGATGGTGTTTTAAAGTGTTTTTTTGTCCGGCTGATTTGACTCAGCAGACAGAATGTTGGCCTGTGGACTGAAGGGCCCAGATTTGATTCCAGTCAAGGGCAAATGCCCGGGAGGCGGACTCAATCTCCAGTGGGGGCAGCTGATCAGTGATTCTCTCTTCATTGATGTTCCTAGCTCCCTCTCCCTCTCTGAAATCAATAAAAATATATTTTTAGAATAAAGTGTTTTGTGTTCCTTTAGAGTTTCTGTATCATATTTAGGGCGGAGTTAGCTCAGAGTCAATCTTGTAGCCATGAAGAGCTATTTTATTGAATGTCAATTTATCTTGCAGTTTAGTTCCTCAATATATCTCAAGCCCTAATCTATCCTAATAAAAGAGTAATATGCAAATTGACCATCATTCCAACACACAAGATGGCCAGTAGGGAAGGGCAGTTGTGGCAATCAGGCCAGCAGGGGAAAGCAGTTAGAAGGAACCAGGCCTCAAGGGAGGGAAGTTTGGGGGTGACAAGGCCTGCAGAGAAGGGAAGTTGGGGGAACCAGGCCTGTAGGGGAGGACAGTTTGGGGTGACCAAGCTGGCAGGGAAGGGCAGTTAGGGGCAACTGGGCCGCTAGGAGATCAGTTAGGCATTGATCAGGCTGGCACAGGAATGATTAGGGGGTGATCAGGCTGGCAGACAGAAGAAGTTAGGGGTCATCAGGGAGCAAGCAGGTGAGCAGTTGGGAGCCATCAGTCCTGGATTGTGAGAAGGATGTCCCAGATTGGAGAGGGTGAAGACTGGGCTGAGGAACACCCCCCTCCCATGTCCTCCCACCCCTCCCCCCACATGCATGAATTTCATGCACCAGGCCTGTAGTATTGTATATATAAAAGAGTAACATGCAGATCAACAGAATGGTGGAACAACCAGAATGACCACTCGACCAGTCGCTATGAGGCACACTGACCACTTCTTGGTCCCTCCTCCTGGCCAGCAGACTCCGATCCCTCAATGGTGAACGGGAACCAGGAGTGGGTGGCAGTGGCTGCTGGCAGCTGAGGAAGATGGCCCTGATCACAGGCCAGGTCTAGGGACTGTACCCACACATGAATTTCATGCATTGGACCTCTAGTGAAATAATACGCAGCCAGAAAGTGGCTATTTCTTTTAGAAGAATAATGTAGGTAACATGTCTCCAAAATTATTACCTACTTTAGCATTTATTTTTCATAAAATGTCTCATGACAAAGATGAACTATATATACAACTGAGGAACAGTATCAAAATCATTTTTCCTCTGGAAAGTTATGGAATAGTTGGAATAGGAAATTTTAATTTCAAAAGAAGAAATGAATATTTTACCAAACACAGTATTTAAATCAAGAAATATAATCTGGTTACCACTTCATATTCTATTTCATCATCTATCAAGCACTCCAAAGTGTCTTCCTCTGAACTTACAGATTCTCTGTAAAAGAAAAGAAAAAAAAATAAGATGCCTGATTTTTGAGTCATTTTCTGTCAACAGGTTTGCTTTCACTTCTAAATTTTCTTTGGAACCTGAAACCTAATTGTTTTCTCAATAGGCTGCTTAGCCTTTTAGGGAACTGCGTATCTCAGGAAGCAATGGATTCCATGAGTATGTCAAAGAAAACTAGATTCACCCAGACAAGGGTGATGTATGCCAACAATGAGTCCACCAGGAAGAGCTATACCAGATGGCACCAATTATTTGAGGTGCATCTATAAAGTCAGGTAATTTTCTCTGAGACACATGTCAACCTACATTGCCACATCAATTTTGTCCACTTTAACTCAGTCTTCTTGGGAATGGAAAGCGCCTTAGTCTTCAAAAGCAAGCTTGTAACCCTGAGTGATACCATATTTGCTTTTTAAAGAGCAGATTTTATTTTTAAAAACATCTTCCAATGAAAAAATGTTGGCTCTGGGTGATAATTTATATCATCAAAGAATAATTATGTGGCTCTGGAAAAATTCTTTAAGAAGGATGTATTGAAAATGATTGAAATATTTAAAAAGTAGGAACTTTCAAGTAGAGGGCAGTGATGATGGAGAAAGTGAGTCAATGGGTTGGGGGAGAGAGATACATGAAAGAATAAAATCATAGGAACCAAGAATAGAAAGGATGAAAGGACAGTCTACAGACTGAGAGAAAATATTTGCAAACCACAAAATCACAAAGTACTAGTATCTAAATATGTCAAGAATTCTCAAAACCCAACAGTTAATCCAGTTGGAAAACGAGCAAAAGACATGAATGGACATTTCACCTAAGAGGATATAAAGATACAAACAAACTCATGAAAAGATGTTCAACACCATCAGCTACTAGGGAAATGCAAATCAAAAGCACAGTAAGTTATACACATCTATCAAAATAGTTAAAGCAAGAAAACAGTGAAAATACCAAATACTGATGATGATGTAAAGAAACTGGATCCCTAATACATTGCTGGTGGGAATGTAAAATGGTACAGACACTCTGGGAAACAATTTGGCAGTTTCTCTAAAAACTAAACTTGTATCAACTATCCATCTCAGCAATTGTAGTATAGGCATTTATCCTAGAGAAATGAACTATGTTACACAAAAAGTTGTATAAATACATTTACAGTAATTTTATTCATTATAGCCCCAAATTGGAACCAATCTAGATGTTCTCCAGTGAGTGAATAATTAAATTGTAGTGTGTCCATACTACTCAGAAAAAAAAACAAAAAAAAAACAATTATTAATATACCCAACAGTTTGGATCAATCTTCAGAGAATTATGCTTAGTAAGACATCCAATCCCAAAAGGTTACATAGTGTGTGATTCCATTTATATAACATTCTTAAAATGATAAAAATCATAGAAATAGAGAACACTTTAGTGGTTGCCAGGGACTAGGGGAGGTGGAGAGGGGGAAGTGAATGCGATTATAAAGAGGCAACATGAAGAATCCTTTTGGGTATGTTCTGTATTTGATTGTCTCAAATACATTGACTATATTAATGGCAATATCCTGGTTGTGATATTGTTCTACACTTCTACAAGATGTCACCATTAAGGGGATCTGGGTAAAGAGGACATAGGGTTTTTCTACATTATCCTATCTAATAAAAGAATAATATGCAAATTAATCATCATTCCGCTATACCCACAAGCTACACCCACCAGCCAATCAGGAGCGAGTATACAAATTAATCTAACCAAGATGGGTGCAGCCACTGTGTGAGCAGGAAGCTTGGGATTCCCAGGCAATGGAGGAAGCCAAGCTCTCTGTACACCCTTGCAGGCCCAGGCCTCCACTCAAGACTACAAAGTTTCAATTATAGAAGATAAATAAATCCCAACAAAAATGGCTGCAGCCATGGAGCAAACAGAAGGCTTGGCTCTGCTCAAGGCTACAGTTTCAATTATAGAAGATAAGTAAACCCCAGATACCAGGGCCTGCAAACCACCATAGACCCCTCACCCAGGCTGCCTCATGCCCCAAGGGAACCTCCACCCTGATCCAGGACACCATTCAGGGCAAACCAGCTGGCTCCCACCCGTGTACCAGGCCTCTATCCTATCTAAACCTATCTAGTCAAAGAGTAATATGCAAATTGACCGTCACTCCAACACACAAGATGGCTGCCCCCATGTGGACACAAGATGGATGCCACAAGATGGCCAGCAGGGGAGGGAAGTTAGGAGGAACCAGGTCTAAAAGGGAGGGTAGTTGGGGGCGATCAAGCCTGCAGGGGAGGGCAGTTGGGGGCAACCAGGCCTGCAGGGAAGCAGTTATGTGTCAATCAGGCTGGCAGGCAGAAGCAGTTAGGGGCAATCAGGCAGGCAGGCAGGCAAGCAGTTGGGAGGCAGCAGTCCTGGATTGTGAGTCAGACAACCGTCAAGGGGTCCCAGATTGGAGAGGGTGCAGGCTAGGCTGAGGGATACCCTCCCCCCGGGCACAAATTTCATGCACCAGGCCTCTAGTTTCTTATAATCACTCGTAAATCTATAATTACCTCAAAATAAACATTCAATTAAAAACAAAGGTGATTGCTAAATGCCATAGTGCCCCTGAAATTCAGAGCACAGTACCTGCGTTGACTTTTGTCATGTATGACTGTCATGGATGCTGTGGTACTGGCCCAGATCCTTTCCTTGGGGCTGGGGTACCCAACCTGGGCATCAATTATATTTTCTTAAAGCTCCCTTGGGGTATCCAGGGTTGAAACAAACAACAATGCTGTATGTTCCTACTACCTCCGTTCTGAATGACGTGGTGAATTGCAAACACAGAGGCCAGCAGAGTAACCTAATGAATAGTTGGGCAGTAGACTCTGAGAGACAAAGACCCAAGGTGCAGGGGACAGGCAGTTTCTGCAAACAGCAGCTGCAGGCACTTCCCAGGGAATGCAGGGAGGCCTATGAGAACTCAGTCACCTCAGGAGCACACAGAAATGGCAACCACGAACTCCAATATCTGTTAGGATGGGTGTGGCTCTGTGGCAGTGTGATAAAGAAAAGGCTAAGAGAGATATTTGGTGAAAAACATTGTTCCCAAGAGAGGTCATCAAGCAAGTATTGTACTCTGATAAGGCCGGCTCGTCGTCCTCTAGGGTGGAAGAGTACTTGCTGAGTTGTTTTCCTGCTCACAATGTCCAAGCGAAGTCCACGTCATTGGTGATGGTGGAGGGGAAAAGAAATAACATATAATTAGAAATTAATTTTTGTTACTGGGTGTAAGATACTCATTATTCTGCACTGATATTCCCATTACTTAAATATATATATATATATATATATATATATATATATATATATATATATATATATATATTAGAATTATAATAATAGAAAATGAAGCTCTTTTATTCTATGGAAATTGGATTCCAAGCATAAGAATAAAATCAAAGGCACACTGGTAGGGGCCGGAGGGCATTTGCCCAAAACGATACGTGTCATAAATCAGGGACATAAATTGTGAAATAAGAGCCATGGTTCTATTGTTACCTAATCATATATGTTTCTAATCACAGGGTTGTTTTTTTTTTTAATTGAAGGGAAAAAATGATGGACACTTCAATTGTTACATGTGGTGGAGAAACCTACCATCGACACATTCAAGTCACCTGCGCACCTGTTCCCCCCACATCTACATGCACGTGTTCCCCCACATCTACATACACATGTTCCCCCCATGTCTACATGCACGTGTTCCCCCATGTCTACATGCATGTTCCCCTATGTCTACATGCACATGTTCTCCCCACGTCTACATGCATGTTCCCCTATGTCTATATGCACATGTTCTCCCCACGTCTACATGCACCTGTTCCCCCCATGTCTACATGCACATGTTCCCCCCACGTCTACATGCACTTGGTCCCCTCACATCATGTCCACACCCGATTCTGATTTGGAACTGAGCAGTGGGCAAAGTGATCTCAGGTCTTTTCATCCAGTGCCACCCGGGTCTCCCCAGACCATCTTTTCTTACACCAACACTCTTAGGACTTCCAGCGGCTCTTTCTGCTATTCTGTCTTGAAACCACAGCAGGTCTCACTTTTCTGCCCTCTCTTTTCCAGGTGAGCTTACAGGTCCTTGATCTCCACTGGGAGATGGGCACCTTTTCTGGTCTTACTTTTGTGAGTGAAGTCTCAGATCTCTCATGATACCTTGGCTACTTTTTCTCCGTGGATGTTCTCCTGAAACCGATATCTTCTTGGAGCTCTCGCTGTAGTCTATTTTCCTGAATTCTAGAAATGGAAAAGAAAGAGGGATGACCCACTTCTGAAAATTAGAACTTTGTCTTCGAGTGAAAGTAGCATCATTGTAAAAGCTTCCAGGGACAGAGATATAAGAAGGGGACATCGTATCCAATAAACTTAGGATGTAGACAGCAAGGACTGGTCTCTGGAGCAGGCAGAGCTCCTCCAGGGCACGAGGAGGTCTCTATCTCCTGCATCAGTAGGTTATAACCTCTAAAATCTCAGTGTGAGCCGTTCACTGCTCTGGATTCATTGCTTTATTTAGGTAATAAATATAACTGACTTTGTGTTCATTTACTCAAATCATTGTGGTTTTTAAAAATATATATTTCTTTTAAAAAAATATTTTATTAATTTTTTACAGAGAGGAAGAGAGAGGGATGGAGAGAGTTAGAAACATCGATGAGAGAGAATCATCGATTAGCTGCCTCTTGCATACATACCCCCTACTGGGGATGTGCTCACAACCAAGTACATGCCCTTGACAGAAATCTTTATTGCTTTCAGAGAGGAAGGGAGTAAGGAGAGATAGAAACATCAATGATGAGAATCATTGACCAGCTGCCTCCTGTATGACCCCTACTGGGGACCGAGCCTGCAACGCAGGCACGTGCCCTTGGCTGGAATCAAATCTGGGACCCTTCAGTCTGCAGGCCGATGCTGTATCCATTGAGCTAAGCTAGCAAGGGCTCAAATAGTTTTTTAAGGTGTTTATGGATGGGAGTTTCTAGGTATGCTATCATATCATCTGTAAATAATATACTTTCTACGGCTCAATGTATATATTTTTACTGCTTTATATCTGAAATTAACCCGAGTTTCCAAATTAATAATATATTATAACAGAGACAGTGAGAATCCTTGTTCAGGTTGTGCTTGAAATAGAAATTCTGACTATTAATAATCAGCAAATAAACATCGAAACTAAACATTTTAGAATTAGGGACATTTACCGAAATTGAAATGAAGAATGTGACTCACTTGTTAATATTGTGGAAAGACTCTCCTCTATTTTGTCTCTGCTTTTTGACAGCTTTGCCCTTCTCAGCGCTTGCCTGATTTGCCAATGTTTTGGAGACAATTTCATCAGAAAAAATCCATATTTAATGTACTCTCTAAGGAGGAATTCTGTTTTTGATATTTCACTACTCAAAGGAAATGAAAATATAATTAGATATACCTGTGTGAAAGCATGTTCACTTTTTATAAAAAGGTTTTACAAAATTCATTCTCTTGATTATGTATTTACTTAACAAAAATTCTAAGTATGGCTATGAAAATAGAAGCATCAATAAAATATAAGAAGAAATAACCAGTAGGAAATTTATTTGAATAACAGAAGCCCGAGGGTATGCACAGGTAGGGTAGACTGATGATAGTTTGACTCTACTTATTCCCCCTCCCCCCCCCCGAAGGAAATGTATTACATGTCAGACATAGGGAGACATTAGAAGGTAGCAATAGATGGTACTTGTGTGAGGAGAAGAAAGGACACTAACACTCATTGAGTACCTACTATGTAAGGGCGATACTCAGGAGGTGCTACAGATACAATTTCATTCTCAGTATAGCACTTTAAAATAGTTAGTGTCATTCCTATCTTTTGAAAGAAGAAAGACTGACTTACAAAGTCATCTGCCTGGTAAATCGTAGAGCCCAGCATTCAAACCTGGACTGAAAGCCTTTTTCCAGCCTCACATGGCTTTCCCATAATCTGATTTCAACATGGACACAAAAGGAATCCTATATAATAAAACCCTAATATGCAAATCCATTGAACTGTGGAACGACTGCTTGCTAGGATGTGCACTGACCAACATGGGGCAGAAACTCAATGCAGGAGCTGCCCCCTAGTGGTCAGTGCGCTCCCACAGGGGGAGCGCCACTCAGACAGAAGCCGGGCTCATGGCTGGTGAGCACAACCATGGTGGCGGGAGCCTCTCCTCGTTTCTGCTGCAGGCAGAAGGTAAGGAGTGAGGGGTCCTGGACTGTGAGAGCTCCAGACTGTGAGAGGGATGTCTGACTGCCAGCTTAGGCCCGATCCAGAGCATGAATTTTGTGCATCAGGCCTCTAGTGTTTAAAATAACAATGAAGGCCCTCAGGAAAGTGAGCTCCACCCTTATCCTTCTGAGCCTTCCTTATTCACACACACATCTTCAATATTCAATACCCTTATCGATATTACTCCTATATCAGCTTCAGTACTTCTTTGGGTTAGTAGCATCCTAAAGCCCTGGTGTGTGAGTGATATTCAAGAGTCAAACCTGGATGTTTTCACCCTGGCCGGTGTAGCTCAGCTGGTTGAGCATCAACCCATGCACCAAAAGGTTGCTGGTTCAATTCCCAGTCAGGGCACATGACTTGGGTTGTAGGCTCAGTCCCACTCGGGGGCATGCAGGAGGCAGCCAATCGATGATTTACTTTCAGATAGATATTTCTCTTTCTCCCTCTCCCTTCCTCTCTCTCTAAAAAAATCTTAAAAACAAACACACACACACACACACACACACACACACAAACAACCCTGGATATTTTCTTCTATAGTCAAGTGTATCTTACTTGATTTATGTTAAATATCTAAAGAAGCTCATGGATCACCAGTCACAAGACGGTGGTAGTCCCTCATTATACCACCACTTAGCCTCCCAGGTGTGCAACAAAAAACAGAGCTAGTGCAGCAGCTTGGCTCAATGGTTGAGCATCTACCTATGAACCAGGAGGTCAAGGTTGGATTCCCGCTTGGGGCACATGCCTGGGTTGCGGGCTCAATCCTCAGTAGGAGGTGTGCAGGTGGCAGCCATGTTTCTAACTCTCTCTCTTCCTTTCTCTCCCTTCTCCCTTCCTCTCTGAAATAAATAAAAATACTATATCATCTATATCTATATCTATATCTATATCTATATCTATATCTATATCTATATCTATACATGTGTTTACACACACACACACACACACACACACACACACATATATATATATATATATATATATTTTTTTTTTTTTTTTTTTTTTTTTTTAAAGAACAGAGCTAATTTTGACTAGAATTGCCCTCCTTCCAAGCAAAAGCTTAGGAGCCAGCCCCTTTCCCGTTGTAAACAGACTCCCAGCCCTCCCTGCGGGAGAGAGTCACCGTGGCCCATGAAGAGAGAAGGAACAGAGAGCAGGCACTTGCATCCCTGGCTCTGTTACCAGCTAGCTTCTGCACATCGCTGAGGTGATAAGACTCGAAAACCATCAGCACGTTTGTTCAGAAAGTCCATTGTGCTTAAATACAGAGCTTTATTCAATTACAGGCAGCTACTCTAGTTCTGTAAATAGAACAAAGGAGAGAAGGGAATTCTCCCTCTTGGAAGCGCCATCAGCTAGCTCCTAACATAGACAGGCTACTGTGGCCAGAATGTGTTTGAAACAACTGGTTCCAAAGAAGCTGCCCCCCGGGTCATTTGCTACATTTTAGACAAGCTGTAGTCCTTCCTCCCAAAAAGCGAGGACATAAGTTTAAGTCTAGGACTTGGTTTTCGAGCAGTGCTAACCATTCTCCAGAAGAAAAAAGTTCTAGCATGCTTTGATTCCAAGACTACAGAGTCTCTCGAATCATTGGCATTACTGCCCAAGGGTGATGACAGAAGGAAGCTTCTTTAGATATTTAAAATGAGATCCAGGTGACTATGGAAGAAAGCATCCAGGTTGGGAAAAAAAAACTAAATACTGAGAGTGTGTCGGGTGGTGTTATAATTTTATCTCAATTCCTTTTTTTTTTTCTTTTTTTTTTTGTCACTATGATCTGGGTTTTTAACATCAATGCTAGGTTCATCTACATGTGCAATTAAATTTACAAAATACCGCCAATTGTAATTGTAAGATCATTGTAAAATGAATCCTCACTGCAGAGATGTTAAAATGTGCAGAGAAATGCACCTTCGAATGAAAGAGAAGGGACACTTAGAAAATAAAATTTGTGTACTCCTAGCATTGGTTTTCTTCTTTCCAGAGACTTTCTTTCTTGGCTTCTGTATTGACAAGTTAGAGAAAGGTTTCCACAGACCTCACTGTACTCTCCTGAGACACAGACAGAAATGATCCTCAATGAACAGATTCCTTATTCTAAAAATGTGGTCAAGTGTGTGACATCATCACTAGTCAGAGTTATTCCCACCCATGTCCCTCGGGGCACAGACAGGACCTGGTGGGATGTGCACACCGGGTCAGAGAAAGCCATGGCGGCCTCACCTTTTCACCGCCTGCACCTCCATGGTGGCCTTCTTGAGCTCCGCCGTCATCTGGAGCTTGTTGATGGTTTCCTGTGCTGCGCTGGAAAGGGACACACCTGTTAGTTTGTTCTGAGCTATGTTCTGAGAAGTGGGAAAGGGGAGAGAGGAGGGCAAAAGGCGGTGTGGCTAAAGCGAGAACACGAACATTTTAAGGGCGTCTATGGATCTCTGGTCATTTTCTCGAAGGAACTCTTCAAAGGCAACTGCGTCTTCTTGCAGCTTTGTTTCTGCTTTGAGGATTTGCCGTTCCCTCATCAGTATGTGCTTATCATACCTGGTGATTGTGTTCTGTTTGGTTTGCACAGCGTACTGGGGACATGGGAAACAGAAGTGCGTCGGGAACAGTATTCACATTTCTGGCACACGTCAACAGTCTCATCATAAAGGGGCAAGTAACTTGCATTCTATGGGGGTTTTGGGGTTAGAAATGACGGGATGCCCACATGGGGGAGCGGGCGATGGCCTTTATTTGGGAGATCATAGGCAGGAGACTAATCCATCTTTCACTTTTATGAAGAGGCTCAATATTGCTCCAAAATGGCTGGTCCCCACAAATCAAAACTAGCTACAGACTGCCCCAAAGAGCAGGGCCACCTGGTGTTACCCACAGTGTCCCTCCCATGTCCTCTGAGCATTGGAAAAGCAGCTGTCTGCAGCCTCAAAGGCTCCTCCCCCAGGAAGTACCAAGGGAGAATCAGGTTCCTCCAAGCCAGCCCGAGTGACAGTGCTCCACCTCAAAGAGACCCGTTCAGATCCTCGGATCTAACTTTGGCATCATGCTTCTATATTTTTAAGAACAGAATGGAAGGATCCAGTTGGATCCATGGGAAAATAAACTATAAATAAACAAAGCAACATACATTATAATAGAAATGAACTGAAACCATATAAATACAATAATTTTAAGGAAACACAACCAATAATTAGATAACTCCATGTTTATAATTTTTTTTTCCATTTATTTCTTTGTTCACCAAGTATTGAGTGACTATTGTGTGCCAGGACTTTTTTTTCAGTGGTGTTAATAGAGCAATGGACAAAATTGCTTTTGTGGGGCACACACTCCAGTAGATGGGGGGGAGGGGGGGCGAGGAAAGACTCCCTGATCTGGTGAAAATTAAACCGACACTGGAAGGAAGGAGGAACAAATCAAGCGGACACCGGAGGAAGGAATGTTCTCCCAGAAGGAAGAGCCTCTGTGCTAAGGCCCTGAGGCCACAGCATGGGTGATGTGGCCCAGGAACAGCAAGGAGGCTGTGTGTCTGGAGCAGAGGGAACAAAAGAGAGATCAGAAATGAGATCAAAGAGAGAGCTGGACACCAGATACATCATTCATGGTCCCCAGCAGCGGAGGGCGTGGGTGAGAATAGACTTCTAACGCTATTCTGTGTAGAGAACAGACTGACCACAGGGACTGGGGGGGTGGGGGGTGGGGGGCGGCAGGAGACCAGTGCTTTGAATCTATAAGAATTTATGCAAGAGACATCGCTGATACGGACAACAGTGGCAGCAGTGGGGCGTGATTGTGGATACATTCAGAAGTAAATATTTAGAAGTGTATTTGGGCATGGGTTGTAAGGAGGCGGAGTGGAGGATAATGCCACCAGATTGGGCCTGAGCAGCTGCGGGGGTGGAACCGCCGTTTACCACGACAGGGAGCAAGCACCACGTGAGATGTAGGTTTTCAAGGACAGCGAAGGGTATAGCACAGTTTAGAAACGAAGGTCTGAGCTGCCTGGCGAGCATCTAAGTGGAGCTATTAAGAACAACCATTGCATTTGCGAGTCTGAAATCCAGGAAAGAGGGTCGGGCTGGAGAAACACCTTGCAAGTTGCTAATGGAAGTGGAATTTAAACGTGGGCCTGGAGGGGGGTAGATGGAGCTCAGCGTGAGAAGTGAGCCTCGGACCATCCCAACATTTGGAGGTCAAGACGGAGAGGAACAAGGAAAGAAGACTGTGAAGGGGTGAGCAGCCAGTGACCTGGGAGAACCAAGAGACAGTGGGTCCTGGGAACCAGCTGAAGAAAGTATTTTGAGAAAGAGGAAGCGATTCAATGGGCCGCAGTTCAAATATGGCACTGGCACCCATGACACACGTGGTCTTGGTGGGATGATGATGGCAAAGCCTGATTGAAGTGGACTCAGGAGGGGAGAGGAAGGGCAATAGGTCTGGGCAGGTGACAGAAAAATCAAAGGGCGAGGTGAACACTGGGCAATGTTATGCAAGAATCTTCTATTTGACTATGGCGAGAAAAATGTACTCATACTACCTGGAGCAGAAACCTGCCTCTCTGGTCATTAATAAATTCATGGAGAGACCTTTTTGCGTCTGCACCTTTAAAGAAAATTGAAATTGGCTTAGGTTGAGCTCATTATCCCTCAAAGATGTACCAAATAAAACTATGTGGTTAAATTATTGCGTACGTTATGTACTGTTTCTGGACTTAAAAAAAAACACAACGGATTTCATAAGAATGACTACCAATTATTTTGGGTCCATATTATTCCAGGAATTTTCTTAGACACTTTAAGTCACCGTTTTTGTTTAATCCCAATAATAACCCCAGTAAGGTCCTAACCGCATCCTGAATGGGAGGTCCTGAAGCTCAGAGATGTGAAGGTGCTTGTCTGAGATTACACAGCTGAGGAGGACTGTATTTCAGACAAAAATGCCCAAGTACCTTATCTGTATATTTAATCAGCAGAAACTGACAACCAGATTCCCATTGCCGACAGAGCCCAGGTGGCCTTGGATAATACCGAACAGTTCTACTGTCTCCTTTCTAAGAGCCTGCCCGGCCCCATTCACCCTTCAGTGGCCAGTGGCTCCGGGAGCCTTCTGCAACGCCACACCTCCCAGCTGCTCTCTCAGAGCTGCGAGCTTGGCGGGCACGTTTTCAGGGAGCCGTCTGGTGCAGAACGCTTTCTAAAACATGTCATGTGTCCTTTAAAGTGTTCTCGATGCCTTAGGATTCACCATGCGACAGAGGGGACCTGAAGACACGAGACACAGACTGAACCCAGACCTGCCCTATCAGCGGTGCAGTCACAGACCTCGTCTGCTGCCTTTTCACACAATAATGCAGAGCATGCATCTCCGAGAGCCTCTAAATAAGTTAACATACTTCCCTTTCCCACACTAATTACTGAACCCGAAGTTTCTTCCTAAACAGTCTTCTTGTTCTCTGAAAAAAAAAAAAATTTTTTTCCCCCCATAATTTGAGAAAGTGCCTGGACTTTGTGAGCTAGAGAAATGTTTAAGTTATTAGAGCAAATCCTGAATACTTGATCTTCCTTCCTTCCTCCCTTCCTCCTTTCCTTCCTCCCTCCCTCCCTTTCTGTCTTTTTAAATTAAAAATTTTGCATAAGACTCATTTTGGAGGAAGATTTCATCAGCCCGTCTTCCTGGTATTAGTCACTTTAGGCTTGTAAGCTTCAAACTGCTTTGTCTCATTTGTGGGAGCTTCTTGATCTCAAAGGTAGGAAATGGCCATGATGTTTTGATCCCCAGACTGCTCCCTTTCAGAGACAGTAATCAATAGCCTGTAGTATGTTCGCTGCATAGGTCATTAAAACAGGCTATGTCTTTGCAACAAGAGGCAAGTATGTAATTCCATTAGCTTACTGGTTCTGGATATGTGCGTTGTATGGCCCAGACCATCAAAACTTCTCTTCAGAAGGACTTCTCTTCAATTCGGTTCTAGATGTAGAAGTAGACCTGAATTTCAATAGCCAGAGCCATTACCTTCAATACTCTGTGATTTTTGGCAGTGACTTCCTTCCTTAGAGCCATGAAAATGAGTAACAGTCTGTGTCTTAGGAAAGTAGGTTTTTTATTTAAAATAGATTTTTTTTCCCCCCTCCGGACTCAACCCTCATGCACAACCCCCACCACCACATTGGGAGACAGCACCTTTTGTGTTTCTCGCCTTCAGAAAAGCCACCAGGTCTGCTATCAGTGGGAAGTATTCAGAACTATGCTTTTTAAACTGACAGCCATTCAGACTTACCTTCTGTTATTCTGAGAACAAGGGTGGGATCCAGCCCAAACTTTTCGAACGAGGAAGCAGCTGCGTCAGCATGGGCTATCTCGCTCAGGTGGGAGCGACTCTTCATCCGAGATGAAAACGTCGACTTTTGGTGCAACTTCCTGCCACGGTTCAGGACTTTTTCCTGCCCGAGCGGGGAAATGTGAGAAGGTTTCCAACACACGAAAATAACATTATCTTAAAAGAGACCATCTGTAAAAATATCATTCGCAACAAGTCCCTTTCTCATCTCTGAAAAACTGTGTTTAGGTTTCAGTTCTTCTCACACGAGGCAGAGCACAAATGCAAAAACATTCAACCTTTACTCTAAGATAAACGTGTGTGTGTGTGTGTGTGTGTGACAAATATGAAACTGGAAAACGTTGCTGAAATATAGTGGCAACCATACTTTGGTAAAAACTGCTGTTTGAATTTTAAGTTTGCTATCTGACTTCGACCTTCGATTACTTGCTTGTAGTTTCGGGAGACTGATTCCCACTGACTCGGTGGCTTCGGGGGTAGAAACTGTGAATAACCTTTAGTTCTGCTTTTGTGTTATGGGCAGGGTAGGGCCACATTCCAATGTCTAGCAGGATGTGACTGGGAACCAACCCTGCGGGCTGTCCCCAGTCTTTAGAATTTAGTCTTTAGGATTTTAGGAACAAAAGGAAAATGCTTGCGGTTTAAACCTTTAAAAGGAATTGCCTACCCCTGAAACGGTGCAGTCGTTTGGAGACCACCTGCGTGTGGGGCTCTCCCGGCTGTCCTGGCCAGTCAATAAATCCTTGCCTGCTTTTTTTTTTAATTAATTACCGTATTTTTCGGACCATAAGACGCTCCGGACCATAAGACGCACCAGTTTTTAGAGAAGGGAAATGAAGAAAAAAAGATTCTGAAACAAATAGTGTCCTAAAATATTTTATGTGCATTAAAACCCAACATCACAGTCATAAACACATGTAATCAACCCTGTAAAGTAAACAGCAGCATTTAGAACCATTTTAGAGCCGGGCAAGCACACAGAGACAACACAGAGCCGGGCAAGTAAAAAAAAACTTTTTTTTAAAAGTATATGTGTAGGCTATATTTGGACCATAAGACGCAGGGACTTTTTCCCCCCACTTCTGGGGGAAAAAAAGTGCGTCTTATGGTCCGAAAAATACGGTAATCAGCCTCTGGTGGTCTTATTTTTGAACCCAGGGTTCGACCCCACAACAGTTGCTCTGGTCTCATGGTGACAATCTCATGTGGCCCCAAATGCAGGGACTTAAAAATTCCACTGATTTGAAAGGAATGATTCTGTGGGATTGAACATGCTACTTTTTTAATATCTCTCTAGTAGGCATTAAAAAATAGCTTCCTAATTTTGTGAAATTTTTTTTTAAATTTTGGATACTTTCAATCAAACTATAGGACACGTGCACAAAACCCTCATCCTACAGGTGATTGATTATTGCGTATTCCTGGGTATTTTTCTCACCCTTTATTTCCAAAAAGAAGCAAAGCAAACCTTGTGAAATCTGGACCATGCGATGTAAGCAGTGATAGTAACGGCAAGGCACACTGCAAAGTGAGCCTCATCGCTGAGGCAGCTTCATACCACATAATTCCAAAGTGACACCCTCTTTTCCACTCTTACTTAGTCTTTCTTCCCTGCTCCCTGGTACACCCATAGGCAGGCTGGTATCTGTATCCGCGTGGCAGGTTTTGACTTATTCTTAACAAAGCTGCTTCTGTTTATCTCCTCAGTGGAGTCTTTGCATGCACACGTACACACACACCACCACTACCACCTCTCCCTCTTCTCTCCAAAAACCATGTTCTTTAAATTTCCTTTGTATGCCTCTATTACTGTATTTCATCAATCCTAAGATGCCACTTACTGTAAGATGCACTGTTCTTATATGCACTGCCAATTATGCATGACATCCCATCGATGTAAGCTGGAGCCCAATTTCAGGAATGAGAAAATGTGAAAAAATGTGGCCCTTAAAATCAAGGAAGTGCCCCAGCTGGGTTAGCTCAGTGAATAGAGCATTGGCCTACAGACCCAAGGGTCCTGGGTTTGATTCTGATCAAGGGCACATAACTCCGTTGCAGGCTCCTCCCTGGCCTGGGGCAGGAGGCAACCAATCTATGTCTTTCTCTCACATCGATATTTCTGTCTGTCTTTCCCTCTCTCTTCCACTCTCTCTAAAAATATCCTCGATGAAGATTTTTTTTTTTTAAGTCAAAAAGCATGTTTAATTGTGGACTATGGCTTTGGCATAAATCTGATGTTCAGACCACTACTACAGTGAAAACTCGTAGCATCACCTGGTGGCAATTAATCAATGTGTTTCTCTCGCATTGCTATTTCTCTCTGTCTTTTCCCCTCTCTTTCACTCTCTAAAAAAATCAATGAAAAAGTATCCTCAGATGAGGATTAAAAAAAAAAAGGGGGGGGGGGGAAGGATTACACCAAACTGTTATGATTGACAGATCAAGGATTTTCTGTAAAAAATAAAAATAAATTTAAAAAATCAAGGAAGTAAGTAACTGTCACAGTGAATTGTAGTGGTGTGGTGTGTCTGTCTTCCACCACAGCGGTTAATCATTAGGTCCCCACCATGGGCTGGATGCTGTTCTATCTTGTGTGTGTGTGTGTGTGTGTGTGTGTGTGTGTACACACCACCCCCCAGCACTGTGTGGCACACCCGTCAACATCTGACACAGTGGCTTACCCCAGCAAAGTTCATAAAAGGGATGGAAAAGAGGGTATGTTTCTAACATTACCTTTTCAAATCCCATTTGGGATCTTAATAACACCTTACCTGCCTCCTTGCCTCTATTTCATTTTCTTTGAAAAGAAAAAGATCTCTGAAAAAGATCTTATATGGCCTTCCCTTTTTGATTGGATCATCGCTTATTTTCTCTACTACAAAAGAAAGAAGGAAACATTTCTGTCATCTCTCCTCTGCTAACCATCTGGCTCCCACCAATCAGGGGAGAGAGTGGGACCCATGGGAGGAGGGTCCAATCCGCTGGTCGCCTCCCCCCTGGAAGTGGGGTCTGGGTGTGGGGAGCAGGAGCCATCGCCCATCCATCTGTTTCCCAGGGCAGTGAGCACAGTGCTTAGAGATTCACGGGGCCTGAGACTATGTCTGTTGTGTGAGTAGATAAAGGGGGCCTCTTCCAGGATAGTGGGAACATATCTTGAGATATTATCATGTTGATTCTTCCCATCCCTACAAATACACCCACCATTACCCTTACACCACCATTTCCACCACAATAGACACATCCAATACCCTTAGGGAGATCCTCAGGCTAGCCCAGAGTCCTAAAAAAGAAAGTCAAAGATAATGAGTGCTGGCAGGAATGTGGCGGACTTGGACCCCCATCCACTGCTGGTGGGAGTGCAGAATCCTTTGCAACAGTTTGGCAGTTCTCCAAAAACTTGAACACAGAGCTGCCATATGCTCTAACCATTCCCCTCCTAGATATATACCCAAGAGAACTGAAAACAGTTGAATGCCCCTTGGATTGAAAGAGTTTTCTTTTGAGAATTGAGAAGTAGAAGAGAACTTTCTCAGCAGGTGGTGCCTAAGTTACTTGCGTAGAGACCGTGTCTGATGATGACTGGGTAGTACGCTCCTTTTCTTACTCTCCCAGCCCGCTATGGAGACTACTCATGCTAGGCACAAAGCAAGAACTCACGGACGAATTTCTTCCTCACCTTCAGAAGTCAGTGTCATCGGCCAGAAGTATGACATTTTGTCTCCTGGCTCTGTCCAAAAGAAAAGAAAATGCACTTTAAAAATTCTATTAACTTTGCATAAAGTCTCTAAATTCAACTGCCAGTAACTCCTAAATAGGCTTTAGCACATTTATTTATTTATTTATTTATTTATTTATTTATTTATTTTCTGCTTAATCCTCCCCTGAGGATATTTTTTCCATTGATTTTTCAGAGAGTGGAAGAGAGGGAGGAGGAGAGGAAGAGAAACATCGTTGTGAGAGAGACTCATGGATTGGTTGCCTCCGGCACACACACTGAACGTACAATGCAGGTATATGCCCATGACCAGGAATCAAACTTGAGACCCTTCAGTGTGTGGGCCAATGCTCTAGCCATTGAGCAACATTGGCCAAGGCATAGGCTTTTAAAAGTAGTGCATACACAAACTCTTTGACCAAGCAATTTCATTTCTAGGAACTTACCACAAGAAAATAATCAGATCACTGGGCAAAAAAGTATGTACAATAGTGTTTATTGGAATGTTATTTATTTATTCTTTTAAACCCTCACCCAAGGATATTTTTTCATTGATTTTTAGAGAGAGTGGAAGAGAGAGGGAAATATCAATGTAAGAAAAAAGAGTTGGTGAAAAATTGATTGACTGTTAGTGTTAGGTCGAGGCAGGGGGGAAGACCAGAGCCGATGCAAGCATCTGCAAGGTGGATGGTGACAAAGACAGCTGGCTAGCTGGCACCTTCCTAGGGCCTTCCTAGACCCTGGCCCGAGGCAGGAATTTCACACCTCTCATGCCCTCCACCCTCCCCTCCCTAAACAGCTGTATAAAAGAAGTACCTATGCCGCTTTTTGACTCGAACTTCCCTGGCCCACCCTCAGACCAGCCAGCTTCGCCTGGGAGCGCAGGTTAAAACCTTCCCCCCTTTTAATGGCCTGGATTCCGTGTCTTGCTTCTGCATCTCAAACCTCTCAGCTGGGACCTTACACTTAGGTTGAGTCTTGTAGGAGATTTTCTTAAATTTCCACTTTGCACTTAGATTCTGCCATCTCATTCTTGTCCTCCTTTTGATCCTTCAACCTTCTGTCGATCTGAATTCACTCTCCTCCCCATCCCCACTCCTGTTCCACTTATTCATTAAGTCTATCTGCAATAAACACCTGATCATGGGTTCTGACACTTTTTCACTGATAGAAAAAGTAGACGAATTCCCGTTCCTCTTCGCCAACTGTTAATAGCAGTTGTATCTGTTCTAATTTCACCTCTCCAATAATTCATAGAACATGTAAATAAGATGAAGAGTCTCTGAAAGTTGTTATATTTCTGTACTTCTATATGTGTTAACCCCCCTACTGGTTAATGAACTGATTGAAGAAAAATATATGAGAGAAGAAGAGAATCAGCTATTCCTAGGTAGAGATTATAAAGTGCTCTGAACTAAACCAATATGATGCACCAACCAGGAAGGAAAAAAACAAAAATCCAAGCTGGTGAATGTCTTTACTGTGTAAAATAAAAATAGCATGGTGACTACACAATGGCTCAGTGCCAAAAGAGAGGGGAAATGTTGAACCCCATAGCACATGACTGAAAATTCACATCTAAAACACATATTCAAATTCATCTTCCGTTAGCTGAAGAAGATAAAGAGCTTAGAACAACCAGGGATTTAAAGTGCTGCTGTGTGTGTGTTGCCGAAACCAGTTTGGCTCAGTGGATAGAGCGTCAGCCTGCAGACTGAAAGGTCCCGGGTTCCCGGTTGCGGGCACATCCCCAGTAGGGGGTGTGCAAGAGGCAGCTTATTGATGATTCTCTCTCATCGATGTTTCCAACTCTCTATCCCTCTCTCTTCCTCTGTAAAAAATCAATAAAATATATTTTACAAAAATTAAAATAAAATAAAATAAAATAAAAAAGTGCTGCTGTGTGGTTGCAAACCATCACTTTCACTTTCAGACATGGCATAGGCTAGTGGCTAAGAGCATGGATGCTCATTCAACTCCACCAGGTGATTCTCATCATGAGAGAAGGTTGGGAAACACTGATCCTCACACTTCAGTTCCCCATCTTTCAAAAGGGAGGGTGCGAATAGCACCTACCTGCTGGGACTGTTAGGTGAGTTAACATATGCCCCGCCCCCTGGGCAGCACCAGGTGCCATGCCAGTGTAACCCAAGGAGGAAGCATGCTAAGGAGGGGAGGTACCTGGTGTGCCTGAGAAATAGCCAGGACACTGGTGTCCTGTAGGCACAGTAAGGGAAGGGGAGTGATAGATGAGATTAGAGAGATAACAAGGGCCCTGAGGGTCATTTACTCAGGGAAATGAGAATCGTAAAATACCGTATTTTTCGGACCATAAGACGCTCCGGACCATAAGACGCACCAGTTTTTAGAGAAGGGAAATGAAGAAAAAAAGATTCTGAAACAAATAGTGTCCTAAAATATTTTATGTGCATTAAAACCCAACATCACAGTCATAAACACTTGTAATCAACCCTGTAAAAGTAAACAGCAGCATTTAGAACCATTTTAGAGCCGGGCAAGCACACAGAGACCACACAGAGCCGGACAAGTAAAAAAACTTTTTTTTTTTAAAGTATGTATATGTGTAGGCTATATTTGGACCATAAGACGCAGGGACTTTTCCCCCCCACTTCTGGGGGAAAAAAAGTGTGTCTTATGGTCCGAAAAATACGGTAAATCACTCTGACTGCTGAGCTGAGAAGACTATAGAAGGAGATGGGAGTCCAGTAGGGAAGGCAAGAGATAATGAGGTCTCAGGATAGTAGTGGAAGTGGTGAGAGGTGGTCAGACTCTAGGTAAATTTGGAAATTAGACCTACGGAACTGGCTGATGGTTTGGATGTGAGGTATGAGATAAAGAGCCCAGCAAAGAAAGGATGGAGTTGCCACCAACAGAGACAGATAAGCTGTGAGGAAAGGAGCACAATCAAAGCTTCAGTTTGGAACTTGCTAAATCTGAGATGTTTATTAGACATCTAAGGCAGTGTTTCCCAACCTTCTCTCATGATGAGAATCACCTGGTGGAGTTGTTAAAACACAGATTCCTGAATCCCAACTAAGAAGTGCTAAACTAGAATTTTTGGGAACATATAGGTAAAATTGTATACTTAACTAGTGCTCTAAGACAGATTTTATATACAGAGCACTAAGTTAGGTATGCAATTTTACCTATATGTTCTCAAAAATTCTAGTTTAGCACTTCTTAGTTGGGATTCAGGAATCTGTTTTAACAACTCCACCAGGTGATTCTCATCATGAGAGAAGGTTGGGAAACACTGATCTAAGGGACCTAAATGTAAAATACACTGTTCTTTCACTCAAGTACCTTGCTGGTTGATTTTTTTAAAAAAATTGTATTCCTCTAACATTATGCAATTCTATGTGGTCCCTGAGTCGGGTCCTTTGACAGGCATCCTAACGGGAGCTGCTTGCAGGCACTGTGGAAGACCCTGGCCTTTGGGGTCAGCGTCGAATCCTGCCTTTGATTCTTATCAGGGCTTTGTTTTTCCAGGCCTATCCAGTGAACTCAGCGCACCTGAGGTTCTTCTGTCAAGTATGAATTCTACCACCTTTCCTACAGGCTTGTTGCAATTTTCAAACACAGATAACATATGCAAAGTGCTTAGTCACAGTAGGCTGATAGGGAGGTAATTGCTCATGCTGTCTTCAAGGTAGGTATCTGGGTGTGTGTCCTCTTTCTCATCTAGTGAACAATTGACAGCATTTGGAACGAGTCGGAGGGATAACTGACAACCAGCTTTTGTGAGAAACCCTGCAGTAAAGTTCTTGAAACCAGAGTCCTTGCAATGTCGAGGCAAATTTGGGGAGTTGGACCCAGCTTAGTGCAGATCTTTATCATTTCAAGCTTCTGGGAAGCAGAGAAAGAGGAGTGGGGTTTTATAATGCCTGAACCCACGTCCTACCTAGACCAACACTACATAAATTGAACGATAACAATATCGACCAGATATTATTCGACGAAGTTTGAATTTCTCAACAACTCTACAAACTCAAAAATGAATAAATAAATAAATAAATGGATTTCCAGATCCCTTCAATATGAGCTAAGGAATTTAATCTCCCAGATGCAAATACAGATTTAGACAGATTCTCTCAGACCTTTCCATTTGATTCCACCTCCTTCCCACCCACTTGGACAAATATTAGGAGAAGGAGCTGTGAACTGTGTCCTCTCATTAGACCAGACCTAGCACTTATTTGTTTACCCGAGAGCCAGGAGCCACAGGTGACTGTCCTTTGTGATTAGGTCAGAAGCTGGACACAGGGATGAGGCAATTACCTTCAGCGTGACCTTGAAGGCCCCTCTGACGTCAAGCTAGCTATGTAGTGTGGACTTTTCTATTGACATTTCTGACTGCCCCTTTTGCAAACTGAAATAAAATAAAATAAAATAAAATAAAATAAAATAAAATAAAATAAAATAAAATAAAATAAAATAAAATAAAATAAAATAATAAAATAAAATAAAATAAAATAAAATAACTGGAGGTCAAGTGGAAGGAAGATTGGGGAAAAGAAATCAGCCCAGGTGAGTCAGATGATGTGAAAAGGACTCTATAAACAAAGAGGTGCTAAAGGGATATTGATTATTACTAAGGAGGAACCTTAGCCCTACCTCTATGATTATTGAACAGCGACCAGGGAGAATGACAATGCACTCTCTTCCTTTTTGCTTCTGCAAACCTCTTATTTGCAAGATCGTATCAGGCCATACTGTTTATCTTGATTGTAATCAGGTGCCCACAGTTCACCCACAGATATAAATCCTCTTAAAAAAAAAAAAAAAAGTTCTTAGACTTGCCAAGAACTTGTAAGCTTTAAGTATCATTTTGTGAAGTCAGAAGAGGTCCTAGTACTATTGAAATCTAATCTTTAACTTAATAGTAATAATAAATAATAATAGCTATGACTTATTTAGAGATAGGCACTGGGCTAAGGGATTTACATTCCATCGTATTTAAAGCTCAAACAAGTCCATAAAGTAGAAACAATGATCCCCATGATATGGATGAGAAAACTGAGGCTCAGCGAAATTAGTTTTCCAAAGTCAAATAGCTCATAAGAAACAGAAATGGGATAAAGACAAGTTTATTGAACCCCAAAGTTTTCTATTCTTCTATGATTTCTTTCCACACTTTACAATTGCATAAATCTGCAAATATTACTAATAATGGCAAAACGTTACATTTGAGTCTTTAGCATAAATTTTATCATAGAAAATTTTAATATTTTTCTATGAATTAGTGTCTCTGTGTTTCTATTTTTCTACTATTTCTACTTTTCTCTATTTATCTCTATATATTCTATCTTTCTTATAAAAAATGTGCATAGACACATACATCTGTTTGTGTCTGAGCTATTATGAATGATCTATGAATTTTTTTGCCCCTTTTGGGTCTCTGTTACATTGTCTACTGAGTTATTTTTCATTTTGATATTGTTTTCTTTCGTTGTTCTCTCTTTTCTACTGGACTGGTCTCTTTTATAAACACAATATGAAGCTAAAGTATAATCTTATTTATTGTGTTCCTCTAAAAAATTTTTTTGCCTTATGTACTTTGTTTATAAATGGCTTTAAAGTGGCACTAAATTGACGAACTTTTATAGTTCATGTTTTAGGGTATGTTATTGCATACTTAAAGTGTCTAGCAGACCTAAGACAATCTTCTACTAAAAGAATATCCATAAGTAACGTAATTAAGAAACTCCAAACCAAAACCCCGCCTATTTTTCACAACTGACAGGTGGGAATTCTGAGACATAGAAGAGAATTACAGACCATCTTCCTTAAAGAAACTTGATTCTGTCTCCAACTTTGGGTGCAAACCGAGGGCTTAGCCCGCCCAGATACAGTTAGGGGTGCGGGGAGCACAGAGCTGACATCTGTCTCACCTCAAGCGGTTTGGATCCAGTCGCCTTTTCAATCAGTCCTTCTAGAAAGGAGTTCGGGAAGGTGGGCGGAGGTGCCAATCGACTCTCTAGACTCTATCCTCCCTCATCCCGGTCCCCCTTCACCTGGGGACCGCATGACTGGAGCTGGCCAACTGAAAGGTGCCTGGCACCCGCCACCCTCTTCGCGCTACGCGGCCCCGCGCCCCCCCACCGCGCCCCTCCTCCCCGCCCCCAGGTTCCCCTGCGGGCGGTTCTCCGCCTCGGGCTGCCCCCACCCCGCCGGGCAGCGGTTTCCCGCAGCCCACCTTTCTCTCTCCAGGCGACAGAACTTCGGCTTATTTATCGGTTAAGTAGGGAAAATAATCTGTACCACATTTACCCGGCACGTGGCAAGACGACCAAAAAAAAAAAGTTTATTATAACATTGATTATTTTTTAAAATATATTTTATTGATCTTTTATAGAGAGGAAGGGAGAGGGATAGAGAGTTAGAAACATCAATGAGAGAATAATTGATCAGCTGCCTCTTGCACACCCCCTACTGGGGATGTGCCCGCAACCAAGATACATGCCCTTGACCAAACCGGGACCTTCCAGTCCGCAGGCCGACGCTCCATCCATTAGCCAAACCGGTTTCGGCAACATTGATTATTTTTAAAAATATATTTATTTTTATTGATTTCAGAGAGGAAGAGAGAAGGAGAGAAAGATAGAGACATCAATAATGAGAAAATCATCCATCGGCTGCCAATGGCACGCCCCCTACCAGGGATCCAGCCCGCCACCTGGATACGTGCCCTTGACCGGAATGGAACCTGGGACCCTTCAGTCCGCAGGCCGAGCCTCTCTCCACCGAACCACACCGGCTGGGGCGATCACACTGATTATTGATCAGCATTCCGATCCTCTGTGCCATCATTGCCATTGCCAAGGTCTGGAGGCGTGGGGGAAGCGCGCCTCCGTCCTGGGTCTGGAAGGGCAGCAAGCGCCCGCCCCCGCTCCACCTTCCGGCCCCGGCGCCGCCTGCGGGCCTGTCCCCTCCTCCGCCGTCCCTCTGCAGCCACTGCCCGGGGACACCGGCTCGCGAGCCGCAGCGCCATGGCCGGCGACCACCGCCTCCTGCTGGAGAACGCGCGGCAGGCGGTGCTGGTGTGCGCGCGCGGGGAGCGCTGCCTGGCGCGGGGCGCGCCGCGCCGCCTGGCGCTGCTGGAGGGCGCCAGCCTGGTGGTGGGCACGTAAGTGGCTGCGGGGTGGAGGGGCCCGCCCGGCAGGTCCCCGCGGGGCGCTTTTCCCAGAATGTGTGCGCTGTGGAGGGAAACCGGGTAAAAAACCTCCTGAACCCGCTGAGACATGGGCTGGACCGCCTTTTAGGATCCTGTTGCTAACATGTAAAAAATAAGGGTATCGGGTTGTCATTTGGTGGGGAAAAACGCACTCAAGCTGCACATGGCACTGGAATGCCTCTGCGGATAAAATATGATTGTCCAACGATCAGAAGGGGTTGGGGTTCTTTCCAGTACTTCTTGAGGTGTGGTCAAGGGACTACCTGTGTCAGATGGCCTGAGAAGAGAGAGAGAGAGAGAGAGAGAGAGAGAGAGAGAGAGAGAGAGAGAGAGAGAGAGAGAGAGAGAGAGATTTCAGACCCGCCATCTCCCCCCTACCCTCATCCCCAGATCCTTGCCCCCCCCCCCCCAGCCCCAGATCTTTTAAGTCAGCATCTCTGTGGGTGGAGTTCTCAGACCTGAATTTTTATAAACACCTCTCCCACCCCCTTCTTCTGTGCACTAAAGCTTGGGAACTACAACAAACGTTTAGATGGTGATGGTTTGGGGTAATAGAAATTAAGGTTCAGCCACCAGAAATCGAGGGCATTTTTAATTATTTTCCTTAAACCTCCTGCACTTCCTGCTAGAAGTGAGTAACAGCAGGACAGCCAGTTGGGGAGGGCGGGCCTGGGGTGGGAATGGGGGCTGGATGCCAATTTGAATGGGAGAGCTACGTGGC
The DNA here is from genome assembly GCF_014108245.1 of Pipistrellus kuhlii. Taxonomy (NCBI): domain Eukaryota; kingdom Metazoa; phylum Chordata; class Mammalia; order Chiroptera; family Vespertilionidae; genus Pipistrellus; species Pipistrellus kuhlii. The sequence continues at coordinate 14,077,272 of NW_023425529.1, read as the reverse complement.
AGGACTTGTGCAAGAGCCATCGGTCCCACCTCTTCGCTGAGCTGTGTCAGAGTCCAACTTTTAGGGACTGTGTGTTTTTAATTAACAAAGGAATTCAACCATTTCCAGTGTTACTGTCAAGATCTGTTAAAATCAGTTAACGGAACTGCACGAAAGTAAGGATCCAGGGCCAGCTGACTGCCACAATCCAGAGTCCTGAGGATTCAGGCCCCACTATCTTGCTCTGTTGTGCAGGACCCCTATGCTCCTAGTCACTCCACCATCCCACAGGGCTGTGCCATCTCTCTTGGAGTCTATTATTTCCATTAGGAAAGAGGAAGAGAAAGCCATCCTATTGGCTAAACTTAGTCACATGACCACACCAGATTGTCAAGAGACAGGAAATGTATCTTTACTCTGGGTGATCATGTGTCCAGCTAAACTTTAGGAATCGAGCACCTTGAGAAAAGGGAACATTGGTCTCAGAGAACAACTAGCATTATCTGCTACACAGGAGTTGACCTTTTGCCTTACAGGTGGCTAGAGCCACCTTTCCAAAGACAGAACTTCAAAAAAGAAATACAGTAAATGTTGACACCAAGAGACATCGATAACATATTTTAAATCATAAGTCAGATTTCTCACAATGTTTTCTCAAACAGTAGTAATGATTCTTTGGTTTTTCTTCAGGGATGGGTTGATAAAAGCCATCGGTCCTGCTGATGTTATCCAAGAACAGTTTTCCGGAGCAACGTTTGAAGAAAGAATTGACTGTTCTGGGAAATGCATCTTGCCGGGTATCAACCTCTTTTCAGTAAAACCACGAATGCAGTTTTAGTAAAGAGGAAGAGTAGTAGCTTGTTTTAAAGAAGGTCTTACAATGATATTAGAATAAAATAATTACAATTTACTGCCCTGTAAGGTAAGATCGTTATCGGCTTGTTACAGATTAGAATACTGAAGTTTAGAGGTGAAATGTCTTACTCTTGATTGCTAAACAGGTAAAGGGCAAATTGGGAACTCGGACCCATCCATTCATTCCACTTCTTCCCACTCTGATAATGAAGAGAGACCAGGTGTGTTGTGTTTAGGTTAAAAAAAAAAAAAAAAAAAACCAGTGAGAAGAATTTTATTAATGCATTTTATAGGGAGGGCAAATAGGGAAAACTGCTACCTCCACTACCAGAATATACTTTAACGAAATACAGAGTATGAAACAAAAGACCCATCTCTAGATAGAAAAACCCCTAGAGGTCTTACCAAAGATGTACCTTTGGTGACTGACAACAGAATCAGCTTATTTACATTTCCTCCTTTATGACCTATGTTTTATGGCTTTGTAAAATGATCTGAAACAAGTTTCACAAACTCTGAGTTCTGTGCAAACACAGAGGCTAATATTTATCCCTTTAAAGTATGTGTTGTGTATATTTGACAGTTTCTACCTTCTGGCTCTTGGGAGACAGAAGATAAAATCAGGGTGAAACCTTATGAGGAAGCACAGAATACAACAGAAGGTGATCTGAACAGGGACTTTTGATTGTACTCCAAATCAGAACCCACTAATCAGCCATTTGATCCATGAGGTATTTTAAATAACCTGGGAAGACACACTTTTCTGAATTGTACCATGGTAAACAAAAGTTCCACGTGGTTGCTTTATAGTTTCTCTTTAATTAAAATATATTTCTTTCTTGAAGAAAGATCCATCTTTCTGCTTGCATAGTTTCCTTTCTCAGGGTTGACAGTAGGGATTGTATGATTCTGTTTTCACACCCAGATTATCAGCTTGGTGATATGGTCATTGGTTTTGCTCAACTCAGAGTTGAAATCCTATTTCAAAAGCTCGCTTGGTGAGCATGGGCAAAAGGAGCTGTATTTTTTTTTTTTTTTTAAGGAATATTTTCACCATGTTGAGTCACCCTCCTCTGTTAGAGCCGGTCTCTAATAGTCAAATTCTTCCTCTTCTACCCCCTCCAAGATGGCTGACCACCTCATGCTTTCCAAAGGGCAAGATGTGTATTGGGCCTGCTGTCTAAGGGCTTTCTAGTTCTTAACTTTAAAAATGATTTGATTTTTGATTACAGGTTTGGTGGATGCACACACACATCCAGTATGGGCTGGTGAGAGAGTTCACGAGTTTGCAATGAAGGTAATTGCAATGAATGACTGTAACTCAAAATGAAGCACAAACAAACACAGACAAGTCTTTTTCTAAAGAGTCCGTGGGCTGTCAGGCTTTGTTTGCCACATAGATTTGACATTGTGACTTTGCTTAAGTGTCCTTTTAAGGATATTTTTACTACCATGAACTATGGAAAATAAATCAGAACAAAACTAACTAGTTTATAACTGTCCCAAATCTTTATACTATGCACAGTACTAACAATCCCTTTTAAGTATAATAGTTTTCAAAAATGTTTAACTGTAGAATCTTCATTCTAACAGCGCTGAGCTGCCTCACTCACTGATTTCTCCTCTCTTTTTCTTCTCCCAATCCATCCCACCAGTTCTGGGAGTCTTTGAAAAGGCTCCAGGAAACAGTTTGAAAATCACCATTCATTAGGGTCAAACCAGGAAAAATATACTGCTCACAACAAAAATAAAATAAGTCTTATATTGTTCTCATTTTTTTCCAGAAGAAAAATTAGATTTATTAAGAAACATAAAATATCAGTCATTAATTAGATGTAGACCTTCAAATCACTAGTTGGAGCCAATTTTACATTGTTTGTTTTTAGCAGAATTTAGTTTTTAGAGCAGTTTTAGGTTCACAACAAGACTGAATGGAAGTTACAGAAATTTCCCACCAAACCTTCCATCCAACACCCCAGTCTTTCCCCATTTTCAACATCCTCCAGCAGAGAGGTACATTTGTTACAATGGAAACTACATTGACACATCATTATCACGCAGAGTCCATATTTACATTACCTTGGGTTTGGACAAATGCATAAGAACATGCACCTACCATTGTAGGATCATACAAAGTAGTTACACAGCCCTCAAAATCCTCTGCACTCTGCCTCTCCATTCTTTTCTTCCCCCACCCCTGGCAACCACTGATCCTTATACTGTCTCCACACTTTGGCTTTGCCCAGAATGTCATATAGTTGGAATCATACAATATGTAGTCTTTCCAGGTTGGCTTTTTCCTTTTGGAAATACGCACTTGAGTTTTCTCCATATTGTTTCTAAGATAGTCTGTATGCTAACAGCTAAATCACATTATTTAGGGAAAGAAAACATTCTCAGATTTTATGTACCTTCCTCAACAAACTAGAGCTGCTTTTAAGACTTCTTTATTAAATCACAGAGTTTCAGAGCCAGGTTTCAAAAAAGCAACCTTAGAGATTTGCAATCGAATTCTCCCATTGTATAGATGTGGAAAGTGAGGTCCACAGAGGAAAGGGTGTCCAGCTGGCCATGGCAGAACCCAGATGAAAATGGCGGAGACCCCGGGCAGGCATCATGTGTTTGCACCACACTCCTGCTCAGGCCCAGAGACACAGGAGCCCAGTGGCACCCCACCAAGAGCCTCTTCATTTACTTGAGCCACAGAGGTCAGGTCCCAAACTCTTGTGGCCAAATGCTGAGGTCTCTTTGGTGGAGATCTGAATGACTGCAGTGGGGCCCTCCCCGGAATAGCTTAGCTTTGTTTTGTTTTGTTAAAGGTGCTGAGGGGTAGGCGGAGAGTTCACTGGTATACACTGGGGCAGACTGGGTTGTTAAAATACCAAAATACTTTTGTACCCAGTGGTAAATTGCCACTGCCCTGAGGCCAGAAGTCTCCACCACACCTTGCATCTCTGCCACCCCAGTATTTCCCTGCCCCCCCCCCCCCAACTCTTTTCTGATCGCTAGTGCAGTGGTCGGCAAACGGCGGCTCTCGAGCCACATGTAGCTCTTTGGCCCCTTGAGTGTGGCTCTTCCACAAAATACCACCTGTGGGCCTCCACGCACAGTGCGATTGAAACTTCATGGCCTATGCGCAGAAGCCGGCTTTCGGCTCTCAAGAGAAATTTCAATCGTTGTCCTGTTGATATGTGGCTCTGTTGGCTAATGAGTTTGCGGACCACTGGGCTAGCGCCCTGGCATACAGACTGTGAATCATTTTGAATATCAAACTATCAAACCTCCCTCACTCCCTGCATGTGCCCTGCCTAACGGGGAGCTGGTGTTCAGTTGGCAGGAGCCACGTACATGGAAATCCACCAGGCCGGAGGAGGGATCAACTTCACGGTGGAGCGCACGCGCCAGGCCTCGGAGGAGGAGCTGCTGGGCTCCTTCCAGCAGCGGCTGCAGGCCATGCTGCGGGCGGGCACCACGCTGGTGGAGTGCAAAAGCGGCTACGGCCTCGACCTGGACACCGAGCTCAAGATGCTCCGCGTGATCGAGCGCGCCCGGCGGCAGATGCCCATTGGCATCTCGGCCACGTACTGCGGGGCTCACTCCGTGCCAAAGTAAGCAGCCGATGGACCGGCGTGTAACTTGGGCGGGCATTGAGGGAGCCGCTTTCCCCCAGGGCGGCTCACAGCTTTAGCTCTTGCAGAGAGATCTGTAGACGTCCTTGGGAAGGTGGTGTGGTTCTGATGGCCAGTCACCTCACACATGGTTCTAGGGAGGTAACCCCTAGACCCGTTACCCACCAGACCCATCACTTGGCTAGCCCCCTGATGGTGAAGGAAGAGGAGGTGCTCACAACTCTGTTGGTTAACAGAGAGAGATGCGGTGGCTGTCTCCTGCTGCATCTGCATCTTCTGTGTCCTGGCATTTCCAGGCGGGAAGGCAGTCCCAGAGCTAATGATCCCAAAGAAAGGCAGGACTCGGAAATTCACAGGCTACTCCACAGTCTCAGTGCAAGTTTAGGCTGTGACAACTTAGATATATAAATGTCACAGGCTTGCAAAAAATTATTTGAAAAAAGAATTTATGTATTTTATAAATATATTTTGTTTCCGGGAACTCTAAAACATAACATTTTTTAATGGTAATTTTGTGTGTGCCATCTTCAGAGGAACTAAAGAAATTGACTGACATTTATTATTAAAAAGTGGGAACGAATTACGTAGAGGTCTGCATCTCGAGGCTCAGCGTGTGCCAAAGGACAGCTAAATCGCATGTCCACAGAGTTAGGCAGCCAGCAAGTGGCAGAGCTCTATGTGTATTTGACTTCAAAAGCCCAGCCCTTCCTAATATGTAACTACCCCAGAATCTTAGTGAGAATGTTGGGGCGTTCTACTAGCCTCTTCTCCCATGTCCCCAGATGGTGAGACAGGAAGCCTTAGGCAGATGCTTTTAGAAATAGTGTAGATCAGTGGTTCTCAAGTTTTTTAAAAAAAATAAATTTTATTGTTCATATTATTCCCTCCCACCCCCCCATCCATTGCTCTCCTCCACCAGGTTCCCACCCCACCTTCTGCCCTTTCCCCACCCCCCATTGTCCTCATCCATAGGTGCACAGTTTATGTTCAGTCTCTTCCCACATCCCCCTCTCCCCTTTTCCCCAAGAATCGTCAGTTCACTCCCCTTCCATACCTCTGATTCTATTATATTCAATAGTTAATATTGTTCATCAGATTTTTTTTTTAATTTCCTTGGTTTTTAGATTCACTTGTTGATAGTTACGTATTTGTTGTTCATAATTTTTATCTTTATTTACTTTCTCTTCTAAAAGAACCCCCTTCAGCAATTCATATAATTCTGGTTTGGTGGTGATGAACTCCTTTAGCTTTTTTTTATTGTGAAGCTCTTTATCTGGCCTTCGATTCTGAGTGATAGCTTTGCTGGGTAGATTATTTTTGGCTGTAGGTTCTTACTATTCATCACCTTGAATATTTCTTGCCATTCCCGTCTGGCCTGCATGGTTTCTGTTGAGAAATAAGGTGACAATCGTATAGGTGCTCCTTCTTTGCTCTTGCTGCTTTAAATATTCTCTTTCTTTTGCTCTTGGAATTTTAATTATGATTTGTCTTGGTGTGGTCTTCTTTGGATTCCTTTTGTTTGGAGTTCTGTGCGCTTCCTGGACTTGTAAGTCTAATTCTTTCACCAGTTTTCTTTCACTATTTCTTTCACTATTTCTTTCAGTATATTTTCGATATCTTGCTCTCTCTCCTATTCTGGGACTCCCATAATTCTGATGTTGGTTCGCTTGAAGTTGTCCCAGAGGTTTCTTACATTATCTTCAATTTTCTGTATTCTCTTGCCTTCTTGCTTCTGCGGAGGAGTGTCTTCTGGTTCTTTATGTTCCAAATCTTTGACTTGATTCTTGCGATCTCCCATTCTGTTTTTAGGACTCTGTATAATATTTTTTATTTCAGACAATGTATTCTTTATTTCTTGTTGATCCCTTATTATTTCTTGTTGATCCCTTATTATTTCTTGTTGATTCCTTAATTCTAGTCGATCGCTTTTCATAAGCTCATAGGTCTTATCGATCTTTTCTAGGAAATTCTTGAAAAACCTTATAAGCGTAGATTTGAACTCTATATCCAGTCGCCTTTTGTCCTCCATTTCTTTCGTTTTTGATCTATTTTCTTGTCTCAGCATTTTTTCAGCTTCCTGATGGGGCGGAGTTTCAGGGTGGAGCCTACAGCCTTGGCTTCCGTCAGCCCCACCTATGCGGCTCCTGAGTCTCAGTAATCCCCAGGGTCCTTCAGTACTCATTGCAAGCACCTCTGAGAGAAAGGTGCCCTCGATTTTTGCTTGCTACCAAACAGTCTAGGTTCTCCCCCAATGAGCCCGGAACTGGGGTTCAGTTCAGTTGGAAGTGGAGTTGGAGGTGGCGTTCAGAGCAGACTGGGGCTTTTGTCTCCTTCCCGCCAGGCAATCCCGCGGCACAGCCAACAGTCCCTTCTCTGCGCACAATGTGCACACCTCCGGGATCTCCTTTCGCTGCTCCCCCTGGGTTCCTCCTCACAGCCCCAGCTCCCTCTGTTTGAGCCTGGGTCCCCAAGGTCTGGCCTAGAACTGCAGGTTCTTGGCCAGTCCTTGGGGTCTGGGGTTTAGCACAGTCGGAGCTTTTATCTCCTTCCAGCTAGGGAACACCAGCCAGGCACTCAGCCGCCCCCTCCTCTCCGGCTCCATTCTCTCTGCGCGCGCCGCATGTCTCCGTACCTTAGGCTTTTACAGCTCCTCCGCTCTTCCTTCTGGTTTTCTCCTTCCTTCTCGTTGTAGAATTTCCAGTCATTCAACTTTCTTGTAGTTCTGGGTAATGTCCATTTTATATATATTTTAGTTGTATTTTATTGAAATTGCTGCGGCTAGGTGTTTACCTGTGCAGCCATCTTGGATTCTCCTCCGCCAACCGGTTCTCAACTTTTCTAATGCCACGACCATGTAATACAGTTCCTCATGTTGTGGTGACCCCAAACCATAAAATTATTTTATTGCTACTTCATAACTGTAATTTTGCTACTGTTAATGAATCGTAATGTAAATATCTGTGTTTTCCAATAGTCTTAGGCAAGCCACAGGTTGAGAACCACTGCTGAAGTCTCCAGGATGCCCTCTAGGTGCCCTTGCCAAGTAGATTCTTTTGTGTATGTTTTTTGTTGTTGTTGTTTTTAATATATTTTATTAATTTTTTTTTATAAAGAGGAAGGGAGAGGGATAGAGAGTCAGAAATGTTGATGAGAGAGTATCATCAACCAGCTTCCTCCTGCACATCCCTGCAACCAAGGTACATGCCCTTGACCGGGATCGAACCTGGGACCCTTGAGTCCAAAGGCCGACATGCTATTCACCGAGCCAAATCAGTTAGGGCATAGATTCTGTTTTTTCCAGCCAGATGACCTTGCCTTGCCAGCATTCCCAAAGGCAACACTGGTGTGCCAGAATGGATGAGTCTCTGTGAATAGGGTCAGAGTCTCTGTGAATAGGGTCAGAGCATATAGAAGTCTTATTAATACCTCTGCTTTGTAGGCATGTCACAATTGTTAATAGTTTTGATTCTTTCTGCACTTTTCTGGGGCTTGAGTTCATTTACCTATAGTTTCTCAGGTTCCCCAAACACCAAAAAAAACAAAAAAACAAAAAACAAAAAACCAACCCAACCTTTCTTCCAGTTAAAAACTATATTTGCCCATGGAAATGTTCTTTTCTTTCCTCAGAGGAAAAACTGCTATTGAAGCTGCTGATGACATCATCAATAACCACCTCCCAAAGCTGAAGGAGCTTGGCAGAAATGGGCAGATTCACGTTGACAACATAGACGTGTTCTGTGAGAAGGGTGTCTTTGATCTAGATTCCACCAGAAGGATTCTTCAAGGTGGAAAGGATATAGGGTTACAGATTAACTTCCATGGGGATGAACTCCACCCAATGAAGGCTGCGGAGGTACAGTTGACTTTTGGCTTTTCCTTTGTCAACATTCACGTTATGGAAAACTTACCTGGTTTGTTCAAAGACAGGAGCAGCCTTCTGAAAAGATAGAAAGTGCAGAAATTTGTTTGTACAATGTACAGCTAGCTCAGGCTGAGCCTTGGAATCCCTTACCTCTATTAGAAATTTACTTTTTTGCTTTTTTTGTTTGTTTTGTTTTGTTTTGTTTTGTTTGTTCTTTAATTTGAGAGAGGAAGGGAGAGGGAGATAACCATTGATTGGCTGCCTCCTACATGCCCCTTACTGGGGATCAAGTCTGAAACTCAGGCGTGCGCCCTGAATGGGAATTGAACTGTGACCTCCTGGTTCACAGGTCGACACCACTTCGGCCAGCCTGGTAATTTACTTTTATTATCACCTGCTGGTGATGTTAATAGGAAAGAAGTACCTTTGTGATCTCACTGACTAAATCCACAACCTATTTTGGTTGGTACAGAAAGCCATACTAGCAGAGTCTGTTAATTTCACATGCAGCTCCTAAGGTTTTCCGTGGCATCTTTCAGATGAACGTGAGTGAAGCACACCATTAATAACCAGGACATGATCTTCAAATCTATAGGTCTTACCAAGATTTATTTACTTACGCTAGGGGTGTCGAACTCAATCAGAGAAGGGGCCAAAATCTAAAATCCAGCCTAAATCGCGGGCCGAATGGTTTACTGAACAGTCATAAACTGTCATTGTGATGGAAACGCAGCGGAGTGCAGTGATGACAGCGCGATGCGGGCCACATTGCAAGGCCTGGCGGGACGGATTTGGCCCGCGGGCCTTGTGTTTGACACATGTGACTTACGCTTTCAACAAATATTTGAGTGTCTAGTGTGTGCCAGGCACTATTGAAGGCACAGAGATCTCATCAGTGAATAAGACAGCTTGTGAGTGGGGTGAGGAGCTAAATGAACAACTGCCCTTGGGTATAAATACAGATGTAGATACCCCACATGTGTCTTAGCCACGTGGCCTGCTTGAGCTTCTAAAATCACTTCCAAATTGTGCCCTGTGTTTCCTGCACCAGTGAGGATACCATTGTCTGTGGCCTAAATAAAAAACCTAATCTCACTTAACTCTTCCGTCCCCTTCATCCACCACATTTTAGCCAACCAACAAGTCCTGCCAATTTCCTCCTGCATATCTGTAGGTCCCCCTCTCTTTACCCCACTGCCTGGGTCCAACCACCATCAGCTCTCACATGGATTCCTGTAACCACTGCTCTTGCCTCTAAGCTTGCCTCCACTTTAATCTGTTAACCACCTAAAGGCTTACCATTGGTCATAGGGCGAATTCCAAACTCCCTATATGTAGGCTTGCCAGGATCCAGCCCTAGTTTATCACTCTATCTTCCTTTCTCTCTCCTCTCGCTTTCCACCACCTTCATCCTGTCTACTTAGGATCAGCCGCATTAAACTACCAGCCTCTGCACATATTGTTTCTCTAATCCCAACTCCAACTCCCCTTTGTCTCGTTTTTTTTCTAACTCCATTCCATGTTTCTTTTCTTTTTTAAAATATATTTTATTGATTTCTTACAGAGAGGAAGGGAGAGGGATAGAGAGCTAGAAACATCCATGAGAGAGAAACATCGATCAGCTGCCTCCTGCTGGGGAAGTGCCCGCAACCAAGGTACATGCCCTCTACCGGAATCGAACCTGGGACCTTTCAGTCCGCAGGCCGACGCTCTATCCACTGAGCCAAACCAGTTTCGGCACCCATGTTTCATCTTTGCTTCTCTGAGGTCCTTCCCAAAGCTCTCCAGCGGTGGGTTACAGCTCCTCCTGTACTTACCCCACGGTGTTAAAATTGCCTCTGCGATCCCTGCTGGACTGCAAACACCGAGGACTGCACACGTTTTAAACAGCCCTGACCCTGGAGCTTAGCGCAGTGCCTGGCACACCCATGGCCTTTACTAAGTAAACAGTTGTTGAATATTTGTTAAATGACACCTGAACGGGGTGGTCAACAAGACACTTTTGGCTGTAGAGAGTGACGGGTGAATTAAATCAATAGAGGTCAGTACCCAGGATGAGCAAATCAAGTTTGGAAAAGCGAGGTCGATTCCAAGGTCAGAAGGGAACTCTTCTGGGGGATCATAGTCTGTCCTGTGGTCCGGACGCTCTTAGACCTGGGCCAGCTGCTGCTGAGGGGCCTTCCCTGCCCTGGTGGGTGGGGACTGCAGCCGCTCTGGGCTATAGTGTAATGTCAAATATTATCTCCTCTCCTTTCCTCTCCTTGGAATATGTCTTAACATACCACCTTTTTCCCTGGGCATTGCGTGTGTGTGTGTGTGTGTGTGTGTTCAAATGTAAAAAATTGTAAAAATGAGAAAAAATTCTCGTTAATGGTTCCATGATCCTCATAGCATTGCCTCTTCTTGTTTTTTTTTTTTTTTTTTTTTTTTTTTGTGTGTGTGTGTGTGTGTGTGTGTGTGTGTTTCTAACAATCTAGCCAAACTTTGTTGGAGAGAACTCAAGTTCAAGAAGCATTCTCAAATTACACACATGATTTGCATTTTTAAAATTAATTTCTTTATTGATTAAGGTATCACATATTTGTCCTCAACCACCCATTCCAATCCACCTCCCCCATTGTCCTTGATCACTGGTTAGGCTCATATGTGTGCACATAAGTCCAATGGTTGATCTCTCCCTTTTATCCCTTCCCTCCCTCTGAGGCCCAACAGTTTGACCCACGGCTCCTTTTCTCTGAGTGATTTGCATTTTTAAAGTTTGTTTTCTTAACTGATTTTCACTGAGAGCAGTGGTATTCCAAGATACATTTTTATCGTGATTTTAGGATGCTATAATAGATGTTGTTATCAATATTACTCAGTGTTCTATTCTGATTCATAAGATCCATAACCTTTTCTTTTTTAGCAAATGTCTGAAAAAGGTCAGCAAGCATTTGTGTAGATAAATAGTTGTTAAAGCAGCACACTAGCTAATTTTCAAACGAATGTCCATCACAAACCTTTTATCCATTTTGGGGCTTGTGCTTGTGAGAGGTAGTTGACAGGAAATCTTCATAAGGGAGTGCTGTTTATCTTGGCAGGAAAAGCAGTTTTATGGCACTTCATTTGTTGTTGCTGCTAAATCTTTTTCTCTCTCTTCATTCTGCTTAGCTCGGGGCTGAACTGGGAGCCCGGGCAATCAGTCATCTGGAAGAAGTGAGTGATGAAGGCATTGCTGCCATGGCAACGGCTGGGTGCTCCGCAGTCCTTCTGCCCACCACGGCCTACATGCTCAGGTGAGGTCTTCCTCACGCCCACACAAGAGCTGCAAGTACACGTTGTGAAGACACAGACTTGCAAGATGCCTATCATCTCATTGCCCTTCCAAATCCCTTAAAATGCAGATCAAGAAAACGTAGCTCATGGAAGGTGCCAATTCTGGAATGATGTTCAGAAATGAATTACTCTGAGGAAGGAGCTCAGAACTAAACTGACTTTCAGTGGTGGGCTGATTAGGGATGGTGGCTCTTTTTCTTTTCTTTTAACTAGTTTTGGAGTTTCTAATTTAAAGAAAAATCAGTATGCACTACCTTTATAATTAGAAAAACAAAACAAAAACAAAGTAAGCTTTATACGTTAAAATATATGCATAAGCCTTGGCTGGGTGGCTCAGTTGCTTGGTGTGTTGTCCCATACAACAAAAGGTTGCAGGTTTGATCCCTGGTCAGTGCTTTCCTGAAACTTATTATGATCTTATACACATACATTAATGTAGACTACAGTTGTGAAATATCAATCAATAGTCACTCAGCCTTGAGTTTCTGTTTCTTCTCCCAGAAGAAATGAGGGTTGGATATCTTAAGTCTTTTTCCATTTGGAACATCTATTCCGAAAAAGCTCTCATTCTGGACACTGACCTCTTTGTCTCCCTCCCTTAGGCTGAAGCAACCTCGTGCCAGGAAGATGTTAGATGAAGGAGTAATAGTTGCTTTGGGCAGTGACTTCAACCCTAATGCCTATTGCTTTTCAATGGTAATTATTTTTAACATGCCTTTCAGAGCAGAATGTCAAACTTCTATCAAGCATATAAATAATTTAAAAATATTTATTTTAAAGTGTATCAAACATGAAAAATACTTTTCTGTGTAACAAGAAAAAAATAAATAGTAGTGTATTTGGATTTTTTTGCACAGAGGAAGGAGAAAAGGTCCTGTTTGCATAGTTTTCTGATAGCCTTGGGCATTGTGGCTTTATAATAACCCATTTTTCCCTCGGAGAGAATAGGATAAGTTCAAAGGAGTTTTAGTGAGTAAGCCTGGAGGGAGCTTTATATTATACACTAAGTGATCTGGGAAAGTTGTAAATAAATATTAAATACAATTGGGGGTAATCTCGATAATAAAGGAATTTTTTCTAAAGCATAAGAACCTTTATGTATAAGTTTGAGTGTTCCCATATCAATCAAGCTATTTCCACCTACATGTTTAATCACCATTATTTGTTGTGCTGTGCTGAGAAAAATGTCCCATCTTGCTACTTTCCTCTGACACTTTCCTCTTCCGTCTCAGCCCATGGTCATGCATCTGGCCTGTGTAAACATGAGAATGTCCATGCCGGAGGCCTTGGCCGCAGCCACCATCAATGCCGCCTATGCACTGGGAAAATCTCACACACACGGATCTTTGGAAGTTGGCAAACAGGGAGATCTCATTATCATCAATGCATCCAGGTGAGTGAGTCCCCAGCTTAGCTGTCTTAAGCCTTTTGTGGGAGGTAGACCTGGTCAGTGCTTCCCTGAAACTCTTTCCCACTAATTACTGTCAGGCTCTATGTTGGCTTAGAAGCTACCCAGTCCAGTCTATCTTCATCCTTTTACAACAAAGTCTCTCTACAAGTCCTAAGCCTCAGGGTAGACTCTGTTTTCCCATCTCTTCATCTACCTTCTATCTTCCCTAGATCTCTAGGCTTCTCCTCTTCTACCTGAACTTTGGACTTGTGCCCTATGGCATGTGTTTTTGTTTTTCTGTTTGGCTTCTAACCTCCTGCTTACACTGGGCCACACAGGTCCCAACTTCAGCTTGTCACCCTGATTCTGATCGTTACTGCTCTCACTTCTTATTCTTACTGGATCACAAGCCCTCACCATCGGTGTTCCTGCCCTGGTTTCTTACTACTCACCCACGGTCTGCTCCCATCTGGGTCTCCCATGTGACAGTGTGAGTCTTCTTGTTCTAAATCTTCAGTCCCTCACTCTAGTGAGCCTATCCCAGCTCTTGGACCTCACCTTCAACAGAAGAGAGTGGCTCTGTAATTCTACTCTCCGTGGTCATACACCACTCTTATTTTCTTTTCTTAAGAAATTCACTATTATTATTATTTTTTAAAAAGAGAATGAGAGAAAGAGAGAGAAGCATTGATTGGCCACCTCCTGTACATAACTTGCAAACTGGGTATGTGTCCTGACTGGGAATTGAACCAGCCACCTTTTGGTGTACAGGACAACACTCCAACCAGTTGAGCCACACCAGCCATGGCCACTCTCTCTACTGAGAACAATGTTGATGTTGTTACCATTTGTGCATTATTTAATTGAATCAAATATTTTAAGTTCAAATACTTAAGTGGTATTATTAAACATTATTTGATTTATCATAGGCTAGTTAGTAACATGCCATTTTTTTAAAGTCCAAATATCAACGATAGGTAGAAAGAAATTTTTAGAGAATGTATTTTTAAATTAGCATTTAAGGATAGTGATAATTTTGACTTGTATGTATTGAAGTAATGTTTGATTTCTTTCTAGGTGGGAGCATTTGATTTATCAGTTTGGAGGCCATAATGAATTAATCGAGTATGTTATAACTAAAGGAAAAGTCATCTATAAAAAATGACAGATCTTAAAGGAAAGAGAAGGCTTTAATTGTATAAAATGCATCAATACAGTATGTTAGAAGTTAAAATATCTTAGTAGTTCACAAGATGATGTCACCTAAACCTAAATGTATTTCATTGTTTTATTAATCCACTCATAAAACCCAAGGGATTAACTTATTTTAATTTAATATGCACCTGGATTTAGAGACAGGTAAACCAATTGTGATTATAATCTCAAAACATTACATTATTTCACAAATATTTGTCATAAATATTCTGAAGATCAATATGTTGAATGATCACAAGAATGCATTTGTGGGTAAAGGCAGATTGACAATCAGGTAGATGTGGCTTGAAATTCCCATTTTGTTTCTGGTTTTCAAATTTCAGGTTTTCAACAATAGTTAGTGAAAATTGGGGGATGGAAGGAAATCCAAGTGAGATGCTCCAGATTAAGCTAAAATGCAGCCTTCTAGAATAGCAAATAGTTTTTCCTTTCCCCACCAGTTAGTTCTTTCCAGATGTTCATCAAATGAAATGCATCAGAGTCCCCTGAGGGAGCCTGTCCTTCCATTTCTAGTTTCCCTTCAACCTTAGCTCAAAATAGACTTCACAGCACAGTTCAAGGTTCATCATTTTACATACAGGTTCTGGGGCCTTCTTGTAATGGATGCTTTTTTTAAAAAACAAAAATCCAATAATGTAATTTTTTTGAAATTGCTTTTAAGTTTTTTATTCTTCACATTATAATTGTATAGAAACCATGTCATAACTTTAATAAATATGTGTTGTCGTGATTATTGTTGTTGTTTCCTTATAGTCAGTCCCAGATGTAGATCAGCGCCTTGTCTGATAGAGCTTTTCAGGAAATGAACAAATTACAGCATTACTTATAAAGAGTAGATGATTATTTACATATATAAATGTAGGGTGTCCCCCCAAAATGTACACAAACACTTTGAATAATTATAAAAGCAGTGTTTATTAAAATACAGTTTATTTTCAAAATTGAACTGTTAAAGTATGTATGCATTGTTTTGGGACACCCTGTAGTTGCCTCATGTAAATTTAGTTGAAATATTTTAAAAATGTTTTAATCATCTTTATGATCATAATTGTGTTATAAAACTCCATCCTATTTATAAAGAAATGATTTGAGAAATAAACAATGACTATCCAAATTGCCACCCATTTCAGGTTAATAGAGGCTGAATGAGTGAGGATTTTACTGTATTCAGTATAAATCAAATCAAACTACCCCTTGTGGGAATGTTAAGGGTCACAGGATACATCACTGTCACCACCTAGTAGCCCGGAATCTCTGCACTATCCCTCCTATGCTTGGAGATGGGTCTTGAGGGGATGTGGGACCACCTAGTCAATGGTGGGAATTTGGGATGTATGAGAGCGATGTAAAGGCCAATATTAAATATTAGGTCTGCCCTGGAACCCAAGACACACATTCTATTTCCCTCTAGGAGACACTCACTCGAAACAAATAGCATTCATGTCTTTTTTGAAGGAAAGCGGAAGAGGGTACCCACCAGGAACTGCCTTAGTCCTCCCAGGCTTTGCAACTCAAGGGAACTCTCTACAAATGCTGGACATCAGCCCCACCCCAGGCCTGCAGAAGGCCCCTGGTGATTAGTGTGCCCATTGAAGTCTGAGAAGTGCTGCAGCCTAAGACCCCAGCCAAACAAACTACCACCATGTTCCTCACAAACACCATCTGCCTTGCAGCACTGTTCCCTCTGCCTGGAATGCTGTTCCTCTCTTCTCTAGGTGGGAAATCAGGACTAGTCACCCCCCACCCCACCATGCTCCCTTCCCTCAAATACAATCTTTATATTATTGTAATAACTGTCGTTCTCTTTAAATTGTGAATTAGTAGAGGGCAGGGATCTCCTTGTGTCCCCAGGATCTATCAATAGTATGGGGGACTGGTTCATAGCAGGTGCTCAATAAATGAACTAAGGAATGGCTACGCAAGCATACAGATCGTCATAGTAAAAATTACTTGTCAAAATACACTACGCAGGCCAACCCAGGGGGGGCAGTTATTCTATCGATAGGAAAGAACATATGCGTTCCTTGAATATGATGTCAAAGGATGATGCTTGTGGGGAAGCCAAGTGTTAAAGTAAAACCAAGCAAAGAGACAGTTTCAAGATTGGATGGGGGTGGGACTGCCACCCTAAGCTTTGGAGGTTGGGAGGATTGTGATGAGAGGGAACTGTCCAAGATGGAACATCATGAAATGCTCAGAAGACAGGTGGTAAGTCCTCCTACAGTAGAGACCTCAGGGGGTTAGCTGAGACTATTAGGTGAGATCAGCTTTCACAGGGCTTCGGGTGTCGGGCTCACTTGCCAGAACTTTATCGTAAAGTCAGGGGAAGCCACTGGACATTTTTGAGTAGGTTAGGACCAGGCCGAGAGTGTTGTAGAAAGAGCAATCTGGCTTCAGAGTACATAGCAGGCAAGCAAATATTTGTTGTGCAAGTGGACTCTGGCAAGATACTTTGAACAAACCTCTTAGCAGAGAGAGAGGGAGACCTTCCGGGCTAGATGTCCAGGTAGAAAGTGAGATGTGAACACTCTACTCTGTGCTCCACATTGGGCCACATGCTGTATTGACGCACCAGGGCTCTGGTACAGTACCTCCCAAACAGTGCCCATGGGAGGTGGAATGCTAACTGCTACAAGTACCAAAATCTGACCAAAACTGGTCTAAGGAATGAGAAAGTTCATTGGAAATTTCACAGGAAGAACAGGCTGAGGACTGGTTTATCTGGAAGCTCAAAAACGCTGAAGACCCAGATGCCTTCCTTCCGTCTGTTCTGCCATCTGGTGTTGGTGTCACCCTATGGCTATCTTCTCCCTTGAGTCAGGATGGCTACCCACAGCCTGGGTGCTCTATGCCTCCTCATTCAGAGCCAGCAGGAGGGTGAGAAAAGGTGACTGTGATGGTTCTCAGGGAAGAAAACAAATTCTCAAAGCCTCCAGCAAAACTCTTCTCTATCTCATTGGCCCAAATTGCAACCTCAGCCCTTTCTTGAACTAATCACTAAGCAAAGAGATTGGGAATACCTTGAGACAAACCAGGCCTATGTCCTAAGCTGAAATGAATTTCCTCCAACTCTTTTTGTTGTTGTTGATTTGTGTATTGTTTTTTTAAAAAATACTTTTTTTTTTTTTATTGGTTTCAGGGAGAGAGAGAAACATCAATGATAAGAGAGAATCATTGATTGGCTGCCTCCTGCACGCCCCACATTGGGGATCGAGCCCACAACTGGGCATGTGCTCTTACCAGGAATCAAAATCAAACTGTGGCATGCAGGAGGCAGCTGATTAATGATTCTTCCTTATCAAAATCAAACTGTGACCTCCTGGTTCATAGGTCGATGCTCAACCACTGAGCAACACTTGTCAGGCAGGTTGGTGTGTGTGTGTGTGTGTGTGTGTGTGTGGTCAATGTTTAAATTTAATAAGTACCTTCAACAGAAGTAACCCCCCAAATGCAGTGATCATGTGATTTATGAGGTAATTAGAAGGCTTAATAAAAGTATAATAATCCAATAATCAGATCCAGAAATGAGGTAGAAGTTTAAAATAGTATGAAAATTATCTTTTTGTCCTCCCCCACCCCCAAAAAAATTTCAGGTCATGTATGGAATTTTATGTATGTGGTAGATACATAGAGTAATGACCCCAAATCATATGCCCATGACCTTGAGTACTTCTCTCCCAACTTGACCTTGACTTGCTCTGACCAACAGAAACAGCAGAATCTGGAAAAGTCCTTGCACTTTGAGGTTTCCCCTCTGTCAGCAGGTGAGGAAGCCAGGTGAGCCTGCCAGGAGGACATCACACTGCCTCTATTTTGCTGCAACTCAATGGGAAAGAGGAAGACTCAGTCAATCACATTTTCTAAAGATACTTTTGCATGGGCAAACACTCATCAACTACACCTTTCAGAAACTTAAAAAAAAATACATTTTATTGATTTTTACAGAGAGGAAGAGAGAGGGATAGAGAGTTAGAAACATCGATGAGAGAGAATAATCTATCAGCTCCCTCTTGCATACCCCCGACTGGGGATGTGCCCGCAACCAAGGTACATGCCCTTGACTGGAATTGAACCTGGGACCTTTCAGTCTGCAGGCTGACGCTCTAGCCATTGAGCCAAACCGGTGTCAGCCAGAAACTTGATTAACCGCAGTTAGACCAGCCTTTCCCCAAAGAAGTGGTAAACTATTTAAAAAATCTAAGAATGCAGTGATAACACAAGACAAGGAGTTTATTCCATATTTACCTTGCCATTCTCTTGAAGATATGTGACGTCAGAAGAGCTGTGTAAAGAGTTCAGTGACAGCTCTGGCCGGTGTGCTCAGTTGGTTGGGAATTATCTTGTACACAGAAAGCCTGCCAGTTTGAATCCTGGGCACAAACCTGGGTTATGGGCCTGATCTCTAGTAGGGGGCTTGCAGGAGGCAGCCCATAGATGTTCCCTCTCACATGGATGATTCTTTCTCCCTCTAAAAAAAAAAAAAAATCAATTCAAAATGTTTTTTAAAAAACTCAAAGAAAAAGGGCCTCTAAGGACCCTGGGAGCCTGTGGGATCCAACATTCCCCAAACAGGTGTGAAAAACAGCCATCAGACAGCTGGCTCAGTTACTGCTCCTGGATAAGAATCAATGGATTATGGTGTGTGTGTGTGTGTGTGTGTGTGTGTGTGTTGACATTTTAGCAAAGAACAGCATCAAGAACAGGTTCCTCAGCCTTTTCTGTTGTCTGAATTGCTGTAGGCAGTAGTTCTGACTTCTGTCTCCACCTTTCCTCTGGACAGGCTACAATCTAGAGTGAAAACTATTGTGAAATATGTTGTTGGTCCCATTTTAGTCTATAATAGGTTGGCAATCTGGCAAGTGTGTCTGTCCTTGCTTAACCAGCTGCATTTTTCAGATTCCTGAACTAGGAGTTCTTTGCACCCATTTGCATGGAGGGGTGCAAAGTCACAGATCTTAGAAGCCAAGAGGACATCCAACCCATCCTTTATCTGGGAAATTACACTTTTGCCTTCCCAGAACGCCCTTTTTGAACATCCTTTTTTGGGAAGAAACATTTTGGGAAATACATCCTAGGGTCCCATCTGATTTTTGTCAATGGGGCCTTACATGAATGGTTACCATTACAGCGAGGGATTGGTTAACTTTTGAACAACAGATTCCTTGTCTGTGAAACGAGGAGGCTTAACACAGGGTTAGTATTATATAAAAACGTGAATCGAGAAGGAGACTTGGTTTGGGGTGGTGAACACACAATGCAATATGCAGATGATGTGTTATCGAATTGTACACCTGAAACCTATATAAATGTCATCCCAATAAACTCAATAAAAATAAAATAAAAAATAAAGAATGTGACTTAAGTGCTAACATATAGTAAAAAAGTGACCATACTATCCTCCAACCCTAGTTTAAGCATCGAGTTTTTTTTTTTTTTTTGATATGTGGAGTGATTATTGATAAATATGAAATATGCAGTTCAGTAAGAGACACTCCAATAGCCATCTTTATATTCATTCCTTAATTCCTTTACACAGACCTCTTGTTGGCCTATCGACTATTCTTTACTATGATCCCAGTAGTAGAAGAAAGAGCAACTTAAAGACAAATTATGATTTTTTTAAAAGGGTTGTTTATGAAGAGGTATGAAGAAACACTAGTCATAACATAGTACAATCAGCCAGAGTTAACTATTGTAGTAGAGAACTTGTCAAAGCAAACAAACAAGCACAAACAAACAAAAAAGATTTACCAAAGTCTAATGCTTTTGGAAACATGCCATCAGTCTGTGTCAAGATGTGAGCTGCTCTAATATTAAAAGACCCATGCAATGTGGGTTCTCTTCTCACGCTTAAGAGTGAGATAGCATTAAAGAAAAAAAGCTCCTATCATCCGGCTGCACCTCAGACGAGACCGACAAGAATGCAGTGCTAGAGTTAGCAACTGTATTGCTGCCACCAGTCTAGCCACAGTAGGTTTTAGAAGAACTGAATTATATAAGGAATTGATCTACCTAAACAGAGTTCTCAGGCCTCTCTGTCAGCACAGTGCTGCTCGCTGTCAAACTGAGCACCATCTGATCTACACCCCCCCCCAACCCCCCCCCCCCCCACCTCACCCCCGCCCTCCAAAGCCCTTTACAGCTCCGTGGACTCTGGGACAGTGCTGGATTTCCTGCGCAGAGACTCCAGGGAAAAGGCCGTCGGAGAAAGAGGTCTTGATTCAGGGATATGCTCCATTCTGTATTTTTCGATGTATGGCGAAGCTACTTCCCACACCTGAGACACAAGAACGAAACCGTGACGTTGACAACATTGCTTTCATGAGCCATTAAACATCAACTTCACCTGAAGACAAAACATTATCTATACCCAACGTGTAGCAGCTGTTTGCTTGCTTTTTATTTTAAGGCATTTAACACACAATCGGTGTCGACTGGTCTCTGGATGCATCCAAAGCTTTTAAAGTCCAAGGTCCAAAACTCCTCTGAAGTTGCCATGAAGGCTTCCGGCTGCTTGCTCTTCTAAAGCCAAACAAGCCAAAAGACAAACAAAACCTAGAGACTTCGGTGTGGACAGAACTGAGGAAAGTTGCTCAGGGTCTGACTGTGCGTTTTCTCAAGCAAACCTCGAATGATAAAAGGCAGTGGATTTCCTCATCTGCTGTGTTTCCCTGCCTCGTGTGCTCCGCCTCTGAGACCCTCAAAGTGGCCCCTGGACCAGCAGCATCAGCATCACTGGGGACAAGTCGGAATGTCAGCCTCACACGAAATCCACTGTGTCCAAATCTGCATTTTCATCAAATTTCCAGGAGAGCCACTGGCACACTGCAGTTTGAGAAGCCCTGCCTCAGGCTTAGCAATCTGTTCTCTTTCAAGCACAACACCTTCTCAAATGAAGGCCCTGTACTTGGTTTATAGCTATTGTTTTTTTATCTGATTGCTGCTGACAGCCAAGGGGCCTTTCCCTCCCTCCACCCCCTTCTTTTGTATCACCTCAGAAAATGTATGAAGACCAAAGAGGAAAATCCTTCCCTGAGAGCAGAGCAAGGATTTCAGGAGGAATCAAGCAATTCTAGGAAACAGGATACCCACAAATTACTACAAAAGGTTTAAAGAACTTTAAAAAATAAATTTTAAAAAAAGGAGTCAGCATGTTAGGCAACTGTCTTTATCAGAGGAGTCTGTAGTCAATGCAGCCAGAGGAACTGCATGTCACCAGGGTGATGGGTGGGACACACGAGAGCACCAGACAGACTCACAGCCCTTTGAAGCAGAAACCTGGGGCTTTGTCTTCTCTCCAGATCTGTGCAGGCACTAGACCAGGTGGTGGTGGTGAGGTCACCATAAAAAGAGAAAGTGCCCTATCTGGTGTGGCTCAGTGGATAGAGCATTGGCCTGGGCACTGAAGGGTCCCAGGTTCGATTCTGGTCAAGGGCACGTGCCCGGGTTTCGGGCTTGGTCCCCAGTGGGGGGCGTGCTGGAGGCAGCTGATTAATGATTCTTTCTCATCATTGATGTTTCTCTCTCCTCCTTTCTCTCCCCACTTCCTCTCTGAAATAAAAAAAAATATATTAAAAAAAAAAGAAAGTACTTTTGAATGGAAGAGTACATTCTTGGTGAAGGGGATCCATGAACCTTTCATCTCATTTCTCCCCACGAATGCTTGTTCCAAAGATCCTGCTTAAAATTTATTTCTGCTTCCAATCCTTTGACCCTCAGTGTTTGGGTGCCACATGGGACACCTAAGAGTTTACCAAATACCTTCTTGGTGGCCTTGCAAATTGCATAAGTGCCCTTTTGTTCCTCCCCAGGGAATAGCCAGACAACGAATGAATAAGACAATGTTTCTCCAGGACCCACTCCACTTCACTTTCCCGAAATGACCCCAAACCAAGAAAGAAGCCCAATTGTCAGCTTGCCTTTTGGTCGACAAGCAGTCTGTGCGCTGCCTCGATGTCCGGAGCCATGAAGCGATCTTTTATCCAGGGCCTGCAGAGGAAGCAAACCCAGTCATCAGCCAAACAGCCAGGCTCATGGTTCTGAGACCATGTCACTGCCATGATGATAGACTTTACCTGACAACCGAGCGCACCAGGTCATAGACCTTCTCCAGGGGAGTGGTTGTCCTCAGGGGGCGGAGGAACTCGATGCCCTGGCAGGCTGCCAGCAGCTCGATGGCCAGCACTGAAATGAGAAGGGGAAGGAGTGACTTCCTGGTTGAGGGCTATCAATGACAGAAGTGGATGCCCATCTTTAATGGTGAGAAGGGGGAACGAGTCCAGGTAAATTCTCAGTTTCCCCCTTCTCACCTTCTTCTAATCGCGATGGGAAAAATCTGTGTGCTATTTCCATCTTTGTGCAAGTTTCCTTTTGTTGTTAGTCTTGATGATCCCTTTGGCCTGAAATACCTGGCACATAGAACTTCATCCAAGGATTGAAGGCTCTGGTGAAGGAGCATATGAGTCTTTGGTTGCCTTGGGACTGAGTCCACAGTTGTTTGTATGGAAACTAATACAATTATCTAGACCACATGTGTCAAACACAAGGCCCGCGGGCCAAATCCGTCCCGCCAGGCCTTGCAATGTGGCCCGCACATCACTGTACTCCGCTGCGTTTCCATCACAATGACAGTTTATGACTGTTCAGTAAACCATTCGGCCCGCTATTTAGGCTGGATTTTAGATTTTGGCCCCTTCTCTGATTGAGTTTGACACCCCTAATCTAGACTAATAAGACAATATGCTAATTAGACTGGACATCTTCTGGGCATCTTTCTGGACAAAGCCACAGTTAGGGGACAGCAGTTAAGGGGAGATCTGGCCGGTAGGGGAGCAGTTGGGGGTGATCAGGCCAACAGGGGAACAGTAAGAGGTCATCAGGCTGGCAGGCAGAGGTGGGTAGGGGCAATCAGGCAGGCAAGCAGTTAGGAGCCAGCAGTCCTGGATTACAAGAGGGTATAGGCTGGGCTGAGGGACTCTCCCCCCACGCAAAAATTTTGTACACCGTGCCTCTAGTTAATCAATAATAATACAAGAATAAACTTAGTATTTCGTGTACTCCCAACTATAAACCTACTTTGGCCCCACCCTATATGTCCCTTTTGAGCTTTCAAACTCAAAAGCTCCCAAGTCCACTACAACTGAAATTCTAGAAATTGGGACTTGGATGTCTTGCACTCTCATCTCCATGCATCTCAGATTGATTTATTTTGTGCACGCCCCTTTCTTACAAAACTACCATCGCTCTTCTCCTTCCACACTGCCAGCCCTAGTTGTTGTTCAGGTCCTCATCTTAAATACTCCTTTGGAGATGCCTTCAGACTCTAGTATTTGGTGGGAATCTTGTTAAAGTGCTGCACAGAGTTACCAAGTTGCTGTCCAATGTCCGCCTCTCTGGTTAGACCCTAATTTCCAAGTGGGCAGAGAGGAAGAATATCTCATTCACGGTTTAATCCAGGAAGAATCCTCCTCTTTCTGTGCCCCTTATGCAATGAGGAATCAATAAGCGCTGCAATAAACCAGATCCTTATCTTGCGAGTTTATGTCCAGCACCACTGGGTTCCAAGATTTGTAGGTATTTAATATCCGAACCAAAGCAAACTTAACTGACAGTGAACATGCTTAAAAATACAAATTGCCAATTCTTTTTGTGAACTGTACCCGATATAAATGTATAGAACTGCATCAGGCGAGCTAGATCTGTAATTTGGACCTCTATGGCCAAATTTATTGTCATATAGACATCTGAGCACCATGTCTGTGCCAAACACACTTCTAGGTATTCTAGATCCATCTGGGGATGTGATTGAGGCCTGATTTGAACAATCCACTCAACAGACACTGAGATAATTGGAAGCATTTGTAAATTATACCTCAATACATCTGTTTCAAAATAAAAAAGAATAATTAACTCTCACATTTATCTTAAAATAGTGATATTCTTTTATCAGCCAACTGCTTTGAATACAGTTGCAAAAGGAGAAACTTAGAACATGTCCTAAAATAAGGCAATTTCTCTTTAAAAAAACAAAAACAAGCAGTAATTAAGAGGTCAGGGAGTAAAGGGCCTAACATCCTGTGAAGTATCTTTGCCAAAAAGGTGGGATCTCAGGCTTGTCAAGCCTTTAGGGTCAACTGCCACGTACAGGAAACACATGGGACAGAGAGCAAGTTACAAGTAACACCACAAGGAGGCTAACAGGTGAGTGCAGAATCCCGGTCTCTATCAGAAAGCTGACCTGTTTGTTTGTTTTTTTAAGCTGGTCAGTGGAATGAAGTGGGGGAAGGAGGTGGGGGGGCGGAGAGATGGGACAGTTCTGGATGAAAAGAAGCTTAAAACCTTGACCGCCAAATCTAAAATGTGGCCCTTCCTTGTGTCCTGATTTGAACAAACCCACTGTACAGACACTGAGATATTGTAATTGGGAGAATTTGAATGTGCACTCAATGGTGATACCAAGATGGGCTGTGATGATGGCATTCTGGTGGATAAGCAAGCACGGATAGTTAAGAGTTAAAGTATGCAGGAAGGAAATTATAATGGGTTTGTTTGAAAATAATTTGAGAAAAGAAAAAATAAAGCAAATGTGCTGTTGAATCAGTGAGGTGTGTATGAGGTTCATGGTCTAATCTCTACACTTTGAATATGTTCTGAAAACCTTGTTGTTCTTTTTTCTTTTCTTTCTTTTTTTTTTTTTTTTTTTTTTTTTTTTTTTTTTTTTTAAGAAAAGCCAGGAGATGAACCAGCTTAGGCAGCAAGAGTGGTTCTTAATCTCCAGAGAGGATGAGCATCACCTGGAGGGCTGGTTACCTTCGGATTCCTCTGCCCTGCTGCCTAGAGTTTCTCCTTCTGCAGGGCTGGGAGAGGCTTTGAAGATCTGCCATTCTAACCAGATCCAGGTCATGCTGATGCTGCTGGAGGGGACCCCACTTTGAGGACCACTGGTGAGTCACTCATTTATCAAGGAGGCCCGGGATCCCGGCCTGGGTGGGGTTACCTTGTTCCACGTGCTCGATGACCCTGAGGGCCTTCCTCGCTGCCCATCCTCCCATGGAGACGTGGTCCTCCGTGGCAGCGCTGGTGGAGAGGGAGTCCACAGACGAGGGGTGGCACAGAGCCTTGCTCTCAGAAACTGCAAGAGGTCAGCACTAGTTAATTATGTTTGAACGGGAAAAACTGCCCCAATGACACATGTTTTCCCAAAGTGCTCCATGGCATCCACTCCAGGAGCTCTTGGTGGTTATGCAAGCACCACAGGGTCCAAAGTTACTTTGGGGAAGGAAACATGTTGTGCTTTCCCTAACGTGAGAACACCTCTAAAGCTATTAGGAGTTCTAACACTGGATGGGAACCCTAATATTTCAAAGCCAAGGTGAAAACATCAAAAGCATTTAGCAAGCCAGGGAGATGTGTGAGCACTTCCAGGTCCCTGAGGAGTTTGACCAGAGGAGGCTAGATGTCTGCCAGAGATATCTTAGGGAGGTGAGGGGATCCCAGAGATGACCTAGATTGATTGTGGTGCATCTGAATCACTGGATCTCATTAAAATGCAAATGTTGCATTTTAGGTGGGGCTTGGCATGCTATTGTTCTCACAAACTCCCAGGTGATGGCTCTGCTTTTGATCTGAGGATGATACTTTAAGTAGCAAGGACCTAGATTACAGAATTCCTTCTCTCCAGCAAGAGAGGTCAAATTCAGAATCATCCCTCATCCCTCTTCCCCCCCCCCCCCGCCCCTGCTTTCTGAAACATAGTAACCTCTATTTTGTAAAAACTGCTGTTTAAAATTTCTACTAGACACAGGCAGTCCTTTGTTCTATGAATTAATTCTGCTATTATTGGCTTCTGCAAAACATGCTTGGTCTAATAATAGGTAAAATAAGCTCGACTGTCTCACCTTGCCAACTGCTCCACTGAAGTCCCTGGCTATTCCCATGCTCCAGTTATTTGAAATGTACTATGCTCAAGCTACAAACTCATGTTACAAGCAAAAGTCTGGAAGTATAATCCCATATTATATATCCCAAAAGACTGAAAGAATATAAAAGGGGAAAGCTTCTTCCATGTTTTTGCTCAGAATTTGAGAAGCAATATTCCTCTGAGCCCAGTAAAAAGTAGCGCAGTGGTGGGCAAACTCCTTAGCCAACAGAGCCAAATATCAACAGTACAACAATTAAAATTTCTTTTGAGAGCCACATTTTTTAAACTTAAACTACATAGGTAGGTACATTGTTATTAACTTAAACAGGGTACTCCTAAGCTGGCCTTTGCTAAAAACTCAAGGGGCCAAAGAGCCGCAGTTTGCAGACCACTGGGCTAGAGTAATAAAAGACTCCAAATTAACTGGCTCACTAAGGCGTCTTCTGTTAAGCTCGTTGATTCGCAATATAACATTTCTTTGATGCTGAGTGGCTCTGAGTGAAGTGTCACTGTTCTGCATGCTATAAGGACCCTACCTAAGGTAATCTAGCTATAAACGGGTTTGCCCAGGACTTTCAAGGCCCAGCACTGCAACCCAAGACCCCTAAACATGATTCAGCAGGCTGTGGTGAGGCTTGTTCAGAAACATAACGTACAAGGGGCCATAAAAAGAAAAAGGTTCATCATAATGAAAACAAGCTAAGCAACTTCATTAGGCAGCTTGGAAAGCTGAACATTCATAAGGGGATTCCAAAAGTCCATGATATTCTCTAGAAATCAACTACCTCTCCCTGCACCATGTCAATATGAGAAACCGTTGCCCTTTGAAAGGATATTTTAATAACCAGGTAAGTGAACAAGTAGAAGATGTCAGACGGAGGAGAAGATGAATTCAATGGCCCTTTGTTGTTTTTTTGTGTTGAGTTTTAGTGTGAGGCTTAGGTGAGGAAGGGATTAGGAAGAATAGCAGCTATATTTATTTAGCACCAGGCATAGAGAATTCTAAGGTTTTACCTACATTAATTTATGTAACCTTCAAAACAGCCCCACTAGGTAAATTCATCATGCCCATTTTACACAGGAGTAAACTGAGGTCAACAAGACTGAGAATTGTTCCATGTCACACTGTAAATGGTAGAGCTAAGATTCAAACCCAGACTCCATGCTCTTAATGAACCACCATGCTATCCTGTCTCTTGGGCAGGTTTGCCAGATAGAAATACAGGATGCTCAATTCAATCAAATATCAAATAAAAAAAATGTAAGTATGTCCCAAATAATTCAAACTTAACTTATTATCTTGTATTCCTATTTGTTAAATTTGGCAGCCACATTTTAGGATTAAATATTGATTATAATGGGAACCTCATTAATTCAAATGAGAGCACAGATCTGAGAGCCAAAATGCCTGAGTTTGAATTCTCTGCTTCTTACGAGCTATGCAAGTGTGGGTAAGGCACTTAACTTCTCAGATTTTCAGGTATTCATCTGTAAAATGGAGGTGATAATAGTACCTGCCCCATGATATTGTTGTGACGATTAAGAGAGTGAGTACAAGTGAAGCCCTTAGCACTTCCTTGTTGCATGTTGTAATCACATGTGTAGTGGTTGGTATACCTAATGAAATGTATCCAAAGTTTAATTATTTAGATCAGTTCACATTTCACCATTAACTATGAATGTCTTTGTCTTTTTCTTTCTGATAGTCTTCAAATTGAGATTGGGGGGAAAAGTTACAAAAATGAAGTTCATGTGATAGTCAAACATCATTGTTTACAGTCTCACTCGTGTATTATTGTGTCAGTATAATATTGTTTAGGTTTTGTATTATATTTTTTTTTCCAAAAAAAAATATTAAAGAGGCAACCTACTGCGTTTGTATGAAGAGAGGTAGGATGCAGATGGAGGTGTTGAGAAAGTTAGATTTCATTTGAAGATAAAGTTTGATATTTTTGGGTAAAATGGAGGGGCCCTTCAATGGACAGGCTTGGGCAAAGGGCAGTGTCCTTACCTAGGGCTGCGGCTGTGCAGTGGGCTATCATGAATCCGGAGTTCAGGCCGCCTTCACTCACCAGGAAGGCAGGCAGCTCGCTGAGGGAGGGGTTACAGAGTCTTTCAATTCTTCTTTCGCTAATCGCAGCAAGTTCGTGGATACCAATGGCCAAAAAGTCCAGGGCCTGAAATAGTGTCAGTTCAGTTAGCCTATATTGTAATATGCTTTCAGGGGCAGCAGCAATTCTAAAAAAAAAAAAAGCTTACTTTGGCTGGGTATTCACCATGGAAGTTTCCTCCGGAAATGGTCTCTCCCCGGCTGGCAAAGACCATCTTTCAACCTAGATTAAGGTTTGAACACATTGAGATGGCAGCCCTTCTAAAATGTGGGGTGGAGAGAGAGATCCCTCAAGCAGATGTTGACATAAAGGGACAGACACATAATCTTGAAGAAGAATTGGGTATACCGAAGTCAGGGCCAAAGAAACAGAAGGCATAAAACGCTGTTTTCTCTTGAGATTAGAGATTCTCAGGCATCATAATAACTGTGCTAATCTGGTGGGTAGTAGTTGCTCTTGAAAAGTTTATAACCCGAAACTAAGAGCAGAGACGAGACACATGTGTGAAAGCAAATTCTATTTCTTCAATGGGCTCTGTGAGCTTGTGCTCCATAGAAGAACCTGCTGAATGAAAGACATTGCTGACGCTCAACCACCAAATTGTTTGGAACAATCAATTTTGGGGAAAACTTCCAAGCAAACTCTCTAACTCAGTGATATGTATCAGCATTCTCAGCAAAGGGCAGCCAAGAAGTTATTGTAAACTCATTTAGGTCTGAGGCAGCTTTGGACCCACCAAATATTCATATTCTCAGGGATCATTGCATTCTATCATGCACTTGACTTAAACCAACAGACAAAGGCAGTGACAGACCCTTCTTCCAGGTTCCAAAGAGCTAACTTTTGCCTACTGGGCTAAAGAATATTCACTGCCTATCATATCAACTTGGGATTCACTCTGTGTGAGAAGGGTTCTGACTTCCAAAAAGCTGGAGATGCACGTGTTACATGATCTTCCTCAAGTCTGGAGTTGCCCTTTTCTGTGTATTATTACCATGAGCATATTAGACCACTCCTGTTCTTCTCCATGAACCCATCCCAACCACAGGCCGTGGCCTTCTCTCCATTCTATGAATCCTTATAGCGAGTGATCTCTATAGAGATAACTTAGAACGCATACCATTTAGAACGTATGCATGTGCTATTGTTCTTTAGCTCCAAATTTGTGGGTTGGCTATTTGATAATAGCTATTAGAAGTTAACTCCCATCCTATCTAGCAACTAGGTAATAGGTGCTCTTCATTTGCAATGGAAACCTTAGGAAACATTCTTTCAGGTATTGCAGGAGAACTCCCAAAGATTAGGCAATTGGAAATTCATCAGGGATTGAAACGCTTTAAGTAGAAGACTTTTGACTGAAATTTTTGTTGAGGCAAATGGTGGAGGGAGAATTTAGTACAGAATTATTTCATGTCTCATTTCCAAAAATTTAATGGTTTCTGTTTTTTTATTGTCTAAGTTACCCTTTCAACCTACATTATGTAAGTGTCTAATGGGTACTTCTGCTTTACAAGACAGATAGATGAGATAAGACTACCTGGAGTTCAGGAAAATTACTCCCTTTGGGAGATGGGATGATGTACAGGTGGGTTAGTGAGTTGAGGATTATTTTGTGAGGGTTTAACTGTGAAACAATCCGAAAGGATGCAAAACCCACATCCTGAAGTAAGCTCTCCAGAGAAACCTCACACAGCTACTGTGGACCCGTCTACTAGCCCAGGCTGTGAGCTGCTTTCAAGGATGCTGACCCAGCACTCTCTGCAGGGCTGAGACTTAAGGCAGATGTGAGATAGGAAAAACAGATTTCTGCAAGGTTTGGTGGTCTTCACAGGCAGTATTGTTGCTGTGGAGACTTTGCCAGTGTGACCCGAGTGATCGCATTCCATGGCAGAAACAAGATGGCTCTGAGATAGCCACCGTTGGGGCCCATCCTCGAGAAATGGAAGTATTCTTATTCTTTGTACAGACGCAGAAAACACCAATTTGAGTCAAGTCCATGTCCGAAATAAAACCTCAGGATATGGAAAACCATGCCTCTTTGAGCAACACTTTGGTAAATGTTAAAGGTTGCTTCTGTCTAAAAGCATCATGGCATTATTGGAATCAGGAAGGTGTACATACCCTGGTCTCCACAATCACACCTGGCACGTAAGTCTTCATCCTTCTACCAACAATCCCAGCAGTGGGTTTTAGGGAAAATCTATCTATCTATCTATCTATCTATCTATCTATCTATCTATATATATATATATATATATATATATATAAAAGGCTAATATGCAAAGTGTCCCCTCAGGAGTTAGACCGGGAGACTGGGAGTTTGATTATTCCCTATGATGTGCACTGACCACCAGGGGGTGGCATAAAACGAAGGAAGGCCCCAGCTGGCAGCCAGGGAAGGAGACCCCCAGCTGACAGACAGAAGGCCCAGATCAGCATGATGGCTGGACAGGCTAGGGAACCTACCCACGCATAAATTTTGTGCACTGGGCCTCTAGTGTCTTCATAAAACTTCTCAGCCAATGCTGGGAACCCATCCCCATTTCATCTTTAATGAGTCAATTTTGAAACTTTGGCATGTTCCACACTGAGCCTGAGATTAGATTCGGAGAACTACCTCTGTCACTTCCCAGCTTTAATCTGGACAAAGTTCATTAACTTCCGAGCCTCAGGTACTCAGTTTATGAAATAAAGTGAGAGGAGGCAGGACAGAGCTGCTGCACAGTGATCACTTCAGATCTTAAAGTTACCAGCGGAAATTCTCTGACTATAGTTCAGTAAACGTCAAAAGATACAGGATTATCTGTCGCGCTGTTTAGTTCTGTGGTAATCAATTTCTTCACAAACGCTATTGTGTCATTCGCCACACCATGGACCTAAAATAGAAGAGTAAATGAGTTACTATATGGAAGACGGCCTGTCACGTAGAGTCTGATATTCCTGTTAGACTAGCAGGATGTTTGGAAGTGGGATGTATTCCTTTAGCAGACCTAATTTGGCAATTCTTCCCCATAGACATTTTTGGTCTACCAGCTAGAATAGAACTTGCTTAATACAAGGACTTGAGTCCTCTAGGGAGGACTCTTTATATACTGTAGACTGGAATTTGATACCAGCTGAAATACAGGGTAGGGCAAAAGTGTAGAGTTGTGACTATGAGAAATACTGCATTTATTCTGGTGTTATTGAACAACCATAAACCTACTTTTGCCCCACCCTGTATTATTTCATTCTTGAGATGCATTCTTACATTAATCTCTCACTTAACTAATTGCCATATGCAAATGAGTTGTAAAATTGATACAGGATGCCTTAGGCTAACCCAAGGCATCTGCACTTTTTATTGAAAATTGAGCCTCACAGATTTATTTGCCATAGTTTAGGTCTGCCTATTAAATGCAGCCAAGGTATATTATGGATGGGCCCTTGAATTTTTATTGGGCTTTTCTGTGAACATCTCTGGCCGGCTGGTCCTAGTTCTATCACAGGGAGAGCAAGCAAAACTCCACTAACTGGTTAAGATAATGTTGTCACTGAGAAATTGGAAAAGGAGGGCACTAAACTAACACAGCAAGACGCCTGTTGGACTTCCCTTCAAGGTTGAGCAAAGCTATTCAAAAGTTTATCACATGGAATAGAAATGACAATAATGGGACAAATAGAAGTATGATCTACAAAGTTTTTAAGAGAAGCTGTAAAGAAATTTGGATTCTGATTGACCAATTTATGATTTTCTAACACCTCCCTCTTTTTCTGCTTCCCACCTGCACTGAGAGAGAGAGCACTTTGGTTTGCTGGTTTACCTGTGGACAGCAGCGCAAGGTGTACGCATCCTGCACGCGGTCACAGAACCTGTGACTCTCTGTGGAAGGAGGAGGGAAAGGCAGGGAACGTGTTATCAGTCCCCCCCCCCCCCCCCACACACACACACACAAAACCCAAAACCAAATAAGCTCACTCACACAAACATGCCCATACCTGCTATTTCTGATGGGTGGTGATCTGAGTCCAAGAGTGACCGAAACCGAAAAGCAACTTCAATTTGCCCAGGATGAGGGCGAACGGCATGAATGTCTAGAATTGATGAAGGAGAAAAAGCTTGAGCAACTCTTATATTAGAACAAACTACCATGGATGCTCAGAACCATCCACAGTGCTGACACAGCTCTCAAAAGACCCAGAGATCCTAACCACCACCGAGCAGTACAAACTTATCTCCAAAAGCAAGATATTCCTTATTGCCTTTTTAAAAAATATATATATTTTTATTGATTTTAGAGAGGAAGGGAAAGGTAGAGAGAGATAGAAACATCCATGATGAGAGAAAATCACTGATTAGCTGCCTCTTGCACGCCCCTCGCTGGGGATCGAGCCCACAACCCAGGCATGTGCCCTTGATTGGAATCAAACCTGGGACCCTTCAGTCCACAGGCCGATGCTCTATCCATTGAGCCAAACCAGCTAGGGCTCCTTATTGTCTTTATTCTTTGGAATCTCCAAGAGCAAATTATGTGTTGAGAATTCAACTACTAAGAATTCAACTCAAGACGCTGGGCTACCCTAAAAAGATTTAGGCTCATAATGGAAGTGAGTTCTATAGTGGTCTAATTTAAGGAAGTGTCCTACTACATATAATAATAGTCTTTCAAAGTAAGCTACCATTTCTATAGTTTCCCTGCCCCCAATTTTCTACAGGGGACCAACCTCAATCCTATTGCAGTTATAAAACTCTGCAAACTAAACAGCATTTAGTTTGATGAGAGTCAGACCTAGGTGATCTGGGGCAGGTTATTTAACTCTCAGGGTCAGCGTCTATTTATAAACTGCGGTCATTTCACGTGTTGAGTGTGGCAGAATTGAGGAGAAACTGTAGCTGTATTGGGCACACCCTAGGCTCTTGAGTATTCTCTTTCTTCCTTAACACTCGCCCCCACCACACACATGTCTAAAGACCCCAACCAGCCCACCCCACCAGCTCTGGTTGACTGAATAACAGTCAAACAGAGGGACCATGCTCACCGGTATCGAAGGCTCTGGTGGTGCCCTTGAGCACTTCCAGGGTCAAAGCCGCCACTATGTCAGCCTGCCTCGCAATAGCACTGGCTCTCTCCACAGCTTCACAGCCCAGGGAGGTGATCATCTGTGTCCCGTTGATGAGCGCCAGACCCTTTGGGGGAAGAGGAGAGAGAGTTCCTACTGTATTTCTGTAACAAGCCTATGTACAAGTTGATTTAGTATCTTTTGCTCTCATGAGAGGAAAGTTAGCCCATCAGTCTGTTAAGGGATATTTATTCATGTCTTCTGAAGTGCAGGCCAGTAATAATTATTTAAGCACTTGAGGAATAAGTGCCATCCTACATGAAGTCACTACTATAAATCTGGCAAATAGAATAGCTATTAAGTATCCCCATTCTCAAGGCAACAGAGTAGCTCCAGTGTGGAAGGCATATAAAATTTTAATTATGTTACATTTCTTCTTTAACTTATCATCATTGTAGACAAGATACACTAAACATTTCTGGTCCAAGACTCTTGGCTTAGAGCATCCTAATGGATTCTGGGTTCAAGTGTCTCTTAAGGATCCCTAGGGGTCTTGATTTAAAGTTTAAGTTCTTAGGTAAGAGAACCCTTAAGCATTTATGGCATGAAGAATTTTTTAAATACTGATGGAGGAGCTGTTTTTTCAGTGATCAACATTCTACAAACATGTGAGCCATGTTTATTTTAATAAATCAGTGAGACTGGCCTTAAGACTGAAAGTAGTGTATAAATAAAGACTTGTTGACATGGGCAAATTTCCCTTGAACACCCTTACCTCTTTTGGCTTTAAGACTATTGGTTTCAATCCATGGGCTTCCAGGACCTAAAGAATGATTTAAGAAATGAAAATGGGTAATAATTACTAATTTTATGAGGAACCAAATAAAAGATCTTTCAGCCCAAAGGTCTGTCTTTATAAAAGTCTAGAGGCCCAGTGCATGGATTTGTGCACTGGTGGGGTTCCTCTGCCTGGCCTGCACTCTCTTTCAATCCAGAACACATGAGGGTATGTGTCCAATGGCAGGTTTCAGCTCAATCCCTGCAGGCCCGATCCAGACAGGAGGGAGCCTGATCCATGCAGGCCCAATCCCCACAGACCCAATCCAGACAGGAGAGAGCCCGATCACATGCATTGAGTGTCTGTCCCCTGGTAGTCAGTGCACATCATAGCAATGGTCGACTGGTCGTTCAGTCATTCAGTTGCTTAGGGGCTTATATACAATATATATGAATTAGACCTACGTGCATTAGCTCTGTTTATCATCTCTGGGAATTCTCTAGCTCTGCTCTTTAGTCTGAAAGCATATTTTGCTTTCAAATGATATTTATATTTAAAACAGGGGCTCTGGTGTCTAGGTCCTTGCATTAAGTGTCCATATTAGTGACTCACCTTTCTCCTGCAGCTTCCTGAGCACATATGCACACCCGTACTGCACTAAGGCTGGGCTCTGACTGCCTGTCTATAATCCCTACCTCTGAAGCTTAACCCCAAAAGTCCTCCTACATATATAAACCCTGGCTGATATATTGGTTGTCAGAGCAGGGCTTCTCACTTGTGTGTCAGGTGTGTGGGCACCAATGAAGGGGAGATGGTTGGCCTAATAGATAGGAACAGAATCCTGAGGGAAAATGGGACAAATGATTTTACTCTGAAATAAAAGAAGTAAAAACAGTCGATAAGTTAAGGTCCCTCTCGAAAAGATGGAAGAGAGAGAGCCTACACCATTTGCTATGCCAATTTCTAAGGCTATTAGTAAGCCTATTATTCTGAATTTTGGGCTGGGGCTAGGGTTGGAAAAAATAGAGACTGATAAGTTCAAGGGAAATTATAGTAATAGAATGTTAAGTGCTACAGGAGGTAGGGTATGGGTCAGTGAGAAGTAATCAGGTAAGATGCTAGGAGAGCACAGGAGGAAGAAAGGAGAATTGGGGCGTAGGGAAAAGAACTAGAAGAGCAGAGAGGGAAGTTTCTCTCTGCTGGAAGAGGACTTAGCAGAAGGAGGAACCGGAGTGGTTGGGGAAGAGGAGCTTAGACATGTTGCTGGTCCCTCTGCCTAAGACACAGCACATTCAAGCTGCAAGGAGCCTCCAGCTTCTGTGATGGAGAACCCTGGCGGGGAGGGAGGAGGAGGAGAACATGACAAACAAGGCTCTTATAGTCACTTTTAGTTCAGACTTTCTCCTAAGGACAGTGGGGAGCACTGTAGCTGTTAGCCAGGACATGCTCATATTTGCTGTGTGAAGGTGGCCAGAGGAACACTGTACAGTGTACATAGAGAAACAATCTGGCCCTATCCGGTTTGGCTCAGTGGATAGAACATCAGCCTGTGGACTCAAGGGTCCTGGGTTTGATTCTGGTTAAGGGCATGTATCTTGGTGGCGGGCACATCCCCAGTAGGGTGTGCAGGAGGCAGCTGATCAATGTTTCTCTCTTATCCATGTTTCTAGCTCTCTATCCTTTTCCCTTCCTCTCTGTAAAAAAAAAAAAAAAAAAAAAAAAAAAAAAAAAAAAAAAAAAAAATCAATAAAATATATTTTGAAGAAAGAGGAAGAGGAGGAGGAAGAAAAGGAGGAGGAGGAGAACAAGAAGAAGGGTCTGCATGGAAGGAAGGTGATCTGGAACCTGTATCCCCATAAGGATTATCTGTTTCCTTAGCTCCTCCCTCCTCCTTGGTCCTCGACCCTTTGCTTAGTGTTAGGGGACCTCCCAACAGTAGATCCGAGATGGCACTTTAAATAATTCTTTGCACTGCTCTGATGGAATTTGGAGATGAACGAAGAAAAAAAGCTTTAACAAATGCAAGCCTTTCTAATTAGCCATAAGGTGGAAGCTTTTGGGAAAGGGAACCTTTTCTTTCCCGAGGCCATAGACTGAGTGCTATGATGCACAGTTTAGTACCTGTGAGACTAGCAACTAAGTAAACCTACGGCAACATCTGACCTCCAGATAGGCACCTGAAGTGTTTTAGGTGCAGAAGAAATTCCTGGGATCAACACTGGCAGCTGCACCTTTTCACCAAGGTGATCACCAAGGCCAGAGACTGACAGCTGGGTATGGAAGCTGAGAGCCTTGTCTAGTTTGAAAGCTTCAGTTTTCTCATCTATAAGATAGGGATAACAGTGGGCCCCTCACTGAGATGCTGTCAGGATTAAGTGATAGAGAGCAAGCTGGCCGCCTGGTGTCCAGCCCAGAGAAAATCCTGCCGACGAACGCTGTTGTTGAAGTCTTACATATTTCGCGTCAGCCCAGCCACTCTTTGGAGACCACATCTTCCCTTCTCCAGTTAGGCCAAGAGCAAGATGAGAGAGTGGAGCAAGGTCTCCACTGGCACCAACGGTTCCTTTCTCTGGAACGTAGGGCAGGCAGGAGGCTGGGGGGGGGGGGGGGGGGGGGGGGGGTGTGAAGTAGACAGCAGTTACTCCAGGACAACTTCCTCCTGATCAAGCTCACTTTGCCAGCGAGACCCACCTCGCCCAACAGGATCTAGTACAGATGCCTGGAGAAAGACAATTACTCAAGGACAACAGAAAGCATTATAGGTTTTAGCCAAGACTGTGTGAAGGTGGGTGGGAACACTGTCTGTAGAGAAACAATCAAGATCAGGCTCTGTGGGGGGAAGGTGATATGGAACCCGTATCCTCCTGTGATCCTCTGCTCCTTCACTTATTGTTACTGTGCAAATCAGATATAGAAATTTCTAGAGTTCTAGCAATGTATCTTAAAGACGTGACTAGAAGCCAGCTGGTTCATTATAGCCTTGTTCCTAAGAACAAAAAGTTAGAAATGGCCTAATCGGTTTGGCTCAGTAGATGGTGCATTGGCCTGCAGACTCAAGGGTCCTGGGTTCGATTCCTATCAGAGGCATGTGCCTTGGTTGCAGGCACATCCCCAGTGAAGAGTGTGCAGGAGGCAGCTGATCAGTGTTTCTCTCTCATCAATGTTTCTAACTCTCTATCCTACTCCCTTCCTCTCTGTAAAAATCAATAAAATATATATATATATTTTTAAAAAGTTAGAAATGGCCGAAACTGATTTGGCTCAGTGGGTAGAGCATCAGCCTGCGGACTGAAAGGTCCCAGGTTCGATTCCGGTCAAGGGCATGTACTTTGGTTGCGGGCACATCCCCAGTATGGGGCGTGCAAGAGGTAGTTATTCAATGACTCTCATCGATGTTTCTAACTCTCTATCCCTCTCTCTTCCTCTCTATAAAATAAACCAATAATATATATTTTAAAAAAGTTAGAAATGATCTAAATATGGAATTAAGATATTTTCCTATGACCAAAAGTTGCATGTGGCCATTCAAACCTGTGGAAGAATGTTTAGAAACATGTCAATATTAATTTTAGGAAAGTGATATAAAATGTTCCAGAAGGAGAAAGTTCACCAGAGTGTTGACGGAGTTTTCTGGGAGGTAAAGTCATAGGCGACGTAACCTCTACTTGCACCAGATTCAGAGTCTGCCATTTCACTATCACGTATAAAAGGACATGTACTATTTTGAAGGAAGTCCCCAATAGGTTTCTAAGTAAACTCGGACACCTAATAGCCATGTTTTTGCTAATTGTTAAATACCGACAATAGGATAACGGAAGTGCCACCCACAGGCCAGCTTCCAGATCAGAGTTCACCCTGGGAGATCTTTAGAACTCTAGGGCCCCAGAAGTGCCACCAGATTTACCTTATGGGAGATGCCCAGCCTGAATGGAGGGTAATAGAGGGTCAGTCAGGGAGCCATTGCATTACCATTAAATGCTTCGATAACTTGTTTGAGGGTCTCTAGGGAAATGCCACTGTATCCTTTGGCTAAGACATTGATCCTCAAAGCCAAGAGCATCCGGCATCTCTCAGGGATGAGTGGTTTCCCAACACCTACAAAACAATCAGAAAACAAAAACTCTCCCACCGCCTGACTGCCTCCATTTCTCAAATCTTTCTTCACTTCTTAATTCAGAATTGGACTGCTCTCCCTCCTCACTTTCTTGCTTTTTAAAGTCTCACCTATCAGAAAAAGGTGGAACCCCACTTCTGCCTTCTCAGTTTCCCTTCTTGGAACACTTCAGCAAGCCCCCACTCCCCACCCAACATCCTTAGAATAGTGTCCAGACTCCTCAGCACATGTTGCCTTACAATCTCATCTCATCCTGATCAACTCATTCCCTGACTTTCAGCCCTAATTTTGTGTCCCGAGTGCACCATTCTCTTGGCATCACTGTACCTGTACAGATGCTCGTGTCCCAGTCCTGTCCCTCTACGTGGCCCATGCCTTTTTTTGAGGTTCAGCTGGAAGGTGGTCTTGTCTGCTGCTTTCTGCTTCCCTCCCTCCCCTGAAGCACCCAGTCCCTGAATATATTGACTCTTTGTGACTGTTACAGGATGCATCACACTATACCTTATTCAGCTAACCCAGTGGTTGGCAAACCCATTAGTCAACAGAGCCAAATACCAACAGTACAATGATTGAAATTTCTTTTGAGAGCCACATTTTTAAAAATTAAACTTCTTCTAACACTACTTCTTCAAAATAGTTTTGCCCAGGCAGTGGTATTTTGTGGAAGAGCCACACTCAAGGGCCCAAAAAGCCACATGTGGCTCTGGAGCCACAGTTTGCCAATCATGGAGCTAACAGAATAAGATCTAGGAGGCACCTAATGTTTCGAATGATTTACCTGCAGAATGTGAACGCACTAGGTTGAGCTGGAGCTCCCTGAAAGAGAAAGGGGAAAAAAAATCCTCTTATTGTTACTGTGCATGTTCTAATCTGATCTAGAAATTTCTAGAGTATCTTAAAGACGTGACCAGGCACTAGCTGGTTCATTCTAGCCATGTTTCTAAGAACAAAATAGTTAGAAATGATCTAAACATAGAATTGAGAGATTTTTCCTATGACCAAAAGTTGTGTGTAACTATTCTAACCTATTGGAGAATATTTGGAAACATGTCAATATTGACTTTAGAAAAGTGATATAAAATGTTCCAGAAGGAGAAGGTTCACCAACGTGTTGATGGGGTTTTCTGGGAGGTATAGTCATAGTCATGAAAATGGCCCCTCGTCTGGGGAAGTGAAGGGAGAAGGACAGGTGCATCTTTGGAGGGACGGTGAGGGCATGAGGCAGTGGAAGAAGCCAGCGAGCTTATATGTGCAGTACCAGGTCATGTGTAAATCAGCCTGATCTTCTTCCTCCTCACCTGTAAAGTGGGCCGTGGGCCAAATGTTATTTCCCTTGCTGAAAGGAATCTGAAAAATGGGGATAGGTGGCATGGAGGATGTGTGTGAGCAGGAACCAAACTTACTCTAGCTTACTGATAGGAATCACAGTTCTGGCAAACTTCCCAAAACCGGTCGTAATGCCGTACACAACTGGAAAAAAAAAAAAAAAAAGACAGACACCCTCCAATTAGATGCAGGACATATTACTTTAAGTCCACAAAAATAATTGTATGACACAAAGGGGAAAAGATACCCGTTTTTTCTTTTATGATGCTGTCTATGACATCCCTGGATTTCTGCACCTTCTTCTCCGCAGTCGGGGTGAGCTAGGGAAACATTGGGTGGAGAGGAGCCCGTGGAAAATGTCCGAGTGTGGCAAAAGGGGTCAGAGGACGGCCGTCCCTCCCCCTTACCTTTATCTTGTAGTGCCCCTTGCCCAAGTTGACCAGGTCCTCCGTGGTCAGGCTGTCCCCATCTAAGTTGATGTACTGCACAAAGGAAGGGGTCTCCGTGAGTCTGAACAGCTTAGCTGCTCGTGAGAAAGGAAAGCCTCAGGCAGAACCAAACTTGGCCTCTTCAGAGATCTTATCACTGCAATTAATGAGCTACGATAAAAAACACCTTAAGAGGAAGCTGCATAACGACTGTTTTCCTAATGCTTTTTCCTACGACATGGAGCTGGACAAAGTCCTGTCCTAATTGGTAGTGGTTGCTCATAACTCTTGCTCCCCACCCCCTCCTTGAATGAGGGGGACTTCATTTTCTTAACAGAAAGAGTGGCTTAGCCCTAACCAGTTCAGCTTGGTGGATAGAGCGTCAGCCTGTGGATTCAAGGGTCCCAGGATCGATTCCAATCAAGGGCATGTACCTTGGTTGTGGGCACATACCCAGTGGGGAGTGTGCAGAAGGCAGCTGATTAATGTTTTTCTCTTTTGTCAATGTTTCTAATTTTCTATCCCTCTCCCTTTCTCTCTGTAAAATAAATAAATAAATGAATAAATAAATAAATAAATAAATAAATAAATAAAATAAAATAAAAAATCACTAAAATATATTAAAAATAAATAAATAAAAGAATTGGTAGTTTCAAGTAAAAGCTAGGTATTAAAAAAAAAAAAAAGAGAGAGAGAGAGTGGTTTGTGGCTTACCTTTTCAGGCTCTCGGTATTTGCTGTACCTGAATCCAGGTAAAGGAAAACACTGGGAGTGTGGCTCAGCCCCAGCCCTGTCCCTGGAGGGATGATACCCCCCTCCCCACTTCCAGAGCAGGCCCCGGAGCCTGCAGGAAAGGATACAGGTAAACTCCCTCCGGCTGCGATGGAATGAAGTCAGGAGACATGACATCCCCTTCTATGACTGAAACAAGAAGACGAGAAGGACCTCTTACCAATCACAAAGGAGAGCCACTTTTGGCCTTGGTGATACAGCAAAGGAGGGCCGGCCCTTCGACTGCCTTTGAATTCTACCGAAATAGCTGTTTTAAAAGGACCTCAGATACTTCCATGTGCGCTTAGCATCTTTACAATGACGAAGAGCAAAGGGCAGAGAGGTAGGCGCTGGGTGTGGACTCCAGTTTAAATGGAAGTTCAAGATCTAACCCTCACCTCTGTCTCATCCCGACTTTATTTTGCTTGAAATCTGAACAACTCTATGCCACAGGCCTCTGATCTGGTGAAAGTCTATTGAAGGGTTAAAAGATCTTCACCATTAAGTTTCTAAAAATAGCTATATATACCCGCCTGGAGGCTCAGTGATTGAGCATACAAATCAGAAGGCCACAGTTCAACTTCCTGTCAGGACATAGGCCAGGGGTTTGGGGCTCCATCCCTAGTGGGGTGGCAGGGGGGAGAGGGACATGAAGGAGGCAGCCAATCAATGATTCTCTCTCATCATGTTTCTATCTCTCTCTCCCTCTCCCTCCTTCTCTGAAATCAATTTAAAAAAATATTTTTTTAAAAAAGTTATATATGACAAAGTAATTCAATTACTGCGAAGGGATTCAGACCTGCAGTCCTGAGCTCATATCTACTCCTGGCTTCTGACTAGCAGCCTGACTGACCCTAGACAAGTGGCCTCCTCTGGGAGCCAGTGGCCTCGTGGTAAAAGGTGGATAGAACCCCCCTTTCTCAGCAGGGGCCCCCAGCGGCCTAGCAGCAGCCGCACAGCCAGCATGCATTTTCCTGGCGGCGGGTAGGATGGATGGCTGCCCAGTCTCCCCGGAGATAACACTCAGCCACGCCGTGTGCTGCCTCTACTTGCGCCGCTGCCCTCGGGCCACTCACCCACTTCCACGAACTCGTTGTCCTCCAGGGCCACCTCAAGCGGGTCGTCGTTGTCCAACAGGCCCAGGCCCTTGCAGCGGCGCATCAGGAAGTGCACCTCGTCCACCGAGGCGAAGCCCCCGTTGTCCGGCTTGTTCTTGATGTACCTCCGCACGGCCTCGCGGCCCAGCCAGCCCACTGTGAGCTGCCCGTCCTTGCAGGGCACGGCCAGCCACTCGCCGCGCACGTGCACCGTGTACCGGGGCATGGCTCCCGCCGCTCCTGCAGCACCCAGAGGCTACTGCAACCTGCTGCTCCGTCCTGCTGCTCCGCAGGCGACAGTCACTGGGGACAGGCACCAGGAGCGGGCAGTTTTATCTAGCAGAGGCCGCCAAGGTGTGGGTGGAGGAGGGCGAGGATGGACTTTCAAAATACGCCACCTCCCTTGCCTTTCCCTCTTGCAAATATTTATCCGGGGCCCGGTGTCCCTGTGGGTTTTTGCAGCTGAGCTAGAGGCCCAGAGGGGATGC
Source organism: Pipistrellus kuhlii (assembly GCF_014108245.1). Taxonomy (NCBI): domain Eukaryota; kingdom Metazoa; phylum Chordata; class Mammalia; order Chiroptera; family Vespertilionidae; genus Pipistrellus; species Pipistrellus kuhlii. The sequence continues at coordinate 14,034,954 of NW_023425529.1, read as the reverse complement.
AGGCAGGCCAGCTGCCTGCACACACACACACACACACACACACACACACACACACACACACACACCAGCGATGCAGCCCCAGGGCTGGAAAGCCTGGGGGTCTTAGCAGCCCTGTTCTCTTCCCGGTCTCTTCCCCTCGCGGGTTCCTGTCTGCATTCTCGTCCATCAGGAGCAACTTATAAACACCATGTCCCTGTCTTGATTGGGGATTACTCAACGGTGAAATAACCTGCCGGCCAAGTGTGACACCAGCAAGTGTGGCAATCCTCACTCATTTGTTTATTCCACAAACAGGTGTTGAGCAAGAACTCTCTCGCCGCTCAGGTTTTCTCCGAGCTGCTCCTCCACAGCGGGAGGCTGCGGAGGCCAGAGATAGTTTTCACAACTTTTCAAAGGTCACTGTCTGGTCCAAGAGCCAGGGCTTGCAAGTTAACAGCTCTGCCAGCCAGCCATGGGAGGCAACGCCAGCTCCGCCCCACAGCTGGTTAGCCTCCAGCCAGTAAATTCTTAATTCGCCGGTTTCCTCCTCAGAAGGGAACAGGAATAAATGCTTCACCGCAGGATTCGCCCTGTCTGCCCGGGATCCAACCCTGGGCCTGCCTTTTACTAGCTGTGACCTCTGGCAAGTTGTTGGACCTCTCTGGGCCTCAGTTTCTTCATCTATAAAATGGAGATTATTGGTAGTATCAATTGCAGAGGTCTGTTTGGTGAGAGGATTGAGTGAGTTCATGTATGGAAAGCCCTTACAGCTGCACCTGGTACACTGAAAATGCTACCGGCGTGTTTGTGAGTATTATTTGAACTTTAGTGCCCTCTATACTGATTTAGTTTTATAGATGTTCTTTCATCTTTGTACATGAATATCCCCAATCCAGTTAAGCTCCCTGCACCCAAGTCATTGCCACTGGTATCAAGAAAGTCTGAAGAGCATGAAAGGGATCTAAGAAATGTGGACTAGTCTAGTAGTGGGCACTAGTTGAGCAGCATTTTAGTGGTAAGCCAGTTTTTAGAGATTTGATTAACACAATAGAAAAGAATCCTAAAAGGTCTGTTCCTGTTAAAACAGATTTCTGCTGGGACTAGAGACACAGTTGCTCACAGAAATCAGTGATACCAGCATCTCTTTCTCCAGCAGCTTCCCGGGATGCATACAAATAAAGAGCTGACATGCCTTGAGCCTTATTGAAATTGGACTTGAGCCACCCGAGTTCTAACCGCACTCTGAATTTGTCATCTCGTGAATTTGATACACATAATCTTCCATTCCAATGGCCACCTCTGGCCACAGCTTTATAGCCTTGCAATACCCCCTCTGCCCCCACCAATTTACTTCGGTCATGTCCGCCCTTAGGACTTGACCTTCTGCCCTCCACCTCCTCCCTGCTTCTTCACTTACTTTCCTGGGAAGCCAGTACCCTAGTTGCCCACCTGGACCACTTTCTTCAACACTTTGAAACTTCTTTTTAACATTAAACCTGTGCCTACACTCTGAGTGAAACCGGACCCCTGGGACACCACACAAACTGTGTCCACCCAGGAGAGGCTCTGCTACAGAAAGTCCTGTGATGGCGCAGATGGTGGCCCTGCCCTCCTGCTTGCCCGCCCACTTCCCAAAACATTCACCAGAGCCTCAAGGACCTTTTCAATATCCACCTCCCCTTATTCTCAGAGGAAGACCTTACCTCCTACCTCTCAGAAAATGGAGGCCCTTTGACATGAAGTAGCTTAACTTTCTGCTCCCTTCCATTCACTCTTCCAGTAAGTATTTCTTGAACGCCTGTTATGTCCCAAGCACTGTGCTAGGTGCTGGGGATGAAATAAGTGCAATGTATTCTTTGCCTTGATGGTGCTTACTCTCTGGGGATGGATGCAGACATATAAGGAAGACTGGGAAGTCCAACTATTCCCTGTGCTGAGAGAAAACCCAAACTGAGCCCAGCTTTTGAGTAACCCCAGGCCAGACATGGAACATGTGAGGGAATAAGGCTCCAGATGATACCAGCTCCCAGCAAACTGCATTACACTGAGATCTCAGGCTCCCGGTTCAGGCCCCAGACACAGTAGAGCAGAGATAAGCTATTTTCACTGGTTCTGTCCAAATTCACGATCCAAACACCCATAAGTCTAAACCCTTGTAACTCTCTCCACCCGGAACACACCTCCAATAAGACCTTTCTTATTCCTTAAGACTCATTCATGCTTCCTTTTCTCCAGAAAGCATCCACTAAACCCCTTTCTCCGGGCTGCTTTAGTGTACCTCTTCTTTAGCATTTTATAGAAATTACTTACCTTTGTTCATCTCGAAATTATGTGTATACACATCCTGGCACAAAGACACTGAACAGATGCTTATTAGCTGAGGTGAATATAGACTCCATTGAGCTGGCCCCAGGTAAATCTGTTTGGACGTTTGTCTTTAGCGCCCTCTACCTTCCTCATAGCACCCTTCCAGCTTCCCTTTCAATAGAAAAGCGACATTAGCTTAGAATATGTGGTTAGCTTAGAGGGCCAGCCTTCAAAAAGATCGTGTGGCTTTACTGAAGTCTAATTACTTAGAACACAATTATAGACAGGGGTCTGAGCTGAACTCTCTGCCCTGCTATTCCTGGCACAGAGTTTGAGAAACTGCAGTGTACATCCATGTCCAGGGAGAATGAAATCAGCAGACTCAGGCTTACAGGCATGGACAGAATCTCTCTGATACCTGCCCCACCTTCGGGGTATTTGCTCCTGTTCTGTGACTTGTGTCACTACATCAGCAATTGTGTGTGGGGGGAGGGTATTTAACAATAATATACCCCCACCCACATTTATACTCAAAAACACAATTCCTCTTTGCTAGAGTTTATTTGGCCAGGAGTGGACCCAACCTGGGTCAGTCTCACTTCTGGAAATTTGGAATCAAGGCAGTGTCTCCACATGGTAAGATTTATAACAGGAAAGCTGGGGCAGCCAGACTACACAATGTGGACTAGAGAACCAGAAATGAGGCCAGAGTATTGATGGCTCTTCAGTCCTGGGTGCCAGGCTCCTTCTGTCCACAGGTTCCGATAACCTCCCTCTACCTGTATCCTGAAAATAATCATCCTATTCCCTTTCTGACTTGTAGTAATTTTGGTTGCTGTCAGTTATAATCAAAGAATCCTAACGAATCGATCCCCAAATTGTGTGCTGAGGCACCTTGGGGCACTACATGGCATGCACAAGCATACTTTGTTACTCTCTTATTTGGATCAAGTTGTATTGTTTTCAATATTTCTTTCCACGTGCTCTATGCTCTATGTGGGTGAAGAATGTTTGCTGACCGCTGAAGAGTTGAGGCAAGTTGAACAGACCATCAAGAGACTGATGGGAAGTACTGGTGTTCAGAGTGGTTACCAGACCGGAATGGACAGGAAGGAGAGCAGGGTGAGTCCAGTGGATCAGCAGGGGACCCAGGCATGAGGAGCAGAGGGGTCCCCTAGAGTTGACACACTCTGATACGGGAGTTCATTGTATACACACCAGCTGGGTGATGAGCTAATCCCACGGAGTGTTCACGCTATAGTTATTATACTTAAAAGGCAAAACTCTAATCCTGCTGAATTCTTGGTATGCAGCAGATTCAAATTACAGAACTTAAAATTTAACAGGAAAATATGTCCACACATATTGTGACCATACTGGAAGAAAAGAAATATGAAACTGAAAATTTTGCATTTATAAATCAAAAGATTAAACTCTTAGAAAATTCACTTTATAAAGAACATGCCATTGGGAATTTGGGGGTAAGGGAGAAGGTAGCTCAGCTTTATTTATGAAAATCACTGACAAAACAATAAAAAGCCAAACATAAAAACATTTTTAGTTACATTATGAGCTGGAGTTTTATACTTTTTATGAATTCGATTTAAAAAAGAGAAACGCTTGACATGAGCATCAGACAGGTCCTAATCCACTTTTAAATCCTTGCCCACCAGCATGGCAGTCACAGGGTGCATACTAGCTTTGTGCTCTTGGTAGGTACGGATGGCTTGATCACGGGACTTGTCAAAGGCAGCCAGGTCCCTAAAAAAAGAGAGACAGAGAGAGAGAGAGAGACAGAGAGAGAGAGAGAGAGAGAGAGAGGGAGAGAGGAAGAAGAAGAAGAAGAAGAAGAAGAAGAAGAAGAAGAAGAAGAAGAAGAAGAAGAAGAAGAAGAAATTATTTTGTTGTTTTGGCAAATTTTAAGTAATCATGAATATTTGTCATGGTATCCCCTCCCCCCCCCGAATTCCTGCCAAATTCATAGTCAAAATAACTTTACTGAGGTATTTTTCAATGTATCTTGCAATCAAGCATTCCTTTATGTCACCCAACTACTCTTTTACTTCACTGCAACATGTGAATTAAAAAATAAATAAATTGACTTTACTTGCTCTGTGCATCTTCAGACATTTTTCTTGACCATGCCTACTCACTAGTTATCTTCTACTTGCTTTTAAAGATCTTTCTGTATCTGTAAGATTATCTTTGATTTACTTACTTTTCATCACTGTCTAACCCCATTTGGCCTATAAGAGATAAATCATATATAATGCTTCTTAAAAGTTAATGAAATTATCTCAAATTTTAAATATTTAGAAGTATTAGTTCCTATACAAAAATTCTATATCCTTTAACAAATATAAATATGTATTATTTTTAGATTCCTTTTTCAAAGTATTTTAGCAATAACAAAAACACTGATTTAATTTTTTTTTTTCTTCCCCAATCTTATATAAATTCAAAGCATAATTTGATTTGGTTCTTACTTGAATAAGGGTCGTGTAAACTTCATTCTTCCTTGTTCAGTCACCATTTTTAGAGCCAAAGGAATTGCTTCCTCCCATTTCGATTGAATGCAGAGTCGCAACCATCTGAAAGTGGGATTTTAGTGGATATGGGGTAGGAAAGGAGGAGGAAGAGGCAGGATGTGACAGGTATATATGAAAATAACTTTTGTAATGATAAATAATCCTATTATGGTTACACTGCACACCACTTTATGTCTTTATTCTGAGACTCTCAAATACTTACATATACAATTTAATAATTGGAGAAGAGAAGGAAGAGAAATTTGTTTTTTTAAAAGATCATACGTTTTAAGAGGTCTGGAGTAAGTAGGTGCTCATGTACCTTATATATGCAATTTCTGAAGGAATTAAACTTTGGTTTAAGCCTCACACTACAAATCTAAATTAAGAAAGTTTAACCACATTATAGAACCAGAGATTCCTAACTATTCTCATTTCAGAGTTACTTTGGCGTTGTGGGAGAACACCTATTTACCATTGAGTCCTCAAACCTAATCTTTTTTAAAGGCAAGAAAAGCTTTGATCAGATTCTAATAAAAAAGATTAATACTGTCATCTTATAGAGATTGCAACTATTCCTTAAAAAGCACTGTAATTATTTATATAGAAGTAATAAAACTGACAAGGATGTCTCAAGACTGCTTTCCCTTTCTCCACAGTTAAAATTACTTTTCTACTTTCTTCCACAGAGACAAGTTAAAATGATGTACCTGAATCGTATTTCAGAATTGTTAATGGCATTGAAGTTGTACACCTCTTGCATTCGCTTTATGTGCCCCAATGGAAGAGGTGCCTAAGAGCAAAATGAAAAAAGTATAATGTATCATTTCAACAGGATTCCTTGGAAGAAAGCTGGAGAGAGATTCTTAGCCAGATTAAAATCCTAAATATTTTATAATATAAAAGTAAGTTAAGTAAAAATAAAAGAAAGAAATGCACACAAAAATAAATTTTGTGCAAACTTATTCTGGATAAGGATATTCTACCAGGAGCAAAGGGGTAATTTAATTTGTGAGGTATACAGAGAACTAAATTAGGATTATTTTAGTACTTGTAAATATTAACTTGCAGATTCTTTCCAGAGTCTTTCAAGTTCTTCCTGATATATTTTAAATTTATTCCATTCTCCAGATTAAGTCACAGTTTCTCAATTTTTTTCCTCATGAATCCCCCCCCCCCCACAGCTTTATCTTTGCATATTTCCTCTGAAATCTCTTTTAAATTATCTACAGCCCTACAAAAACAGCGGTGTTTAAACTTTTATATTACAGACTCCTTTCAGAATCTGATGGACTGGACCCTTTCTTTGTGGGAAAATAAAACACCAAACAAACAAAAAACAAAACAAAACACCACCACATTTATCATAGAAATACAAACTTTTATATACAATTTCAGGGGTTCATAAATTTCCTGTGTTCATCTTAACCCATCTAACAGGAAGGGTTTGCGTGATGAAAAGAAAAGTTCAGTTTGGACAAGTGGAGTGTGAGGTGCCACTGGGTAGATGGTAATTCTCTTCTCCAGCCATGACCTCTTCTTACAAAACTCACTCCACACTCACCCATCATCTCTGCTCTTACTGACTTCTAGATCCTTCCAAACTGTTTAGTCTCAACTAAATTCCAAGGCCGCCCTGGAAGCTCAGCCAGTGAAGATCACCCCTAGGCTCCCTACTCTCCCCCACGTTTGCTGTCCCTATTTCCCAGTCATCCCCTCACGTTTTCCTTCTTCCTGGTCCTAGGCCACATAGTGGTACTTAGACATCTGTGAAGTCATGATGACTTGATGTACTAAAGACTGATTCTCTGAGGTCCCTGTTGCCTTGAAATCCCATTGCTCATTTCATAGGAAATCCTGTTCAAAGTCTCCTCCGTCCCTCTCAAGGTCCTTAGACCTGAGAGCTCCCTTTATGTAATAGTAAAGGCCCAGTCATTACCTCCCTCTCAAAATGTAGCATCTCCTCTCAGTGAAATATTGCTTTAATTACTTGGGTTTGAAACCTTCAAATCTGCATTGATTCTTCCCTGGTAACCTCCAAATCTGGTCAGTCACAAAACCCTATGCTTTCATCCTGTGTGATGTCCCTCTCATCTCTCCTGATCCTTCCCTTCCCACTGCCCCTCCCTCACGCCCGGTCCTCCTGCAAGCCTCCCACCTAACGCCACCACGGTTGTTCCTCATGTCAACCCATCCTTCACATCACCAGCAGAGTAATTTCCATAACACCACTGCATCAAACGACTCTCCCGTTAAACACGTTAGATCCTTTCCTACTGACTAGCATAACATCTAAAATTGTCAGCATTCAAGACTTACCCCATCAGACCCCACCAGCCTGCCTAGTGTTGCCTTCATTAACTCCTTAACCAGAGCGATGATTTACTACTGCAGCACGGGGCACTCTCTGTCACTTGCTGCCCCCTTGGCCTTGACTTTTCCCCTCCCTGCTAACACTGCTCTGCTCAAAGCAAGCCCCACTGCTCCAAATCCTTCCTTGATTATGCCAGTTGGGAGTCCCTTCTTCCTAATCAACTTTTTTCAAATGGTACATAAAATATACCACCTTTTATTGCTAAATTTTGCATGGGTGACCTTTCTTACTAGATTATAAACTTTTTGAGGACATGGTGTATTTCTTATGTGTATTTTTATATTCAGCACAATACTAAACATACTAGGCATTCAACAAATATTTTTGAATAAGTGAATGAATTTTATAAATTATTTTTTTCTATTGGTTTCCACCTTAACATTTCTCCCAGGCTGGGTTTGATGTAAATGCCATGCCTTATGCCCATTCCAATTCCTAATGCTTTGAGCTGGTACTTACTTTTTGAAGCAGCTGTGCTAAAAATTCATTCAACTGATGAGAAGAGAGATCTTTCAGGTCTGTTGAGTTGAATGAACTTAAATCATCTTCTTTGGCCTATAATAAATGTTACTTGGTTATTTCCATTTCTGTAAAATTTAATAGTTATTGGTTTTCTGACATAGAAGTAAAATTAAGAAAAAGACAGAAATATAAGAATATATAAAACTGTAAAAAATAAAGCCTTAGCTACTTTAATATTTCTGAGATTACATCACTATGACTTCTAAAGTCTATATTATTTTTAAAAATTAGACTGTTAGTAGTAAGAGTGGAGGAAACTTTTGACATCCTTTGTACCAATCATGTTAATCTGTCTTTTAAAATATATATGTATTTTTATTGATTTCAGAGAGAGATAGATAGAAACATCAATGAGAGAGAATCATTGTTCGGCTGCCCCCTGCACTCCCCGCACTGGGGATTAAGCCCACAACCCGGGCATGTGTCCTGACTAGGAATCAAAACGTGATCTTCTGGTTCATAGGTCAACACTCAACCTATGAGCCACACCGGCCCGGCTAATCTGTCTTTTATTACAGGGAACTCAGAGGGAAGAGAAAAAATTATTTTTCCTCCTCTGTAAGAATTATCCCAGATTTGTATTCACGCTGGTTTCTCTCAGGGTTAGTTTCAGTATATATATGAAGAAGCTGCTCTTTATGGTGTTTCGAAGATATGAACAGTGATATCAACAGACCATAAGTGCCTCCACTCTTCCCTAACAGTTGGCACTAAACAGTACCCAAGATCAATTTAGCTTTCCTCGGTATGTGTAATGGCTATATTTGAAGGAGGAGCTTAAAAATGATTTATGAGGAAATGAGAAAATACAGATATTTTTGCATACTTATTTTAAGAGCTTGAAAAGAAGTAAGAAAAATCAGAACCCCTCACCCACCACCTTCATGTGTAGAGACATATTTGTTCAACTCAATTAGGAGTCAAAAGTCACTCAGTATTACTCACAGTAATCCATCTTTGACTTAAGGCAATACAAGCATTTGTCAGGGTCATGTCATAACTGCAAAGATAAAAAAAATTAGAGATTAAATTGAAAAAAATGCACATGCTTTTGCATAAATGCAATTCTGAGGTTACAGAACATACTTAAATCTCAAAGTTATTTTTAAATAAAGACAAAGATCTCCAAGGTGCTGGGAACGGGAACTCGTCTGCCTGACTTAAATATGACTGGCGTCATCCAGGAACTTGGAAATCCAAGTGGACACCAAATTCATGAAGCTCTGATTACTCTTTGGAGAGAGTGCCAAAACATCTCAGCCAAGACTGCCATAAGCTTGGGTGGTAAATGCTGAAGGAGCTGGGGTTCAGCTGAGCATACTGAGTTTTTACTGTATGGCAGGAGCAGTTCTGGGCACTGAGACAGCAGACAAACAACAGAGTCCTTGCTCTCATGGATCTTACATTCTCTTGTTCCAACCACCGAACCATTCAATAAATCTGCAAGCACTTACGTGACAGACACTGTTCTAACCATTGGGGAAATACTGGCTGTCACAAGAGACTCTTGGGAGACTCTGAAATCATGTGATGATAATTTCATTTCTCTCTTTTCAGAAAGAGGTGGAAATAGCAAACTCTGACCATTAAACCAAGCATGCTCCAACTGTATGTTCTCACCTTAGAAAACAAGTCATGTTTTACAACAATGGAAGAGAACGTATGATGTGTGCAAAATTCTTGCAAAACATTGCCTTCTTTGTAAGTCATGCTTGCTTGCTGTGAAATGTTTCTATTAGAGATCAGAGAGGTACCTGCCTTAGGACCCACATAAAGTAAGTTTTGATTAGAACTTGAACTCTGCTTCAGGAGAGTTTGTGTTCTAGGGTGAAGGCAGTGTGACCTTTGAGTCAGCTGCCAGTTTATCTTCACGAAGCAATCAGGCTGTGGACTTTAGCCAAACCCTTTGGTCTGTCCTCAAGACCAAATGGGATCAGAGACCCTGGATTGCTCAGGCAGTAAATCACCTTCAACTAGAATATTACTTAGCACTGATTTAAGAAAAAACACACCAATAGAAAGGACAGAAAAAAACTTTTGGCTGGTCTGTTTCTTGGTGCCCTGAAATTTCCTTCTCATTGTAATGAAAAGAACTAGGTAGGGATTAGCTCAAGGAGGAAAGCAACCTTACTTATGGCAAGGTCCTACGAAAAGTAGTGAGCAAAACCAGGTATGTATGAGCCCTGCTCTCACAGTGCTTCCATGTAGGAAAGGAGAAAGATGTTAATAACCACACAAGTGAAGTGGAATTACTACTGTGTCAACAGCTATGAAGAGGCAGCACAAGAAATCCTCGCACTGAGTTTGGAATTAACTGGGTACGGAGTAACTCCAGATAACAGGAACAGCATTCCTGGCTAGAACATGCGCGAGTTTGCATCCTCGTGGCCGACCAGGATTCGGATTCCTGATTGGGGAAGGTACTTAGTTTAAAAGTCTCTGTACTGGAGAAGATGAGACAACCAGGGTTCGACTCTCTTTTTATTTGTTGTGTAACCCTGGGCAAGACACTTTACCTAGCGAAACTTCATTTGCCTCCTCTGGAAATGATAACTTATAACACTGTTATCATGATTAACATAATACTTAGGTCATTTTTCTTATTGTAGATATTTTCCAAGGAAAGGGCAATATCTTTATATATCACTATCCTTGTGCAAAAAGGAAGCACTAAATAATTACATGCAATTAATTGAACTGATTTAAATACCACGGAGATTGTTCTTTTGACCTCAGGGTTAAGGTTCAAACACCTAAGAGCTCTGGTCTCATCACTAACTAGTAACAGCTTAAGGGAGGTATGAAATCCTTTCAGAGAGTTTGAGGACCTTCGGGATTTGGGAGAAGGAGAAGGAAACTGTGAGCAGGGAGAGCACTGACGTGGGTTTCACAGGAGGCAGTCCAGGAGAGTAGAGCCAGGTGTTCCAGTCGACTTGATTGAGAATATCAACCTGTGAACAGTAAGAACACCCAGTTTTCTACAGAACAACTTTTTCCAAATCTAAATCTAAATCTAAAACAGGCTTTCAGGTACTCAAATCTATAATTTATACTGCCATGTCAAGATAATTTCCTAGTCTCTTTTCTAAAATAAATTCATATTAATCTTGCTCTGCTAAATAAATATGAAAAGTACATACAAAAAATTATAAAACACTGTCACAGATGTCTCTGAAATAGGATAATTTTTCACATTAGATTACATTTTAAATAGAAAAAAAATACAATAAAATATTGAGCCTTAAATCTTAGACCAATACTACTATTAAATAATTCAAGCCAGCCTAGCAAACAGCTATTAAAGACATATTGGGCATAAAAAAGAAGAGTACTCTTAAAAGCCAACCTTATCTTTAAAGTGACAATACAGGAAGTCCTTCCAGTCATCAGTGGTAATGCTCTGGTAGGAATATTTCTTAACATAAGCCTTCAGAAATCCTAGGAAAACCTCTAAGAGTTTAAAAAAAAAAGTCTATTAATGGAAAGGTAATTATTTAACATTTTTTTCTGGTGATTGGCATTGTACTGTTAACCACAGAGAACATTTAGAGAAAAGTGAGTGTTCAAAAAGGGTGATAGGACTTAAATTGGGACTTGAAAAACATATGTAACTTGATTGAAGGGAGAAGAGAAATCCTAATTATAGGTAAAGGGATCACACAATGAAGACGCTGAAAAGTTAATACACAGCACAAGTTCTAAAGGCAATGACTCAATGAGGAGAGAAATATCGGACGGGCGGAATGGGCCCACAGGAGGAAGGGCTTTCAAAGTCCTTCAGCAAAGGAGAATACCTACACACCCAGCAATGGGAAAGGTTACATACACTCAGCACATCCATACTGTGTAATACTAGGATGGCATTAAAAAGTGTAAGATAGATTTGTATGTTCTGACATGGAAGAGTATATGTGAAGAAATGTAGAATAAGTATGTAGTAGGATTCCTTTTCTGTAATCAAAACAATGATATATATATTTAACTGCCCATTTGTTCATTTATAGTCCGAAAAGCATCTGCAACAATCCACGCCAAACCACTAATAGTGGTTATCCTTGGGGAGTGGGAAGGGTCACTGAGCAACTCTCACTTTTTACTACTATCTACTTCTATACCACACACATTTTTTTCAATGAATATGTATAATTTCCTAATTTGTAAAATACTGATGAGTCAGAGTGTGTGCTTTTTTAAGTCAAGCAGCACAATTTTGAACTTGGTGATCCAAGGTTTTAAGTAGAGAGAAAGGTAACATTAGAAAATGATACAGGTTTCTTCAGCAACTACATACAGAAGGAACTGCAAGAATAAAATGGAGCAAAAACAACAGCTCAGAATTCTTCCTTGTTCTTCATGTTACACACCACCCCCCCCCCCCCAAAATTTTTTTTTCTCCCCAGAAAATGCCAATGACTTGCCTGGTCCTCCAAGAAGTTGCTCAAGGTAGAAGAGCAAAGCAAAGCCCTTCTCGTAGGGAACTGAAGAATATGCGATATCAGGGTCTACATTCGCCAGATCAACCACAAGTTTGGTGAAAGGATGTGTATCCCCAAAAGTCTTTATCTGCAAGACACAGAGTTGGAAAAATGTTCAAATATGAAGACTAGTTTCCATCATGCAAACAAACTAAAGTATTACTTCCCTCAGGGGCACATTTTAGCGGAGTCTAAAACATACACAACTCAGAGACTGGAAACTGGAAGATATGTTAGCATAAACTTTTGGAAGTCTATTAATGGAATGGCTACTTATGTAATGTTCCATTATTATGGTATTCTTGCCCCATAATAAGTTTTATTCTTTGTAAAAGACTAGAAAAGTGTTTCAATGCCTTGCCAGCAAATTCAACTTTCGGCAGAGAGCACTTTAAGATGAAAAATATACCAAATAAAATTCAAACACAGTAACTGACTATTTTATTTGCAAAGACCCAATGAGGTCCTACTGCTCTTGAACACATTTAGGGCAGAATCCAACCGAATATTATACCAGCATCCACTAGGTTTACTGCCCCGTGAAAATGATTTTCTTGTTGCTACTTAGGGAAGGTGCTTCTCAAACCTAAGTTTTTGAACACTTATACAGCTTTTAAAAGTATGACTCATTTACCGAATTCTGTAGCTCTCCCCATCCTCCCAGAGCATGAAAATGTCTGAACTTTTCACCAAACAACCGTCCGCAAATGTGGCGTTCCAAGTACACAGTGTGTCCTTCATTTAACCTGAAAATAAATAACTTTTTTTAAAATAAAAATAAAAATACTAACACAGCTGAGAGGAAAAGACATTACAATCAACAAGGTATTTTCTTTTTGGCTTTTCTACGAAGTAAAGCAGTTGTAAAGCGTGACCACTCCTGCCTAGGCAGCTGCCTGGGGTGCCTCCCTGCATCCAATCCAGAACAATGGAGGCCTGGCCATGCAGAGGGCAGCAGGGAGAATCAGGCCATGGTTCCGGTTTTGTGTGTCCTAAACTGGGACTAGCCCAGGAACTAAATAACAAGCATAAACTGAATACCTCTATCTAACCCTGTGAAAAGTGTTACAGAATTAAAAATAAATCTGTGTACCAAAGAGGTGATCTCAAAGACAAACAAGATATACACACGAAACAATTCAGAGTGGTGGGAGGCAGGAAAAAAAATTAATTAGAAGAACCAATAAAAAATAAATCTTACCAAAAGTGATCCCAAGTTTTGTTGGTCACTAGATTTCCTGTCCAACTATGAGATATTTCATGTGCAATAACCTAAAGGAAACAATGGATGCAATTAGTAGTAAAATTGATTACCTTATTCTTAAATAACTCATTATGTAAATGTAAATATTCTAGTTCTTACATTCTATATAAGTTCATTTTTTTTAAAGATTTAGCTGAAGTTCACGTTATTACTCAGTTCATAAAAAATATAATTTAACAAAATTAGGAACAAAAACTCATTTAGAAAATATTAAATTAAATAGATACATCACTTCATTAAAAAATATTTAATGAACATATGAAGAGATAAAACGATAAAATTTTCTTAAATCTGTTAAGGATTTAAGAACGGTTATTGTATTTAACTATTAATAATGGTTAATGTAATGTTTTACAATAAGAATCCCTCAAATTTTCTTTTATAACTATGTCTTTAACATAACAATACAGTGGGTAGTTTTAAATTCAGTTGACTTAATACTTCATGAGGGTAAGACAATGGTAAGAAATGTTTCACTTACATTGGAGAGTGACTTGTCACCAGCCTAAAAAAGAGGGAAATGACCTTAGTAGTTCAATAATAAAATTACAGCCTATATCAATATGTATTATTCTGGCATTAACTCCCTGGCACTGTATTTCTGCATGGCATGCCTAAAAGTTCAAAACAGATATGTGTTTAGAAAATAAAACAGAAAATGCAGAACTAAAAAACAGCATAATTCTTTCCTAATCCCAGAGAAATTTTCCAATACCAGCAGGACCAGTATTCTTATCTCTAATTAACTTCTGGGAGACATTTCTCCTACTTCCATTTTTTAGATGTGCTCTTATTTACCTTCTTCCTCTCTATTATCCACAGTTGGTTTTTAAAAAATTATACTCTCTCCTATGATGTATTTTATTTTCCTTATATAGTTGCCAATCCTACTTACTGGGTTATAGGAAAGTAAAGTGAGAGTTTTATCTTTGTTTGTTTGTTTTATAACAGCATCTATATGCCAAGTGTAAATGGTATAGTTTCCTTGTTTGGATACATAATTCATCAATGGATTGCTGTTACACAGCACCCCACCCCTTAAAATCCCAAACAGCTCACACAAAATATTTTTTTCTCCCCCAAATGACCAATTATTCTTTTGAAAAATGAGATGAGGATAACCACAATAAACAATAAAATTAGAATATAATTTAAAATTTTCAAAAAATTATTGGGAATCTAAGTTTCTCCATTCCTAGGTTTATATTTGAGGAGAATTCAATTTCAAATGAAAAATATGTACACTTACCAGCAGAGTAGGAGTTACAAAAGTGAGGCAAGGATTTTCCATGCCGCCATACGGGAAGGATGGTGGCAGGACCAATAGGTCATACTGCCCCCAAACGTATGGGCCTCCCAGATCTTCTGCAATTTTAAGCATAGATTCAGTCTGCAAAATTAATGCATATATATTTGTATGTCTTCATTAGCATAATAAATTCTTAAAATATATATTCTATGAATCTTACAAGTTAATGATGCTTATTTTAAATGAAAACAATACAAAAAATGTAGCAGATGCAAATTCACATAAAATGAGATGTATTTGATTCTTTTACATAACCTAACACTTTCATGCTCAAAATCTTAAAATGACTGTCTATCACAATTGTTAAAAAGGGTGACTAACCTCAGAAAATTCATAAGCTGACGTTTCCACCTGCTCTTTTTCGGACCATACCAATGTTCTCGGGCCAATCTGCCTGCAAAATTAAAAAAAGCCTATTAAAAAGGAATGCAAGGCGAATTATGCACCTGGCTTTAGCAGAGATTTAAAGCACTGTATACAAATCCTACATGTGCTCAGGTCAGGGCTGAGGTTAAATGTCCTCTGAGACACAAGCCTGCTGTTGTGTGTGCAGCAATGGATATACAGCTCTCTAAGGAGACACAGTCTGGGCCAAATGAAAACTGAGACAAAGTAACACACACACACACACACACACACACACACACACACACACACACACAGGTTAGTTTACTGGCTTCTGGCTTCTGGTAAGACATGTGAGATCTAGTTTCCTCCCTCAGTCTCACAGCTGCAGAAACCCACTTGCAGCTCACTAAGAGACTATTCCAGAACACGGGTGGATGTAAACTTTGTTGTGCACTTAAAGCTGAACCCTCTTCTATAAAGGAAACAAACAGAAAAGGAAGGAAATCCTGTGACATACCACAACATAGATGAATCCTGAGGATGTTATGCTAAGTGGAATAAACCAGTTACAAAAGGACAAATACTCTATGATTCCACTTATGAGATATTTAAAGCGTCAAATTTATAGAAACAGAAAGTAGAATGGTGGTTACTAGGAGCCAGGAAGAGGGAGAATTGCTGTTTAGAGGGTATAGAGTTTCAGTTTTGCAAGACGACAATGTGCTGGAGATTTATTTCACAACAATGTGAATGTAGTTATTGCTCCTGGACTGTACACTTAAAAATGGTTAAGATGTTAAATTCCATGTCCTTTGTAAACTGCAATAAAGGAAGAAACAAACAGAACTATATATCACGTATATAGAACTTAAACCCACAAATATTTATTTAATCTAAAAAGTGTTATGTAACACAAAACTCCAAGCAATAAGACCTGCCTTGGTATTGGCCCCGACAGGAAGTAAACTCTATGACAGTACTTCTCAAATATTCATATGCATACAAATAACCTGGGACCTTGTAAAAATACAATTTCTGATGGAGCAAGTCTGGGACAGGGCCCAAGAATTTGCTTTTCTAAACCAACACCCAGGTTTGGACTGTAGAATAAGTAGCAACGGTAAGCAATGTGATTCAACATAAATTTAATGAAAACTACGAATGTGAGCAACATTTGAAATTTCAAATTGTCCAGTGGCCACATTTTTTTAAAAAAAGCAAAATTAAATAGACAAAAGTAATTTTAGTATCTTTTGTTTAATCCAATATTTCCAAAATATTATTTCAACCCGTGATCAACATAAAAAAATGAGTAGGGAAGTGTTTTACATTTCTTTTCATACTAAGCCCTTAGAAATCCGGTGTGTATTTCACATTTACAGCACATCTCAAACCTCATGTGGTCAGCAGTTGCCTCACTAGAGGGCAGGTCTGTGTTGTGAGCTCACAGAAACCTAGATTTATTTGGGTCCTGGCTCTGCCATGTCCTTGCTATATGACTCTAAGCCAAATACTATTCAATAAAACTCACCAGCCACTGGTAAATGGGGGGAAAATAACCATCTCTACTTTACAGAGATGGGAGGATTCAGTGGGATAATGCGTTGGAGATGGCTCATAATAAGATCTTTTAAACTGTCAGCTACTGTGACAGTCATTATAATTATCATTTAGTGAATGGCTTCCCAATGGTTAGGTCTGTTAATTCACAAAAAATCTTTGAAGTCCATATTATTATTTCTAGCTTTTAGATGAAAAATATGAAACCCATGGACATAGCTAGTAAGTACTGGAGCTAGGATCAGAATCTCTGTTTGCCTGACTTCTCTATCATGTCCTTATTTCTGGAAATTTAGGGAATGTAGTTACTAAAGATATTCTTATTTTTTAGTTATTTAAAAATAACCAAAAAAAAAATTTAAGGAAGTGCACTCTGTATATTGGTAAAAATTTAATAAGATAGCTTATATGTCTTGAATATTTATAGACTTCCAAGTGCTTTCTCATCTTTTATCTCATTTGTTTCACATAAACACCCATATGAGGCAGGGAAGGGAGGTATCATTGCAATGACGACAAGGAGGCAATGAGAAGTGACTGGTTCAAGCTTCCATTAGAATCCAGACCTCTAACTAAAGGTAAGTGCATGCTCAGTCTATCATAGTTGGAGAATCCAAGCAGTTAGTGGCTGGTTAAGGTTTAGTAATTTAAAATTAATTTGTTATCTCTATATATAGAAGCCTAAGTGACCGTTCAACTGGTAGCTATGATGCACTGAACACCAGGGGGCAGATGCTCAACACACAGACATAGAAACATGGAACAGACTGATGAATCTCAGAGGGAAGGGGGAAGGAGGGAGGGTGGGAAGAGATTAACCAAAGATTTTATATGCATACCAGAGGCCCGGTGCATGGATTTATGCACCAGTGGGGTCCCCCGGCCTGGTCTGCAGGGACCAGACTGAAACCGGCTCTCCGACATCCCCTGAGGGGTCCCAGATTGCAAGAGGGTGCAGGCCAGGCTGAGAGAATCCATGCACTGGGCTTTTAGTATTTTATAATTAGATTTTAATGTTTCTAGAACTGTCAGCTTGATATCTTGAAAAACACACAAATGGCCTACTAGGTTATCCCAAACAAATGTTCAAGGTATCTAAGGTTCAGTCTTTCTATAAACCTCAAAATTTGTCTAAAAGCTCACCTGCTTTCTAAAGCTCCAACAACTAAAGCAATCAAGTAGCAGGGAATCGGGACCTAAAGGGGGAAAATAAATGCTTGAATTAGTGTTTGAAAATGTTACAAAGTAAGACAATTTGTATTTAAAAGTAAGTGAATTTCCTTTTGAATGTCCAAACAGTAGTATGGATTACTTTCCCTTTGTACTTCTCAAATAGTTCTTATTTTTAAGAGATCAAAATTGTGATGTATAACATTCAAAACATCTATTTCTCTTTTATTCCATTAGAAAGGAAAGCTTCTGAAATGTGAAAAACATGATTGCACATAGTATTACAAGGTATATTTTAAGCATTTTTCAAAAATTTACCTCTAAGACAACTATACCCTTCTTTTAAGTTTTATTCTTCTTGATTTAATTAAAAACACCCACAAACACACAAACACACAACTCATTTTTCTAAACCGCTCCTGGTGTAATTTAAGAGAAAAACAAAATAACCTAGCAGTAAGAAGATGCTGAAGTTTTGGGAGCTTGGAATCTCAGAAGCTGGGACGGGAGCAAAATTGTCAACTGAGGCTCAAATATATGTTATGTTAAGGAGGTTGCCTAAAAAAGCACACACACACATACACTATTCACTCAAGTCAAAGGTACAAGTCAAATTACTAGCTACATAGAAATTTTAAACAACTTTAACAGAATGCTTTTTTTTTTTTTTTTTTTTTTTTTTTTTTTTTTACCTAAAACAGCTCTTCCATTTGTAAACACTAAAGGACCACACTCTGGTACCAGGGCAGGAGAAATATAATAACGTAAAGGAATAGGAAACCTGCTACTAACTGGGATGAGGAAAAATGGGATCTGGGATGCCCTCTACTATGCCTATCTAGCAACTTCTTTCTTCAACATTTCACTCTAAGTAGAACACAATATTTTAAAAGCACATAAGGAAAAGAAATAGCAAAAAAAAGAAAAATAAGCTGGTTTCTAAATTCTGAAATATTTCAAAAGCAATTTTGCTCCCTGGATAGGTAAGAGCTATTTATAGTTCAACCCCAACTAACAGGAAAATCCAGACCCTAAGAACTTACTTTTTGGCTGAATCTGTATATTTTCCTGCTCGGATCTTTTGGGTCAGGCGCTTCTCCTTCCCGAATGGCACTCATGAGTGCTACCAGTTCTTTAGGGACAGACACCTCACGGACAAGAAAAATCATTTCCAGTTTTAAGTAAAAGGTTCTATGTTTCTTGAACTACTTATATAACATAACCTTCACACACTCACAGCCCTACTTTATGACTATTTATATAATAAATAGACCCTGAACCCAATAAGTTCATACTATCAGCTTTGTAAATAGAATTAGCAATATGTAAAACTGGCTTCTTTAATTTAATTTTGTTGTTTAAGGTATTACAAATAGTAGTACATATGTGTCCTCCACCCACTCCCTCACCTCCCCTACCCACCCCACTCCCATTTACCCTCATACCCCCACCCCCAGTGTCTTGTATCTGTTGGCTGTGCTTATATGTATGCATACAAGTCCTTCAGTTGATTTCTTACCTTCCCCCAACCCCTCCTATCTTCCTGCTATAGTTTGACAGTCTGTTCAATGCTTCTTTGCCTCTAATTATATTCATTCAACAGTTGGTAATGTTCTTTATTACCCATATATGAGTGAGAACATGTGGTATTTATCTTTCTCTGACTGGCTTATTTCACTTAGCATAATGCTCTCCTGATCCATCCATGCTGTTGCAAATGGTAAGAATTCCTCCTTTTCACAGCAGCATAGTATTCCATTGTGTAGATGTACCACAAAAACTGGCTTCTTTAAAAGCAAATGTGAAATATCTATCCATTCATCCATATTAAGAACACTTGGTAGAAACTAAATTAAAATTCCAGCTCTGCCACTTACTAACTGCCTGGACTTGGGCAAATAACCTCCCTGAGCCTCAGTTTCTCCATCAAATGAGGCTAATACTTTATAGGACTCCTCCTATAAATAACATCCTGAAGAACCAGTACCATGCCTGGCAATGACAGCCACCACCCCTGATCCCCTCTACGGGTTCAAAGGCTCCTACATTCATTTTAGGACAGAGAAAACAATTGCACATTTAAAACTTACACACGGAGTTAACAAACAGAAGAACTTTTTGAGGGACATCATATGAGAAACTGAAAGTTATTGCCAAGAACTACAAAGTAATTTTCTCTGGGAATTTATATGGAAAACATCCTTCTGGCGCAAACCGTACGGTCACTTAAATGTGCACCCCAGCTCCGTGCTTCTGAAAGTTTTATTTCTAGTGAGTGCCAGAATCAGGACTATTTTTTGAATATTAATGGTCCAGCAAGCACCCATTCTAGGAAGAGCTAGACTCTATTCTTCTTGCATGGTCTGGTACTTAAAGCTCCAGAACCAAGTGCTATAATCACCATGGATCCTAGAACTAAAAGCATTCAGAAAATAATGTGGCTCTGTTTCCTCCCTTCATTTACACAGTGAGATGTTACACAGATAAAACAACTGAGGCTGTGAGGTCATAAGACGTGCCCCAGGTCATGCAGTTATTAAGAGGTGGAGAAGAGTCCAGAACCTAAGATTCTTTGCCTTCAAGTGTGGTTTTCTATAGTGCTCTACTAGGTGTAGTTTGGTTGTAGGATGATCTGGGAATCAAGAAAGCCCCATAAACACAAGTTAGTCCTCAATTCTATTGGCTTAGTCTAAGTAGGTCTGGCCTCTGGGATAGTATTTATTTATTAATTATAATCCATCTTTTCCTAAAAGAATTAGCAGTACCCATGACAAGAGTAAGTTGGAAATGTATAGACAAATTTGTAATATATGCCCGTTAGATGTTTATATGGGTATAGAGTACATTCATAGAACTTTTAATTCTGCAAATGTCTATTTTTTTTAATTAAAAAAAATTGTTCCCATAATCTTATTTTTAGGTGCAGCATTCTGAATTTTTCTTAAATTCAGAATGGTACTCATTTTCTTTCTTTTTTTTTTTTTTTTTCACTTATGTTCAAAATTGCCTTTAAAAGAGAAATTCAAAATGAGATCCACAGCCTCTTTTGTACATATTTCAGGCAGAATTTAATTAAACAAAAATTCAATGCTTCTCTCTGCATATCATTTATATTACATTTACTTAGATGAATCACTCGATTCAGTGAATAACTTGTGGTATTTACCTCCGCACTGTAGGTTAATTTCACAGAAGGCGTGTCCTGGCAAGGAAGAATTGCTCGGCAGTGGATGGCCTGGGAGGGAGAGAGAGAAAAAGAAACAGCTGTTTCCCTTTCTCATAAACCAAATCACTACACACACACACACACACACACACACACACACAAACAAAATCGTTAGAATTGCAGCATTATCCTTAGACACATTCTTTTTAAAGATAAAAACACATCTCACAATTCTTGGGATCTTTTAAAGTAGCGAAAATGTATTTGCCAATTTAAAAAATCTGAGTTTTCATTGTGATGCCTGCTCAGAGATGGCGTTTTAGGCTGGAAGATGAAGCAGTGCTACGCAGTGTTTCCTACTCTGTGCTCCGAGTAACTGTAGTGCCCAGCAAGGAGGTGTTAGGGGAGAAGGGCTATTTGGTGAGGAAATGCACATGGGATCTGGGGGAGTGGCTAGGAACATTGTGTCCCAAAGGCTCTGAGGAGACCTACAACACAGAAGCCTGATCTCACGCTTATTTGAACATGAAACCCATTTTTCTCTGGTGAGTAACAGCTCATGGGATGCCAGTGTACTGAGAAACACAGCTTGGAAAAAGCTGCTGGAGTCTTGACATTTCCAATCTTGCAATAAACCCTGAAGGTAAAAACTAGGCAGAAAAGGAGGAATAGTCTCTTTCAATACCATGCAGGCAAGTTCATTCATCAAATATGTAAAGTGTTCCTTTGCTTCCACATCAGTCTGTCATCAACATGGGTTCCGTGGAGAAGGATGGCAGAGCACCTACGGTTTTAGATCTTGGCCTGCTTACAGCTAAGTCTGTATCTGATGAGCAAAAACCCCGCCTTATTGAGAGTCTACTAAGCCTAAAGGAATGCTAATCCTAATGTTCTCTCTCTGCGATTGTTATAATTCATAGACAGACTTCATGTCACCGCAGACTTCCTTAAACCCCACATTCCTGCCCTTTTCACTTCAAATCTTGTAGATACTCCAAAGATATGAGGTCCCAACTGACTTCTAGATGGATTGAGTAGAATCAGGAGGACCACCTGGTTCTCGCTCCCAAAATGAGGCTCCAAGACCATGCTGTTAGAGTTCTTTTTTTTTTTTAAATATATTTTATTGATTTTTTCAAGGAGAGGAAGAAGGAGGGATAGAGAGTTAGAAACATCGATGAGAGAGAAACATCGATCAGCTGCCTCTTGCACACCCCCTACTGGGGATGTGCCCGCAACCAAGGTACATGCCCTTGATCGGAATCGAACCCGGGACCTTTCAGTCCGCAGGCCAACGCTCTATCCACTGAGCCAAACCGGTCCTGGCTGTTAGAGTTCTTTCATGGCCTCTGGTTAGGTGGCTCGGCAGTGCCAAGGGGTTTTTATATGCATTTCACTAGAAAAGACCAAACCCAGGCAAACATGCATAGAGGACCATTGTAAACAAATTTCTCAAACAAAATCATATTTACGTGCTTCCTATCAACTGCAATAATTTCTGAGTTTTACTGAAATCTCTTTCAAAAACTGTTGCCAATAAGAAATGGAATAATATTCAAAATTTACATTCTTATGATTCATGAATCTTGCATTTCCTGCCAACTTCAATTTATGGACATTCCATAAGAATTACTTAGAATCAGGTTTTACTAAGACAGTGCACAGCTTGCACATTCTTGCCTAGAGCATTCTATCTTTCAGATTAAATCTAAGGGTTTCTTAGATTAAAAAGGTATTTCAATTGGCAATAGAAAGTAAACATGTGCCAACATTGCTTTCCTTTTTATAGACTTGCACTGAAATTTGAATCACACAGGAATATTAGGATTAAAACATGCGAAGTACCTCACATGATGCTTGGAAATATAATAAACAGTTAATGAAGTGAGTTCCTTTAATGTCAACTACTTGATTATTGCCAGAATTAGGTGTGTTTTTTCCCCTTTCAGAACAGCGTTTGATATTTATTAGTTTTATGATAGATTGTCTCTACTCTCAGATTTTAAACAGATGTTTAAATCATATTGTTTTAAAGGTACATTTAATGTATACTTTGTGCATGTGTAAGAAAACTGGAGGGGCTGTGCACCAACCTCAATGATGGGTAATGTCTGGAGAGAATTAGAAAATCTGATCTTTCACTTTCTACTTCTCTATTGTTAGCAATGTTTGTAATCAGTACAGATTTTGTTTTATTAATGTTTTCCTTTCATTTTATGACCATTTATTAAGTGCAAACTGTATGCCACGTTCTAGGCTCCGTGCTGGAGTATCAATATAAATATGACCCAAGTAGTCCAATCTAGGTAGACATGTTTTCAAATTAAACAGTTTCTTTTTTTTTTTTTTTTAAGTAACATGTGAATCCATTAATAGTGAGAGATATAAATGAAAATGTTATTTTTATAATATAAATTAATTAAATTGCTATCTTAGGTAAAACCCTTGTGTCCATAAGACCACTGTCTACTTTGCTTCATTCAACTTCACGAGCTGGGAATAATACTCATTCTGAATTCTTTTTACCTGGCACTGGCTAAAGAGATATGGGTGCTCCTTCCCGGAAGTCTGTTCAGGAGTGAGCCACTGCAGGGCAGAAGACTTTGGCGATGTTTCAAAAGAAATTTCTATAACGACTTCTTGATTTCTAAATGAAACAAACCAATATATTAGCACAGTATAATTCAATCTAACTAAAACCTGAATTCGTAATATCAACACCAAATAACAGAAATAATATTTTACTTGGTCTTGTTACTGATTAAGAGTAAGCTCTAGAAATGTCACGTCCTAAGTGGCTAAGTTTGCCTCTCACAGTCCTACCTGAATGCCAGCCTGCATCCTTTTCATTCTACCAAACTAACTGCTTATGGAGATGTAACAGGAACTAATATTAGAATACTCCAGCTTTGTGTATGTGTGTGATACAATGTAATCTTTTAAGATAGTGGGAAAATGGAAGAAATAATTTTGAAACTTGGTCTACACAGCAGTGGGTCCAGAGTATCACGTGTCGCAGTTACTAAACTGTAAACTGTTACTATATAAGGTTAAGTCAAGAAATTGAGACTAAGCTTTTAGAAACATTTAGAGTTGTTTTTGTTTGTGGAATCTAGTAACAAAAACTGTGTGCTTGGATTAACCTCTTCTTTCTTGTATTTCATTTTTATTGCATTTGACAAAAGTATCAGTCTGTGGCGGATTGGAAATAACAAAAACTAATCCTTCACCCCAATAGTTTGAGCACCACAGATAATGAGGAAACAGCAAGACAGTGCGGGGAGCCAGCAGCCGTGGCTGTGTTTGAATCCTGACTGCCACTTATTGGTGCTGTGAACGTGGGCAAATAATTTGACCTCCCTATGCCATAGTTGCTTCATCTGTAGAATGGAGTTAATGACATCCACCTCACAAATGGTGTGTGGGTTTTTCCTTAATTGGAAAGAGAAGGCATGAAAACTTGGCCACTGAAAGGTAGGGAAAATCACCCTAGTTCTAGGCCAATGTTTTTCTGCCCTTTTCTCTTCCTCAATATTCAAGGAGTGGAATATACTCCTAATATGACAATTCTGGCTGTCATTTCTTGAGTAAGTTACTTCGAGTTTTCCTTTCCTCATCTGTAAAATGCAGATCATACCCAGAGGGTTACTTTAAGGATTAGGTAAAAGACTGCATCTAAAGCACTTATCTCAAGATTATGACACAGAAATGGTTCTCTGTTTGTCATTGCTATTATTCCATTAATAAAAGTGGCTGGCCTCTTGGTAAAGGTGAGAAATGTGCAGCTTAAAAAAGCTTCCCATGTGATCTTGAAATACCTCCTTAAGATAGCATGCTCTCACTATCACATTATACTAGATATTGGTAACATGATGAGTAAAGAAGTAACAGTTATCAAAAGTCCTATTCTGGAGTACTTCATACAATGAATTTCTTTAGTATCTTAAGAACATATAGTTTTTACTTATATAAGCTTCAATCTGAATAACAGATCAGTGGGTATAGTGTACCAATTACTTCACACATACAAACTAAAAATAGAAAAGAAAAAAAGGTTTAAATTAATGGAAAATATATTCCTCCATTATTTAGCTGTGAAAGAGGGTAACATTCATACTTGCTCAGAGCAATGGGAAGAGAGATTTCCATTGGTGATCCTTTGTAACTTTGTCTTTCTCCAAGAACATATTTGACTTCTTGTCCATTGATGACCACTTTTTCTATTGTAAGGTCCTTTGTATCCAAAACCTAGAATTAAATTAACCCTTTTAAATTATAAGAAAACTAGAGGTTCAGTGCATGAATTTGTGCATGGGAAGGGTCCGGGGACCTGGCCCCAATAGGGACTGGGCCTGTCAGGAGGAGACAGCGGGAGGTTGGCCAGCCAGCCTGCTCCGATTGGGGTGGTGGAGACTGATTGGGGGTGAGCCCAGCCATGGGGAAGGGCTGTGTGCTGGTTGGCTCTGCCCCAGAATTGGGTGGCGGGGCTGAATGGGGCCAGTGCCTTGTGGGAGGGGCCATGGCTGGTTGGCTGGCAGGCCCTGCCCCTGATCAGAGTGGAGGGGAGAGCTGATCCGGGGCAGAGCTGGCTGGGGAAAGGGGTCATGGGCGATTGGGGGGGTCCCACTGGGGATGGGGCCAGGCAAGGGGAGGAAGGGGCTGTGAGCTGGTTGGGGCCCATGGGAGTGGAGCCGACCAGGAAGAAGGGCTGCAGGAGGTTGGCCAGCTGGCTCTGCCCCCTATTGGTGCAATCAGGGGTGGGGCCAGCCAGGACAGGGGTACAGTATCAGGGAGGTGGGGGATTGGCCCTTGATAGGGATGGGAGACGTCGATCAGGGGCAGGGCAGGCAGGCTGGGAGGAGGGGCCACAGGAGGTTGGCCGACTGGCCCCACCTTCGGATCAGGCCAGTTTGCTGGCCACAGTGGGCGTCATAGCCATCAGTCATTCATGTCATTACAGTGTTCAGGTGGCTGGCTTTTTATATATACACCAGAGAAAACTAATATTAGAAATAGGTCAACTGCAATGATTACAAAGTAGAACTAGTTGCTTATGGAGAGTAAGACACAGAGAGTGAAATTCAAGAATTAAAGGAGTCAAAAGTTAGCATAAGCCCCATCCTTCGGGACCCAGACTTCCTGAAAATTTTTGGGTTCTAAAAGCTTTTTACATAGTGATAAGTCTGGGATAATCAACACATTTGGGGCTTTTAGTAAAAGTCAAACAAATGAAAATACCTGTGCTTCTATCTACTAAAATTTTTCTGCTATGAAAAAACTCATCTACAACTTTAGGTTTCTGTCATCATGACGCAACATAACTTACCATGTTTCTTCCTAGAATTAATATACTCCAACTCCTATGCACTTAAAAAATTAAAACCAACCTTGGCACTTGTTGGGCAAATAAACACTGTAATTGCTGCTGTTGTGTATATACAGAAAGCCCAATGTGGTGGCAACTCTACAATGACCTACAGGAATGGAGAGCATAGCTACTTGCCATGGCTGATTAAGGACATGCTTTGGCCAAGAAGGAAGTGGCAGCAAATATGAATCTTTTCCATCCCAATAATCCCCTATCAGAGCCCTGAACACCATGCCCTTTGTCTTCCAACTATTTCTCATTCTAGAATCTTCAAACTTTCTATGTCACAAGACTATTTCATATTTTTAAAACTTCACTTGATCCTCCTGATCACTCTGATAATTATTCATTTTTGTCTTTCCTTTCTTAAACTCCAAGGGCAATCTATTACTGCTATATCCACTTCATCAATCTCTCCTCCCTTCCCCACTTCAATCTGGCTTCTAGCTCCTCCGCCAGTGAAAGGGCAGTCTTTCTAATCCTCAAGTCTTTTCTGTTCAATAAGTAACCTTGGTCTCTGTCTACTCAGAGCCCTGATGGACCACACAATCCATTTAAAGTCTTTTCCTTCGCTTCACTGATGTTACCCATAAATGGTTCACTTACTTTTCTATTGCTCTTCCCTCCCCCTTCCTTCTAAATCCCCAATATGGATACGTCCCAGTGTTCCAGCCTTGGTCCATACTCTTCACTCCCTACCGCTCAGTCATGCCCACATCATCAACTAATACCATCGTGCTGATGAACACCAGTCTGTCTCTACAATTGTGCCCTCTCCCCAGGACCTCACCGGGATGCTTCTAATTATTTGCTTAACATTTTCCTGGGAAATATTGCCTCATTTTCAATAGGCTTCTAAAAATTCTAAAAATGAAGCTACCATTATGTCCCCCAACTCAGCTTTCTTCCCTGATTTCTCAATCTGTTTTACGGAGCTTCTCAAGGTACCTAACATTTAAAACATTCAAATAATCTACAATCTATCCCACTTCCCAATCCCACACAGCCCATTAACATGTTATTTTTTCACAGTGTTCACACTTACTGTTCTTTCCTTCTACCATTACCTTAGGTCTAGCCCTGCCTTTGAACTGCCCATAGTCTGATTTTACCATCTTTGGAATCTTTTCTTTAAAATATGGCCTCGAATAGCATGGAGAAACATAAGAAGTTAGAGGCCAAGAAACATAGGGAGTTAGAGGCTAGTTGTCTTGCCCGGCCGGTGTGGGTCAATGGTTGAGCATTGACCTATAAACCAGAGGTCACGGTTTGATTCATGGTCAAGGTATGAATTGCGGCTCAAACCCCAGTGGGGGATGTGCAGGAGGCAGCTGATGATTCTCTTATTATCACTGATGTGTCTATCTCTCTCTCCCTCTCCCTTCCTCGCTGAATAATAAATATATTTTTTAAAAAGTGAATGTTACTTAGGGTTTAGTATGTTGCCTGAAAAAAAAAAAAAAAGATGTCAATACATGAAGCACATCCCAAACTTAGAGAAAACCGAAATGCTTTGTTTAAGTGGTATAAATCAAGTCCTAAGCCTCAGCTATCATTCCCAAATCACTTAAGAAATTCCCCTCTAAATTTTACTAATAAATGTTATTAAACAGTTGACCAAAAATAGCAATATTGGAAAACAAAACAAAACAAAACACACACACACACACACATACACACAAAGTAAACTGGATAGTTGACAAGTTGGAATTAGTATCTTTTTCAACAAATGTTTATTGAGCACCAACTATGTGTAAGGCCAAGATACTCAGAGGTAGTTATAAGAAATAGTAGTACTAAATGTAGGAAGTTACTGAGGATATAATTTATTATATCTCACAGAATCCCCCTTGAATAACACCCTAAGCAGCTGGCCAGTTGCTGAGAACTATATAACTGATCCTCACTTAGCACAGGCTGCTGGGAAGTTGTTCCATGTCAATCTTGGGGCCCACTTCTGTTCTTATGTCTGGGCTTCAGATTGTGTTTGCTTCTCCTATCCTTATTCTCTCTTCCTCTAACTTCTTTATTTTTAGTCTGATTATACGTACCCATTGTTTGAAGCAGCCTCAAACTCTTTCTGCAACAAAGTGGGGTTTAAATAAAAAAAGTGTTAATGCCTCATTATTCTGTCTCTATCTACATTTTCTACTTTTCATTTGCAGGGTGCTGTAATTACAAAAACGTACGCAAAAAACTAGGGGGTTATGCATTAAAACCAAGATTGATTTGATTTCCAGCTCAGCCTGGAGGGTTTGCAGTCAGAAAGAGCTATGCTCAATGTCTGCCTTCTGCCTCTTACTAGTATGTGATCGTGGCCAAGACATTAAAAACTCTTTTGAGCATGGAAAGAACACGTACAAATGGAAAATTTCAATAAGAGTAACAAGCGCTTGAAAGTAATCACAAAGGAGTACTACACTTCAGTGCTAGTAACAAAAAACTTCAAAAGGGTTTTCAGAAAAGCTGGGCATTAGTCCTATGAGAACTCTTTCCGCATTCCTCAGCAGCATGGACTCCAAGAATGGGAGATGAAAAGGACACACGATGTCCTCCCCCAGTCCTGGCCCGGGTCCCTCTATTGGTGATGGTGAGATGTGATGCCACCTCACCTTGAAGACACACTTAGCGCGACTATCACTACAGCCATAGTAAGCTTAGGTACTGGTTTCTAACTGAATCCATCACCAATTCACCTCACTTTTGAGTGTTCTTCACATGCCAGGTACTAGTTAAAAGCTGAGATACACAGAGGCATGAAACAGCTTCCCCACCTTTAATAGTCCATAATCTAGTGGAAGAAATGAGTTAACTTCAAATAAACGAAACTAATCTCTTGGTCTCAAGTTACTGTTATAAAGAAGCAGACAATTATAAACAGATGTCACTGTACTATAACTAGCCTTCCTTGTATAACGTAATTTCATTCCAGGCTCCAATTTACTAAACAAGCAGGCCAAGGAGAAATCATAATCTAAAACCCTTTCTCTAGATTTGGGGGGTGTAAAAACAATGAGCAGATCTTTTGATTGGGACATTCTTTTCAAAATGTAGGCCTCCTGATTCTTGCTTACTGATGGAGTAGAGGTAAAATTTTATTTTTTACAAAGCAGATAAGAGTGCAAGGTCTTATTAAGCAGTGATAAGCTATCAAAATGCACTTCTTTTAGCCCAGCTGGTGTGGCTCAGAGGTTGAGCGTCGACCTATGAACCAGAAGGTCACAATTTGATTCCCCATCAGGGCACAGGCCCCAGCTGCGGTCTCAATCCCCAGTGTGGGACTTGCAGGAGGCAGCTGACCAATGATTCTCTCTCATATTTGATGTTTCTCTCTCTCTCTTTCTCTCTGAAATCAATGAAAATATATTCAAAAATTTGTTTCTTTTAATAAATGAAGAGATTGCATTGAAACAGGACTTTAGCTCAGCCAATCCTGCCCAGGGAAAGTTGCCTGCAATAAAAGATAACATGGTACTTCCAGAAGACGAAAGTACAACCTATAAGGAAAAGGTCACTTTCTTGCTTATAATATTTTTATTTTTTTCCTTATAGTACTTTTGGTAACTACATACCAATACATAGGAATCAACTTTTTTTTTTTTTTTTCAAATCAGAATTAGTCTAACAAAATGTCAACGGGCAAAGGAAAGTCATGTGCAATATTAGTTCATATCAGTGAACTCAAACTACAGGCCTGTTAACACAAGCAGGAAAAAGGCATTAAAACCACAAATTCTGACCTAAACTAGAGTAGCTATCACCACACTACTTAATGCAACATACACTGTGGCTGGCCTTTTCTTGTCCCTCTTATTTCTAAAATGTCTATGAAATTCTCCACGATCAGATAATCTGAGTGAGAACACCAAACACAGGTTACACTGTACAGATAAAATTCGATAAGTCTAAACAGGTTTTTCATTCTTCGCGTAGCTGGAGAGCTTGTAGAAGCACATCTTTTCTAAAAGGCACAGTCCATCGTTGCTCTTTGGAACCCACAACGTAATTACATGGAGACATCCTTAGGAAGCTTGCATGGCCCACCCACCCTTCCATTATTAGAAGAGAAGGGTGGCAAGAATCAAAGGCAGAAAGGACCATGACTCTGGGGGGGAAAGAGCTGCTTCTAGAGTTGGCAGGGGCTGTAAGTATCTAAGCTGGGCGGAGAGAGGGGTGGGGTGCTGGAAGGGGTTTGTGAAGACAGGCAGTGAGACCGAGGGAAGGATCCCGCGGACCCACGGGATGAAAAATTAAGGGGAGAGTGGGATCAGGCGTGACGTGGTCGGGCACTTAAGATCGGAGTGTGTGGAATGAGGAAGGTGCGCTGGGGACTGGAAGAACTCCGGGGCCCCAGGAGGGAGTTCTGGGCTCCGGGCCGAGGAAATGGGGAGCCTCCCGGGGTCATAATCGCTGGGAACGAGGACTACGGGGGTGAGGGGATTTGTGCCAAACTGAAACTTGAGCGCTGCTGGGTGCGGAGCGCGGCGTGGAGGTGGCACTAGGATGTGACCGGGGGCAGGAGGGAGGAGGAGACACAAGTACGGGGTGAGGGAAGGGATGCCGACATGGACATGGAGATGGGGTTGGGAGGGGGGCGCAATAAGATGGGGGGAGGGGTTTGAAGAAGAGGGCGTTGAGAAAGGAGTGGGAGCTAAGGAAGAAGAGCAGAATAAGGAGGGGCAAGGGCTGCGGAGGACCCCCGAAGGCCGCGGGGGGAAGAGGGGGCGTGGGGCTGGGAAGGGGCCGCGGCGGGGTTCGGGGCGGAGGCGGGCGGGCGCCGGGCGCGCGGTCCACCGTACCAGGCTGCGCAGATTGTCCTCCTGAGCCTGGACCGTGAGCGCTGCGGTCCCTGTCAGCGCTCGGCGAGCGAAGTCGACGCTGCAGCGCAGATGCAGATGCTTGGTCCGGCAGACGGACGCCGGAGTGGCCAAGGAGCACGTATCCATCACCTCTGGCATGGTTCTGGGGAGTCCCGCAGCACCCCGATCGGCGTCCCGACACACTCAGATGGCTAGACAACTTGACTGGGAGCGAGAGGTGAAAGGAGGGAGGCTAAGAACTGCAGGAGGGATTCGCGGCGCCTGCCGGGAAAGGAAGTTTCTTAATGTCAGAGGAGCGCGGAGGACGGTGGGGATGAAACTACAAGTTCCGTGATGCACCGCGACAAGGCGTGCGCTTTGCACCCTGGGAGTGCTGTGTGTCCAGTAGAGCGGCGGAGTGTCCAGATTGCTCCTGAGTTGGGGAGAAGAGGAAGAGGCGGGAGAGTGGCAGCAGATGGAAATAAGCGTAGCTTTCTTTTTAGTTCCGTTTAATTTCGGGTAGAAGTTGAAATGGCAAAAAAAGAAAAAAAAGAAAGAAAAAAGAAAAGAGTAAAGCTTGTTTTTGACTGTTAATAGTGAGAGCTGGGCGGGGTATGTATCAGAATAAGTGGCGTACCAGAAAGCTCCCTCACATGTGCAGTTCCTCGTTAGTATAGTGGTGAGTATCCCCGCCTGTCACGCGGGAGACCGGGGTTCGATTCCCCGACGGGGAGATGCAGCAATGTCTTTTTTTCCTCTTACTTACGCTTGAAAATGATACTTGTACGAACGTTGTACAAGGCAATGTGTAGGAAATAGCCCACTAAGGTCTGTTTTGTTGCTGGTTTGCCAAAAAAAGTGAGCTCAGTTCTCTCTCTCTGTGTGTGTGTGTGTGTGTGTGTGTATTTTGTTATGTACATTTCCAGGCCCCGGAGATTTAAAACAAAATAAGCCAATATTCCTATCCTAGAAATTTAGGAAGATTAGTTCAATATGCTGTAACGAGAGAGTCCTGTCATATGAGTGTGCTCTGGCCACAAGGGGAATGCAGAGCTGGGACATGTAGCTCAGCTTTAGAAAAAGGTGAGGAAGGATTTATGGATGGGACCTCAGAGTTGAAACTGGAAAAGTCCAAGAATAGGGGTCTCAAAGGACTTTCAGCAGCTGGGCCTTTAATCCTGAATGTATGAATGGAGGAGCCCTTGAAGAATTTTAAGCAGAGGCATGACATGGTCAGATTTATGTTATCATGAGAACACTGGTAGTATTCACAGAGTGGATATAAAAATCAAAGGCAGGAGAGTTAAGAAACCGTTAAAATAGTCCAGGGAGAACATGCTGGGGGCCTGCCATAGAAAGCTAGTAAGGATAGAGAGGGAGGAAGGATTCGGAGGTGTACTTAGATAAATGGATTCTCAGATTGAGAAGGAGCCTAAAGGGATTCTCAGGTTTTTTGGCGCCAATGGCTGGTTGATCATTAATGAGAGAGAGAGTCTATACGAGAGGGACATATTTAGGAAGGAAAGATCTAAATTTAATATGGAGTTTGAGAATATAAAGGGATCAAAGTGGAGATGTTTATGAGCCACTTGGTTTGTCTCTGAGTCTACAGCTCTGGGGATGTTTGGTGTAGACATGAAAACATCACATAATGAAACTATGACCAGAGTAAGCTCAGCCCAGGGAGTGTGTCAAGAGCGGCGAAAAGGGGCTGTAAGCGGGGAGAACACCAGCATTTAATAAAACGGGGCTAGAAGTTTGGGGGAATACCTTCGCAATCAAATCACCTTCAATTTTGTTTGTCAATTATACCTCAATAAAGCTGAAAAAAATTTTAAAGGGGTGGGGACTAGAGTAAGAGGAACCCATGAAATAAACTAGAGAGGCCAACCAGCAATGACATATACAGCTCAGAGAGCCATTAAAATAAAGGGGGAAATGTCTCATTTCATTTGTCAAAGGGTTGGAGATGGGGAGAGTGGCGATTTTGTTGACTTGAGTAGTCTAGTTGAAAGTGTATGCCAGCAAGCAGTGGGTTGAGCAAAAGAAGAGAAGAGGGGAAATAGAACATAGGCTGCTCTGTCAAGATGGTTGGCCAATGTGGGAAGGAACTATAAAAGAGGAATAGAGGGGAATGTTGAGAAAGTGTTTTTTAATTTTTGTAGGGAAAGGAAGCAACATGTTTGACTGTAGAAATGAAAGGGTTTCTAGAGAAAAGGAAAGATTTGTAAAGCATGGGAATAGTTGAGGAATTGAGCATTGGAGAGTGCTGATAGGTCCATTCTGTACAAAGTGGTCTAATAATAAAATTTGGCTCCAGCACAAGAAAAAGATGCTATCCATTTGGGTATAAGGAGTGTAAGGAGGATACTTTTATACCTAAATGTGTAGACAAAAGGAAATAAAACAAAAACATTCCACCTGTGAAATCCAATACCTTACATCTGTATACACCTTCATTTCACAGGGCCTACAATCATGACGTGAGTGATAGCTGTAAACATTTTTTGAGGCCTAAAAGTGTTCTGGGTATTATCAAATATAGGGTGACAAACATGATGCAATAGAATTGCTGCCACTGACCCCCAAACGTAGTGTACAAAGTTCGCAGTTCACAAACAACAGGAGTGTTATCCATATGCAGTGGTGGATTGAGAATAGTTTTAAAAAAAATGAAGCTTCTCATTGCTTCTGTAGAAATTAGCATGACATCAGGGTGTATCTATGAAAGGAGACTTTATCAAGCATGAAAAGGATGATTTATATAAAGTTTTATGAAAGGAAGTCGTACATATATTCAGAGGGCTACATGAACAAGAAGTATTCCAGCTCTACTGCTCAGCTGGAAAAGGTACTTAATCCCCCAAGGTCTCAGTTCCCTCGAGATAAATGAAATACCTCTGCCTCATGGGGTTGTTGAAAAGATGAAATGAAATAATGTAGGGGCCGTGCTTGGCACCAAGCTTGGCCTACAGTCAGCATTTGTCGCATGTTAGCTAGCATTATTATTTTGGTTGGATTTTATTTTGTTTATTTTGATCGCTTTAATGCTTATTTTTTTTCCTTGTTCATTAGCAAGAGTCTTTAAGAAGACCTGGGAAATGAGAAGCAACCATCGCTTCTCTGCCTTTTGGCTAAGATCAAGTGTAGAAGCAGCCAAACATGGGACACGAGGAGCAGATTGCGCTGAATTAGGCCTCTAAGGAGCATCTACGACATTTGCAATAATCGTGTTTTTGAAATACCTTAACATTTAGGAAATTCAGGAAGTTGCCGTTGGTGCATTAACACTTTCCTTAAAAGGATACACAGACGTTTCATTTTCCCCCTTACTTCATACAGACCTTTCCTTTCCTTTAAGTAGTCAATGCAGTTTGCAGATACTAAGGTCATTCTAGGACACTGCAGCTATCTAGCATAGAGTTGGGGAAGGCTCTGTCCTCCCTATTGGATAACTTCCTCCCTAGCACAGCACTATACAAAGACCTAAGACGGCATGATGTTAAGATGAAGGCCAAGGCCCAAGGAGAACTATAAATGAAGTTCTAGAGAGACAAGGTCTGTCCTCTAGGCCCTAGAGTCCAGGGAATGTCAGGAATAACAATATGGCGTTTGAAATGGGGCTTGGAGAATGAGCAGGATTTTAATAGGAAAAATGGGTGGGGCTGTGACTTGAACATGAAAATGTGAGGTGGGCAGCTTTCCAGTCTGACATAGTATCGGGAGTCCGGGCATGCATGAGGCCAGAAGCAGAGATGTGTTTGGGAAAGAACAATTTTGGGGGTACAGAACCCTATAAATTAATCCAGTGCTTCACATACTCCTTCATCATCTGTCTTCTTCTTTCCTCTCCAGGTTATACATCTGGTGTGGCAAAGACCATGAGCTGTCTCCACCACATCTGCATTTCTTTATCCTTAGCAGTAAAACTCTCCATGTGTAGCAGGACACATGGCGTCCCAAAAGACCACATTTCCCAGCCTTTTTGCAGTTCTGGCCAAGATAAGAGGCATTGTTATTTATGACTTGTAGGAAGGGTTCTTAACAGGGACTTTATTGATTGATTTCAGAGAGGAAGGGAAAGAGAGAGATGGAAACATCAATGATGGGAGAATCATTGATCGGCTGCCTCCTGCACACTCCCTACTGGGGAAGGAGCCTGCAACCTGGGCATGTGCCCTGACCTGAAGAGACCTGAGACCTCTTGACTCATGGGTCGATGCACAACCACTGAGCCAAGCAGGACTTTTTTTAAAAAAAAAACAACAAAAAACCTCTCCTGTCCTCTCTTTTCTGGAACGCAGAGGTAATGGCTAGAGCTCTAACTGCCATGCTGTGTCCTGAGGTTGGAACCATGTGCTGAGGGTAGTGGAGCAGCAACATAGGACCTTTGAGCTACAAGTAGCCAGGACTCTGGTGATCATGCAACTCCTCTGTGGACTGCCTACTCTGGGTTTCTCTTCCTTGGCACAGAAATAAACTTCCTCTTTAAGGCAGTGTCATTGTGGGGTTTCTCATTCGCAGAGAATTCCATCTTTCCTAAGACACCTGGTCTCAGTTGGATGGTTCCGTCAGTCAGTTTGGGCCCAGGTACTTACCCTTGTCTAGCCACTGGGCACCACTTTACTGTGGCCCACATGTGTCAAACACAAGGCCCGCGGGCCAAATCCGTCCCGCCAGGCCTTGCAATGTGGCCCGCACCGCGCTGTCATCACTGCACTCCGCTGCGTTTCCATCACAATGACAGTTTATGACTGTTCAGTAAACCATTCGGCCCGCGATTTAGGCTGGATTTTAGATTTTGGCCCCTTCTCTGATTGAGTTCGACACCCCTACAGTGTGGCCTATTACATAAGTTTGAAAAATTTTACTTACAGTATTCCTACACTGGCTCTTGTGTTTTCTGCTAGAGCATTCTTTCTAATTTAATCAGACCTCGACCCTGCCTAAAATCCTTCAAGGTCTCACCAATATCTCTGGCAGATGGTCTCCATTTTTATTGAATGATGTGATGGCCTGGGCGTGGTTTAGCTAAGAACCTGTACAACCTGGGCAAGGAGATAAATTGTGAAGAGGTGGAGTCAACATATCAGAGCTCCAGTGGGGCCAGAAGATGATGGAAATCAGGGGGCACATCTGAAAAGAGAAGGGGCAGTAGGGGCAGAGTGTTAGACAGAATAGGATTCTGGATGACTTTCTATTTTTGTGTACAAGGAGGAGAGGACTATATATAAAATTTGCTCATATCACCGAAACTGGTTTTGGCTCAGTGTAGAGCGTCGGTCTGCGGACTGAAAGGTCCAAGGTTCAATTCCGGTCAAGGGCATGTACTTTGGTTGTGGGTACATTCCCAGCAGGGGGTGTGCAGGAGGCAGCTGGTCGATGTTTCTCTCTCATCGACGTTTCTGGCTATCTCTCTCCCTTCCTCTCTGTAAAAAATCAATAAAATATATTTTAAAAATAAATAAATAAAAATAAAAATAAAATTTGCTCATATCTATGTTAACATATTTCCAGATTCTCAAGAAAATCATGGTATGGTTTACCGATGGGGAGGAAAAGGAGACAGGCTAGTCAGGCTGACAAGCGGGATAGGGAAACTGAGGCAGACAGTTACATAAGCAGTTTGAAGCCATTTAATCAATGTAGATGCCAAACAGTTTGCAACCATATAGTAAATCCCATCTTCCCTAAACCAAGGATATTTAACAGTAAAATGTTTGTACTTCTCCTTCCCACTCAGAGAGTAAATAGCTTAAGTCACCCTATTTAGGGAGACAGATAGCAGAAATCCAACTAATGCTTTTGCCAACCACACCCCAGGACAGATGAGGTTAAGGGGATAAATCTCATTTTGGCACATCAGCATAAAACTGATGAATATTCTATTGAGATCCTCCCCTGTGATCTCCCCTAAACTCCTAGCCTTTAAAACACCTCAAAATGCAGGTCCCAGCACCTGATCTCTGTCCTAGGAGCATGCCCACCCCTATCCCCTCCCCCCCTCATCTTTCCCCACAGGCAAGCATTTCCTGAACTCTAAGGAACCCCATGAGGCTTGCAGCCAAGGCAGCAATGGGCAGCAGTAGTTCACCTGACTGAACCCTGAACCTGTCCCCAAAGCCTCCTTTTCTCTACCTTTGTGGTGAGCCAAAGCAGACGAGCCTCGGCTCATTTCCCCAATCCTTTCTTGTTTCACATCCCCAGCTTTAATACACAGCCTCTAGAATTCACCCAGACTCCTGTTGCAAAATCTTCCCTGCATGAAGTCAAGAACTCACACACCACCGGCTGGCCCTGGGCAGACCCACGCAGGGCCAGGCCCTCTTTTTCTGGGAACAAAAGGAGCGTGGCTAAGAAACAGAAGTGAGACTAGACATTTCCGCTGAGTGAATCACCTGGTATAGCCTTTTGATGCGTGGCTGTATTACCTATTCAAAAAATTTGATTGATCAATGTTTTTAAACATAAAGGTCACCAGCACCAAAATATGCAAATAGAAACAGAAACCGCCTCCCGTGACTTCCCATGGACATACATCCAGATCTCTGGCAGGGGCTGCTTCTAGCCCTGCAGTCTCCCTTCCACAGGCCATGCTGAACGAAACTTGTCCAAGGAAGTGCAACTTGTCTGCCTCCTGCTGCTCTCCCTCAAGCTGAAAGCCTCTACTTTTACCTGCCCCCTCCCGACCCTTGGTCCGTGGCAGTGTTCTCCTCCCCCCCCCCCCCCCCCCCCCCCCCCCCGCCCCCCCAGAACTCTGCCTCCCTTCCCTGCACTCCAGGCTACAATCTAATAGACTCTTTCCCTAAGGGAACACGGTATCTATGATGCCCTTCATGTCTTCTTCCCAATGAGGGAGAAATGATTCTAGCCACCATTTTTTCCTTCCATGTAGCTCACAAAAATGGTGGAGGCAACCCTGACCTATTTCTCCATTTTTCTCTGAAGTCCATTTTTGCTTGTGTAAGAATTGTATGTTCATATTGACATCTCTAGTCTGTTCTTCATGTGAAGAAAAGGTTTGGACAGCTGGGCCAGAAGTGCAAGGAGCACAAGTCAGAGTTTGTCCGATGTTGTAAAATAGCACCAGTGACATCCCACCCCGCCTGCCCCCACTCCTTCCACTTCCTGCCTCTCCCCCTCCCATCGTGGTTGACAGCAGGCAGGGTCTGGTGGAGAGCCTTGCCAGCCCTCGCATCTCAACTCCACACAGGGCTGTCTTTCGTTTCTCTGCTTATACCCTTGGGAGGGACGAGCCTGAACAAGATCTATTGTCAAGCTGTGCTGGGTTGGATCCAGCCCAAGTAATCACTGCTGGTCACATGGCCTTCTTCTCTCTAATCCACAGAGTGTGGTTAAGAGACCATTCCCTTCAGTGTCTCCTAAAAGGCCTGTCAGAAATGCAGATCTTACGTCCCACCCCGAAACTGGATCAGAACACAGATCCCCAGGTGATCTGTATGTTCAAAGGACACTTCAGGGGTTGGAGGAGATGCAGGGCAAGAGTCAATGAAGCATGTCAGGCAACCTACTAGAGTCCACAGCCTGGACTCTCAGATCACTTCTCCCTTAATGCCCCAATGTCGTCCTCAACACAGCACCTACCACTCTGCGTAATGGTCAGGTTCCTGGTCAGTGTCCCCTACCAGTAGGAATCCTCTTAATTCCCAGATGGTAGGTGTACCGTCCCTCTCTGAGCATGCTGTTTGAATGAACATATGTGTAAATGAATGAATGAGATTGAGGTTCCAGGCATCCTTTTATTCAGTGCTTTACTCTGTGCTGACTTTAGGGAAAAGAGAAAGCCACCTCCGAAGCCCTTCCTTGTCCTCTAGTGTCACTAGACAGCATGTTTGCTTGTGACAGAATGCACTACCGTCTTCTTGATAATTGTAAACAATTTCAAAACATTTTTAAGTATGTTAGTTTTGTTATTATTGATTTCAGAGAGGAAGGGAGAGGGAGAGAGATAGAAACATCAATGATGAGAGAGAATCATTGATTGGCTGCCTCTTGCATGCCGCCTCCTGGGGATTGAGCCTGTAACCTAGGCATGTGCCCTAACCTGAACTGAACTGTGACCTCTTTGTTCATGGGCTGATGCTCAACCATTGAGCCACATTGGTCAAGCTCAAAATATATTTTTTATTTTTTATTTTTAAAATATATTTTATTACCAAAACTGGTTTGGCTCAGTGGATAGAGCATCGGCCTGTAGACTGAAAGGTCTCGGGTTCGATTCCGGTCAAGGGCATGTGCCTTGGTTGCGGGCACATCCCTAGTAGGCAAGAGGCAGCTGATTAATGTCTCTCATCGATGTTTCTAACTCTTTATCCCTCTTTCTTCCTCTCTGTAAAAAATCAATAAAAAAATATTAAAATATATATGTATTTTTTTATTGATTTTTTACAGAGAGGAAGGGAGAGAGATAGAGAGTTAGAAACATCGATGAGAGAGAGAGAGAGAGTCATCGATCAGCTGCCTTTTGCACGGCCCTACTGGGGGTGTGCTGCAACCAAGGCACATGACCTTGACCGGAATCGAACCCGGGACCCTTCAGTCTGCAGGCTGTCGCTCTATCCACTGAGCCAAACTGGTTTCGGCAAGCTCAAAATATTTTTATTGAAGAATTCTATCTAGTCATAAAAATGCACATATCAGAAGTGCATAACTCACTGAACTGTAAAGATTAAACACAGTGCAGCTGTCACGGAGTGAAACACTCCGTCTCTCTGACTCCATCTTGTTCAAGCCCGTATTGTTCTCATGGCCTTGAGGCTAGTAACTCCTGCCTTGTTTGGCATGTAGACATGCTAATCATCAGAGGAATTCTGCTGAGCTTTAGTTTTCCAAAATCTGCTCTTTCCATTTCCTCTTTACTTGTCTTAAAAGAAGCCTGAACTCTGTCCTTTTGGATACAGGCGTCTTCAAACTACGGCCCGCGGGCCACATGCAGCCCGCAGAGGAGTCTGATCCGGCCCGCCAGGTTTTTTGGGCAGTGAGCGCAGCCGAGGTGTTACAGTAGGAATTAGTAGTTCATGTAGTCCAGCCCTCCAGCTCTCTGAGGGACCGTGATCTGGCCCCCACTTTAAAAAGTTTGAGGACCCCTGTCAGATGGATTTGAGGAACTCATTAGGCCTCCCATCTTCTTGGTTGGCGCCTTCTCCATCTATTAACCTTCCCTTACTCCAGGCCCTGATGTTTTGAGTTTTGATGATTTGTGCACACAGACTTTTGACCGATAACACAACCAACACCCCGATTAGATACAGAGCATTACCACCACCCCAGTAGGGCCCCCTCAAATTCCCTCCCAGTCTCTCGATATCTCACTCCCCAGGGGTAACCACAGCCTGACTTCCAGTAACATATTACTTCTATCTGATTTGCCATTTATATATTCTTTCCACAAATGGAAACACCCAGTAGGCACTCTCATGCTCGACTTTTGTGAGATTCCTCCATATTGTTATGGGTAGTTCTAGGTCAGTGGTTCTCAACCTTTCTAATGCTGTGGCCCTTTAATACAGTTCCTGATGTTGTGGTGATCCCCAACCATAAAATTATTTTTGTTGCTACTTCATAATTTGCTACTGTTAATGAATTGTAATGTAAGTATATGTGTTTTCTGATGGTTAGGCTCTACAGCAATGAAATTAATTTTATGGTTAGGGGGTCACCACAACATGAGGAATTAATTATATTAAAGGGTTACGGCATTAGAAAGGTTGAAAACCACTGTTCTAGGCTGTACAATCTCATTGCTGAGTAGTGTCAGAGATGTGGATATACCACACATTACTTAGCCAGTCTACTGTGGGTGGACATGGGAGTAACTTTTAGTTCTGAGTTATTGTGAATGACACTGCTATGGGCATTCTGGAACATGTCTTTTGGTTGAATACTTTGTAGAACACGTGCTGCTTTGAAGTTTGGACAGCTTAAGCCACGCCAAACCTATTGTTTTTGGGACTGTTGCACCAAGCCAAAATTCATGGATTGCAACAACCCAGGTTCTGTAGTCACAGACATAAACCCAGCAAGCAACCCCTGCTCAGCTTGAGTTGGGGAAAGGTGGATCAAGCAGGGAGGGGAGCTGTTTTCATGTTACCAGAAAACATTTCTTCAAAAATACTAGTCTAGATTATACTTTATCTTCCTTTTGTCACTTCTTTTTCTTTTCTAAGTGCTCCTGATTGGAAGATTCAGCCATACCGGTTGTTATTTTC
This sequence comes from Pipistrellus kuhlii, assembly GCF_014108245.1. Lineage (NCBI taxonomy): Eukaryota > Metazoa > Chordata > Mammalia > Chiroptera > Vespertilionidae > Pipistrellus > Pipistrellus kuhlii. The sequence continues at coordinate 13,993,556 of NW_023425529.1, read as the reverse complement.
TGACTCAGAGATTCCAGCTCTTCTCATATTTTTCCTGGTAAGTATTTTTCCAGCACAGGTACTTCCACCTTTTGTTCTGATCGTCTAAAAAATGAGTGGGATTTAACAAGTGTCCGCAGGATTTCATTTTCAACAGCAATAGTTCTGTCTCATGTTGATTGGCTTTGAGCCCAATTTTTCTGGTTTGGCCAACAGAGCACGTTATTGCTACCTGCCTGTAAAATATGTTTTCAGCAAAGACCAAACTAAAAGGCTTTCCTCTTAAATGTTCTTCTCATCTACAAATCCATGTTTGAGGAACTATCTACTATTTTGTTGTTTCTTATAATAGGCCTCTTACTTGGTGTTTGGAGGTGAGCAAACTCGTGTAAGAGATTCACAGAGTTGACTCTCTCTTTCCTTCTTCTGCAGTTGGTATCTCAGCATTTTTCAAGTGGTGCCCACTCACCTGCCTTCCTCCAAGCTGCTTCCTCTGGGCTCCCTGCATAGCCCCTTCTCCAGCCAGTCTCTACTTCCTCTCTCACAGACACATTGGGAGGCCCTCCCCGCTCACTGCTCTCACCTCTGTTCACTGACCCATTCTCCAAAGTTTCCTAATGTATATTCTTCCTTCTTTGCTCCTTAATTTTTCTTAATAGGAACTTTACACGCTTGCACACACACACACACACACACACACACACACACACACACACACATGCAATATATATCCTATATAATAAAGAATAATATCAAATTGACCCCCACACCCTTGCAAAAGATGGGCACCCCCATGTGGTCAAAGATGACCACCATAAGATAGCCAGCAGGGGAGGGTAGTTTTGGGTGATCAGACCAGCAGGGGAGGGGAGTTAGGGGTAACCAAGCCAGCAGGGGAGGGCAGTTGGGGGCAAAGGCCAGCAGGGGAGGGCAGTTGGGGGCAACCAGGCCAGCAGGGGAGGGCAGTAGGGGGCAACTAGGCCTGCAGAGGAGGGCAGTTGGGGGCAATCGGACCAGCAGGGGAGCAGTTAGGCATCCATAAAGCTGGCAGGGGAGTGGTTAGGGGGTGATCAGGCTGACAGGCAGGCAAGCAGTTGGGAGCCAGCAGTCCCAGATTGTGAGAGGGATGTCCTACTGCCGGATCTCTTAAACTAGCAGTCGGACATCCCCCAAGGGGTCCCAGATTGGAGAGGGTGCAGGCTGGACTGGGCTAAGGAACACTTTCCCACCAATGCACAAATTTCCTACACACACACACACACACATATATATATATACATATACTAGTATATATACATACAGTCAATCCTCATTACTTACAGATTTCATACTTGTGACTTTTTCTACTTGCTAAAATTTACTTGTTACCCCCAAATCAATACTCACTGCCCTTGGTGGTCACTTGTGGACATAGGCAGAGATGTGAAAAACTTGACTTGCCTGAGGCTCACAGTCCTGGCTGCTCAGTTCTCTTGTTTCTGTAATGTTTCTATAAGACACATTCTTATAATGTAAATGTGTCTTTTTTGCAGCCTACTTAGTGTCTTTGTCTTTCACATTTCTGTGTTTTCTGTTGGTGATTTTGCTGTTTAGAATGTCCTTCAAACAAATGCTGACGTGCTGCCTGGTGTTCCTGAGCCCAAGAGGGCTGTGGCGCGCCTTGCGGAGACATTATGTGTGCTGGATAAGTTTCGTTCAGGCATGAGTCACCGTGCTGTTGGCTGTGTCTTTAACTTTAATACATCAACAATATGCTGAATAACGTGTCTGTAGACAGAAACACACATAAAACGAGGTCATGCATTGGCTGGTTGATGAAAATATTGTGGCCAGGTTTTTGGGACCCTACCGTGTTTTTCCTGGGAGTAGTAGTTCAGGCTTTGCTCATTCAGTGTTCACAACGACTTTATAGGACACCATCACTGCACATCAGTGTTTTCTGCCTGCACCACAGTGATTGCCTCTCTGGAAACCCTTCCTAAACGAGAGTGTCAGGTTTGGATGGATAACTGAAGATGAAATTACTTCCAATGAAGTTGATGGCTAAGAGCAAAGTCAGATACCAAAGGCAAATTTGGAAAAAATAACATATGCTCCTTGGAGTATTTCCGAAAAATGACCCCCATCACGTTTTATACAAGGTGTCCGTGTGCATAGGGGCTGTCTTCACCCTGGCCTGGTCATCAGGGCAGGACTCGTCCTGTTCCCTAGAAGTGGAGGAACTAGCAGCCACTGGAAGCTCTCTTTCCATTAGCATCGCTGAGCCGTGAACGTGACTCACCATCACTCCTGTCCTTTCAGGTGGTCACACACACCAACCCTGAGACAGTAGGAAGGAAGATTCCAATCTATGACTACCAGGACACGGGGATCTCTGGGGGCCTGCTGGAAACCGATCATTGTCCCACTAATAGAGAGATGTAACAGGGAATCTGGAAGGCTGTTCAATCTTAATTGCTCTGAAAGGTCGGAGCTAATCATTCATTGTTTAGTTGAGACATTGGTAGTTAAAGCAGCCTCCACCTGTTACTCTTCTGTAAGTTCTTGCTGATTGGCTCTTATTGGAATTTCCTGCCTAAATGATATGGAAGTATCTCATAACTTTAATAAAAGGGATAGCAAAGCCAGAGCTGGTGTAGCCCTCCCTTGTGCTCCCTCTTGGCCCACAATATTCCCAAATTAATATTTTTCTAAGTCTCTTTCATTTGTGTATGGCCTTCTCTAGAACCCGAACTCTGAACAGGAACCTGAACCACATGGGACGTGAAAGGAGCTCCCACAGGGGCCTTCTTGGGGACTAGTCACCCCATGAGGTAGGCATCATTATCGTCCCCATCTTGTAGAGAAGGACACCGAGGCTCTGAGAAGTCATTAGCTCAAGTCACTCAGTTTGGAAGCGGCAGAGCTGTTGGTCAAACCCAGGCAGTATGACCCCAGAGCACATCCTTTTGGGCATTGCCTTTATCCTGGCCTCCCCACAGGTCTTTTTTTTTTAACTTCCTTCTTCCCCCTACTGCACAAAACATTGCGAATAAGATATATTTCCTTTTGCTTAGACCATTTCAAAAGTCATTGTTTCTTAAGGGTGGAGACTGGAGTGTTTCCAAAGAATGAAATATAAGGAGAACATCTGTCCCAAGCCCCCGAAATGTGTACACATTAACCAATTAATCAATTAACAAAATGTAACTCGCAGACTATGAATAACAAGACCCAGTTATAGAGCCTGACCTTTACAAAATGAACACAAGGCAAGAGTATACATTCTATCAAATCCCTTTCTTTTGTGTGGTTGGTTGGGTCAGGCTGTTGGTTGAGTGGGCTAAATTAAGCAACATTTTGCAAAAATGAGCCTGTAAGATTAGGCCTTAGGAAACAAAAGCCGGAAAGAGAAACTACATTTCCTATAAAATGTGCAACTGTAGGATAACAGCTTATGACAATGTGACTGGCTAGAGGGAAATGTGTATATGAGAAGGAACGGGGTTCCATACTACATATAATGTCACCTCTATAAATGATCATGTGAAGGTAAAGTTTTGTTGTCCTTTTAAGAAATCAAATTAGCACCCTAGTCAGTTTGGCTCAGTGGATAGAGCGTCAGCCCGCAGATCGAAGGGTCCTGGGTTTGATTTTGGTCAAGGGCATGTACTTCAATTGCAAGTTCCTCCCTGACATGGGCCCTAGTCAGGGCACTTGCAGGAGGCAATCAATCGATGTGTTTCCCTCACATTGACATTTCTCTCTGTCTTTCCCTCTCTCTTCTACTTTCTCTAAAAATTCAATGGAAAAATATCCTCAGGTGAGGATTAACAACAACAACAAAATAATAATTAAAAAAAATCAAATTAGTACTGCATTGCATGAATTGTGATATATATATATATATATATATATATATATATATATATATATATATATATATATATCAGAGAGGAAAGGAGAGGGAGAGAGATAGAAACATCAATAATGAGAGAGAATCATTGATTGGCTACCTCCTACATGCCCCACACTGGGGATTGAGCCTGCAACCTGGGCATATGCCCTGACTGGGAATCAAACCGTGACCTTCTGGTTCATAAATTGATGCTCAACCACTTAGCCATACCATCTGGGCTGTAAGTTATTATTTCAAACTAGGTTAAAACAAACATTAATCAATAAAGACTTTCTACTTTATTTAATAACTAGAGACCCAGTGCATGAAATTTGTGCACAGGTAGGGTCCCTAAGCCCGGCCAGTGATCAGGCCAATCTGTGGGGTGACTGGAGGGGTGATGGGGTGAGGGGGCACTGGCACCTGCCTTGGCTGGCCTAGGGCCTGTAGGCTGGGGGCAGCTCCTGCAATGAGTATCTGCCCCCTAGTGGTCAGTGTGCATCATAGTGACCAGTCATTCGGCCAGTCATTCAGCCATTCAGTCAATTTGCATACTAGGCTTTCATTACATAGGATTTTTTAGCACTCTCTTGGTTCAGGCCCTATTTTAAGTGCTCTAAACATATTAACACCTTTCAATTAATCCAGATAACAACTCTGTGATGTAGGTTCTATTATTTTTCCCATTTCACAGGTGGGGAAACTGAGGCACAAACCCTTGGTTACACTAGCATCACTGAGCCATGATGCTAGTGTAACCAAGTTAGTTAAGTTGCTAAGTCACCTAAAGTTATGTAACCAGCCAAAATTATACAGTTAGTCAGTTTCAGAATTGGGACCAACATAAGACAGTATAGCCCCAGAGCCTGACTTCTCATCAGGCTTTTGCCTGGTACAAAACGTACAGATATAATACATAGTTCATTCTCTTCTGTGACTACACAGGCCAGTCTTACCCCCTACACATCTGCCCAGCAAACTCCTGCTTTTTTTTTTTTTTTTTTTTTTTTTTTTCCAAGACTCAACTCAGGCTTACCCTCTGCCATGGAACCTTCCATGACTTGCATACAGAATTGAACACCTGTTTCTCATGTTCTCAACATGTCTTGCTCATCCTAGTGAGGCATTTGCTCTCTTTTGTCTACTTAGCTTCTAGTTTCTCTTCTCATGGGCCACACTTCATGTAGCCCACGTCTGGCCAATCAGAGCACCAAGGAGCCCAGTTCAGAGACAATCCTGCGAGCCAGGTCTGTCTAATCAGTCAACCCTGGAACATGACAGGAACTTCTGGAGAGAAACATACACGTTTCCATTGGAAGCTTGAAGCTGCCAACAAGACTTCTTACCTTCATGTAGCACCTGAGAATGAAGCCAAAAAGAAGAAAGCCAGAAAGCGATGAGAGGGTAGGGAATGTCACTGCTGATGACATTGTTTGAGCTTCTGGATCATGCCCCCATAAATGTAGAAGAGACTCTTGGACTTAATGATTAACAAACTCCCCTTGTCAGCTTTCTATTATTTGCAACCTAAAGAACATTAACCAACAGATATGTTCCACTTTATGTCTACATGGTTATATCTATTTCTTTATGCCACTGTGTCTTCATACTTGTCCATCATTACTTGAGGGCAGTCGATGCTCAATACATACTTGTTGACTGAATTTAGCTGAAAAGTTAATTGTTCACTGCCTTGTTAATTGTTCATTCTTTGTATCTGTTTTGAAGGGGACCAAGCCTAGAGCAGATACTTTTAGGGGGGCGCTAATGAACTTGGTGCAAGATGTGACCAAGGGACTCAACCAGGTTGAAAAGTGGGATTGAAAAGGAAGGAATAGAGACACAGAATTAACAAGGCAGTGGTATGAGTGGGGTCAACAGTATTTAGCATGGGTACACCCCATTCTGTGCGTTTGTGTCTGTGGGTTTTGGGAGGCTTCTCTTTAGCAGCCAATACTAAATTAGAACGTAATTTTACTAGCTGGTTACTGCTTGTCTAACCCATCTCCAGCTTATCATAAGTAGAAAAATTGTTTAAGAATCAGAGGCTCACATATAAGCAAGTGAGCACAATTGCCACACAAAAAAGAACTTTTATTGGACACCTTCAGATCTCCATAGAAATAGGGCCAGGAGCACAAACTGGTGCCCATATACCAGTTTGCAGCGACAGGCTACTTCTGAACAATTTTTAAAATGTTACTGAGTTTTAGAGAGAGGAAGGTGGAAGGATAGAGAGAGAAAAAAAATACACACAGGTGGCTCCAGAGCACTTGAGATGTGCCTAGTGTAAATGAGGAACTAAATGTTTAATTTCATTTAATTAGTTGAAACTAAAATTTAAACAGGGAGTAGTGGTTGCCATATTGGATAGCACAGCTCTACAGTTTTCTCCTCTCTCTCTCTCTCTCTCTCTCTCTCTCTCTCTCTCTCTCTCTCTCTCTCTCTCTCCCCCCCCCCCCATCTGCTCTGCCTTTTCCTCATTTCCCCACCCTCCCTTCTCCCTCTTGCTGAAATAGCTCCCGTGACATGTGGACTTCCTATTTTTAAAAAACCCTTCCAGTTTGGGCCAGGGCCTGAGTCCAGTGGATGCACATTGAGTCAGGTGAAGGTGGTCTCTTTTAGCTGAAGAGAAAGGTGATCAATCAGAAGCAGAATCTAGAATAACCCACAGACGCCAGCACACAGAATGGGATGGCACCCAAGCTAAGTGCTGTTGACCCCACTTCTGTCACTGCCTTGTTAATTCTTCATTATTTGTATCTGTTCCTTCCCTGTCACTCTTCAGCCTGGTTGAGTTCATTAATCAGATCTTGAACCAAGTTCATTAGGCTCCCCAACAGTGTCCGTGCTCTAGGCTCCGTAGCTTCCAAAATGCTCTCATCCATCACCTCGTATGCTGCCATTTCAGATTATTAATATTTTACACAATTCCTTTAAACTGGTTACTTACCTCTTATTTGGAAGAAAGTGTAAGGGGCAGACAAAGCATCTGTGAAGAGTTGAAGATCCAGGCTCCCTGGTTCAAGATTTGACTCTCGCTCTTATTAGCTGTAGACTCTTGGGAAAGCGACTAACTTTCTTAGTATCTCCGCTTCCTCCTTTGTAAAAAGCGATAATAATACCCAGAGGATTGTGATGAAGCTTAACTCACTTTTCTGTGTAAAGCACATAGGATAAAGCTGGGCACACAGTAGGTGGTAATCAATTGTTCACTCATACTAGCTTAGTATCCTTCCTTGCACACACAAGGCATTCAGTAGGTTTGTGGGTTTAAGTATGTGGCCACCAGGTGGCAGTAGTGCCTCATTTATGAGGACTGAACTGAAATTTCAATACTAGCAGAGACTCATTGAAACTCTCTTTTGGGGTCCCAGAGGCACAGTATGAAGAAAAGAACTGAACCTTTTTCTCTCTTCTGCCCCTCCTTTTGCTCTAATTTCTGTCTTCTCTGTACTGTAACGAACCATTTCTCTTTTCCTACTGAATTCATCTGCACAGGCTACCAAAACAGCAGTCTGGGTGGCTTAAACAACAGGCATCTATTTTCTCACAGTTCTAAAGGCTAGAAGTTCAAGATCAAGGTGCCTGCAGGATTGGATTCTAGTGCAGCCCCTCTTGGCTTGTAGATGGATGTGTTCTCTGTACATGCATAGGGAGAGAGAGAACTTGGTATCTCATCCTCTTCTTATAAAGTCACCAGTCATTAGATTAGTGCCCCCCAGCCCATGATCCCATTTAACCTTGACTAACTCCTTAAAGACCCTATCTTCAAATGCAGTCACATTGGGGGTTAAGGTATCAACATATGAATTTTGGGTGTTGGAGTACACAATTCTGTCCAGACATCACTTTTATTTTTAATCTCTACCCTCATAGAACTGGGAATAGATTACTTTACATGACAAAAGAGACGTGTGCATTAAGGACCTTGAGATGGGGGTGATTGTCCTGGATTATTTGGGTGCCTTACATAAGGGGACCTTATAGGGAGGCAGGAGAATGAGAGTCAGAGAAGGCAGGATAATGAGGGAAGCAGAGATCAGAGAGAGAAAGGGGAAGACAGATTTGAAGATGCTATGCCACCAGCTTTGAATACAGAGGAAGGGGCCAGAAGCCAAGGATAGTGGGTAGTATCTAGAAACCAGAAAAGGCAAGGAAATGGATTCTCTCCTAGAGCCTCAAGGGGAATGGAGCCCTGCTGACACCTTGATTTTGGTCAAGTCAGACCCATTTTGTGTGTGTGTGTGTGTGTGTGTGTGTCTGTGTGTGTGTGTGTTTTAATTTTTGTTAATCCTTATCCACTGATTTTTAGAAAGAGTGGAAGGAAGGGGAAGAGACACACAGAAAGAAACATCGATATGAGAGAGACACATGGATTGATTGCCTCCCACAGACAGCCTGACCAGGGGTGGGGTTTGAGTCTGCAACTGAGGTATGTGCCTTTGACTGGAATCGAGCCCGATACCTTTTGGTCCACAGGCTCTAACTACTGAGCCAAACCAGCTAGGGCAAGTTGGACCCATTTTGGACTTCTGACCTCCCGAACTGTGAGAAAATTAAATTTTTTGTTTTGTTTTGTTTTTTTTGTCTGTTTTTGTTTTAAACCACTAACTCTGTGATAATTTGTTAGAGTAACAATAGGAAATACTACAGGCCATGTGGTTGCAGGAAACAAGTGGCTCATGTATAGGCTTTAAGTGACAAAAAGTTGAATAGAGAGACTGTGTTTCACGGAGGTACGGGTAAGGGTTAAGATATGAGAAAAACACCAAAATGTTAACAGCGGCAGGAAGCCGGTATCTTCCTGAGGTCTGAGGGCACGGAGAAAAGAATGGTGTTCCTGGGACCCGTGTGGGCCCGAGTCATGAAGAGGCCGCCCAACAGAGGCTGCGGCCACGAAGCATGGACTGTGGGTGAGGCAGATCCCCTACAGCTGTCTGATGTGCAATGAGCTCTGATGGTGAAGGATTCTTTATAAAAGACGTTTGGCCCTAAGATTCATGATGAAATCTTTCCTCAACTTCTGAGGTTAAACCAGCTCATATTAACACCGACTTAACGAGGGAGAAGCTCCATTAGATCTAGTTGTTTGTGTGTCTTTACCTCTTGGCCTAGCTTTTGCTTCATTTTGGATATATAAAAATGCTTTTGGTGATTATGACTTACTAGAGGCCCAGTGCACAAAATCCGTGCACTGGTAAGGTCCTTTGCCACTGCCGACTGCCGGCTGGGTACTCCTTCCCTTCCCCCGGCTGCCTGCCGCCACCACTGGCCTGGGCCTCTCTCTCCTCCCCTGGCCAACTCTGGGTCAAGGGGACAATTTGCATAATACACTTTTATTATATAGGATGCTTATTTCAACAGAAATCGTTAGTGGAAAAACATATATAAATGGATCATAGGGTATGAAAAGCAATGCAGCCATCCATGGGTGTTTAAGCCCATCTAATGAGCCACAGCTATAAGCTGAACACCACCACACACCGTGAGGCAGTGACCCATATTTCAGGCAAAGTAGCAAGGGGAAACTGAAAAGTCCCTTTGGTTTTAATATAGAAGTGGCTACCCTGATCTCACAAGTCATACCCAGAATCAGTTGGGAGAATGTGCAAGGCCGGGGGGAGGGGAATGGGTGCTTTGATCTTTTCATAGTTTCCCTTTTGGTAAATAAACTTATATTTTCAGGCCAAATCTCATTTTCTAATTTCCTGCCAAGTTTAGTTCCCTGTAAAGCCTACCTTTGCCTTTGCCTTCTCTGCCCTCAGGCATTCAACAAACACTTTACCTTTTTATTTTTTACTTTTAAATTAAACATTTTCAAGAAATGAGGCATGTGATAACAGTCTCTGCAGCCTTCCCTGCAGCATGACATTCATTTGGCCTCTGTTTTCTCTCAAATTCCTCCATTGCCTCCTGATTTATATTAAATACAGCTACATTTGATGATTTAGAAGTAATGTAAGTGAAAACAGCTTGATTCACTAGAAAAAGTAATCAAAGTCAGAATCAAATAATTACAAGCAAATTAGAAGAACAAACTCAATTTTGTCACAAATAATTTTGAGAATTTGTTAGATTGTCATTTTTTATTATGCTGTTCCCATTCCTTCAGCCAAAAGGAGTTCTAAGCAAATTTGAATCTATTTTATATAGATGCAGTTGATGAATTTAACATGATAACTTAAAACATTTTTAAAAACCTTACCCTGACTGGGTAGTTCAATTGGTTGTGAGTTCAATTCCCAGTCAGGGCACATACAAGATGTTTTTCTCTCTCTTTTCCTTCCTCTCTAAAATAAATCAATACAATTTTTAAAATAAAAAAAAAAACTAAACCCAAATAGATTACATAGTGAAATCACATTCATTTGGATCCTGCCCATATTTACCATGATTTGGATAGAAGTTGATTTAAAGTTTATTTTTCCAGTCCATAGGGAAAAGGGTTTATTAGAAAAATAATGTAAGTAAGATATCAGTGTATTTAAGAAGTCAAATAACTTTGGAGCATTTGAAAAAGCTTTGATATTTTAATTTGCATATAATTCAATCATTGTGACAAGTGATTATCAATGTTCCTGATTTCATTTATATAGGATTTTGTACTTTACAAAAACTTTTACGACTCAAAATTTTTGTTCTCACTGTATTTCACTCAACAATGTATTTCACATTTCACTCAACAAGTGTTTTATTGGGCCCCTATTATGAGTAAGGCTAATTCAAATGATGAAGAGAAAACTCTAGGTTTAAACCAAGACCTCTACCCAGGTTACATTCACTTTCTCACCCTTATTGACCCCAGTACCACCCCACTAGATATTGAACTTGGATGCCTCTTTTAAGAACAGGTGTATGTCTTGGTTATCTGACTGTCCAGAATGTCCAGTATTTAGAACTGAGCTTGGCACAGAATATATGCTCAGTAAATATTTATTGAATGAAAATGTGCTGACTCCCAGTCCAGTGTTCTTTTGCGGCAATGCTGCTAACACTTTTAGAGACAATTGCTGAGCTAAGGAGTATATATCACTTAATCCTCAGGAAAACAAAAAACAAAACAAAAAAAACAACAACCCCAAATACCCAAGAAATGGATATTATTATCTTCATTTAACAGTTAGAAAAAAACTAAACTCAGAGGGTTAAAAGTAATTTGTCAAGGGTCTTATACCTAACTAGAGGCCCGTTGCATGAAGATTCATGCAAGAATAGGCCTTCCTTCCCCTGACTTTGCTCATGACTGCCTCAGAGCCTGCAAGTCCTCACTCAGGGCCAGAGCACCACTCCTGTAGCTCCCTCAGCTGCCCCCCACCACCCCTCACAGCAGGCACCCTGCCCAGCTGCTCCATGCCTGCATATGCAAATTAAACCGCCAAATTTTTGTTGGGTTAATTTGCATACTCATTCTTGATTGGCTGATGGGCATCACAGAGGTACGACCAATTTGCATACTTATCTTTTATTAGTGTAGATTAGTGGCAGAATCAAAATTTGGGTCCAGGAGTGTTTCATTCTGATCCTGTGCTTCACTATTACCCTATACCAACTCCATAGCTGACTCTTAACTGTTAGCCATGTGCTAAAATGCAAGGTCTATAAAGGCAGGGATGTTGCCCTTTGCTTTGTTACTGTATTTCCAGAGTCTGGGATACTTGGAACACTTTGGTATCAGGTATACTCTAAAGACATGCATGTTGAATAGATAAACAAATTATTTAATTAAAGATGGTTTGACAGGACCTCCATTTGGTAACTTTGACGTTTATTCCATGATTGCTCACAGAAGACACTGTGAGGCTATTGCCTCCATCACTCCTGTTTTTCAAATATGACTCAAGGAACAGGCTTCCTGTTCCTGCTCCAGGGTAGAATCTTGGTTGATCTAAACCAGGGAATCCCAACTAAACGTAGCCTGGCAATGTCTAGAGACATTTTTGGTTGTCACAACAGGAAGAGGGTTATACTACTGACATCTAGTGGGTAGAGCTCAGAGATGCTGCTAAACATTCTACAATGCACAGGACTATCCCCCTGCCCGCAACAAAGAATTCCCCAGTCCAAAACGTCAGTGATGCTGAGGATGAGAAACCCTGGTTTAAGCCAATCACACTGGTCCCATTTCTCGTGCAGTGAGTGGTCCAGGCCTGGTCATGTGAAGTAATTCTGGCCAATGAGAGTGTGGCAGGAAATGTTAATTACCTCTGCTTACTCATTTTCCCCATCTTTTGGGGAGTGTGGCAGGAAATGTTAATTACCTCTGCTTACTCATTTTCCCCATCTTTTGGGGAGTGTGGCAGGAAATGTTCATTGCTTCTGCTTACTCATTTCCCCCATCTTTTCTATATAGCAGTATTCCTCCACTGTGGGCGAGGCACATGCCCAACTATAGACTACACTCGCCAGCCTCACTTGCTGCAAGGTGTGGCCATGTGACTAAGTTTTGGCCAATGAGACGTAAAAAGAAATGAGATGGCTGTTCTTTACTTTCCCTCTTTTCCTCTTTCTGTAGAATGGAGGTGGTATTGGTGATCCAAGTTGGAGAAAGAGCAGGACTCCAGGAGATGACAGAGAAACAAGATAGAAAGATTTACATTTGGACTGGTACAGGAGGGGAAAATAAACATCTCTTGTTTGAACCATTATAGTTTCAAGTCCTTTGCTTTAGCAGCTTAACTTGGACTCTAATATAGAGTGCTTCTGGCTAAGATTTTCCTCTCAGATAAAATGCACACACATAGGAAAGGACCGTTTGTTTGTCCAGAGGGTGTTGTGGAGTTTGTGTGGAATGTCTGGAACCACGGCTGCCACCGTGTCACCAAGAGATGAGTTAGCCAGAGGGTCAAAGCTGATCTGCTGAGTGAGAACGGTGATGTTGGGATGGTTGTAAAACGCCAGAATCTTTCTTGATGCTGTTGAACCACTGAAATACGTATTTTCCAGCGTATAAGACGACTTTTGAAACGATAAAAAGTCAACTGAAAATTGGGGGCAAAAGACCAAAATTGCACAAAAATTACCTGCAGATCTTGACAGCAAAGTAAGTCTTTTCTTTGAAGTGGGAGGTAGTCTTATACAGCGAATATAGGCCTAAACCTATAATATGTTTTAACTGTAAAATTAGGGGTTCGACTTATACGCCAGAAAATACGGTAACTAACTTTGCTTCCTCCCTACTTCAGGACTTCTTCTTAAGCAAAACAACTAGTCATCTTTCCGTTTCATTTAAGCCATTTAGAGGTGTGTGCTTTTTAAATTATAGCCCTATTCGGATTTCCTTTATGTTACTCAGGCATAAAGACACTACATGCTATTATAAGTATGCTCAGGCTCTTTTTTGTTGTTGTTGTTGTTAATCTTTTTTTCCTACTAATTTATATTGCCTTTCTTCCTACTTCCTACTTCCTTCCACCAAGTTCATCTGAATCTGTGGGGTTTCTATACCTGAAATTAGTATGTTAGGAAAACGTATACTGCTATCCATCACTTGTGGAAATGAGGGTGCGGGGCAGCAGCTACAGGTCCCTGTGATGCTCTCTGCTTAGAAACTAGAAGAGCCCTTTTGAGGATGTAGAATGAAGTTGAATGGAAGGCTCAGCTTCCAAAAAGTAAGTCCCAGGACAGCTGCATTGTGTAGCCTGTGATCTGCAGGGGTCTAGGGCAGTGTTTCCCCAACTTCTCTCATGATGAGAATCACCTGGTGGAGTTGTTAAAATACAGATTCCTGAATCCCAACTAAGAAGTGCTAAACTACAATTTTTGCGAACATAACTCTAGAGCACTAAGTTAAGTATACAATTTTACCTATATGTTCCCCAAAATTCCAGTTTAGCACTTCTTAGGTGGGATTCAGGAATCTGTATTTTAACAACTCCACCAGGTGATTCTCATCATGAGAGAAGTTGGGGAAACACTGGTCTAGGGAATGCCATTCACATGGCAGTGGTGCCCCCTAGTGTTCCTGAGTGTATAACATCTAATCTGGTCAACCCTGATTAGATGGGGCCCATGTTCAGTATGATAAACCAATTATTTCCATCTACTTTGCTGCCACTAAAGCCTCCCTCACACCCCTTTCCTAGTTACACTGCCCGGACACTCCCTGAAGCCACTCGGCTCTCCTAACAGGTTTTCAATGTTAAGGGCAAACGCTAGATGATCTCAAGATGAGACAAGGCTGTGCCCTGGAGGCAACGGCAAATCCTCTTAGTCCCCTTTGTGACAGATGATATGAAAAGGGCCTTGCTCTCTCTCGGAGGGTTCTGCTTTGCACCATCTGTGCACCCACACCGAGGGGCCCGTGTAAAGGTGAATTTCCATTCACTTCCTGCTGGCATCTGGCTCCTTCTTTTGGGCTCCTCTTGAATTGTTTGCCAGACCAGCCAATTAGTCCCCTCACCCTTCCTGAAGCTTCCCAGGAAGCAATATCACAACAGACAACCCCTTCATTATGCCACTTCTTCTGAGCACTGTGATTCTAAGTGCCCTCAGTTGGAGAGAAGCTAATTTGCACATAACTCTTTAACTCTGCTTTGAAAGACTTCAGTCACACACACACACACACACACACACACACACACACACACACACCATCAGCATAACCCAAGATAGGAAAAAAGGTGAGCATATATGGCATTCAAGAATAATTTAATAGTGAAATATAGTTTCAGATGAACTGTAGTTTAAAGAGATCACTATTTTTTTTAAATATATACTTTTATTAATTTCAGAGAGGAAAGGAGAGGGAGAGAGAGAGATAGAAACATCAGTGATGAGAGAAAACCGTTGATCAGCTGCTTCTTGCATACCCCCCCCCCCCCCCCCACTGAAAATAGAAGACAAAACCTGTGCCCTGACCAGGAATCAAATCCTGACTTCCTGTTCATAGGTCAATGCTGAACCCCTGAGCCATGCTGGCAGGGCAAGAGATTACTATTTAAATGCAATTGAAAAGGAAAACACAGGGACTATATTTTCTGATCCTATTGCAGGACATAATACTTTTTTTCTAATTTCTGAATTTGTTAAGATGAAATAAATCATAAAAGGCTGTAAAATAAAATTATATTATGTGAAACATTTCACAAATTATCTTTTTAGAAAAGAATATGATTACATTGGCAGGATCCTTTGTGCCCCCAACCCCAGGATGAACGGTGACCTTCTAGGTGAGGCCAAGGAGATCCTCCCAGTTCTCTTCATGGAAACACCAGCTTTGGAACTTGTACTAGGGTTCTTCCTTTTTAAACATTTCTGCCTAATGCCCAAAGCACACGTATTTATTCAGAGCACCCATCTGAATAGGGTTACTTCTCTGATTCCTGAGTGAAGTGTCCATAGGCTGGACAGAGTGGCCAGCTGTTTCAACTCCATGGACCCTGGGAGCGACGGAGAGATGTCTGGAGGGTGAAGGCACTTGGGGGCCAAGCTGTGTGCATGGAGGGACAGACACATCTGTGCTCCCCCGCTTCTCTGCTGTTGTCACCACAACGTCTCTGCCTGCCATGCACATCCACACGGGCGAGTGGAAGGGAAAGGCGGAACACCTCTTGATGGTTGGGGTGGCAGGTCAGGCTTGGACACAGGACACACCTCCCTGGGGACAACCTCCACCCGGAGGCAAGCTCATTTTCACCTGAACAATCACAGGACTGGTGTACTTCAGGGAGTTAATACAGGCGAGGCACTTAGACAGGCGCCTCATATGCGGAATGCGACACCTACAGGTCAGAGGCTGTCATTTGCATCCTCAGTGTCTTGCACAAACACACCCTCCCTACACGTCTGGTCAGTAGATTTAAAACTCTGTGTCACCTTGGCAGCTCTCACCGTCTCAGGAGGACCTTCCTTTTGGTTCATTCTTTGTCTTTGTCTTGGTTCATTCTTTATAAAAAAAAAAAAAAAGAAAAAAAGAAAGAAAAAAAATAAAATAAAAGGAGGTACCAGCTCAACACCTGGCCCCTGGATCTGGAACAAAAGGGACAACCCTAGTGACTCTGTGGAAAGTGGGGAAGCTTCTGGTTTTGTGGTGAGCTGCAGAAAGAATTAATGAGGCTGGAAGCAGCTGGATAATAAAAGTGCTACAGCTCACTGCACGGAGGAAGCAGTTGTCTTTAAACATGCGGTTGCGCCAGATTTTACGTACAACAAGGAGGTTGGTCCTGTGGAGAGGAGAGAGGCAAGGGTTCCTCTGAGAAGGAACTATAGCTCCTTCTCCAAGTCAGGAAACCTCAGCGCTCTCAGGGGCCCAGGGCAAGCCCAGCGATTCTTTTGCTTCCTCAGAACCCAGAACCCGGAAGCTCCAGCCCAACTGGGCACCTTCCTGGTGTGCCCTTCCTTACCTTCCTCCCCAGGAATTTCCCAAGACACTCCTTCCTGCCCGGTGACCTCCTTCCCCATTGTTTCACAGCCTGGCAGCTTCGGCCAATTCCCCCTGGTGAGCCCTGCCCTGACATGCAACCTGTTCTGTCGACTGGAGTCTTATTGCATTTCCACACCTGACTTTCTCGGGCCCTGTCATTGTGAAACCTTTCTCCTGAAACTCCTTGAAAGCCATGCAATCAGGCTTGTCAACCAGTCTTGTCCAGGGGCTCCATTTTTTCTTTTGGTTTTCAAATTACAGTTTATATTCAATATTATTTTATTTCAGGGGTACAGCATAGTGTTAGAAGCCCTCCATTGTTGAAGAGACAAAAGGAAGTTGCTGGGAACTGACTGACTGCTTAGTGGGTAGGGGGTTTCTCTTTGGGGGTAGTGAAAGGAAACGTTTTGGAACTCAATTGAGGTGGCTGTTGGGCAATATGGTAAATGCACTAAATGCTACAGAATCGTACACTTCAAAATGGTTAACAATGGTACGTGAATTTCACCTCCAGCAAATCATGAAATGTTGGCCCAGCTTCTCAGGTAAGACTCTGGGCAAATGGTGAACATGGAGGAAAGGGGAGCCAGCCAGGGAGCCAGTGGGGCTTGCCCTCCTCAGACCTGCAGTCCAGAGGCCAAGAGGGTGGTGGAACCACAGAGAATGCGCCCAGCTGCACACCTGGCAGATATGTTCCGATGGTGCAGAAGGCCTGGGCTGGTTCATCACTAAGGCACCCACTTGCCATGAAGCTCAAGCTCCCTGAAGGTTTAATTTTTATTGCAGGACACATTTCTTTTCTTGGCAAAGAGTGTCTTTGGCTGGGTTGATGACAACTAGCCATTCGTTCTCTGCCTTAAATTGTCCATCCCATCAGCAAACACTGCTCAGTGGGACAGCCAGCCCTTGAGGGGTTGAAAGGCTAATTACCAAATAGAGAAGCCAGCAATCAAGGAGAGTTAGTTTCCTTTCACTTCTGCCTTCTGTAGAAGCTTCTAGAGCAGTGGTTCTCAACCTTTCTAATGTCCCGACCCTTTAATATAGTTCCCCATGTTGTGGTGACCCCCAACCATAAAATTATTTTTGTTATTACTTCATAACTGTAATTTTGCTACTGTTATGAATTGTAATGTAAATATCTGTTTTTCGATGGTCTTAGGCTCTACAGCAGTGGTTCTCAACCTGTGGACCTCTAGCAGGGTCTCCTAAGACCATGGCTCTGTGCCTGGTTTTGTCTGTTGATACCCTCCTGGTGGCAAAAGTAGCCCCTATGATCTATACCAGGTGGGAAACAGCATCGTACCTTCCAAGTGGAAACAAGGATGATCAGATACAGTAGAATGGGGTCAAGCTCAACCCACTGAGCTACCCTTGCCTTAAGGAGAGCTCTGTGCCACAGAACCCATTTCTGGGGAAGGAGTAGGGGAGGGAGGAAAAAATTAAAACCAAAAACAACACATCCCAGAGAGTAGCTAGAAGATGGCCATTTTTCTACTGCTTTTGTCCTACTGGGTTATTTTAGGGCAAGGAGAGTTATGTGAGGAAGTCTAACCACAGTGGAAAGGACTTTTATAAATAGCTAACTCACACACCTGATTATGTTCCCCTGGCTGCAGGCTGGACAACCATGATTTTTTTTCCTTTAATTTCTTTTTTAAAAAAATTGAAGTACAGTGGACATACATTATCATGTCAGTTTCACATGTACAACATAACGATTCAATAGTTGTATATGTTATTAAATAATATCACCATAAGGCTAGTTAACATTCATCTCCACACATAGTTACAATAATTTTTTTTTTCTTCTGATGAGAACTTTTATGATTTACTCTCTTAGCAACTTTCAAATATGCAATACAGTGTTATTAACTGCTAGAGGCCCAGTGCATGAAACCGTGTGGGCAGGGTCCCTAGGGCCCAGCCTCCTGTGATCAGGGCCATCTTCTGCCCGTTTGCCAGTCCCCAGACCAAACGCTGCCTCCACCGCCGGGATGTCAGGCCGTCGGGATCACCAGCTCGTCGCCGGCTGTTTGGTGGCTCAGGCCAGTGGGAAAGCATATGCGGTGACTTCGCCTCCATGTGCGTGTGCCAGGCTGCCTGCTGATGGAAGGCGTTGCCCACTTGGGCCGCTCATGCTAGGGAGGTAGGTCTTGGATGTGCCCTGCAACTTCTGCCAGCGCCTCAAGCCCCAGCAGTAAGGGCAGCAGCAGCAGCTGCGGTGCCCGTGTGAGTAGCCCTGAACAGGCAGCGCATTCCATCAGCGGCCGGCCCGGCACACGCACATGGAGGTGGAGTCACCGGTGTATGCTTTCCCACTGGCCTGAGCCCCCGAACAGCCGGGGAGGAGCTGGTGATCCCAACCGCCTGATAAGGCAGCTTGGTCCTCCCACCACCTACCCCGATTCCCCCTTTCACCATCGCTAATCCTTTGGAGCCTGCGGGCAGGGGACAGGAATCAAGAGGTGAGCTGTTCAGCCCTCTCGCCAGTCCCCAGTCCCGCCCTGCCCCCCACTCATGGGCATTGCGGGGCGGAGGGGTGGGGGGAGACCGGTCATTTGGTCATCACGGTCGTCACGGACACAGGCTTTTATATCTATATATATAGTCATCATGAATGTTACACCCCATGACTTACTTTATAACTGAAAATTTATACTTTTTGACCCCCTTGAACCAATTTTGTATCCCCACCTCCACCCCAGCAACTGCCATTTGTTTTCTGTATTTATAAGATCAGTTTGTTGGTTTGTGGGTTTGTCTGTTTTTTACATTCCACATATAAGTGAGATCATACAGTATTTATCTTTTTCTATCTGGCTTATTTCACTTAGCATAATGCCCTCAAAGTCTATCCACGTTGTCACAAATGGCAAGACTCTATTATTTTTTATAGCTGGATACTATTTCATATATATATATATATATATATATATATATATATATATATATATATTTATATGACATTTTCTATATCCATTCATCCATTGATGGACACTTAGGTTATTTCCATATCTTGGCTATTGTAAATAATGCTACAACGAATATGGGTGTGTGTGTATTATATATATATATATATATATATATATATATATATATATGTATATATAATCTTTTTGAGCTAGTGTTTTCATTTTCTTTGGGTATATACCTAAAAGTAGGATTACATGGTAGTTCTATTTTTAATTTTTGAGAGACCTCCATTCAGTTTTCTATAGTGGCTATTCCAATTTACATTTTCCAACAGTGCACAGGATTTGATTTTTCTCCCCATCCTCACAAACACTTGCTCTTTCTCATCTTTCTTTCCCATGTAAAAAGCTTTATTGTTTCATTTGGCCCAATGCATGGGAGAAGGCTTCAGGGTGGTTAAAAGAATGGCTAGGCCTTGTTTGGCTCAGTGGATAGAGCCTTGGCCTGTGGACTTAAGGGTCCTAGGTTCAATTCTGATCAAAGGCACATGCCTGGGTTGTAGGCTCGATCCTCAGTGGGAGGGTGTTCAGGAGGTAGCCCATCAATGATTCTCTCTCATCATTGATGTTTCTCTCTCTCTCTATTCCTCTTTGCAATCAATAAGAATATGTTAAAAAAAAAGAAAAAGAATGGCTAATAATTTCGGGAAGAGGCTCAGGTAAAAGCCAGACTCAGGGGAATGCAGAGAAATCTCTTAATGGCCTCTGGGCTCCAAAGGCTCCAGGTCATGCTTGAGGGTAAGCTTTCGGAAGAGATACTCGCCCAGCCCAGCCTGGGGCCGGCCAGCCTGCGGATGTTAGTCAGGTGGTCGCTCATCTCCTTGATGAGTTTCACCTCCTCACCCAGGAAGTGGTTCTCCTGGAAGCCACAGAGATGAGGGTCTGTGAGGGTAGAAGGTTCAGGTTCTTTTCCAAGGTCAGGGCGGCTTTCATGGCCCTGAGTTTTGCCCACTCATCCTGGGAGGCTTCAGCACATCCTGGAAGAGAATGCAGCCACTGTGCTTGTTTTGCATCTTTAAGAGATGCTCAGCGCCCTGGAGCTTCTTCTCTGCCAACTCGAGGCAGAAGTGGCCCACACCCCCAGAGCCACATCATCAAGGTTGAACTAGAAGCCCAGAGAGAGGTAGGTGCGGGAGGCCCGCAGAGGCAGGTTGGCCAGGCAGTTGACTGCAGCCTCCACTTTGGCGGAATAATTCTGACGAATTTGGGAGCTCATGGTTGTTTGGCAATAAGGAGTTAAGATAGAAAAACAAACAAACAAATTACTGTGTTGGCTGGTCCCACAGGTGGTTCTGAAGGTGGTGATTGGATAAGACACAGGAGGGTGGCCAGAAGGGGCATCCCTGGGTCTGTTCCGTCCAAACAGTCCAAACACTGTCGAAGCAATAGACAGATCCAAGACCGCCGAGGGCACTGCCTGTTCCCTGTCTTTTGGTAATAGCAATTCTAACAGGTGCGAGATAGTATCTTATTGTCTTGATTTGCATTTCCCTGATGACTAGTGATGCTGACCATCTTTTCATGTGCCTGTGGGCCATCTCTATGTCTTTGGAAAAATGTCTATTCAGATCCTCTGCCCATTTTAAAAATCAGATTGTTTGTTTTTGCTATTGAGTTCTATGAGTTCTTTAATAAACCATTTGGGATATTAATCCCTTATCAACTACAATCAGGGGTCTTCAAACTACGACCCGCGGGCCACATGCGGCCCGCAGAGGAGTCTGATCCGGCCCGCCAGGTTTTTTGGGCAGTGAGCGCAGCCGAGGTGTTACAGTAGGAATTAGTAGTTCATATAGTCCGGCCCTCCAGCTCTCTGAGGGACCGTGATCTGGCCCCCACTTTAAAAAGTTTGAGGACGCCTGAACTACATGATTTGCAAGTATCATCTCTCATTCAGTAGGTTGCCTTTTCAGTTTGTTGATGGTTGCCTTTACTGTGCAGAAGCTTTTTAGATTAATGTAGTCTGACTTGCTTATTTTTTCTTCTATTGTCTTTATTTTTGGTATCAAATCAAGAAAATTATCACCAAGACTGATGTCTAAAAGCTTACTGCCTATGTTTTCTTCTAGGCATTTTATGATTTTAGGTCTTAATATTCAAGTCTTTAATCTACTTTAGTTAATGTTTGTGTATGTTTGTGTATGTTGTAAGAAAGGTCCAGTTTTTTCAACATCAATTATCTAAGAGATTGTCTTTTACCTCATTGAATGTTCTTAGCTCCTTTGTCATAAATTAACTGACTATACATGTGTAGGCTTATTTCTGGGATCTTTTTTGTTCCAGTGATCTGTGTGTTTTTAAAATTCCAAATACCATGCTGTTTTGATTACTACAGCTTTGTAATATATTTTGAAATCAGAGAGCATTATGCCTTTAGCTTTGTTCTTTTTGTCAAGATTGCTTTGGCTGTTTGGGTTTTTTTGTGGTTTCATACAAAGTTTAGGAATGTTCTATTTCTGTAAAAACTGCTGTAGAAATTTTGATAGGGATTGAATTGAATCTGTAGGTTGCTTTGGGTAATATGGGCATCTTAACAATATTAATTCTTTCAATCCATGAGCACAGAATATCTTTCCACTTATTTATTTGTGTTTTCTTCTATGTATTTCATTAAAGTCACAGTTTTCAGTGTTCAGTCTTTCACCTCCTTGATTAAATTTATTTCTAGGATTTTGGGGGGAGAATAAGGGGTACATGGACAACCATTACTCATGCCCACTTGCCTCACCTAAACCCTAGACTCAAGCACTGACCAATAGAAAGCAAAGAACTCTCTGTTGACTTCTAACCCCTAGGAAATGATTGGCAAGACTGGCAATAAAAAGCACTCTCCCACTTCATCAGGCCCACCATTCAGCACCTTCGCTTCATTTGCTCGAAGACTGAAGGAAGTGAAAAGAGGAAAAAGACTTGCCCCTCATGGTGGGACTCACCCATGCCCACCCTACCCTGCAACGCTCCAACATCTCAGCTATGGGCTGGGGTGACAGTCTCATCAGGGATGTCTCCCTGGCGGAGGCAGTCTGCCAGACCCCCCGAAACGCACAATGCTTTGGCTCCCTCTCAAAAACACCAACGCTCATTGCTGACAATGTCCCCACGTACCACCATCCGCCCCTACCCACCCCTTCCTGGAAAATGTGATGGAGGAGAGGGAGCGGGCCAATTCCAACACCACCTGGCCCTCTGCTGCGGACCTGGCCGCTGGCCGGAAAGCGGCCCTGGCTCCGTGCACAGACAGCCCCTCCGGGCGGGACGTGCGCGGGCAGCACATCCTTATTCTCACAGCTTTCGCTTCCTGTGGGGCTGAGCAGTCACCTCTGTTGGCCTGGGACTCTCTGACCTCAGATGATATGGGAAGCGGAGGCCAGTGGGTGAAATTGGGAGGTTGAGCTGCGATAGGCCACTATCCAACCTAGGGTGGGGCCCTTTGTCCCCGAGGTCCCCAAAGAGGGAGGGTGACTTCCCACCACAGCCAGCCGCCCCACAGCCTTCCCAGGGACCCCGGGCCTCCCCTTCTCCCCACGTAGCCCTGAAAAGGTACGCCTCCTACTGTGGCCCAGTTGCCATCGGAGGTAATCCGAACCTGGCCGAGGAGCTAACACTCGGTTCTTTGTCTACTGCTTCAGGAAGTCTTAACTCCCTTTAGAATAGCTGGGTTTTGGAGACTTTGGAGGTAGGGGTGGGGGAGGGAAGTATAAAAGCATACTTTCAGAGGTTTGCTCACTCAACAGCCCCGTGCCGAACACTCACCCCGATCCCAGCAGCACGGGCTGAAACCGTACCCTCGAGTTGGCTTCAGAAAAATCTCGTCAGCACGCCATGTTTCTCCCCAACAGTCTGCACTGGAAGTGACTCTCTCACATTTGCCTGGTCAGACACAGCACCTGCGGCCTCAAGCCAGCTCCCGGAGGGGAGAGACTGCACGTGAAACCTGGCTCACTCAGCGTGGTCCTTGAAAAGTCCAAGCAAAACAAACACTTACAGAGCAGGAGGACCTGATGATAAGGCAGGCCTTCCTTCTGGCATAGACCCGGCGCAGCAGCTGCATTTCCTGCTCACACACACTGTTCGGGGGCCAATCAGTTATCCAGGTGACACAAGAGAGACGTTTCTCTCAGGTTTTCTCTAGCCCCTTCCCCCTTCCCCCGCTTTGTGGAAGCACTTTTTTTTTTTTTTTTTTTTTTGCCACTTTATCAAATTTCTCCTTGGCCTGGAGATCCCTGTTTGTCATCCTCCTGCTCAGGAATGTCCCAGGCCTAATGGTCCCTCAGGCCTCGGTGTAAGTGTCCTTTCCTAAGGGACGCTGGTCCTGACCACCCCCAGCAACCTTAGCTTAGCTTGTCCTGGTTCAATGTCTTCTTCTAGAGCAGTGTTTCCCAAACTTTTGACATATGTGTACCCCTTCTATAATTTTTGTAACGCTGAGTACCCCTCCTACTCATGAGAATTAGGCGCAGGTAAGCACAGTGCAATGCGTACCCCCACCAAACTCTTCCTATACCCCTGAAGGTACGCGTACCACTCTTTGGGAAACACTGCTTTAGAGTATTTTTACAAGTGACATGTTCACACCTAATTGTGTGGTGATGTATTTACTGGATAGCTCCTTTCTAAGTTGTAAACTCCACAAGAGCAGCGCTATGGATTAAATTGCCTGCTATTCCCTAAAGAAGAAATGTTGACAATACCCCAATACCTCAGAATGTGGCCTGCCTTGGAAATGAAGTAGTTGCTGGTGTAATTAGCGAAGATGACATCATACTGGAGTAGGGTGGGTTTCTTGTTTTCATGCCAGTAAAGTTTTCTCCCTTCTATGATTGTCCCCTTTCTTCTTATTCACACGATACGGCATTTCTTGTGATGCTAGGAAGCATGCCGCATATGAAAAACAATACATTCTGTAATTATCGTGCTGTTTTGCAGAACCGAATATGCTAAAAACAGCCACCCACAGATTAGGCCCTTAATAAGTATTTGTCAAACCGAATGAAATGAAACTTCTCAGAATATCACAAAGCTACAAATCCTGATATAAAATGGTAAGCTTTGGTTTTGCAATCCTGTTTCAGAACGTAAGTGAAATGTGCCAATAAATGACTTTCCTTTTAGAATGTGGTCAAAGAAATTATGGCATGCCTCCTCCTTCCTTTCTTCATCCCTCCTTTCCCTCCCCTGCCTCTCTCTCCTTCCCTTCCTTTCCTCTTTTCTCTTTCTTAGGATGATAAGACACCAGACTCAGCTAATTTTGCAACTATGCTCTGGGTTGGGTTAAAAAATGGGTCTCTAGCCCTGGCTGGTGTGGCTCAGTAGTGAGAACATCAGCCCACATACAGAAGGGTTGCAGGTTCGATTCCCGGTCTAGGGCACATACCTAGTTGTAGGTTTGATCCCCAGCCTTAGTTGGGGCACATGCAGGAGGCAATCAATTGATGTATCTCTCTCACATTGATGTTTCTCTTTCTCTGTCCCTCTGTCCTTCCCTCCTTCCCTTCCACTCTCTAAAGATCAATGGAAAAAATATCCTCAGGTGAGGATTAACAATAACAAAACAACAACAACAACAAAAACACAGAAATAAAGGATCTCCGTTTTCTGCTCCAGTAGCAGGCAATTGTGTCAAAAGCCTCCACCTTACTTTTAGTTCTATGAAGCTACACGCTTAAAGTTACCTGGGTATTTGCATACCACACATTGTCCTGGGTTTGTTTGAGGGATTCTAAAGCAAATAAGTTTTTTGGCTTTCCAACATACATGGCACTAAAGGAATGGAATTTAGGGTTGGCCAGGAGACGGATCAGACTAGGTATTTATTAATACCTGAGTGTACTTTAGGATTAGGGTCTGGCTCTTACAGACTCCAAGACGTTCCAATTAAAGCTAGGAACACTATCCTGAGTGTAAGTTGCTTTCCATTGCTGCTACTGCTTTCTGCCAAGCTGTAGTTTATGACAGATTTTTGTCTGTTCTCAAGCAAATAAGAGTAGCCAACATTTATATAGCACCATTTTCCCTATATTAGGCACCAGGCACCACTTTTCATATTAACTCATTGAATCATGACAACAGAGCTGTTAGGCAAGCTGTATGAGGGTAATAATAATAATAATAATAATAATAATAATAATAATAATAATTGTAGCAAAGACTTTAGACCAATCTATTGGGCTAAACCAATACCTAAAATTGAGTTGGTTTAGCCCAGGAGATTGTTATTCCTCATTGTGTATAACTCTTTTGCCTGTGTCGGGTAGGAGGTTCAGGGTCCCAAACCCCTTCCATCTGTGGGTTTCCTATACCCTAGAGCCCCCATGGCCTTCTTGCCCAGCCAGCCAATGGAGAACAACAGGGAGGATTTCTCACTGGGGGTTTTTAATGGGTGAGGTTGAGAGCAGTGAACATCTTCTGTTCGTGCCATTTGCCAGGACTCAGACTCACAGCCTCATCTAACTACAAATGTTGCTAAGAGATGTAGTCTAGCTATATTTACAGGTAAACGAGGAAATGGTTTTTGCTGAACAAGGATTCTGTCAGAGTCCACCCTTTAGTTACCAAATAACCTTCCTCACCTAACCCTGCTTCCCACCCAGACAACACACTTATTCTGCGCCCCCCCACCTCCCCATCCTCCTCCACACCCCCCCACCCCCGCCCAACAGAGACAACCCAGGGTCCCTTACAGTTACTGCATCCGGCTAGGACTTTTGGGTCTTTGCCATCAGGATGGAGTGTTTGCTTGATTGTCCGCTGACCTCTGAACTGAGAGGACAAGCTGCCTTCCTGCCCCGCTCACATCCGATATAAAGTGGCACAAGGATAGGAGAAAGTGGTAAACATGCCCAGTGGGAAAGGGAAGAGCGGGAGACGCACAGCCGACATTCCTGGTGATGGCGAGGTCCCTGGTGAGGGAAGGCATATCGTGCAGCGATCCTGTCCCAGGAGCAGGAGTAAGCTCCAAGGCGGCACCCTTTTTATTGTACCCCAGTTTGTCTCTCTGGGAGGAGTTTCCTGTCCTTTGCTCTCGGTCTGCCTCTTCTGTCTGCAAGGTTCCTCTCTCATTGTTATCCTCCACAGCCACCTGGGAGCCTGTGAGGTGGGTGTGGGGGGCCCATGGCCTTGGAGGACTGCACAACTCCTGAGGCTCCCTTCCCACTTGTGAAGTTCAGAGACTTGAGGTTCAAAGTTCTCACTGTCATAGGCCCCTTACATCTGGGCTCATTTTTTTAACTTGGCAATATGATTCCAAAAAAAAACCTAGAAAGCTCTCATCTTTGCTTCCCAACAATTGAGGAGCAAAAGTTCATACCCAAAGATTGTTCCGATAACTTTTCAAGATTCATTTGTTTATTTACTTCCTCACCTCTCTCTCTCTCTCTCTCTCTCTCTTTCTCTTCTCATTGATAGCAGTTGTCTTAAGACTCTAAAATAATAGGCATGGATGAGGTCACATCCTCAAACAGAACTTTGTGAGTCAAGGGCCTTTGTTTCTCAAATAATATTTTACTATTTGGGACCCAGAGGGAATAGGCTTTTATAATCTTTGAGACCCTGTGTGTCTGGACTCTCCCTAGCCTCTTTCATTTCTGTTTGTAAATAGTCCACAGGCTGATGCTCTATCCACTGAGCTGAACCGGTCAGGGCCAAACACAGTGTGTTTTATTTCTGAATCCATAGAGCCTAACATTAAGAAATAATGGCTGAGTGACTATATTTTTTATGTATTTTAAAAGAATTTTTATTAGATATATTTTTGTGGTGGTGTAATCACAGCATCCACTTCATGTTTTCTAATTTTTACTTACTATTTTATAATATATTAACTATTATACATATATTTTTCATGAACTATCATTTTTATGTTTGTGTAGTAATATATTGTATATGGATAAACTATGACCCCATGATTTATTTCCTCATTATTCAACATTTAAGACTCTTTCAATTTACCAAAATAATAAATAAGACATCAATGAACATTTTCCTTAATGTAGCTTTTTATGTTGTTCAGGTTATTCCAATAAGATAGTAATATTTCTTTTTTTTTAATTTAATTTTTAATTTAATTTTTAAATTATTTATTTATTTATTTATTTATTTATTTATTAAATTATTATCTGTGTACATATTTTAACATTGCCCTCCCCTCCCATACATACCCTCCCTCCCCAGAGTTTTGTGTCCATTGGTTGTACTTATATGCATGTATATAAGTCCTTCGATTGATCTCTTATCTCCCCCAGATCTCCCTGCTGTAATTTTACAGTCTGCTTGTTGCTTTACTGTCTTTATATCTGACTTTTGGTTTGTCAGTTTATAATGTTATTTAATATCCATAAATGAGTGAGGTCATGTGGTATTTCTCTTTCATTGACTGGCTTATTTCATTCAGCATGATGTTCTCTAGTTCTATCCAGGTTGCTGCAAATGATGAGAATTCCTTCTTTTTTATGGCAGCATAGTATTCCATTGTGTAGATGTACCATCGTTTTTGGATCCAATCATCTGCTGACGGGCACCTAGGCTGTTTCCAGATTCTAGCTATTGTAGATTGTGCTGCTATGAACATAGGGGTGCATATATCCTTTCTGATTGGTGTTTCTAGTTTCTTGGGATATATTCCTAGGAGTGGGATTACTGGGTCAAATGGGAGTTCCATTTTCAGTTTTTTGAGGAAACTCCACACTGTTCTCCACAGTGGTTGCACCAGTCTGCATTCCCACCAGCAGTGCACGAGGGTTCCTTTTTCTCCACAACCTCGCCAACACTTGTCGTTTGTTGATTTGTTGATGTTAGCCATTCTGACAGGTGTGAGATGGTACCGCATTGTTGTTTTGATTTGCATCTCTCAGATAATTGGTGACTTTGAGCATGTTTTCATGTGCCTTTTGGCCTTCCTTCTGTCTTCTTTTGAAAATATTCTATTTAGGTCCATTGCCCATTTTTTAATTGGATCTTTCGTCTTCCTTTTATTTAGTTGTATAAGCTGTTTGTAGATGTTGGAGATTAAACCTTTATCAGTGGTAACATTTGCAAATATGTTCTCCCACACAGTGGGCTTTCTTGTTGTTTTGTTGATGGTTTCTTTTGCTGTAAAAAAGCTTTTTATTTTGATGTAGTCCCATTTGTTTATTTTCTCTTTAGCTTCCATTGCCCTAGGGGCAGTATCAGTGAAGAAGTTCTTTTGGCATATGTCTGCGATTTTGCTGCCCGTGGAGGCTTCTAGTATTTTTATGGTTTCCCGTCTGATGTTTAAGTCCTGTATCCATTTTGAATTTATTTTTGTGTATGGTGTAAGTTGGTGATCTAGTTTCATTCTTTTGCATGTATCTGTCCAATTTTCCCAACACTATTTATTGAAGAGACTGTCTTGACTCCATTGTATATTCGTGCCTCCTTTGTCAAATATTAATTGAGCATAGTGATTTGGGTTGATATCTGGGTTCTCAATTCGATTCCATTGATCTATATGTCTGTTCTTGTGCCAGTACCAGGCTGTTTTGAGAATAGTAATATTTCTTGACCAAAGATTGTGGTAGACATCCTATTTAATAAAAGGGTAATGTGCAAATAGACTGAATGGCACAATGACCGGTCGTTATGATGTGCATTGACCACCAGAGGGCAGACACTCAATGCAGGAGCTGCCTTCTGGTGGTCAGTGTGCTCCCTCAGGGGGAGTGCTGCTCAGCCAGAAGCCCTGAGCTGAGCTCATGGCTGGCGAGTACAGTGGTGCTGGCAGGAACCTCTCCCACCTCCATAGCAGAGATAAGGATGTCCCACTTCCTGGGGAGTGGGCCTAAGCCATCAGTCTGACATTCCCTGAGGGCTCCTGAACTGAGAGAGGGCATGACCCCCCCCCCCCCTTGCACAACTTTTGTGCACCAGGCCTCTAGCTATTAATATTTACCAACGCCTGTCTCTATATTCCTTAGAGGCATGCAGAAAACTTTTATTTCTTATTCTCCTTGAAATTGGGTAGGACTATGTGACTAGTTCTGTTCAAAAACATGTAAGGGGGAGTGACATGTAAACCTGAGGTAGGCATGTTGAGTGAACATGAAGTGAACCTTTATTATGGTAAACTACTAGGACTAATTTGTTACCACAACTAACCTAATCTATCTCAACTAAAACATAGACTTTGAGTGTTATTATGAATTAAAGTATATATTGAATAATTGCACAATGGCTGGTATATAGTGATAAATATCTAGTAAATGAATTAATGAGACTGGCTGCGAATAATACATGAAAATACAAATCTCATTGCTGTATTAACAGTGATGGATTTATTATTTGATTGTTCTTGCCAATTTAATGGGTAAAAAAATTGTCTTGGCCAACAAGAAATTGGCCAATTTCTTTGCTTATTGATAAGGTTAAACATTTTTCCCATCTGTCAGCTGTTTCTTTTTTGTGTATTATTTGTTCAAAATGGTGTGTTCGTTCTCAATAACTATTTATGACTGCCTTCACTATTCTGGATATTAGGGCTATAGTGGTAAATAACCTTGCTATTATAGAACTTCTATTCTAGGAGGGGAGAAAAATTGCATGTGAAAATGCTTACATATTTTAGGTAATGGGAAGTGCTATGAAAAATAAAGCAAGGTTAGTGTATTAAAGATAGACTGGATGTATTTTCACATAGGGTGGTCACACAGCATCTTTCTGATAACATCACTTCTGAGCAAAGGGAATGAGCCTAGAAGGTAACTGGGGAGAACGGTGGTGAAGGCTGAGGACTAGCACATACAAAGGCCTTAAGGCAGGGGCATACTTGATATTTTGGGGATACAGCAAGAAGCCAGTCTGGCTGAAGCAGAGTGAGGGGAGAGGCATAGGAGCTGTTAAGGGAAGATGTTAAGGGCTAGAATATGTGGGATCTCCTGGTCCATTGTTATGCCTTTTGACTTTTCTTTGGAGATTGATTTGGGAGCCACTAGGGGCTTTTGAGCTGATGAGTGACATGATATGGCTTACTATTTAAATGAATTGCTCTGGCTTCTCTGAAGATGAGAGGATGGGCGAGCAAGTAGGAGGAGACCAGGTAGGAGGCTATTGCAGTGTTTTGATAGAAGGTGATGATACTTTAGAAGAGGGTGACACCGTGAATAAAGTGAGAAGGGATCAGATTCTTGCTATATTTTGTTGAAAAAACTAATAGGGTTTAATGATAAATTGGATGTGGGGGTGGATGAGATAAGTGAAGGATCAAGATTGTGTCCTCAATTTTTTACTTGAGCAACTAGAAGAGTGTAGTTGCCATTTACTTTATTGCTTTATTGAATTTGATATTTTTAATGGCTATGGAAAAAGCCATGTCAGAAATCAAAGGAACAATGTGCATAACGCTTCTCTCCAGATACAGGGGCAGAGTGATTGCCGAGATCAGCCATGGTCTGAGTGGGGTCCCAGCACAGGGCAGCAGTCCTCGGTGTCTTCTCTGGTCTCCTTCCATCCCTCATTCACTTCCGTAAACATGCCCTCTGTCATGGCTGTCTCTGTTGGCATCATCAGGGTATTCAATGGCAGGTGTACAAGCTGTGGAAGCCAGAGGAGTAGATAAGCACAAGAAGGTGGCACTCTTCCTCCTACTCTAGGGTAGGGGTGTCGAACTCAATCAGAGAAGGGCCCAAAATCTATTTAATTATTTTTTTTTTACATATTTTAATGATTTTTTTTTTTTGCCCCCCTCCCTCCCTCCCCCATAGCCCCTCCCTCCCCATAGTTTTATGTCCATTGGTTGTACTTATATGCATGTATACAAGTCCTTCGGTTGATCTATTATCTCCCCCAGATCCTCCTCCCCTCCCCGCTGTAATTTGACAATCTGCTTGTTGCTTTACTGTCTCTATATCTATCTTTTGGTTCATCAGTTTATAATGCTCTTTATTATCCACAAATGAGTGAGGTCATGTGGTGTTTCTCTTTCATTGATTGGCTTATTTCACTCAGCATGATGTTCTCCAATTCCATCCAGGTTGCTGCAAATGATGAGAATTCCTTCTTCTTTATGGCAGCATAGTATTCCATTGTGTAGATGTACCATAGTTTTTTGATCCAATCATCTGCTGACGAGGGCCCAAAATCTAAAATCCAGCCTAAATCGCGGGCCAAATGGTTTACTGAACAGTCATAAACTGTCATTGTGATGGAAACGCAGCAGAGTGCAGTGATGACAGCGCGGTGCGGGCCACATTGCAAGGCCTGGCGGGACGGATTTGGCCCGCGGGCCTTGTGTTTGACACATGTGCTCTAGGGTAAGATGCTCTGGGAGGAGGCCCAGGCTGGCGATGACCCCACGCCATCTTTGTTAAGATGCTGCCAAACAAGGATGCTGCTATGCCCTCCATGACACAACCTGGAGACAAAGGAGAGCATGAGGGAGATCTGATGCTAAGACCCTGAGTCTGAGCACCTTACCATCAGACTGATCTGTGCCAGCTCCCACCGCGCCATCAGGAAGAAGCTGAGGGGATCAAGCAGGAATTACAAGCAAACTGCTAGGAGGAGGTCAAGGACCCCTGGACCCTGACGGAGCAGCTGGGTGCAGCGTTCTTTCTCACCATGGTGCAAGCCTTTGTGAACCCCTCCAGCTCCCTGCCTGGGGTATCTGGTGGCCCCAGACTTGTCATACCTGAGGGGTTGGAGGGATTCCTGCAGGGGGAGGGCAATCCCTTCCTCTCAGTTGACAAACAGACCCCACACTTCACAGACATTCCTCCTCCCTCCATCCTTGATGATTCAGGCCTTTCTAAGCCACGTTTGATCTTCTGATCCCTCTTGAATTGAAGCAGGCCAAGTGCCCCCCTGGGCAGTGCAGGTTAGGGAGGGTCTGGACTTTTTTCATTGACACCCCAGCCCCCCACTTTCTTCTTCCTCTCCCTCTGTTGCCAGCTTCTAGCCATTATAGTGACCCTGTTTAGATCAGGGTTCCCAACCTCAGGCACATGCCCCACAGAGAGGATTTGATTTTTAAGAGGGGCAATTTGATAATGAGTTCTTAACAGTGAATTTTTTGCATTTCTTGTGGTCCTAGGGGCCTCCTATACAGTATATAAATATATATTGTGACATGTTTATGCATTTCAACTCTCTATTACATGTTTTGAAACTTTATTTGCTATTTTTTATGTTCATATTATTATTATTTTTTAACAGTTTCATAATGATTTCTTTCTCAGTACTTTAACTGTTCTTTCGTTCTCTTATTTTTCTCTTTCATGGATACGATGTTCTTTGGAAGTTTGTTTAGACTAAGTTAATGGCCTTTTAAGCTTTCTCTATGCGAATAGGAGTTCATTTTTTGAATAATAAGAATTATATGTCACAGGCGGGGGGCATTAGGATTTTAGAGATGGTTAAGTGGGGCATGGCCAACAAAAGGTTGGAAACTACTGGTTTAGATCTATGTAGGAATGGAGTATTGGAGAATTGACTCCTCCCGATCTAACTGGTCCTCCTCTTCCATTAAAAAAACCCAATTTAAAAAACAACAACCAATCGTGGTCAGCTTATTGCTCAGGGCCAAAGTGATTGGTTCAGAGATGGTCATATGAACTTAGATGATCCAGTCAGAGGTCCAGGACTTTTATTTTATAACTAAAAGCCATTGCATGCCGAGACCGGTTTGGCTCAATGGATAGAGTGTCGGCTTGGGGACTGAAGGGACCTGGGTTCGATTCCAGTCAAGGGCATGTACCTTGGTTGCGGGCATATCCCCAGTAGGGGGTGTGCAAGAGGCAGCTGATCGATGACTCTCTCTCATCGATGTTTCTAGCTTTCTATCTCTCTTCCTTCCTCTCTGTACAAAATCAATAAAATATATATTTAAAAAAATAAAGGCCATTGCATGAATTCATGAATGGGTGGGATCCCTCGGCCTGGCTGGCAATTGGGCCTATCAGGCAGTCTCACTCAGTCCTGATCTGGGCTGATGGGGGCCTGCGGGCTGGAGAGGGATCGAGGGAGGGTTCCAGGTTGTGCCCAGCCCTCTCACCCAGTTCCCATCAGCTGGACCCCAGCAGCAAGCTAACCTACCAGTGGGAGCATCTGCCCCATGGTGGTCAGTGCACATCATAGCCATTGGCCAAACAGTTAATCAATCAGTTGGACACTTAGCATATTAACGCTTTTATTATATGGGATTTGAGACAACTACTCTTATTTTTAAACTTCCTACAAATGAACAAGGAAGCATGCTCTCTGAGGCATTTAGAAGTCCTTATGCTGCTTTGAGGGGAAGCAGACTTAGGATGGAAACTTGACGTGGGAAGCAGAGAAAAGAGATAAAAAGCAAGCGGGGCCTTTTGTGAGACGGTTGAGTCACTACGTATATCCATCCTCACCTGAAACCTATCCAGAGACTGTTCAGTTACATGAGCCAATAAACCCCGCTTTTATTGTTTATGCCAGTTTGGACTGTGTTTTGTGTTACTTGCCACCACACACATCCTGACTGATAAAAGCAGCTTTCCAAGTAAGCGCCGTCCGGGGGTCGCAGGCAGAGCGGGCTCACCACCTGGGATCTCAGAACACAGGAAACAGTCACCCCAAACAATCTGCAAACCATTTGAGGCTGAGGATTGGGGGGTTACATCATGTTCCGGGAGAGGAAAGGCCACTTTTAGAGCGCGTGCTGTCCAAAACCCCGGCGAAGAGGCTCCCGGGGGCTGTCAGAGCCACAGGCATCACCTGGCATCACAGGATCGCAGCTGCTCCCCAGCAGGGAGGGCTGGGCCTTCTTCCTGGAACAGGGGCTCGCTTGCAGTCTGCTTGTACTGCAAAACGTGGAAGTGTTTGCAGCTGTACTCACCCAGTGCTGGAAGCAGGGGGTGGGAACTGGTTCTGAGCGCGGAGTCTCCACGAATACCCACATCCTGCTTCAACATTTGGTCCTGAAAATCCTTTTCCGGTTTGTGCTCCTTTTGAGACAATTTAGGTTTGTGGTGAGCAGGATGGGCTGCGGAATCAGATTTCCTGGGCGGCCTTCCTGGCTCCCCTGGGGCTGGCGAACACAACAGGGGCTTCGGGGCTGAGGCCGGCCAGCAGATACGGCTCCTGCATCCCAGCCTCGGCACATCCTCTGCAGAAGGCGATGACTTGAGGCCTTAGAGAACGGCTGTATGGTGGGCTTCCGGGGGTCTGATGTCCCCTCATTGTCTTGACCGTCATCGAGATTGAAAGGAATGCTAGTCTAGAGACCAACATCTGCAGACTGTGCAAGTTAGCCTCTCTGTGCCTCAGTTTCCTCCTCTGGGAAATGGGTATTTAAAAAAAAAGTATATGTCTCCTAGAGGTGCTTGGAGGATAAATGAACTACTACTATTTTATTTAAATAAAATAGTGCCTGGCAGCAGTAAATACTAGCTATGAGGTTGACTGTAACTTGCTAATAAGCAATAATACGGAGAAACCAAAGGCAAAATAATAGAGAGACACCAAAGGCAAACTGAGTTGGGAGAGGAGAGGGAGAAATGCATATGCAAAGTGGAGAGTTTCCTTCAGTGTGTGACTAAAAAATAGAATGTTCGGGTGCTCTGCAGTAGAGCCCAGTCTTCTCTCTCCACCCAGGGTGGGGCTCCTGGGCTGGACCCAACGAGAAGGAAGGGGAAGCTCAGCCACCTCCTTCCTGTTGAGCCTCCGAGGCCGGCCACCGGGTGTTTTTTCCTTTTTGCTGCACTAATCCTACCCCTCATGCTAACAGCCATTTCTCACTTTATCCCTTTACTTCAAGTTCACAGAGCCTGTCCACATGTCTCCTTAGCCCACTCCCGCTTCCCAGGTGGGGAGAGCAGCTTCTGTCATATTCAATATCATGCAAACGCCGGGGAGTGTTTTTCTTCTTTATAGTTTTAAGTTTAATATTTTTTCTAAAATTTAAAAAATGTACTGCTACATTTTTCTTAGGTTTTAATAATAATGATGGGTAGTTCTTATGGAGCATGACATGTGCCAGGCACTGTTTTAAAAACTGTGTATGTGTTAAGTCGTTTACTTCTCACACCAGCCCAAGTAGAGAGCTTCTCTTGCTTTTTGCCTTTTACAGATGACGTCACCAAGGCACAGTGACATGCCACGATGAGGTGTAAACTCAGGCCTAAGTTTGGTTCTGTAACTCATATATTACTATGTCAGTCTGTATGTTCGTGGTAGAACTTTATTAACACCAGCAAAGCAAAAGATAGAAAAAAAAAATGTTTTAAAATGATAATCCCAGCACTCAAGATATAGCTACTGTTTTCATCATTTGATTTGTATCAATGGTGATAAATCAGGCAGGAGATGGGGATGGGAAGGAGGGGCAAACCTCAGACTTGTTGGGTCGGCTTTTAAAATATACATGTGTTGCCAAAACCAGTTTGGCTCAGTGGATAGAGCATCGGCTTGCAAACTGAAAGGTCCCAGGTTTGATTCCAGTCAAGGGCATGTACCTTGGTTGCGGGCACATCCCCAGTAGGGGGTGTGCAAGAAGCAGCTAATCGATATTTCCCTCTCATCGATGTTTCTAACTCTATCCCTCTCTCTTCCTCTCATTAAAAAATCAATAAAAAATAAAACAAAATAAACTACACATGTGCTTACGGTGTTTGACCCAAGCATGAGGATTTTTTTGGGGAAAAAATTTAGGTGATTCTAATAACCAGCCTCCCCCTTCTCTTGCCATGCTCCAGTTCCCCATCCATCTCAGCTGAAAGCGATGGGTGTGTCTTCCCAGTCTTTTTCCGATGCTTAGCTGCATAAGCATGCACATAAAGACACGGTTATAGATGACAAATCAAACACTAAATAAATGGCAGTGGGGGGGAAAAAATCAGGATAAGCAGGAGCCGCCAACACGTGGTATGATAAAATTCCTAACTGCCCTGAGCAGGCATGCTAGTAAGACAAATACCAGTGTCCATGTTGGAACCCGATAGGGTTTCTCAGCATCAACGGCCCTGCTTGTCGATGTGCTGTTTCGTGATTTGGCAGGTGGAAGTGGCCAAGTTACTCTACTGCCCAGGTTCTCCCAGGGGCCTTGTGCGCTTGGCTGGTTTGTGATTTACAGTCTTCCAGACACAGCCCCGTGCCAGGGCGCTGGACAACTGCCCACGCTCACATTATTCCCCATTCAGGCCAGCACAGAGGCCAGGGGCAAACCCCCCAGGATGCCTGGGGAGTTCAGGAAGGAGTGAGAACCTGAGCCAAGGAAGGAAAAGCCAGAAGGAGGTGCTTCTTAGCAGCCCCTGGCAGCACCTCTGACACCTCCCAGGTATTGATGGGCTCTCCTGGCCCCTCTGTGGACCCAGTGCTCCTACGGGCAGGTTGCAGGTCAGGTTATTTTGTCTTCCTCTTTGTGTCCTGGTTGGCTGGAAAGGCTCTTGGAAGAGAGAGAGAGAGAGAGAGAGAGAGAGAGAGAGAGAGAGAGAGAGAGAGAGAGAGAGAGAGAGAGAGAGGGAGAGAAGCTTCTTGTTGGGATGAATAATGGGAATGGCTGTAGCTAACATCGAAGGGCTGTTCCATGCCTCCGATGCAGAGTTTCCTTTCCAGTCTTCACAACAAACCCTATAAGGGAGAGTCTAGATTCTATTATCCCACCCAGTCCCCCACCCACCCCATTGTAGAGCTGAGGAAATAAGGCCGAGAGAGTTGGAGCAACTTGCCCAAGGTCATGCAGATAAGTGGCTGGCTGCAATCAAACCCAGGAAGCTGAGCTCTGGAGTTCAAATTCCTAATCCCTGCTCTATGCTACACCCTCCCCCCTTTTCCCTCCTTCCATTCAGTGGTCATAGTGACCACCCTGAGGTCTCACTTCATCACGTCACTCCCTTGATCAAGAACTATCAAGGCAACTCCCCAGTGTGGCGGACAAGGCTGCCTACAGTTGTCCTAGCCACCTGACTGCTTCAGAGGTGGTAAAGTTTGATCCTAAATATATTTACAAGCTGTGCAACCCTGGGTATATCACATCACCTCTCTCCTACCCGTGCATCAGGACTATGAAAGGGGGGTAGTAACAGTACTGACCTCACATGGCACTTTCAGGACTCAATCATCATTGACCAGGAGAACCGCTTAGCAACCTAGAACAGGGCATGGCAACTTCTCCTACAAAGGGCCAGATGGCAAATATTTTTGGCTTTGTGGACCATACGGTCTCTGTCACAGCTACTCAACCCTGTTGCTACAGAGCGAAATAGTCACAGACAACAGGGAAAAGAATGAGTGTGGCGGTGTGCCAGTTCAACCTTCTCTATGGACACTGAACTATACATTTCAAATAATTTTCATGTGCCATGAAATATTCCTCTTTTTATCTCTCTTCCCCATCCCCCCCTAAACCCTCCCCCTCCCCCCAACATTTAAACATAGAAACCCTTCTTAGCTATGGACAGTACACAATCAGGTGCCGGGGCTGATACGGCCCGCAGGCTGTAGTTTGCTGACTCCAACTTTGGAACCCTGTCTGGCACAGTAGAAGAGCTTAACAAATCCAAGAGAAACAGTGTGAAGTAAGGAGACAAAGTAGGAGTTTATAAGGCACTTAGTGAAGGCTTGACGTGGTGGCGATGTGTGGATGGAAGAGACGGGCCAAGTATGAGAGACCGTATTGAGGAACCAATATTTGCTAAGTACTGACTGGCCAGGCACCGTTGGCTATATATCTTCCCATTCCACCCTCACACTGACCCTGCACCTTCCTATTTACAGAGGAGATGAAAGAGGCCCAGAGAGATTAAGTAACGTGCCCAGAGTCGCACAGTTTTTAAGTGTGAGAGTCAGGCTTTGAACCTGGTTTTTACAGAACAGCGAAGACTGTGCTTTTTCTACTCTACCATCATGTACTGAACACATATTTATTGGGAACCTATGATGTGCAAGGTGCTGTGCTAGGTCTGGGAACGCAAGGGTATACAAGGTCTAGCTTTGACCAAATGACGTGTATTGTCTAGTAGGAAATCAGCAATTACAACTCAGGGTAAAAACTCCTATGATAAGAACACCTGTCAGGGTTCAGAGGTGAACCCACACCTGGGAAAGCAGAGGAGGCTTTCTGAAGGAAGTAATGTCTGAACTGAGACGGCAGGTCAATAGGGAAAGACCCAGGAAAGCATTACACGGAAGGGTAACCCTAAGCTACAACGTCTGGCCTGCTTAATCAGGTTGTCAGCTGGTGCTCCCAACCCTTGAGAAATCAGTTCTGAGATCCGAGGCCTTTGATGGTCCCAGGAGGACCGCATGTCTTCCGCTCTTCCATGCTCCTGCCTCCACATCTCTCATCCTGAAATGCTATCAGAGTTTTGCTCCACAGCTCCCTGGAGACAAGAGTCAGCCCCTTCTCTGTTTTCCTCATTACTTACTTCAAGCATTCCATGAGTTTAGTAAACCTGACCCGAGGTTTTGGTGGAAGGAGGGTGTGCCATGGGGAGGAGTCACCTCTGGAGCGCAGGATTTCCGCCCTCTCCCGGCCCCCACTTCCTCTGGGAGTCACAAACAAAATCCTCCCTTTGTCTCGCTGGGAGTGTCCACCTCTGACCCTAAGGATCTCGGTTTCTACTTAGCCAGATATTTTTCTCAACAAAGACAGCTCTACCTTCCTAAAAGGCATTCTGCTGAATAACACATTCTTCTCTTTATGCATAACACATTCTTCTCTTTATTGCCTCATTTGGTCCTCTTCGTGTGCCTCCAGATCAGCTGTCATTGTCCCCATTTTACAGATGAGGAAACTGAGTAGTCCAAGTGATGGTGTCGACAGTTGAGCACATGATGGCCTGAATCCCAAATCTCCCTTCTCAGCTACTCTCTATTCTGCTTTCCAATACCGCTCTGATTGGACCTGGGGAAGGAAAAGACGGGATGGGCTGGGAGAGAGCAGGGAAGATGAAAATAAACATAAACTGGTTCCATAGAGGAATATTATTTCCCCCAGAGATGCTAGTTATGGGCTACAGTGCTCAGTGAAGGGAGAGAACTGAGACCTGGCTGCAGGCTCCCCAGAGCCGGGAGCTCATTCCACTAGCTTGGCCGGAGAACATTCCTGAAAGTAGCACAGCCGCTCTTTGATAACTGAGC
This sequence comes from Pipistrellus kuhlii, assembly GCF_014108245.1. Classification (NCBI taxonomy): domain Eukaryota; kingdom Metazoa; phylum Chordata; class Mammalia; order Chiroptera; family Vespertilionidae; genus Pipistrellus; species Pipistrellus kuhlii. The sequence continues at coordinate 13,954,303 of NW_023425529.1, read as the reverse complement.
AGACACGAAGGAGACGGGGAGAAGAGGAAACAGGAAATGAGGAGAGAGGAAAGGAGGCGAAAGAGAGACGGTGCTATATTCAAAAAGGCAATTTGGATGGAAAGTGAATCCTGCAAGAGCAGCCAGGAACTCTCGGGAAGTTCACTTGGGCCAAGGTCTTGGCCCATTTCTTTGGAGAGCTTGGTTCCAAGCCGGGGAAATGGGGCTACTGTGAAGCCAAAGTCTCAACCTGTGTGAATCAAGGCCTCCTTTTCAGCGCCCCGAAGAACCTGGGGACAGAATCGCTAGCAGAGTCTCGGATACTGCAAACGTTGGATGCAATCCATATGTGGGTATGTGAGAGCCGTGGCAAGCGTGTGCCCAGAGGAAAGCTTGACGTGCAGTGAAGAACAGGGCGCCCCGCCTTCAGGAAGCCTTGAGCAGGAGCAACAAAAATGTGCTTCCTCTTCCCCTCCCTCCAACCCCTGAAGGTCACCCTGGGCTGACCAACTCTTCCCCCACACCCTGGGGCTTGAGTCCAGCGCCTCCTCACCCCACCCCAGGCGGTGTCACCGTCCCTTCGACTGAATCAGTCAGGCCACTCTTTACCATCTCTCCCCATCTTTGTACTTCTGCTCTCAGAGACAGAGGAAACCAAATGCCCTTATCACAAGGGCAGATACTGGCTGGCCCCCAGTAGGTCCATGGGAGTGGCAGTGGGTAGCCCTGGAAGTCAGAATTTCTCTCCAGTCTCTAAAGCAAGGATTGCTCAGAACAGCATCTGGTCCTGGAGCGTGGGAACTGCTGAAGAGCTGTTAGCTCTCTTGTTCTTGACTTCAGCCCAGCTCCTAGGTGTGCCAGAGCGAGTGAGGGAATGACTGAGGTGGGGATTGATGGGGCCTTGAATATATGAGAGGCTGGATAGGCCAAGGGCACGTACAAGGCTCGGGTGTAGGCATTAGCAAGGGGTCTGCAGAAATGTCAGTGGACCAGATGGAATAGAAAGAAACCTTTTCCTGCAGGCCGTGGGAGTGGGTTTTAAACTCTTAGGCCCAAATTCAAACCCTTAGGGGTCTGATTGCCAGGCTGGCTGTTTGAACCTTATCTTATAGGCAGTGGGGAGCTGGACGATTTGAATTTTAACACAGACATTATTACTTTGCTATCATAGAAAAGCCTTGGTACTTAACTGAACTCCTACACAGTCAAAGGTACAAAGTTCAAGTTGAACTCCTCCTTTGCCCTTGGGGTCTGTGTCCTTTCCTCTCTTTCCCCTCCCTTCCCACCTCCCCTCTCTCACTTGCTCTCTCTGCATTTTCCCAGTTCTGTAGTTCTGTGCATTGTATCTTTCCTGTCGTTCAGAACTAATTACCATCTCCTGGGAATCTTCACATCAATTGGCGAGAAAGCTGGAAATGTGACAAGTTCTGCTTTTTTTTTTCCTTTTTCTTTTTTTCTTTTTAAAGCAGGATTAGCTGCTTATTGTACATTCTGTACAGAAGGGAAAGTATCTAATTTCTCACCTCTGATGTCAGAGCTCATCCTGTTCTCCCAGAGACTTAATTTATACTGCCCGGGTTGCCATGGGAGAGTCCACATGAAGCTCTAATTTGACTTTCCTCTGGGTCCCACTGTCCCCAAACCTCACAGACCAATGGTTTTCCACTGGTGACCAGTTTGGCCCTCAGGGACATCTGGCAATGTCTGCAGATACTTCTGGTTGCCACTCTCTTGGGTGGGGGAAGAGGGTAGTAGTCTACTTACATTGGGTGGGAGGGGACCAGAGATGCTGCCAAACATCCTACCATGCCCAGGACCACCCCCCACCTCAAAGTGTTTTCCAGCCCCACATGCCAATAGTGCTGAGGTTGAGAAATCCTAGATTAGACAGGAACCTCTGACCGAGGAAGGAAATGGAATTGAACCGAGTCAGTATCTGTGTAGAAAGGATAGGGATGGGGCAGGCTGACGGACCTGAGGGGAAAGATCCATTTGGAGGAACTGTTCTGACAAGCACTTGGCATCAGAAAGAAAGCCAGGGTTTTTTAATAACACTTTTTTTATGAGTAAATGCAGTTTGCCTGTTTTGAACGAGCTCCCCTATGGAGATATTAAAATTTCAGCATATTGCCCCTAATGATAATTAGTCAACCAAAAGTGTACCACTGGAAGTCCCCACGTGTGCCATTCCTCTCGTGTTGGTGACTTTGGAAAGCTACCAGCATGAGCAGCTCTGGCTGGGCTTATTTGAAGTCCCTTGTGGCTTAGACTTTTAAGACACATGGATTTGGAAGGGAGCAGGCACCTGACATTCATTCTGGTGGGTAGCACCTAAAGCACCTTTTTATCCAGGTGGTAAGTCGTTGAACTTGCTCCTCTTGAGGAAGAAGCTGGTTAATTATTAACTCAGTTCAGAGGAGCGAAGAAGACTCTGTTCTAGAGGTTCTCTGGATCAATGAGGTCTCACACAGATCGGATGGTCTTGGCTCTCTACACAGTTAGCTCTGCCCACCAGGCTCCGTCCTCAACCTCGTCTTCTCTTTTCTGTTCTCATTCCCTTGTGCTTTCTCATCCAGTCACAGGCATTGATCCTCTCCGTAGGCAATGGCCCTGCATGGGAACGGGCAACCCCATGCATTTCCCTGGTCTTTGACTCTTGCTTCTCCTGGAGGACTACTTCACATCTTCCTTCTCCTAAAGCCACCAACACCTCCCCCATCACTCTGCACTGATGACCTCACTTCCTATTTCCCTCAGAAAACAGAAGCGACTGCAAGAAAATTGCACAGATTCCACCGCATCTCCCAGCATCTGTGTCCTTTTGCTCACCTGTCCCTCCAGTTACCATGGCCCCAAATCTAGAGTCCACTCCCTCTGCCTACCCACAGGCATCCCTTGCCTTCCTCCTCCCGAATTCATTTCCTTCACCGCTGTCAACAGGATCATTTCTATCAACTTATTTACCGCTGTCAACAGAATCATTTCTATCAACTTACTTACAATATATATATTTTTTAATTTTTTATTTTTTTTATTAAATTATTATCTTTGTACATATACCATTGCCCACCCCCCCCCATACATTACAATATATATATTTTTAAAAATCTTCCTTGATTCTACATTTTCCTCCAGCTGTTTCCTTCAGCTCCCTTTAACAACAGAAATGATCTTCTAGTCCTTTCCAGCTCTTCTTTCTTGGTCCTTTTAATTTATGCTCTCATCCCACCAATGCCTACTCTGGCCAAGGTCACTGTGACCTCCACTTAGTCAAATGCAGTGGTTACTTTTCAGACATTCAGCAGCACGGACCCATGGCTCACTCTCCCTGCATACTCCCGACAGCTTAGAGAGCGTGATTATTCCTCAGCAGTGAAATGTCTCCAGCCAGAGAGACTTAGAGTTAATTACAGATGATGAAGTCAATCAAACCCACAGTACTGAGGGTATTTTTAAATGTAAAGTTTGGAAATAATCTGTGTGTTTGTTATTCTAAGTACTCATAATGTTTAAATGAATTTGGTATGTTGGAGAACAATATGCTACATTAAGAGACTTCTGTAAGAGACAAAAATAAGTTTGTAATCAATTATGGAACATTTAAAAGAATTTCGAACCTATTACACTGTACTTGTAAGTTTAATTTTATTAGTTTTACAAGAACGGCCAATTTTCTTTCCAGTCAATTAATTTATGGTTCGCTAATTAACATAGACAATAAGAACCAAAATGTGTGGATTCTGGAAATGAATGTTATGGTTCACAAAGTAGTTCAGATATTATTAGCTATGTGACTTTGAGAGAATTATCCTCTGTACCCCAGTTTCCCTGTGTATGAAACAGGGATGACAAGAACATGATATATCTGCTAGAATTTCTGTGAGAATTAAATGAGTTAACAATGTAAATAGTTTAGAACAGTTTTTAAACAGAGTAAGAGCACAAGTGTTAGGTGTCATTGAAAAGCAAATGAAATATACTAAATTTATAAATGCAATTAAAAACCTTTTAAGTTGTTAATTAAGTCTAAGTGGAAGCAACCCTTAATAAAAGCCTCTCATAAAGCAAGTTTTTAAGATTTCCCTTATAAATAGCAGAATAAGAAATGTACAAGTGACTTACAAGCTTAAAAAAAAAAGCCGAGACCGGTTTGGCTCAATGGATAGAGCGTCGGCTTGGGGACTGAAGGGTCCCAGGTTCGATTCCGGTCAAGGGCATGTACCTTGGTTGCGGGCATATCCCCAGTAGGGGGTGTGCAAGAGGCAGCTGATCGATGACTCTCTCTCATCGATGTTTCTAACTCTCTATCTCTCCCTTCCTCTCTGTACAAAATCAATAAAATATATTTAAAAAAAAAAAAAAAAAAAAAAAAAAAAAAAAAAAAAGAAGTAGGATTCTCAATTTGTTACTCCAACAAATGGGATCTGGTTTATAAAAATAAAGCAACCCTAAAGTAATACTTTTTAAAAAAAATATATATTTTATTGATTTTGTACAGAGAGGAAGAGAGAGAGATAGAGAGTTAGAAACATCGATGAGAGAGAGTCATCGATCAGCTGCCTCTTGCACTCCCCCTACTGGGGATATGCCCTCAACCAAGGTACATGCCCTTGACCAGAATCAAACCCAGGACCTTTCAGTCCACAGGCCGATGCTCTATCCACTGAGCCAAACTGGTTTCGGCCAAAGTAATACTTTTTGTGTAATGAAGTTCTCCTATGGGGCATTAGAAAATTCACCAAGGCAGAAGGAATTCCCAAGGAGCTGGTGTATCTTCTAGCTGCCTCTACACACCTCAGGGGACTGGGGTGTGAGATGGGGCTTGGCTCAGTGGGCATGGCCCTTAGTCTAGGTCCCCCTTCCTACCCACCCTGAGTCTTAGCAACTCCACTTAGATTAGATTACTGTGTAGGTTCCTACCCAAGATTTCCATTTCCAAGGGTTTGGGGTCCAATACAGTTTTAAAATATTTTGTTTTACAATATTGGGATGATTACATCCTTTTCTTTAAGCTTAAATATCTGGAAGATCACGAGGATCATTAACCCAAAAGGAATGTGTCTTTTAACCAAAGTCACAATACTGAACTCCTTACATGATTGATAGGAATTGGAAAGTCAGTGTATGAATTCTAATGATGAGGCTCTGTGGTAAGCCCAAGTGTCAGAGTAAGATGGGGCTCCCTCTTATCACACAGTGACTGTTGAAAATCAAAAAAGCATCCACTTCTTGCCCAGCCAGTGTGGCTCAGTGGTTGAGCATCAACCCATGAACCAAGAGTTCCCTGGTTCAATTCCTGGTCAGGGCACATGCCCAGGTTATGGGCTCCTTCCCCCAATAGAGGCAGCCTGTCAATGATTCTTATCTTTGATGTTTCTCTCTCTCTCTCTTCCTCTCCTTTCCCCTCTCTCTAAAAATCAATAAAAACGTGTGTGTGTGTGTGTATGTGTGTATGTGTGTGTGTTTAAAAGAAAGCATTCATTTCTTGCATTGATGACAATTGGATTGCGAAATCAAACCATGTGGTCATTGAGCAGCAATCATCATTGTCTGGTGCTTGGGAAGAGTACATTGATTTGATGCCGAATTCTCATTAATTTCTAAACTTTTCATTTTAAAGAATGAGGCTCTACAAAGGGCCAGATAGTAAATATTGTAAACTTTGTAGATCCAATGGCTTCTGTTGCAACTACTCAACTCTATCAGTTGTGTCACAAAAGCCGCCATATGTAAATAAATGGCCACGGCTATTGCAATAAAATTTTATTTATAAAACAGATGGTGGGGCAGATGGGGCCTGCAGGCAGTAGTTTGCTGACCCCTGCTTTAGACTCATCCTTCACTTTCTCTTTGATTTTGATTACCAGATTATTGCTCAATAGTTTAGCTCAATAGATTATTGTTTTCTGCCTAACTGATGTCTTGAGCAATGGCTTTGGTCAATGGGATTGTGGATGTTTACTCTCCTGCACCTTGCATTTCAGCCGATGAGTCATCAGGCAAGCAGAGGATTCAAACGCACTTATTGGGTTCAGCTTGCTCTTTTGTGCCTCTGACATTACGATGAGAAGGAATACTCCCAGGCCCCAGTTGGACATATGTGGAGCACACCTAGGCCCTGAGTTGAAGAGCCAAGCCTCCACTGGCCCACAGGTGAGTGAGTGAGTGCTTTACATATATTAACTCATTTAATCCCTACAGTAAGTCTGTGACATCTGTATGTATTATTATTCTGGTGGGGAAACTGAGGCACAGAGAAGGGAAGTAATTTTCTCAAGGCCACATGGCTAAATGGTCACACAGCAGAGATTCAAATTCAGCAGGTCTGGCTCCAGAGTCCATGGTTAACTACACTTTGATATTGTCTCTTCTAAAATAATGTATTGCATTTTTAAAAAATGAGTGGTTGTAGCCTACTAAATTGATTTCATGACCCTATGGTTTCAAAAGCCTCCTCTGAGGAGTTATTCTGTGAAAGCAAGAACTGAAAGCTAAACTATTGCTCAAGAATCTTAAAGACAAAATTCCCATAGTTGGATTGTGTTCCTAAGGCTTGTCATCATTGTCTTGCCCCTGACTCCCAAGAAAAAGCCCTCTGAATGTGCTCCTTTGTGCCTCGGTGGTGAGCAGCTCGGCAGATAGAGTACTGCAGGCCAGACACTCTCTCTCCCTCGTTCCCTGGCTTCCCCCCAACTCCCAGGTGCTGCAGAGTCAACAGGAATTCATAACTTCCTGCCCGAAAAGAATGGCTGTCACCAGCATTTCAGGGAAAGCAAAAGGCTGCTTCCTAGGGCTCCCTGGGGGCAGTGTGAGCCTTGGCCTCAATGAAGAACTTGGGTCTAGACAGAAAGGTAAAGTTTGATCCAAGTGCAGGAGTGTCAGAGGAGTCCAGACCACCCACTGGGTCAGGTCAGGGAGAAAACCTCCGACAGTTTTAGAACTTGATTGAAATAGAAGCTAAAATTGTAGCATTACAAATTTGAGATGCAAGTGGTTATACCTCTCAATCCAAAGTATGCAAAAGGCCAGCCTTGGGCCACAGAATAGCTCCTGGATTCTTTTGTTGTTGTTGTTGTTGTTGTTGGTGGTGGTGGTGGTGGTGTGTGTGTGTGTGTATGTGTGTGTGTGTGTGTGTGTGTGTGTTTGACACAATATAAAAAGTATTTTTTAAATTTTATTGAGAAATAATTGACACACATCACTGTATAAGTTTAGGGTGTACAGCATGATTGTGCGTGTGTGTGTGTGTGTGTGTGTGTGTGCGCGCGTGCGTGCACGCACATTATTTTTCTGAACCACTGGAGAGAAAATTCTGACATGATGTCCTTTTACTTCCGAGTACTGCAATGTGTATTTCCCAGGAGGGAGGCCATCTTTTACAGTGTAGTAGTACTACTACTTTCACCTTCAGAAATTGAAATTGGTAGGATATTATTTTCTAATTTACAGTCCTTATTTGAATTTTATCAATTGTCCTAATAATTTCCTTTGTAGCAAAAACAATGGATTTTTCTGGTCCAGAATCCAGTGTAGGATCACAAATCACATTTAGTTACGAGGTCTCTTGGGTCTCTTTTAATCTGTAAGTGTCCTGAAGATGCTGCTCTATGACTGACATTTTTTACGAGTATGGAGTAGCTATGTAAAAACTGTGCCTTACCTTAGATGTGTCTGAGGTTTCCTCATGATTAGAGTCAGGTAATGTATGTTTGGCAGGTTTACCACAGAAGTGATCTTTTTAATGCATCCTATCACGAGACACATATCAGTCGATTCCATTCCTTGCATTGTTAACTTTGATCATGAAGGTGGTGTCTGCCGGGTTTCTCTACTATAAAATAACTTTTTCTCTTTGTAATGAATAAGTAATTTGTCACAGATCCCTCCGCATCAACCTTTTACTAATTTTAGAATCCCATTGATGATTCTTTCTAAATCAATTATAACTATGACACTTATCAAATGATTTTTTTTTTTTTTTGGTCAGCTTTATTGATGTATGATTGACAAATAAAAGCTATATATATTTAGAGGATACAATATCTTTTTATAGACTTATGCACTGTGAAATGATTAGTAGCATTAAGGGATAGATTAACACATCTATCCCTCACATAGTTGCTATTTGTGCATATGTGGCGAAAGCATTTGAGATCCATCTATTTTCTTAGCAAGTTTCAAGTATATAATAATACATTATTATTAAATATAGTAACCATGCTATGTATTAGGTCTTTAGAACTTATTTATTCATCTTATTATTGAAAATTTGTACTCTTTGATCAATATCAACCCCACCCCCCCCCCCAACCCAGCCCCTTACTATGACTTTTTTCAGATATCACATGTGACATCATGAAGTATTTGTCTTTATGTGTTTAGCTTATTTCACCTAGCCTAATGTTCTCCAGGGTCACTCACATTGTCAAAAATGGCAGGACTTCCTTCTTTGTCATTATTGAATAATATCCCTCAGTGTGTGTGTTTGTGTGTGTGTGTGTGTGTGTGTGTGTGTGTGTGTGTATACACAGGATTGCTGGATCATACAATAGTTCTAGTTTCTAATTTTTTGAGGACTTGCCGTACTCTTTTCCATAATGGCTATACCAATTTATATTTGCACAGTGTACAACGGTTTCCTTTTCCCTATATCCTCACTAACACTTGTTATTTTTTGACTTTTTGATAATAATTATCTAACAGTTGTGAGGTGATATTTTATTGTAGTTTTGATTTCCTTTTATGATAATTAGTGATGTTGGACATCTTTTTATATACTAGTTGGCCATTTGTTTGCTTTCTTTGGAAAAATGTCTATTCATGTCCTTTGTCCATTTAAATTTTTTTTTTTTTGGGGGGGGGGTTATTGCTATTGAGTTGTGTGAGTTCCTATATATTTTGGCAATTAACTCTTTTTAAGATATACAGTTTGCAAATATTTTCTCCCATTTCATAGATTGTCTTTTCATATCAATTGTTCCTTTGTTTTACAGAAACATTTTAGTTTGATATAGTCCCACATGTTTACTTTTGCTTATGTTTCCTGTGCTTTTGGTGTCAAATTAAAAAAAAATCATTACTAAGAATAGCTTCTTGATTCTGATGTTCAACCAGAATACCCTGAAACTCACTTACATGTTTCTCACTCTCACCCACAGGCCATCTCTCAGTCATCCCCAAACACACACAACAGTTACAGGAATTCCCCATTTCTAAATTCAGTATTCGCTATCTATTCTGAACATCTTGACTTGAAAATGTACCTATTCTATTAAAAGATTTAAAGTACTCTTTAGAGAAGTTAAATATATTAAGGCAGTTAAGTACTAAGAAGAAAGTGAAATAAGGATGCAGAAGGGTTGAGTGAGTGGGGGTGGGGGCCGCTTTAGAGACCGTGTTCAGGATTAGCATCTCTGAGCTGAGATCTACAGCATGAAAAGGAGACTGCCAGTGAAAATCAAGGAAAGAAGATTCCATACCAAAGAAACTAACAGTGCAAAGGCCCTGGGGCAGGAATCTGCTTGGGGAATAAAGAGCAGTGTGCCTAAGGATGCTGAGACAATTCAAAGGGGGAAAGAATAGTCTGTCGAACAAATGGAGCCAGACAACTGGATATCCACCCATAAAAGAATAAAATTGGAACCCAAATCATACCACATTTAAAAATTAACTCAAAAGAAATCATAGACCAAGATTTAAGTGTAAAAGCCGAAATGATAAAACTCTCTTCAAAGAGAACATAGGAGTCAATTTCTATGACCTTAAATTAAGCACAGCTTTTTTAGATATGACACCAAAAATGTAAGTAACAAAAGAAAAAATAGATAAATTGACTTCTCAAAAATTTAAAACTTTTGTACTTCAGTGGATGCCATCAGGAAGATGAAAAGATAATCCACAGGATAACAGAAATATTTGCAAATCATATATCTGATAATGCATCTAGTGTCTACAAAATATAAAGAACTCTCACAATTGAACAGAACAAAGACAAACAACCCCATTACAAAATTAATCTGAACAGACATTTTTCCAAAGAAGAGATGCAAATGGCCAATAGGCAGAAGAAAAGATGGCACGACCTTGTTAGCCATTGTGAAAGTTAAAATTGAAATCATAATGATTTCACATTGAGATGACAATAATTTTAAAATATAGGTAATAAGTATTGATGAGCATGTGCAGAAATTAGAATGCTCATGTGTTTGTTGCTGGTGGGAATGTAAAATGCTACAGCCACTTTGGAAAAAGAGTCTGGCAGGTCCTCAAAATATTAAACACAGAGTAATTGCACAATCCATAAATTCTAATCTTGTGTTCACCCCAAAGAATTGAAGACATATGTGGAAGCAAAAAAAGTATACACCAATAGTTACAGCAACATTATTCAAAATAGGCAAAAAAAAGTGAAAACAACCAAAATGTCCAACAATTGATGAACAAAATGTGTTATATCCCTATAATAGAATATCATTCAGCTATAAAAAGTAATAAGTACTTATACATGCTGCATTATGAAAGAACATTGACAACATCATGCTAAGTGAGAGAAGCCAGACATAAAAGACCAGACAGTATATGATTCTGTTTATATAAAATGTCCAGAATAGGCAAATCTATAAAGATAGAAGGTAGATTAGAGGTTCCTAGGGCTACAGGGCAAATGGAAAGTGACTAGTAACATGTAAAGTTCCCCCCTTTTTTCCCCCCCCCCGAATGATGAAATATTCTAAAATCAATTGTGGTGCTGGTTGCTCAACTCTGTGAATATACTAAAAACCATTGAATTACAGCAACATTACACAGGTTAATTGTATGGTATGTGAATTATATCTCAATAAAACTTATATAGAAAGAAAAATGAGAGGAAGGGGAAAAGAAAAGGAGAAAGGAAAAAAAGGAAGGAAGGAAGGAAGGAAGGAAGGAAGGAAGGAAGGAAGGAAGGAAGGATAACTAAAGCATGGGCAGGGTTGGGGGTTGTAGGGGATGAGGTCATCATGACTAAGGGTAGGTAGGAGAAGCAGAAGCAGTCATCACATTATGGAAGGACTTTCAGGTCATAATTCATTTTGGCTTTTATTTTCATTGCCATGGGGAACCATTGGAGGGTTTTAAGCAAAAGGTTGATGTGATCTGATGACAAAATAATAATAATAATAATAATAATAATAATAATAATAATAATAACTCTGATGCTTGCTTGAAGGCAGGGTTGCAAGCCTGAATGTATGGAACTGAAGTTGTCAGGAAGGTTCAAATTAGAGGTGCTGTGTCCTGGACTGGGTCATCATAGTGGGGAATTACACACTCTTATGGCTGGTTCCACCATCTACAACAAGTAGACTTCATCCTGCTCTCTATTTTTGACCCATATTTATTTCCTCCTATATCCCCTTCAGAAGAGAATTTGATAAAATTAGTCATGACCATCCCTATTCACCATGCTTGATTTAGAAATGGAACTAGTTACCACATCTGAGAACTCTTTATGAAGCAGGAACAAAAGAATGGTGACTTTTTCCAGACAACATCAGAAGGAGCTCATGGTTGCAGTGCTCAATGCAACTAGAATATGACCAACTGAGGTTTTAAGGACAGAAAGGCCAAAAATGAAAAAAATATTTTATTCTTGTTTTTGAGTTACATTTAGACAGGAAGTAACAGTGCACATTCATGATCTTTATAAAGAGAACTGCAAGGGATCAAAACAAAACACACAGCTCACTCTCAGTACCCCCAGATTATTTAAAGATGAATCACTAACATGCATAGAACACACCCAACCTGAGCATCAACTGCTTCTCCAGGAATGCCCGAGTTCTTGCTTCTCAGGGCTGATTACTGGTGATGCCCAGAAAGTGTCATGTGACACTAAAACCCCAACCCAGAAGTGCTCTTCATCTAAAACACCAACCGAGAGTGCTCTTCTCACCCAAGTGGACATAACTCCCTTCTAGGAGAAGAGCTGGTGGTGTGGGTCCTGTGGCTTACCCAGTTTTGGAGGACCTCTTTAAGGGAAAGAGCACAAAATTACAAGTTCAAATTTCAGTACATAATGAGTATTTGCAAAATTTAAACTGTTTACACATACCACAAACACCAAAAAAAAAAAATCCATTAAAAGAACAATATGTTATTACTTAATTAAATACCTGAGATACCTTGATAATACTATTTTTTTCTATATAGTTTTGACTGTATACTCTTTCTTAAAACTTGCCATATGACAAGTGTTGTAAAAACACTTATTTATAGCAAATAAGGAGACAATCCTGTCTTTCCTTTTACGTGGTTATATTTTTTTTTTTATGTTGGTGGTTTAGAAATGTCTCTTTTACACTTCAGTATCCCTTGTTGGCAATGCAATGTCCTCTTAGTCTCTTGAGTAGGCAGTGCTTTTGACAGCAGCTGCCATAGCAGCTGGTCAGACTTGGCCAGGTCCTTGCCACTCCCAGGCTCTTATCAGTCCAGGGTGGCCATGAAGCTTGGCCACAGTAGCCTCTGAGCAGAGCAGCATCCTGTTCAGATCTTTCTTCTTACGATTAAAGAAAGCATTAGGCCCTGTGTGCTGGGTGGATGTGAATATGGTGCCAGCAGCAAGCTTACATGCCATGGGGCAATGGGGTGACCTTTGGTCTGGAACCGACTCCATGCATCTTATCTAGGGGTCCTGCAATCCGGTGGAGGAATCCTTGGAGCCTTGGAAGGGACTCAACCAAACGAGGGGCCCTGAACATTAAATTCTATTGACTTCTCAGTAAATCCACCTCTCCAAGCCCCAGTTGTCATCAGTAGAGGTGACTGTGACCAGTGGTGAGAGGATATAATAATTACAACCTTGTCTGCAGCAGAGAGAACCCAGAGAGAAGATGGATCTCATGTGAGAGACAGAGAGCTGTAGCTATATCTAAACTTCCATTACTGTTTTTTAAGCTTCCTTTAGAAATCAACTTGTAAAAATAGAATGATACAGTAGGTCAGATAGTATCTGGAGCATGTGCATAAACAAAGATTGAGACTCACGAGTAAGGGACTGGCAGCAAGAAATAGACATTTTGAGTATACATCTTAGAGAAGACCACATGCCAAACGTTCAAGCAGATCCACAGCTATCTAGATCTAGTCCCTTAGCTACATTTCTCAGCATCATTTATCACTGGCCAATTAGTAAAGAAGAACTAATAATTATAGTGTGTGATAATTTATTCAGTACTTACTATGGTCCAAGCACTTTACCTGTCCAATCTTGTATAATCCTCAGAGGATAAGCCTGGTCATTCAGCTGGGCTGCCTGGCTCCAGAGCATGTGCCCTTTACCACCTCATGAGAAGGATCATTCTCATCCCCTCTCTATCCAGTAGCTCATTATACAGAAACATAAAGCAAGTTGTATGTAGTTTACATTACAGTGTCTGAGGTGAGTTTTATGACCAGTGCTTTGGTGATCTTCACTAAGTCCCTTGTTAATAAATCTCAGGTATTGTTTTATTTGTGTGTGTATCTATCCATCCATCTTTCTCTCTATCTTAGACAATATATAAATATATTTTATACTGGATGAAAAAAAAATCCCTAAATTACTAAAGTTAATATTCTGGTCTCAAAGGGTTAGAATATCAGTTAGGATATCAATTTGCCTACTGTTATAAAAGTCAAAGTTATAGTGGCTTAAACAAATAGAAGTTTATTTTTCTGTCATGTAACAGTTAAAGCATAAATAATCCAGGCTAATGTGATGGTTGATAATATTAGAAATCCAGGTTTCTTCCATCTTGATTCTCTATTATCCTCAACAAAAGACTTCTACTCATGATAAAGGGGCTACTCCAGGAACTGCCATCATGTCTGCATCCCAGGAAGAAGGAATATAGTACAGAAGGTGGTGTTATCCTTCCCCCTTAACACCATGGAGCAGAAATGACACGTATTTCTGTCCAAATCACTTTTGCCCATGTCATTAGTCAAAATTTATTGCTTACCTCATCTAAGATGCTGGGAAATGTAGTCTTTAATGAAACAGTCATGGCTCTGGCTAAAACTCAGAGGCTGTATTATCAAAGGAAGAAGGGAGAACTGACCATTGGGGCACAGCCAACAGTCCTGCCGCTGGGACCCAACCAGGTCAGCAGGACCTTGTGTAGGATTGTGCTTTGACAAGGCTTATTTCTCATTGAATGCATATCATTTTCTATTTCCATAAATGATTTTACTAGTTTCCTGTACCTTCTAAGAACACAAGGGATTTACTAGTTCCTGACCTCTAATGTGAATATTTACAGAGGAATATTTTTTTTTAGCAGGGATGTTAAAAACTCCATAGATGACAAAGACAATCTACATTCCTGCTCCCACTTAGGGTGTAAGCATAAGAAAGTTGAAGTCTATTAGTGTACACGAGAGAGCCCAGGAAACACACCAGCTTGACACTCCCACAGCACGTGGCATGAGGCTTCAGTGGATCGAGTCCTTTCTATCAGCAGTTCAGCCAATTCACTTGAAAATGGAATGCATCATGTCTGTGCAATGCTGGAAACAGCAGGATGACATCTTCTTCGCAAACCACAACCCTCCGCCCCCTCCCTCCACCTCCCCCCGCCCCCCCGCCACATTCAAGCATAGATATTGAGTTAACATTAATACAATCATACACTCCAGCTACAAATAGCACCCTGGTAGAGCAAATTGAAAGCCTTGGACCATTTCACCACCTTGTTTGCTCTGGTCTGAATGGTTGGGATCAGTTTACATCCAAGCCTGTATTGGTATCAATGCCAAAGATCCCAACAACTCATAAAACCGCACTACTAAACATTATGGTCAATGCACAATGCAAGGTTGACTCGATGACCTACAAGCATAATATAACGTCCAATGTTAGAAAATTATAGGCTAGGTCCAAATGACTCTAAAACCACCAGTCAACTTCATAATATAATCAATCAATGAAAATCCGCCAAATGAGTTGTTTAGGAAACTAGAATGCATAAGCCACACAGTGAAACAACTGAATTTTTTCCTCATCAGTGAAGTGACTGTGCCTTGTGAAGACATGGGCAAAAAGAAGGATAAAACCAGGCGGCTCAACAAGCCATCACGCCCAGGATCCTGTCTGTGGTCAGGTTGAGGCTTAACCTATTTTTGGTAAACTTGAGTAACGGGCATTGAACTGTCTTCCTCTGAAGTCCGTTCCAGGGTCCAATTAGGAAATGCTTTCGTATTCATAACCACCATTGTGCTGCAATCTAAACCCATTTCCTATAATTTGCTCCTCCATGGAGATGGAAAACAGCTGGCCTTTTTTCTCCTTGTGATAATCTTTTTTGTTCAAAGCACCCTCAGTCCTCTTTCCCATGTTAAAAAAAAAACAACCAACAGCACAAAAACACACACCCAAATTCCTTTCGCCTGTTTCCAGAACACTCTTTATTTTCCAGAGATTGTTGTGGTTTTTCTATGGATTTCTCCACATCTCTTTTAAAGTGCGAAGCCCTACACAGGGGGGTTTAAGATGGCCTGGCTCTGTGGGAGGAACCCTGTAGGATTCTGTCTCAATCTTTGTATCCCACATTCTCAACCATAGGCCATGTTCAACTTTTTAGTCGTCCGTGGCCTTCAGGTCATTTCCATGATCTGTAAGCCTCACTAATTTTTTCCCAATAAGGATTCTATTCTTCTCTTGGAAAACCACTTCTCTTATTTGTCCAGGTGACTTAGGACATGATTTCCCTCCTCTAAAACATTAACATGTCCTCTGTAACCAATGAGCACACTCTAAATGAATTAGTCCAGCCTCAGACCCAAGACGAACAGCCCTAAACCAACACATCTGAATCACCAACGACTATGTCCCCTCTCTGGCTGCTTCAGAGCATGAACAATTCCACATATGCAGTGGGCTTCTCTGGTTATTGCCTAGATACCCTAGAAGGAACAATAAAGACCCAGCGTTGAGCCAGAGTGGGGTTTCTCAACCTTAGAGGATTGATACTTGGAGCCAGAGAACTCTTTATTCTGAGAGGCTGTGCAGTGTAGGGTGTTTAGCAGTATCCATGAACTCTACCCACTAGATTCCAATAACAATCCCCCGCCCAATCATGACAATCAAGTGTCTCCAGACATTGCTAAATATCTCCCTGGGGTGCAAAATCAACCCCCAGTTGAGAACCACTGTTCCAGATGTATGACTTCCCTTCCCAGACAGAAAGTAAATTGGTTCAAGGAAATGTGCTCACAACAGGATCTCATTCTTTACTACCCAGCATCCTGAGAACTGTTGGGCTGTGCACTCATTATAATGCTGAAGAGGTTTTCCCTGTTATCTAATTGCATCCTTTGAGATGAACATGATCATTTGCGTTTTATAGATATAGAGCTCTGAATGCAGTACCACATAGCTGCCAAGGGGCATATTTGAACTCAGATCAGTCAGAATCCTAAGCCCCTACTCTTTCCATCATCTCATATAGCCTCTTCTCTAGGTGGGTGGACGATTTGTAATGATTGAAGTCATCCTTCCCCTTTCTACCGGATGGAGATTTAAAAGAACTCTATAGGCTTCTTTAAATCACATCTAACACTGGTTCTCTGAGGTGGCCCAGAAGGGCATCCCTGTGGAGAACCCCTGGCCAGGGTTGACCTTGGAAGATACGGATTTATTTTATTGATGGAGATGGCAATTCCCCTGCGAGCCTTAAAAAAAAAACCCACAAAAAAACTGTTTCTTTCCCCCCAGCTTTCAGAGTTTCACTTCCCCTGATATTGTATCTACTCCCACCATCCTCATACCCAGGCCCGGATAGTTGAGGGCAGTGGCTCATTTGAGTCTTGTTTACTGGTTTTCAGCACTGCCAGTGGCATTGGCTTACATTTGCATAAAATGTTGTAATTCCCAAAGCACTTTCCTAAGTGCTGTCTTATTTGACTCCTGGGCGGCAAGATTATCAAGAGGAAGGAAACCCTGGCCCTGGCCAGTGTGGCTCAGTTGGTGGGAGCTTTGTCCCATACACTGAAAGGTCTGGAGTTTGATGCTCTGACAGGGCACATACCCAGGTTTCAGATTTGGTCTCTGGTTGGGGTATGTAGGAGAGGCAATCAACCGATGTTTCTTCCTCTCTCTCTCTCTCTCTCTCTCTCTCTCTCTCTCTCTCTCTCTCTCTCTCTCTCTCTCTCTCCCTTCTTCTCTCTAAAAATCAAAAAATATATCCTGGGATCAAGATTTTAAAAAGAAAGAAAACAGGGCACAGAAAGGCTCTAGATCACCCAGCTGGTAAAAGACTGGGAGGCCCCATAAGTAGGGGTAAGCTCCGGCCTCACCTCCAGAGTTAGTTCGAGGGGACATCTGTTCTTTTTATACAATCTGTGCTTTTACAGTTCTCTACCCTGCCCTTTTGTTTCACTGTTTCTCTCCCAGACCCCCCGAAGTCACTCCTCACTTACTCAGTCTCACCCACGCCCGTCTCACTGGGCTGAAGTGAGATCCTGTGAAATGCAGCATGTGAGCTACGCAGGCCCCCCCCCACCCCACACACACACAAGAAGGGTATTATGACAAATTTAGTATATGATGTGAAAAGGGCATCCTGTTCGTGCAGACCCTTTGTTCCTCGGATTTCGTTCCCATTGGCTTTTTTCTTGCCAAAACCCTGAGCTCGAAGAAACGCACCTTCCTGCAGCCTGTTTTCTTTATCTCGCTGATTTCTCTCCTTCCTTCCTTAGAACCCTGAATGTTATCATTTGGTGGTTATTTCCACCGAAGTTCCTGGGCACTTTGCTTCAGAGATGGGAGAAGTGTGGGTATGTTTAGGAGCTGTGCAAGGCTCAGGACAGAGGGAAAAGTTTACTTATAGAGGAGACAAAAAAGAATTCTTGAAAGAACAGAGTTCTAGAGGAGATAAGAGTAGTTGGGGTCCCAAGAACAGGAGCTCTGAGATGGGGCAGAGGAGGGGGAGGCAGAAATAAGATGGGTGTGGACATAGACAAGTTGGAGGTGGGGTAGGGGAAGCATTTCAAGGTTCTAATCTTAGTGCAGTCAGGGGCTCAGTGAAGTGGGCCATTCGGCAAGGCACTAGTTGGTCCAGCAGTACTCAGTGACCCCGTGTGGGTAAGAGGGTGTGATCCGTTGAATGAAGGTTGTCAGTTTGGAGGGAAGGTATTGGAAAAGAACATTATGAAGGAGCAGAGCACCTGAGTTAAAACTGATGATGAAAGGAATCCAGGCAGTCAGGAAGGCAGAGAAGAGGGTCTGTAGACTGGGGCTGAGTCCTCAATAAGAGAACTGAGAGGCTAGGATGCCTGTGATTTAGCCTCAAGACTAGAGTTTAAGATTTCTAACAGAGGACATTTGGCAGAGGTGACGAGGCCAATGTGGTGACACAAGTAGGCTGTTCAGGGACCTTGGAGGTGAGGGCCACCCACTGTACCTTGTCCCGATGGTCTCCACCAATCCTCCCAGCTTCCCCTTCCCCTTTGCCTCTCTCCTCAGATCTCTTGCAAGTTTTTTATTGTGTTTCCCCAAATGGCTTTGACTATTCCCAACAATGACCCCATCTTTCCATCCTGATACAGTGGAAGATGGGTTCTTGAATGTAATTGTTTCTGGAAGGCTGTTTGAGAAGCAATTTGCTTGAAAACGGAATCATTTCCCCCATTAGAAGTAATGTCAATTGAATAATCTGTTTCAGACCCACAAGTGATTCCCTTTTAATCTTTCTTATACGTAGTACGTGTCTAATTTACTGTTTAATCTATAAACAAACACTTATTTTCTTCCTTTTATGGGAACACCCCCTACTAGCCTTAAATGAATCACTTTTAGCACTCATTCCAGGGGTGTCTTTCAGGAAGCCAGCAAGCAGCATCTTCGCTTTTTCACGTATCATTGCCTTCAAAATGCTATTGCCAGCTAACTGCTTTTCGTGTATCCAGATCAACAGCAGTTTTCCTACCTCTTCCATCGCCTCTTATCATTGTTTTATGAGCACTTTCACACCCTTAGCAAGGTCTTTATATTTTAAATGGTCCATTTCACTGGCAAAAAAAAAAAAAAAAAAAAAAAAAAAGCAAAACAACACAAAAATATTTACAGCACAAATTCCTGAGATGTTAACAACGTGAGATTTAATGGTAAACTGACTCATACTGACACAGTCTCTCCTTTGCTTGTGGCCCGAGAGACATTTTATACTATGCCTATGTGCAGCATGAAAAGGATTGTTAGGTGGAGCACCAACGTTTTGTTGGAGAACCAAAGTTTTGTTCAACAACTGAGACATTTTTTCCATATGAGACTGGAGACGTTCGAGAACCGAGGTTTGACTCCCAGGCATGCCCTCCTTCTTGAACACCACCCCAGAATAGATTGCTTTCACCCAGTTGACCTTGGACTCAGGTGGGATGTGGACTGGCCTCCTGGACCTTGAAATGACCTAGACAATGGCAGCCATTTGGGTGGAAAGGAAGACTCTGAGGCATGAGTATGGGGAGCTGAGAGCTTACAATAGTTTTTCCCACTTGGACTCAAGTTCCTATAGGAGCCAGGCAGATAAATACACAAGTGATGCTACCCAGTGTCGTTGATAGAAACTCTTGGGGCCCAAGGTCATCTGATGGATTTCCATGGGACAAGCGTGCTCAGCTCCAAAATTGTTACCATCTAGGGATGTGGGCTCAGGGTTGCCAGAGCTTTGCATCGTTTAAGAGAAGCCAGAAACCTAAGTTTGGAAATAGAGTCTCCCAATTTTCAAATGGTGACAACTCATTCAAAAGAAAATGTTCAGCACCTGTTGACCACGTGACCTCTGATAGTTGAATTTAACCTTCAGGTTACCAACTTGCCTAGGTAATGGTGGGGATGGGGAGGGGGAGAACTAGGAGAAAGCTTGTTTTCCATCCTGGAAATTGGAGAGGGGGCAGGAGGGAGCGGGGGTGTTCCAATAGGAGAGTATAATCCCTCTCCATCCCAACTTGGACTCAATAAACAAAGTTGATGACAAATGTTAAATCTTTTTTCTCTCAACATTTTATTTCTTATGTCTAAGGCTTTGGAAAAGTTGGTTAAATACACATAGCCTTGGTTGGTGCTATTTTGGAAAATTAAGAGGTAAGCAATAAAAAGGAAGTAAACTTCCCTGGCAGAGCCCTCCTGCGGGGGAGCTGCTCTCCTTTGAGGTGGGGGCCAGTAAGCTTGGAGAACCAGGACAGGAGCAGCAGGTGCCAGGCACACCTGGGAGAGGGAGAAGGCACAGGAAAGAAGGAGAAACAGCTACAATGGGGACTGACCTGCTGAGACCCAGGGTAAATCACTGAGAGGGGGATTGTGATCCCCAAAGCTGGTGGAGGCTGAGAAATGGAAAGATCGTCACCATATGTTGCTAGGTGGAAAAGCATATCATAAGAAAACATTACAGAACAATCCCTTTCATGAGAAACCAATGAATATTTATATGACTCTATGTGCCTGGGAAAGGTTGTATAAAATATTAAATATGGCTATTATTAGATAGGATAGTGGATATGTTGGTCGTGTTGCACAACACTCAGGGATTTGGGGTGGGTAGGTAATATAAATGGAGTTAACATTCTGCATCTACTACTTTTTTGCTAAGAGCTTTACATGTACCATTAACTGACTTGATCCTCCTACACCCTAATGACGTTGGTATCCCCCGTTTTATTACTGATGAGTTAAAGAAGGTGTGAGGAAATACAATACCTTGCCCTCGGTCATACACCAGTCAATGGTACAGCCCTCACTGGAGTAGGATAAAAGTGTTGCCATCGTCGTGTTTATGAGGAACGAAATTATCTCCACATGTGAGCACTTATTTGAAAATCTGGGTGATCACAATATTTTTCCCCCCCAAGTGATAGTTTGGGGATTCAAATTTTCTCACCTGATTCCAACCTAATACAAACCAAAAGTTTCCTTGGTGGCATTACACGAGATAATACTTTCTGCTTTCTTCTCGAGCACTGATGATCTGGACCCTATTCTTAGTCCTGACTTCTTTACCATCTATTCATTGGATGCATTTTTATTATGTGTGTAAAGTCAGTATTTACCACTTTGCTACCTTTACTCTTTCATTGTCTATTTCAACATATACTTGTGTATGAAAAAGAATAAGTTAATATGGAGTTTTTACCATGTATCAGGCTCTAGACCTTATCAGGTGGGTGCTCTGATTAGCCTACAGGTACAGACTATAAGGCACAGAGAAGTTAAGTCATTCTGCCAAAGCCACACAGCAAGGAAACAATGGGACCAGGGCTTGAACTCCAGTCTGTCTGATTCCAGATTTTATGCCTTTAAAGGCTACACTCTACTGCTGGCCAATATTGTAAGGGAATGAACAAAGCTCCTTTGTCCTGGGCCTCAGAGTATGTGTGGACATCCTTGAGGCATAAGGCTGCCTGCCTTCCCTGCCTGGCACTATTACTTTTGGCTAAAAACCATGGCAACCTGGAATAACCCAAGTCCCTCTGGCCCACATTCTTGGCATGTTTGCCAAGCCACTATGTCTCACTTTGCTGATTACATCACTACCTTAGTCCTGAGCTAACTCAGAATCTCCTCTTCACATTTATGTGTAAACCTTTTCAGTCAGTCAGCCTGTCAACATAAGTTTTCCTTTGGCTTTATTTCCCCTTTGCTCCCATTCTGGCCCTCTTCTAACTTTCCATGTCTCTTCTGGAGCCCAGCTTCCCTTTGGGCTTGGAAAACCAGAGCTGACTTTGACCAGAAACCTTCTGCTCATTCGGTCTGCCAGCCTGCTCCTGAAGATGCCCTTACCTTTCTGTAGGACAGAGCACCTTCCGCTCAGATCACACTCCTGTGGAGGAATGGAAACACGCTCCTCCAAACCACATGTAAAGGGAGACATGTGGGGCATGCCCACTCCTTATCCCTTCTGCTCAGAGATCTAACATTCCGCCTGGTATGCTTGCTCTGGTTCAGGCTGGTCAGTATCACTGAGGCAATTAGGGGACAGGAGGCAGTTAATATTCTGGAGAAATACATAGTGATAACATGGGGCTGCTTATTTAGTGGGTAGCCACCTTCCAGATCCACTGAGTGATTGGGCAATCAATTTTCTCCCCAAACACTCTGGTTTTGTGTTCTTCTTCCCTGGTAGGCCAAGGTATGCTCTTAAAAAAGACTCCTTTTGCCGAAACCAGTTTGGCTCAGTGGATAGAGCGTCAGCCTGCAGACTGAAGGGTCCCAGGTTTGATTCCGGTCAAGGGCATGTAACCTTGGTTGTGGGCACATCCCCAGTGGGGGGTGTACAAGAGGCAGCTGATCGATGATTCTCTCTCATCAATGTTTCTAACTCTCTATCCCTCTCTCATCCTCTCCGTAAAAAATCAATAAAATATATTTTTAAAAAAGAGACTCCTTTTAATGAACCAAGAACATTCCTTTTTAGCCACACTGTACTAGCTCCTAAAGATCCCATCCCTGAACTGAGAACAACGTGATGCGGTGGGAAAGGTGATGATCAGGAGGCCAAGGTTTAGAACTGGCTCTGCTGGTGAGTGGTGTGTGTTGAGTAGTTACTTACACCCTTTAGGCCTGAATTTCTTTTTCTGTGTAATGCTAGTAATAATCCATGCAGGAAAGTGATTTCTACAGCATCAGTGACAATGCAGGTGTGAAGTCATATTATTCCACCAAATTTCCTATCTTGGAGGCCCATGCTTTGAGACTGATAACCTTGGCTTCTAAGAGGGGAGTTAAAATCCTTAGGCAGTTGGTTTTAAGTGTAGAAGCAATAGCAGTGACAAGGAGCAGATAGGGATGTGTGAGGCTGCCCCAGCCCTTCCCATTCATGATATGGACAATTACATGCCTCTTAATCTTAAAAGTACAATGCAAATATAATACAATTTCAAGATGTCATGCCCACTTCCCATCTAATTGCTACTTTTAAATCCCTTTTGAATGGAAATTCTAAAATCACACCAGATTAGAGTCTATTAAATTGTGAAGTGAACTTGAACCAAAAATTAGAAAATATATATTTATGCATGTGAGATACTATATGAATAGTTGTAGTATTCATTTAAGTAGATATTCATAATGATCACTTTGTAAGAAGCAGATGTAAATAATGAAGAGTGTTTATAACAGAATGCAGTGAGTTTGTAGGCCTTTCCTCAGACTTACTTGTACACTAATGCTCAGTAGAACTCTTATTACTTGGCAACAGAAGCATCTCTAGTGTGATAAAGCTGAGGAGTAAGAGCTAATACAAGAAGAAGTTGTTTGTCACAGGTCTATCAGAGAGGGTGCTTTTGACTGCAAGCTACAATAAGCCCAACGAAGTGGCTTAAGGGGTAAGAACATCCCTTCATTTACTTAAGAAATCCAGGATTGATGTCTGTGCTTCAACAATAAAATCAACCAGGGACCCAGGCCTTTCAATTCTCTTCCTCAATCATCTTCTGCATCTTGTTCTCACATTTATCTCTTCATGCTTGCAAGGTGGCTGCCATTGCTCCAAGTATTCTATCCAGCAGGACAGCATCCCCGTCAAGAAGGAAGGGAGGTGGGAGAAAAGGCACAAAAATAAAACAAAACAAAACAAAAAAACCCACTTTCGTTTCATGTGACTCTCTCATGAGGGAATCAAATCTTTTCCAGAAGTCCCCAGTAGACTGCATTATTTCTTGTAGCCAAGATTTGGGTCACATGTTAGTGCTAGTCCAATTATGAGCAAAAAGCAAGAGGCTTCTATTATGATTGATCCCTGGGGCTGGGAGAATCGCAGCCCTGAGTTGCTTTTAGGTGGACATCCCACAGTGTTAGCCACAACAAAGTAATCCAAAAGCGGGTTTACAGAAATCAAGGAATTTGAATTAAGTGAAAGCACACACATTTTTAAAATGTAAAGTAGATGTATGTTTTATTCATGAGCTAGAAAATAAGAAACAAATGTACAAAAGATGTACTGGGATATGCTAGGCAGACAGTACACAGATCACGACTGCAGAATGAGTGTGTGCCTCCTTCGAGCAGGTGAGCATCCTGGAGACAAGAAAAGGGACAAATAGCAAGCAAGCTTTTATGGTGATGTGTCTACAGAACCGAATTACTACATCCAACTGACTGGTCTCTCAGAAAAGTGGTGGAATGCCGTGGGTGTCTGCCTGGTAGCCTTTTTTTTTATCATCTGCCTTCCCACTTGCCCTATGAGGCTCTGCTCTGCAGTCAATTCCAAGACTCCAATGTCATGGCCTCTAGAGGAGATATGTGAT
This sequence comes from Pipistrellus kuhlii, assembly GCF_014108245.1. Taxonomy (NCBI): domain Eukaryota; kingdom Metazoa; phylum Chordata; class Mammalia; order Chiroptera; family Vespertilionidae; genus Pipistrellus; species Pipistrellus kuhlii. The sequence goes on along the minus strand of NW_023425529.1, from coordinate 13,930,069 downwards.
TCTCCACTGAGCCAGTTGAGTTCTCCATCCTGGGTGTGAACCTGCAGCAGAAGCACAGAGGGGAGAACGCATTGGAGATAAGTCATTCCATGGCAATGCCCACAGAGAAATTCAGAACTTCCTACTACTGGTCGTCCCTGTCTCCAGCCAGTCCTAGGGGTTCATTTTTCAATTCTTACTTACCACTCACTTATTGAGCCCAAAATTACTTCTGGGCATACTGTGTGTGCAAAGCACTGGCCTAGGTTCTAGAGATAGAGCCACAAACAAGAATGGCAATGTTCCTGTTTTCATAGAATGAGCAGCCTAAATAGGAAAGCCAAAGACAAGCAAATTAAAAAACAATTACACACTAGACAAGTGCTATGAAAGAAAAAAGCAGGGTGGTGTGATAGAGACTAGCTAGGGATGCCACTTTAAACAGGATGGTCAGGGGAAATCTTTATGAGAAACCAACAGTCTTCCCAATGATCCTTCTTTCTTTCTTTTTAAAAAAAATATTTTTATTGATTTCAGAGAGGAAGGGAAAGGGAGAGAGAGAGAAACATTAATTATGAGAATCATTGAATGGCTGTCTCCTGCAAGGCCCCTTCAAGGAATGGAGCCCACAACCTGAGCATATGCCCTGACTCTCAAACCATGACCTCCTGGTTCCTAGGTCGATGCTCAACCACCGAGCCACAGTGGTCAGGCAATCTTTTCTTATTCAAGGATCAGTTTTCCTTGCTTGCATTCAAACATTCCTAACAGACAATGAAAGAAAGGAAATTCATCAGATCTGATCACAGCCTGGAAACACCAGCTTCTGCATCATAAGCCCTTCTGGCTCTGAATCCATGTGCCCAACTAATGTCTCGCTAACTAATTTAACTTACCAAGAAAAAAAAAATCTCAATAATATATTCATACATAGATACCATTAATGTAGGGAAGAGTTGTTCTGGATGGCAGATGGAGGTCTTCTTACTTCTTCATATTCATAAAGGAGCTTTCTGGTACAAATCTGACCTGTCTGAGCTGGGGAGAATGAGTCAGTTCTCCCAGCGCCTGATCTCATCCCTGAATGAGATGATGGCTTTTAATGGATAGAACTGAGACCAGAGTTTCTACCTGGTAACTCAGCAAAGTACCACAGCCCATGAAGTCTAGGTTGGAGACTGCACATCTCACTCATCATCTTTAATACTGGAGGGTGATTTTAAAGCCTCATGGTATTAACGATAAAACCTGGGCCTGAGGAAGTGAGAACTGGTCAAAGGTCACACAGCTAGTGAGTGTTGGGGGCCTGGCGAGGACCTAGATTAACACCTCAAGGCAGCCATGCCTCTAGCGTTTACCTGGGTCAGGAGCCCTGGTTCTGAACCCTAGCTGCTACAATCACAGAACAAAGCACCCTAAAATAAAGCATTTAAAAATATTTTTTAATTGATTTCAGAGCGAGAGGGAGGTAGAAGGAGAGAGAGAGAGAGATAGAAACCTGGGCATGTGCCCTGACCAGGAATTGAATCTCCTGGGTCAACATTCAACCACTGAGACACACTGGCTGGGCAGATAAAGCATTTTTTTTAATTCAATGTTCTAAGGACCTAGCATATGATGGGAGATGGGGCTGGAAAAGCAGATTTTAGCTGGATGGACCTTGAAGGTCTTGCTATAGCATATAGACTTGTCCTTAGAAAGGGGAGCCATGGAATTTTTAGAAAAATCTTCACCCAAGGATATGTTATTGATTTTAGAGAGAGAGAGAGAGAGAGAGAGAGAGAGAGAGAGAGAGAGAGAAGATATATTGAGTAATTGCTTCCCATGCACCTGTCTAGACCAGGGATAAAATCCACAACCTTTTGATATACAGGACAATGCTCCAACCAACTGAGCTACCCAGCCAGAGCACCACTGAAATGTTTTTAATCAAGGGAAGTGATGCAATCAGGTCTGTTTTAGAGACTTCAATCTGGAGCAGGATTAGGAGGCATGGAAACAGCTCAGGTGAGAGATGATGAAGTCTCAAACTAGGGCAATAAGAACACAGAGAAAGAGAAACATTTCAAAGCACTGCAGTGACTGGGATAGGCTTTGGGGAAGGAGGAGAGGGAGGGATCCAGTTTGGGGCTGTCCAGGCAAATGAGAAGAAGGACCAGAGAAGTACTGGGAGTAAGAGGAACTGGGAAGGAGGTGATGGATTCAGTTTTAGCCTAGTTAGTCCCAGATGTCAGTGGAACATTTACCTAGATGTGCTAGCCCTGGATCTGCTAACCCACGGTTTGCAAAGTAGCTTCTACACACAGGGAAGAGATGATGTTTTTTCAAAATCCTACTGAGAACTAGTAAAGAGGAAAGAAGTGGGGCAAAAGTGGTTTAAATAAAGATAATTTAATTGAGGTAAGAAGAAGGGGGTGCCTGGGATAGAGCAGAGAAAGGAGAAAGGATGCAATAAGAATTTTAGGAGAAGCCATGCTGGTGTGGCTCAGTGTTTGGATGACCTATGAACCAGGAGGTCACTGTTAGATTTCTGCTCAAGGCATATGCCTGGGTTGTGGGCTCACTCCCCGGTAAGGGGATGTGCGGGAGGCAGCCAATCAATAATTCTCATCATTGATGTTTCTATGTCTCTCTCCCTTTCCCTTTCTCTCTGAAATCAATGGGAAAACAAAGAAAGAAAGAAATGGCAGGAGGAAGCAGGTTAATGCCAGCCAGAAATAGGCAAGGGGCAAGAGTAAGCACAAAGGAAGGGAGGGAAAGATGTGAAGGTGTGGATGGCAAGAAACAGTGGGAAATGACAGATTTTTAGTGTGGAAAGAACACCGTTGGAAGAGCTACGGGACCCTCTCTCTTCTCGGGTTCTTTCCCTGCCTCTCTCAGGACTACTTGCCCTGGTTATTTCACATCTGCGTGAAAAGGACTTTAGGACAAGGAGCTGCCTCAGCGGGGGCTGGGGGTGTCTCCTGGTTCAGTGGGTATTCATCACTAGTCTTTACAAAGACCACTTCTACCTTTAAAATGTGCTGGGGAAACATGGAAGGTATAGGAGAGGGGCCGGTATCAAACCTCCTCCTGCCGTTTTTCTTTTTGTGTCTTCCTCCTCACCTTCTTCTTGGTTTCACCGGTCAAAAGGGCAGAACTTCCTGTCTGAATTTTAAAGCCTCTGTCACCTTGATTTTGTTCCTGGCTCAATGGAGATGAATTCCAAGTTGAAGACAAACAATTGTGCCTTGTGAAACATCATTGAGTGTTGAAAAGACCCAGAGCGTTTTTTTTGAAAACCTGTCTCAGGGAAAATTCCCAGTGGTGGAGGGGCGGGAGGGTCAAATGCATCCTGGAAGGAGGAACTTCCATAGAATGTAATTGTCTAAATAAATCCACAAGAGTGAAACATGTAAGAAAAGGGAAGCAAAGTCAGTTCCAAAGAGAGTAATAGCATTCCACAGAAGCTCCCCCCGACCCCCGCTCCCCAGCTGCAATATTTCTTGATATTAGACAACTTGCTCACGTCTTCTCAGCTGGCTGGCTGGCCATTTACATCTGTGATGACTGGCTGTCCAAGTCTCTGTCCGAATCACAAAAACTGCAGCCAAGAGTTTTTTTGGATAAACTGACATGCTGCATGCCCAGCCTCCTGCCTCTCACGGGGGTGAAAAACTACCTTGGCTTCTCACATTACTGCAGAAAAGCAGAGGGCCTGCATCTAGGAAAGGGAAAAAAAAAATGTTTCTGGAAATTTCACCCTCAGGATGGAGTTTACCTCTCCTCATAAGGACTGACGCTCAACAAGGGGCATCCAAACAGTGTGGGTCATGTGGAGACCAGCCCTCCCGGTCCCTTTTGTCAAGTCTCTGCAGAAATGGTTTTTTGGAAACTGGGATGCTCTCCTCTCCTTTGTTTCTAACTGAAACAGACAAAAAAGAACGTATTTATCATCAAGAATAGTTAGGGAGTGCCTATTGCATGCCGCCCAATTAATTGTGCTAGCCTCTGGTGTGACATTATCTTTTAAAAGTCAAAACAATTTGAAATGCACTCTCTTCTGGATACTTGAAGTCACCTTGAAATGTTGTAAATTCAAGGCTAGATGTCAGTGTCACAAGAAGATAGTTTCTTTTTACTTCCTAAAGTAAAAATTTTTTAAAGATTCCCTCTTTACAACATTATTTTTAGAATTCTCTATTAAATACTTAATTATAATAATTCATTCAAAAGTATTGGATGGGTGTACTATGTATCAGACACTAGTCTGGATGCCAAATGATTCAGTGGTAAACAATAATAATTACAGTTGGTATATTTGAGTATTTTTTAAAACATATTTTTATTGATTTCAGAGAGGAAGGAAGAGGGAGAGAGAGAGAGAAACATCAATGATGAAAGAAAATCATTGATTGGCTGCCTTCTGCACACCACCTCCAGGAGATTGAGCCTGCAACCTGGACATGTGCCCTTGACCTGAATTGAATACAGGATCCTTCAGTCTGTAGGCCAAGGCTCTATCCACTGAGCAAAACCATCTAGGCCTTGAGTATTTTCTAGGTACTCATTGTGTTAAGCACTATTTTAAAGGTTTTATGTATATCATTAATTTATTCCTAAAACACTATAATATAAATGCTAGTAATATTATTATAAATTAGAGGCCAGATGCATGAAATTTGTGCAAGAGTAGGCCTTCCTTCCCCTGGCTGCCAGCACCATCTTCCCTCTGGCACTCAGAACCCAGGCTTCCCTCGAAGCCCTAGCTTCATCTGGAAGTCATCCAGAAGGACATCCAGTCTAATTAGCATGTTACACTTATATTATCATAGATTATTACACATTAATAGAAAAAATTTTAATAAGGACGTTAGGGCACAGAGGGGTTAAGATACTTGTCCCAAGTCACACAGCTAGCTAGTAGAGGTGCTGCAATTTGAAGACAGTAGCCTGGGTCCAGCACCTGGACTCTTAACCACTTGGAGAACTTCTGCCCTCATGGAGTTTATAATCATAACAGTTCAAGCATATGGTGGTCTAGATTCCTTTGCAACACACCATGGCCTCTGAGGGGTCCACAGTCCACAGTTTGAGGGAACCAACAGAATAGAAAAAATGGGCACTAGATTTAGAGTCAGTCCAAAGACCTGGGCTCAAAATTTCAATACATCATTTAATCTTTTTGAGACTCAATTTTCTTATTAAGTTCAAAGTAACATCCCTGATGGAAAGCCTAAACGACTCATGTATATGAATTTTCTCTCTGGCCTTTGCAGAACTGCACACCTGCAAGGGATTGTGTCATTAATTGCTTTGTTTGGTCTGTGAGGTTGCCTGCAGTTCTATCAGCCTGGATGCATTGGTGATATGGAGACTCGTTACAAGGTGTGACAGCAGTGAGGCAGCTCCAGACTCGTCCAATGTGAAGCTGAGCTCCTTCATCTAAGTGTCAGCCTGTGACTATAGAAGACAGATAGCAGAAAGGATTTTCTGCTCACACAGGAATGTCCTGTGCACTGAAGGGTCATGGGTTCCATTCCCCATTAGGTACATACCCAGGTTTCGGCTTTGATCCTGGTTAGGGGCACGTGGGGAGGAAACCCATAAATGTTCCCCTCTTACATCAATCTTTCTTTCTCTCTCACCCTCCCTTCCTCTTTCTCTAAAATCAATAAAAAACAACAACACATATCCTCGGGTGAGGGTTTTAAAAAAATCAATCGTATAAAAATAAAAGCGTTTATGTGAGAGGTGGTGTCTACATTAACCTAAATCACTGGCCACAAGGAGACCCTGGCTCTGACCTCCCATCGCCAGTTCTTTTGTGTGCAGCCCCTACTTTGTTCATTCATAGTGTTCTGTGGTGGCATGTGGCTTTCACAGGCTTCCCTTTATGAATCACTTAGAATTCATCTCACTCACGTTCCTTTCTCATTAGCCCCAGGTAATCACAGTGACGCCACTTTGTGCCAATAGGACAGTGAATGCCAACACAGACTTAGGCCCTGACATCAAACAGCAGTCCCTTTTGATGGGATTAAGTGATCATCAAGGTGGCCCAGGATATGCTAATACTAATTTTTTAAAGTTGTCTTTGAAATAAGTAGACTAAATTTTAGAATTATCTCAATAAACTTTTAGGCCTACAGTGATATCTAGATCTTGGTTTGAGAACATTGATGTGATCCTGAGGCCTGTGAGCTTTGCCCTCAGATAGTCTGGATTTTAATTTTTAGAAAATATATTTTTATTGACTTCAGAGAGGAAGGGAGAGGGAGGGAGAGATAGAAACATCAAGGATGAAAGAGAATCATTAATCAGCTGCCTCTTGCACGCTCCACAGTGGGGATCAAACCCACAACCTGGACATGTGACCTGACCGGCAATCAAACCATGACCTCCTGGTTCATAGGTCAACGCTCAACTACTGAGCCATGCAGGCTGGACTGGGTTCAAATTTTGCATTCCCACGTAATCCTTGTGTGATCATGAAGGAGTTAACTCCCTTAGTCATTCAACAAACATGTAGTAATCACCTACCACACTCCAGGTTCTTTTCCAGGCACTGAGGCCATAACTGGGTACAAGACTAACAGGTTTTGCCCTATAGACCTTACCTTCTACATCTAGTGAGACAAAGCACTTAAATTTCTCCCATACGAAGCTTCTGTGTTCATAAAATGAGGATAATAACTGGACCTAACCAGAGGGTAGATGGAGGTCTAGATGAAATGGTGCATGTTTGGAAGGTGTGCTGGCTTTTCCTGTGTATTCTCCTCGTTCCACTCCCCACTCTTCTCACCCTGCTCCGGGCTTCCGGTTGGTCCCCTGGTAGAGATCAGAGGGTGGGAAAATGGGATTGGGATACTCATGCCCCAGTCCTTCCCTGCTGGACTTCTGGTAGGAGTGGCCACAGCTCCTACCAAGAGACCATCTCCTACAGCTTCAGCCCTTCCAGAAAGTGCTCCCTGCCACATCTCACCATCCCATTATTCCTCCCCCCTACCGCATTCGAGCATACACCAGTGTCCTGCTGGAGCCCTGCTCCCCAATCACACAGAAAGTGTGAATCTGGTGTCTGTGTGCGCGTGTAAAAACTAAAATATATTTTATTCATTGGCACTCCGGATCCCAGAGAAACCCAAAGAATTTATTTTAAACAAATACAGGTATAAGTTTGACCAAAGAGGAATGAGCAAGGCCTAAGTAGCATCATCTCCAAGTAGCCTTTCCTAGCTTACCCAAATATAACTACCCAGATAATAAACTGCGTACTGTGGTGTCCTAGATAATAAAACTAAAATTTAAAAGCATTTACAGAAAGCACAAATCTCATTACACAAAGTCAAATGTGCAAGAAGAGTCATGTAGTCTCTCTTTGTGGCATGAAATTAAATTTGCCTCCAATCTCCCCTTCCACTGGGTCGGCAGGATATATTGTGGCATTTCTCTTCTCTAGGGACTTTTTGGAATGTGCAACCATCTTTTTTTTTTTGGCCTTCAGCATCTCACTTCTGCTGCTGATCCACTCATTGTCCAAGTCCATGTGCAGGTCAGGCTCTGCCCCAAAAAGGGTCTCCTCTGAAGTGGCACCATTCACATCACAGACCCACGCTAAGGTTTATGGGAGTGTGTGGGTGGGCATGGAGACTCCAGGCCACCTCTTCTTCACATGAAACCATTTATTGTTAAGCTACCGTGTTTCCCCAAAAATAAGACATCTTCCGAAAATAAGACCTAGTGCATGGAAAGATAAGACATCCCCTGATGTCTTGGCCCATTCTCCCTCTCTCCTGCCTTTTCCTCCTTTCTCTCCTCTGCACACTCTCCTCCAGGCCTGTCTGCTGAGGGCTGGAGCAGTGAGGAATACACAGCTGTGCACACACTTGGTGGACCACACACACACACACACACACACACACACACACTTGCTGGCACACAGGGCCCTGCCCTGCCCCAGCTCACTCCAGCAGTTCCCCTGCTCCCCATCCTCCAGTCCTGGGATGCCCCTTTCTATGTGTCTGTCCCTCTACTAGCAGCCGCTACCCAGGTATACAGCACATACGTGAACAGGAGAAAGTCCTGCCCTCTGAGCACACAGTCAGGCTGCTGCCCAGCAAAGGCTGACTGGAAAGACTAACCCGGAAGAGGTGTTCCTACTGCACAGCAATTGTGTTAGTTTGCTGGGGCTGCCATCACAGAGTACCACAGACTGGGTGGCTTACACAACAGAATGGTTTTCTCCCAGTTCTAGAGGCTGGAAGTTCAAGATCAAAGCACTGGCAGGGTTGGTTTCCTCTGAGGTCTCTCTCCTTGGCTTGCAGATGGCCACCCCTTGCTGCCACTTCCCATGGTCTCTCTTGCGTGTGGGTTCCTGTGGTCTCTTTGTGTGTCCAAAGTCCCTGTTCTCACAAGGACAGCAGTCAGATCAAATTAGGTCCCACTCTGTGGCCTCATTTTAATTGAATCACCTCTTTCAAGACCCTCTCCCTAAATGCAGTCCCATTCTGAGGTCATGGGGGTTAGGGCTTCAACATATGAATTGGGTAAGGGGACACCATTCAGCCCATATCAGTAATATACTACCCTGTTTCCCCGAAAATAAGACAGTGTCTTATATTAAATTTTTCTCCCAAAGTTGCGCTAGGTCTTATTTTCAGGGGATGTCTTATCTTTCCATGCACTAGGTCTTATTTTCGGAAGATGTCTTATTTTTGGGGAAACATGGTAGCTTAACAATAAATGGTTTCATGTGAAGAAGAGGTGGCCTTATCTAATTAGTGTATGGACACCATATGGACACCCAGCGGGTGGTCCCTGTAAGCCCAGTGATTCCAGGCTTCTGTGTCACACTTTGGGGTGGGAACCTAGGGCTGGGTCCAGCTCCCCACCCCCTTAGGGAACCAGATAACCATTCCCCTCTCCGAGTCTTACCTGCAGCCCAGCTGCCAGAGAATGGGTTTTGTTTCCACTACCAAAAGGAGTTTCTGACCGTTGTCCCCTTACAGTCTGGGGAGTTGGCCCATTCTCCCTCTCTCCTGCCTTTTCCTCCCTTCTCTCCTCTGCACACTCTCCTCCAGGAGCTTAGCCTTTTTGCATTAGACAAGCAGATACATTGTTTTCAGTCAACTTCAGCTTTGGGATCTGCAACACCAGACCTCTGCCTGCACAAGGACCCACAGCCACTTCTCTCTTAGATATGGGGGTGGGGAGAGGGGAAAAGCAAATCAACTTCTCAATGAATGAACCTGCCAGATATGGAAAGATGTTAGCATAGTGCCATCGAGAGAGAGAAAGCGTGCTCAACAACATGGACCATCATTGTTTTTATTAATGTGACTAGAGGCCCAGTGGATGAAATTCTTATGGGGGGGAGGGGTGTCTCCTCAGCCCATCCTGCACCCTCTCCAATTTAGGACCCCTCGGGGGATGTCCGATTGCCAGTTTAGGCCCGATTCCTAGGATTGGGCCTAAACTGGCAATCGGACATCCCCCTCACAATCTGGGACCCTGGCTCCTAACTGCTCACCTGCCTGCCTGCCTGATCACCCCTAACTGCTCTCCCCCCCTCAAAAGTCGGCAGAGAGGCAGGAAAACAAAGCAGGGAAGGTAGTTGAGGTGATCAGGTCAACAGGGGGGACAGTAAGGGGCCATCAGGCCAGCAGGCAGAGGCGGTTAGAGGTGATCAGGCTGGCCAGCCTCCCCCTACCTTCCCTGCTGGCCTAGTCTCTCCCAACTGCCCCCACCCCCTGCTGGCCTGGTTGCCCCTCATTGCCCTCCTCTGCCAGCCTGGTCACCCCTCATTGCCCCCCCTGTCAGCCTGGTCACCTCACTCAGCCTGCTGTTCAGTCATTTGGTTGTCCCTCACTAACCCCCATGCCAGCCTGGTCGCCTCATGCAGCCTGCTGTTTGGTCATTACTGTGAGGGCATCCTGACCAATTTGCATATTACCCTTTTATTAATATAGATTATTGCTTTCATCACAATGGTATATAAAGTAGCAATCACAGTGTACGGTCTGAGGGAAGAGTACCGAGATGCTGGTGTCTGAAACAGTGCTGCCCAGTACAGCGTTCTGCCCTCTCTGTGCTGTCCACAAGGGCAGTCAGTAGCCACCTGTGGTCACTGGCCACTTGATGTGTGGCCAGTGCCAGTTGAAGTCTAAATAGCAACCCAGTGAGCCGCTACCCTTTGAGGCAGGGCAGGTTTGTAAGATTGTGAAGCAGCAGACAGTAGAGAATGTCTGAGCATATTTTTTTCCAAATAATGTAACAATTCCCACTTTCTTTCCTATCCTTGCCCTGAGCCCCCTTTTTGCTTCTGTATCCACTACAAACACTGGGACTGCACCCCTGCAGTGTCTACCAGCAAGCCCCCCAGAGCCAACAACAGCATTTGGAAGCCCCAGGGGGTGGTTTCCATGTTGAAACCTTGACATTGCCAGCTCATTCTGCACAGGAACATCAAGGGGTGACGCTATCCTTTCATGCCTTCGGTTTGCAACACCCCCTTTCCCAGGCTTTCTGTGGCATCTTAAGAAACATAGTGGAATCCAAATTGCTTTGTTTTCCTGCCTCTCTGCCGACTTTTGCGCCACCTCTCAAGACCCTCTGTGAGAAGCTGCAGGACACGACTCAGCCGGCCCGGGAGCCTCACATTCCATACCCGCGTCCCAGCTGCCAAGTGCTATGAAAGTCCTTCGAGCACAATTAGGATTTTTTACTAGATGCCTTCATGGTGTGCCCACTGGAAATGTGTACCTTGGCACAGCCGGGCCTCCAGGCTCCCGTCACCTTCTCACTGCAACTGTAATTGGATGTCAGCCCCTGGAAAATGGGCACCTCTTATCATTACACTCAGCATGAATCGCCCCGTTCTGTGGAGGTGCAGGGCCTGCCTCCGATGCCTGCAGACATAACAGAGCGCTCTCCCCTCTCGGCGGGCTGGAATTTTCCCTCTCTTCATCCTCTGTCCTTTCCAAATCATACAGTTTCCTTAGAGCCGCATGTTGTGAAAGTCTCTCATTCACACACCTTTGTAAATACTCTCAAGCAGAATGTGTGTGTGTGTTGTGTGTGTGTGTGTGTGTGTGTGTGTGTGTGTGTGTGTTTTAAAGTGACACTTGGCAAATGCACGGAGGTGAATGAATCTAATGGCCTCTCCCTGAGGGAAGTAGGTCTCTGATTCCCTGTCGCCTACAGGAGATAGTACAAGCTCATCCATAGTAATAAACGAGGCCCTTCGTGGTCTGGGCCCTGCTTATGTTCACAGCCTCGTCTCCCTCTGTGACATTTGCTCCAGCAATGCGGATCAGCCTATAGTTCCTCACATCAACCCTACTGCCTCATTCCTTCCTATCTCTGCTCATGCTATTCCCCTCACCCAGAACGCCCACTTGCCAACCAGGGGATCACCCTTCCCTGACACCCAGGCCAGGAGGCACCTGCTCTGAGAGCTCTTCCTCTCCCTCTCTCAGAGTTACCCCCACCCTCTGTGCCTCTTGGTGCTCTCCATCATACAGATTTCTTGTGTGTCCTCTGTCTCTCTGCACTGCGTTTTGTTTCCTGGCTCATCTCTCTCTGCTCCTAGGCTGTGAGATCATTGAGGGATAAGTGGGTGTCTTGTTCATCTGAACTTCCAATGCCCGGCTTGTAGCTGCCAATCACAGGCCACTGTGGAATTGCACGGAAGGTAGAAAAAAAAGCACCTGAGGAGACAAGGTTGTGTATTTCCCATTCTACATATTCTCTTCGAAACAGTTTTGTTGAATCGACTTGGCTTTGGATACAATTTTCATCTGCACATTTAAAGAAAAAGGTGCAAATTACCTAAGAAATACTTTATGCCAAAGCTCAATAAATGAAATGAAGCGAGGAGCCGGCAAGGGAGGAAGGGAGGAAATTAAGAAAAGTAAAAGGGTGTGGGAACACTTATTCCAGGCCTATCCTCCAAAGGTCCAGGTGAATCTGGCTGTGTCTCTCCAGCCACTTGAGCCCACCCCGGCCCAGCCCCGCCGTCTCCCACCCGGACCTCTGTGGCAGCTCCTCTAACTGTTCCCACCTGCCTCGTTATGGACCAGATATTTGTGTCTCCCCAAAGCCATATGTTGAAACCGTAACCCAGGGTGATGGTATTAGGTGGAGCTATGGGAAGTAATTAGTTTAGATAAGGCCATGAGGGTGGAGTCCCCATGATGGCATTAGCGCCCTAAGAAAGAGGAAAACCTCTCTCTCTCTCTCTCTCTCTCTCTCTCTCTCTCTCTCTCTCTCTCTCTCTCTCTCTCTTTCCTCTCTCTCTCTCCCCCTCTCTCTCTTTCTCAGACACAGCAAGAAAGTGGCTGTCTGCAAGCCAGCAAGTGGGTCCCCCCAAGAATTATTAGATATATCTGATATCACCAAGAACTACTTCTGATGTCACCTTCATCTTGGACTTCCCAGCCTTCAGAATGGTGAAAAATACATGTCTCTCGTTTAAGCTATCTGCCTCTGTATCTTGTAGTAGCAGCCTGAGCTGACTGAGACGTGTCCCACACCCTTCACTCCAATATAGAAGCTAGCGTCAGCCTTTACCAATACAGGCAGACCTTGCTTTATGGCACTTTGCTTTATTGCACCTCACAGATTTGCATTGTTTTGCAAATTGAAGCAAAAGGATTATGACTTTGCTTTATTGCAATATTGCTTTATTGGGGTGGCCCTGAACCCACAATATCTCCCAGGGATAGCTGTGTTAAGTCAGATCCAGCCATTGGGCCTTAACTGCATCCAACAAGTTCCATTCAAACTTGAATATGACCCACACTCCTTTCCCCTGCCTATGAAGACCTTCCATGATCTGACCCACTTGCTGGCTTGCAGCATGATCTGACCTCCACCTCCTTTCAAGATTTCTGTCTTTGCTCTCTCCCTCTTGTTCACATTCCAGCCACATGAACTTCTTACAGACCCCACAGGCTGCGTGTGCTATGGCATTCCTGCAGCCATTGGATGTCTGGCCCTTAATAGGAAGACATCCTGCCCTAGCCGAGTTGGCTCAATGGATAGAGAGCATCAGTTCTCAGACTGCAGGGTTGAGGGTTTGATTTCTGGTCAAGGGCATGTACCTCGGTTGCACGATCGATCCCCGGCCCTGGTCGGGGTATATGCAGGAGGCAACCAATCGATGTGTTTCTCTCACATCAATGTTTCTCTTTCTCTGTCTCTCACTCTCCCTTCAACGCTCTCTAAAAATCAATGAAGAAATACCCGTGGGCGAGGATTAACCAAAAAGAAAAAGAGAAAGACATCCTGTCATTGAGACCTTCCCTGACTTCTGTAGCTGTCACTCACAGTCATTTTCCATCATGTCACCTGTTTTGTTTTCTTCCTTGAACTTTTCATGACCTGACATGCCTTTTTGTTCATTTGTTCATGCATTTTCTGACTTCCCCAGCTAGGCTCTGTGGGGACAGGAACCTCACCTGTTTTATTAGCTGCTCTATTCTCAGCAATGGGTTTCTACAGCAGAGCCCGGCCCAAGCGGTGCTCAGAAAGGACTGGTCATTGAAAAGCTAGTATGTGCCTGGCACTGTGCTAGACACTCCCACAGACAGAGTTCATGCAATCACTTCCAGGAGGGTTTCTTTAACTGGCAGGGAATTGTCAATGATTTCCAGTGTTTGGACATACCTGGGTGAGTTCATGCATAAGGAGTTTCTTTGAAGTAGAAGTAAGTCAGAGAGTGTGACTTCAGACCCACGTCCGTCCACATCAGAGTATTTATGGATGAAGGCGAGGGCAGCAAAATTAATGTGGCCTTAAAATGGAAGCTGCGGGAAGCTGAAACCAGGTAACACAGTGACAGCCCCCCACCTGGCTCTCCAGCACGCTCCTCATCACTCAGCTCTGACACACCCATCAATGGTGCTAAGGTTTCTCCAGCATAAAGCAGGTTTAGCCCTCTAAGGCTCTGTCCTCCTCTACCTACCTGATGTACTGGCAACTGAGGCATTTCTCCAACAAAAGGTAGTTTATTTATTTTTGAGGAGGGGGGGTAATACACTTTTATTTTTAATTTTTTTAAAATATATTTTATTGACTTTTTTTTTTTTTTTTACAGAGTAGAAGGGAGAGAGATAGAGAGTTAGAAACATTGATGAGAGAGAAACACTGATCAGCTGCCTCCCGCACACCCATTACTGGGGATGTGCCCCCAACCAAAGTACATGCCCTTGACTAGAATCGAACCTGGGATCCTTTAGTCTGCAGGCCAATGCTGTATCCACTGAGCCAAACCAGTTAGGGCTTTATTTTTAATTTTTCCAATTACACTTTATGTTTAATGTTATCTTGTATTAATTTCAGGTGTATAGAATAGTGGTTAGACAATCATATACTTTACAAAGTGTTACCCCTGGTATTTCCAGTACCCAACAGACACCATACATGGTTATTAGAGTATTATTGACTGTATTTCTTTTATGTACTCTACATCTCCATGGCTATTTTCACCCGATCTCCTAATGCCCCTCCCCTTCAGAACCATCAGTCTGTTCTTTGTATCTATGAGTCTGTTTTGTTTGTTTATATTGTTCATTAGATTCCACATATTAAGTGAGTTAGTTCATATGGTATTTGTCTTTCTCTGCCTGACTTATTTCACTTAGCATAATATCCTCTAAGTCTATCTGAACTATCACAAATCATAAGATTTTGTTCTTTTTTATGGCTGAGCCATAAAAAAGAACAAAATCTTATGAGTATATATATATATATATGCTCAATGTCACTAGTCACCGGGGAAATGCAAATTAAAATCACAATGGAATATCACTTCACATCTGTGAGAATGGCTACCATAATAAATCAATAAACAAGTGTTGGTGAGGATGTGGAATAAAGAAAACCCTGATGCACTGTTCGTAGGAGTGTAATTAGCATAAGCCACTATGCAAAACAGTGTGGATGGACCTCAAAAAATTAAAAGTGGAACTGTTTTATGACCCAGCAATTCCACTTCTGGGTATGTATTCAAAGAAACCTGAAACACTAATTGGAAAGAATTTATGCTCTATGTTCATTGCAGCATTTTTACAATATCCAAGCTATGAATATGATTCAAGTGCCCATGAATAGACGGTGGGTAAAAATGGCAGTTTAATAAGGTGGTTACAGATGCAGACTTTGGGCCCAGGCTGCTCGGGTTCCAATCCCAGCTATGCTACCTAACTAGGCTCTCTGTTAAATTGGGGAAGCATCAGTATCTTCTTCCTCTTAAGGTTGTTTTGCAGATGAAACTCGTTATGTAAAAGTACTTAGCATCCTGTCATCCTGTCTGGCGTTTTATATATATTTATATATATTTGCTATTATTATTACATTGCTCTCTCGCCTAAACTTTCTCACTGGGTCTCATTTCTACCAAACTAAGGCCACACCCATAGCAGGTTGTCAAGTCCTCCATCTCAATCATTTTGTCTATGTTCTTCTTGTCTTCAGAGTGTGACTCCACTTCCCAGAGTTGGAAGTACAGCCCCCTCCCCCCTTGTCTCTGAACTCTTATAGAATTTTGTCTCTATCTACGGCCTTGCCATTCTAGTTTTTGAGGTCACTTAATCTGCTAGACTGTGAACTCTTGGATGGCAAAGATTATGATTTATTTAACTTGTATATTTTAAAAATTTCTAAATTGGCCCTTTGACCATAATAGGTACATAGTAAATGTTTGATGATTACTATTCTCATACAAGTAATAAATGCCTCCCATAAGAGGCCCAACAATACAGCAAAAGGTGGATTCTTACCCTACAGACATAGCCACTGCCACTCTTCCATTTTTATGAATGAGGACACTGAGACCTGAAGAGGTTCAATACCTTGCCCCAAGGTCACCAAGGATTAGAAGTCAGGCAATGAGTCTCCAGAGATAGAAATGATCGTTAGGGCAACTGGTAGAAGACACATTCTGGAACGTTCCCCTCCTCCCCCTGCACACCCCTAGCTACCATAATGGATCACAAAAAATCTCTGTCTTTTAATACAAAAATTTATCCCTCAACCCATGCTCCATTAGTTCAGCCAGAATGCAATCCAGAGAAATGCTACCACAATAAAAGCACATGGAGCCAGCAGGTCCTGTAATGGCCTACATCTGAGAGCCTTACACAGAAATCAGTCATGTTGTCGCCATGGTTGAGGACCCTCTTTGATTTTGGAAATGAGTCTGCTTTCATGGTCACTCCCAACCCCTTGATGTTTGCTTCTCTCCTTTTTTATTTTAACTCCGAAGACTTTAATAATTTCACCATGAAGAATGGTCTTTCATTGTGCATTTCTTCCCACTAGGTTGTGGTAGCCTTTGAAGCTAACATTTCTTTACCTTTAAACCCAGTAGAAGCTCACTCGACTTGATCTGGGCAGGGTGAGTGATGGTACTCACTCTTGCGCTTTTATAGTCACTTTCCCCTAAGACCTGTAGAAAGCTTTACAGACACTAGCTAAGCCTCAAGCACCTCTGTGATGCAGGGAAAGGCTAAGGAAAAGATGAAGATGCTCCATATGCTAGGTGTATGGCTTAAACCAGAAGTGATACTTACACTTTATGTTTTCCATTTTGATCTCTTCAGTGTAGACCTAATCAGAGAACTGCACCAAAGACTTATTGGTATCCCTTTCTTCTCTAGTTTCAAACCTCAGCTATGGCACTTTCTGTAGTGAAACCTCAGGCCCATTCTGTGGCCCTCTGGATCCTACCTCTGGACTACATAGAAGCCTCTTGGCAGGGTCTGGATCTACTCAACTACCCCTTTCCCTAATGAGGAGGAGGGCACGCTTGTCCTCGGGATTTCTAACCACACAGCCACATGGGTGGAAAGAGAGTGAGGAAGGGACTCCAAGTTGATGAGAAGGGATCCAAACCAGCTGTTGTACCAAACTTGTTCTGTTAATATAATACCTTGACTACTCCAAGCTAAAGCTCCACCTTCTTGTACTTACAGTGCAGCCCTGTGGACACCATTGATCCATAACTCATTTCATCTTAGGGAAATGGGGTGGGTGGTTGGTGAGGGTCTTAGAGGTTGTAAAACCTCTAGGTGTGTGATAGATATGCTATGAGAAGGAGGATGGCTGGGATGTTGGAACGGACGTCCCAGTGAAGTGGAGAGATGAGAAAGCCAGGGAGCTGGGGAGTTCAGGGTTCTGTGGCAAGGGAGATGAGAATCTGGAAAACCAGGCAATTACAGAAGATTGAGGTCAAGGTCAAGGTATGCCAGAAGCTAGAAATGCAACACAAGGTAGAATAACCCAAATAGACCCCTGGACAGGCTCTAGGGAAACAGTTGAAAGTTCTCAAACATGATAGAGCAATGTGGTTCGCTTGAGAAAGCCAGAGAAGATTTGAGTGGAGGTGGATCTTAACCACTGTTTTTGGTCAGGGAAAACTCTTAAGCTGGCTCTATTCAGTCGTAGGCACAAGGGGCTTTTCCTTCCATAGCACTTCCTTGTCAAGTCCCTGAGGACCCCACCTTCCTTGGGGGCTCACTAGTGCCCTGAGAAATTGTATGTTTGTTTGATCAGATAGGGTAAGCTCAACTGTGGCAACAAAGCCAAGGCTGGGGACACAGTCAGTGGTTATTCCAGCTATTGTAAATAGACAATGAGATATCCTTCGATGCCAGAGGACAAGCCAATTAGTATAGCCCTGGGCATTATGTGAGTGGATGATTCATGGTCTGAAGGTGCTGTTTCTGCTCATGCTCTGTAGCTCCTTCAGGTCTGACCCTCGTGGCTCAGACCTTACCCATCATTCTCTCTGCTCTGGTTCTCCTGAATTCTTGAAGCTCATTTGGTAGGGCTGGTGAGAAATGTTGTTCTAATGCGTGATATGTCTGCCAAATGTTTGATCCTTTCGGTGGGTCTGTTTCCATTTCCTTAATGGCCTAACCTTTTGATTTAAAAAATCAGGAAGAGCCTTTTCCAGGCTCTGTTTTCCACGGTAACATCCTTTCTCTGAGGCAGTATGTACAGAAGAGCCCAACGGCTTCAAATGGAATAGGGACATGGGGGAAATGCCAAGAAGAGAAAGGAAATATTGGGGTTATGGGGAAGCACTGGTTAATAGCACACAAGGATGTGAAATACCTTTCTCCCATAAATCTAACGGGGTAGAGACTAATCATAAAGTGGTTGTCTCACTTGGGTGCAATAACGGTCTGGGGTGACTCTGGGCAGACCTACTGGACTTCTGTATCTGAAACATGAGTTGGGTGCCCCAGGGTGAGCACAGAGGATCTGGCTCCCACCAAACACAGCCACAGGGGTGGAGGAACAGGCAGGTCTGGGAGCAGCAGCTACCCCGTGGGCCGCCAAGGACCCATAAGAAGAGGGAATCTGGAGAGTTTCTCCCTCAAATATCCTAATGTAGCGGAAGAGTCACAGACAGCTACCAGCTAAGCAGTGGGTATGAGGAACTGGATGTTCTATAACAAGACTGGGTAGGGACAGAGCCTCTGAAGGTCCCCATTCTTCTCTAGTTTAAAACCTTGCTGTGGCACTTGCCCCTCAGGCCCATTCTGTGGACCTCTGGATCCTACCTCTGGACTACATAGAAGCCTCTGTATACCTCATGATACTTCGGCCAAATGTTTGATCCTTTCTGTGGATCTTCTTCCATTTCCTTAATGGCCTACCTCTGGACTTTTTAGAAGCCTCTATATTAAGGTGACCAGACGTCCTGCTTTTGGAAAGATTCTTTCCAAAAATTTGGACTTTTTTAAAATGCCACGGGATGTGGGACAAATTGTTAAAAATCGGGACTGTCCCTCAAAAAGCGGGACATCTGGTCATCTTATTCTATATACCTTGTTCAAACATAAACAGCATGGAAGATGATGTGGCCTGGGAACACCAAGACCCCAGTAGAGCAGAACTCAATTGCCTTTTTCCTGGTTCTTATGCTCTGGAGGGTAGTTAAAAATGGGTTGTTTTCTGATTCCATCCAGTAGTTGAGGTTCTGGGTCTACGATCCAAGGTGAAGAGTTGGTGTTGAAAGGAAAGCTCCTTCTGTTTATGGAATATTGCGGTTCATACAATCCCTGTGTTTAAACTTTATCCATAGGCAGGAAAACAACCAATTTCCTCAGAGTAGAATGAGCTGAGGTGGAGTTGATGTATACAATGAAGAATCTAGGTGGACCTGCGACTCTTGTCCAAGTGGACTAAATAGGCTGAACTGATTTAAGTGGAAAATACTGGGTTAACCACAAACACACCCTGATTAAAAAAAAAAAAAAAAAAAAAAAAAAAATATATATATATATTATTGATTTTCTTACAGAGAGGAAGGGAGAGGGATAGAGAGCTAGAAACCTCAACCAGCTGCCTCCTCTACACCCCCCACCAGGCATGTGCCTACAATGAATGTACCTGCCTTTGACCAGAATCAAACCTGGGACCTTTTAGTCCGAAGGCCGATGCTCTATCCACCGAGCCAAACCGGTTTTGGCCACACTGTGATTCTTGAGAAATGAACTTACTTTCCGTGTGGAGTCTGTCTTGTCCCTCTGCCACATATCCTCTCGGGCAGCTGTTAATGTGACCCCTTTGAATTTATGAGACTCTGTGTGAAGGATTTTTATTCTGAGAGTTTATGTCCTTGACACACACCACACACACACACACACACACACACACATTTGGAGTCAGTCGGGGTCCATAACCTGAAAAGGGGTGCATGAGAAAATAAACCCGAGATCCTGGAATGCCGTTTACAGCAATCACCAACCCAAAAGCTCTTAACTTTGATTTGTGGCCAACTTTGAAAGATGTCATTTGTTGTAAATGCAGAACACATTCGTTTCGGGGGCAGGCGGAAATGTCCCCAACTTCTGGTGGTGGCGGCGGATACATCTGAAAAATGGAATCGAGTCAATTGTGCTCCCCAGGGGGACAGGTAGAGGATTCCTGTTTCCTGCCAATTCAGTGGGAAACAATGAGGAGAGAGAAAAAAAACGCGGAGCCCTCCCTCCTCTCTCTGGCCTTAGACGTGAACTCCCGATAAGATCCCGGAAAACAAGCAGCGTTTTCACCGGGCCGTTTGCCCTCTTCAGCTGAGAAAACAGCACGGGCCCCGACTCGGAACCGGGGCCACCTCTATTGTGAGCGTGGCCAGGCTGACTTCTCGTCGCCAACCGGCAAATCGCAAAAAAAAAAATAAAAAAAAATGACTGAGATAAGGAATATAATAACACGTTCACACGCAGCCTTACATTCTTACCTCTTCTATAGGAAAGGATATCCCTGCAGGAAGGAGGAAGGTGGGGCCCCGCCCCGTGTCCCACTGCTGGGCCGGGACCGCATTGTCCGGGCCTTTTGTAGGGGACACAGGAAGAGGGAACGGAAGTTTCTACAGGAAAACAGAGAAAAGTTCAAACGTAAACAGCAACCAAAAAAATTTACCAACAGTGAACTCAGTTTCCTCCCCGAGCCTCCTGCGTCCCTGGACCTCTGGGCTGGCAGATTTTAATCTCGGGCCTGGGTTCACCTTGGTAACCTCCAGGCCTGGGTGATTGTGCTGTTTCCCCGCTTAATAAGTTAAAAGGATGTGTTTTTCTATGGCATCGGAGACACAAACAACCTCTTTCCAGAGACCGTATCCTGGCCTGGCTCGAGTCCGACTGTCTTTTCCATTTGTCATTTCTGGGGAGGGTCCGGCTTCCCTGAAGCCCCGGGTGGGACAGGGCGGCTCCCTACCAGGAGGCTCTGGACAAAAGCTGAACGTGGCTGCGTGGCCGCTTCCTGTCACAAGGCAAGGCCTTGAGTTCGCAGCTCCCCAGTTTGCGCCAGGGGTGCCCCTGGAGAAGCTCACATGTAAGGAACTCGAGGAGACCTGTGTGCCTCCCGCTCCAGTGAGGGCTGGACCTGCCCTCCTACCTCCCTGCACCCTCTCCCCACCATGGCCCCAGAATCTCTGCTGCCCGCCCCGAGGCCACAGGGCTCTCTGGTTGTAGGGCTGAGTTACAAAAACCACAGCTCTCAAGGGGAGAAGCAATCCCACTGTGAAGTCCGAAGGAAGATGAAAACAGGGAACAGCTTGGAAGGACCCTTCCCCCTCTTCCTAGTCCTTGTGCATGAAACCCATGGCTCCCCTTTGCCTCTGGCAGCAGGGATGGGCCACAAAGAACAGCATAAACGTGTCACCAGCTCCCCATGGGGACTCTGGGACGGCGTCTCCTCAAGGGCAGCCTCTGAAGTGAAAGGAGCTGCTCTCCCCTTTTCCCACTGATGCCAGCAGCCTCCCGCCTTGGCCGGGGATCTTGGAAGCCGCTTCCAGCTTCCAAAGGGCTCTAATGGGGCCGCCAGACGCCGAAGGGAGCGTCCTTACTTCCCAGACGGGGCCAGTCGCACACCGCAGGAGCAGTGATTCCAGTGAACAGACCGACTTCCTAGAAGATGCCGTTATGGGAAACTAAATCACTCCCTGCCACCCCCCCTTCCCCCCAAAATAGCTCTTAAGCCCAAGGACCTTTCAGAGCGCATCAGAAGAGAGAGTTCTGAGTGGACTGCTCGAGCTTGGTAGGTGATATCTGTTTTTGAATTGCTTTTTCCAGAACAAATGACTTCCATTATGTTCAGCCAGGGACCAATTCTTCACTCAAGTATGTAAAGCAAAACAGGGCTTGTGCTCCGGATGTGTTACTCACAGCAGAAACCTTTACCGACGGCCGCCCCCAACCGGTGATTGAAGCGTGTTATATAAAGGCCCGGGTCCAAGTAAGAAGGTGAACTTGACCTCTGGAACCAGTTTCAGATGCTGGTTAAGATGGATTCAGAATGCCTCGTCGCACGGAAGGGACAATGGAATTTTCAGAAAACAGTTGATGAGAGAACCCATTCACACCACACACATTTATGGAGCAGCTGTTGCCTACGCCCTCTCATTCATTTATTCGTGTCTTTATTCATTCATACAGGGGTGGGCAAAAGTAGGTTTATAGTTCATATGGAAAACAATACAATAATAAATAGTAATACAAGGGTAAACTCTGTGTTTCCATACAACTGTAAGCCTACCTCTGCCCACCCCATCCAATAAGGGGCCAGACATTGGGTTACATCTTATGGATAACCAAGGTGGTTATCAATACATGTCAAGGTCCTGAAAACCTTGCTGGACACTCTGTTGAAGAGCCCCACCCCTGGGCCAGGTGTGAATCTCGTGTCACTTGCTGCATTTCAATGTGTTAGTAACCCCCACAGCTGTTGCTGACATAGCCCTGAATATGATGATGAACTAGAACAAGCATGTCAAACTTGCGGCCCAAGGGCCGCATGCCTTGATTATTTGGCCCGTGCTAGCCTTTGAGTTTGGCATATTGCACTAGAAGCCAATAGTCTAGGGCAATGGTCGGCACACTAATTAGTCAACAGAGCCAAATATCAACAGTGCAATGACTGAAGTTTCTTTTGAGAGCCAAAAACAGACTTCTGCCCATGGACCACGAAGTTTCAATCGCACTGTACGTGCATGCCTGCACATGGTATTTTGTGGAAGAGCCACACTCAAGGGGCCAAAGAGCCTCATGCGGCTTGCAAGCCACAGTATACCGACCACTGATCTCAATTAGGGCCTGCTGCTCTCAATTAGGTGCTACTCACAGAGAGACAGGATGTAAGGGCTTTGAGTCTGAGGCTGACCTGAGCCTAAAGGCCTGCATGGACCCCAGGATGCCCTGAGTTCCCACCGAAGGGAAGCAGCAGGAGGCAGAAGGGACCCTTCGATCCAGGCTGGATGTGAGATGGGGCTGGGACAAGCAATAGGGTTATGTTCAGGATGACGAACCAGGCCAGGGACTGCCTGGGATCTGGGTGCTCTGTCTCCCAGCTGGCCCTGTGCGGGTGTAGCTGCCTGTGGAAAGGGGCCTGACACACTCCGAGACCAGCAGGTGCCTGAGCAGGGGGTGTTGGGTGAGCAGGATCACTCCGTTCTGAGCTTCCACCTCAATGCTGGAGCTGCTTGTCACATACTGAGATCCTGTTTAGGACTGTCCCCACGTAGACTCTAGGACCTTGACTCCCAACTTTCTTCCCTTCTCTACCTTCCCAGAAACTGAGTTCTGAATCTTGGGTCCTTGTTGGCCAATTCCTGGTGAGCAGACACCCAGCTTGGTCTCCCCTGGACTCTAATGTTTTGTGTTTGCCTCCTCCCCACTCTTCATTTGTTCATTCATCATTCAAACAGTCATTCAGTAACTATGGATTAGGTACCTGTCATGGCCAGGCACTCTGCAGGTGCTGGGGATATAACAGTGAGCAAGATGGACATGGCCTTGCCCGTAAGGGGCTAATAATTTGGCCAAATAACAGAAAGGTATCAAATTGGTCTTGAAATTTCTTATTAAATAATCATGCTTAAATATAATATTTTAGAAGCCTGTGTTCTAGATTGGGATGTTAGACTTTTTTTCCAGTTTTAATAAATTGTCCAAATTATTTATAATGTTATATGCTTGTTATATTCTAATTTTATTAATATTTTATGTCTAATTGGGCTGTTATAATTTTATTAATATTTTTATATGTAATTATTAAGAAAAACGTTCAACATTTTTAGTTAAAAATCCATAGGCCCCGAATAGCAACCCTATCCAACAGATTAAGGCTTCCTGAGGATAAGAGAGATTCAAGGCATGGTCTCCTCCTGGTGGGAGGTGGGAGGGGACCTAAATTAACACTGACAGTAGCATTTCTAGAGGGAGGGTTGCCCTGTTTCAGGCACCGTGCTAAGCAAGTTGTATGGATTCTCTCATGTATCACAACCCAAGAGTTGATTACTAATATTATCCTCAATTCACAGATAAGGAAACTAAGACTCAGTGAGGTTAAATAACATGTTTTAGAGAGGAAAAAAAAACAAAAGAAAACCTTTACATGTTTGAATCTGCAACTTATTTGGCTTTGCTACACCTAAGTGCAAAGTGGTAAAGAAAATATTTAATTGCCATGGCATGGACCCTGACCAATCAGAAGAAACGCCAGGCTGAGGAGCAGAGACAGGCCTGAGGGTCAGGGTCACTGGGGGGCGGGGCAGGGAAGTCTGAGGGGCTGGGATAGCCAAGTCATGGATGGGGTTGCATCTGTTCATGGGCGATTATGGGAGTGTTTCAATATTCTAACAACACAGACAGCTGTACCTTTAGAGCCCTGCCCAGGTGAAGTGGGACCTTGTGTGGGTCACTGGGTGACTACTGGGGCAGTTGTGTTTATCTGCAAATTGGAGAGTTACTAAGAGTCAGATTGACTTTTGCAGTCTTAGTGTAAGGGATATGCTGAGATGGTGAGCATAATTTTATACAAACTTTTAGGTTACCAAAAGCTTTCTTTCCTGATTCTAGACCACAGTGCCCAAACCAGAAGTCTATGGGCTGAATTCAGCCTGCAGATATTTTATTTAAAACATACAGTGATTTCTCACTTTAAATAGCAAGAGCTAACATTTCTGTAGCACTCTAGGTAGAGACATGCATATGCTTTTCATAGGTTAACTCAATCTACATCAAACCTGAAAGGTAGGTACTATTATTACCATACCCGTTTTACAGATACAGAAACTAAGGTACAGGCAGGTTGGGTAACTTGCCTAGAGTGGCACAGTTAATTAATAAGTGGCAGAGGTGGAATCTGAACACAAGCCGTCTGACTCCAGAGTGCAAGTTCTTGATCGCTATGCCCCTCTGCCTGTCTGGTATGTCTGAATCATGTGCCGATATTTGAAAATCGAGAGCGGCAAGATAAGGACCCAGACTTACAGCTTGTCAGAATGAAAATCAGCAGTTATAACAGCCCCAAGTTTACACTCCTTCAAGGTAAAAGTCAGCCCCCTTGACTAGGGGATGTGTTACCTGGTTTTCCCCAGGTCCCGCCATTCCCCGCCGCCTTCCAACATGGAGGCTGACAGCCATTGTCCATGTGGCACCAGGCTAGCACTGCTGTTTCCTTACACATGGCCCTCTTCTCTCATTTGTGACCTGCCTGGCCCCTGTAGACATTTGTGACCCCCAATTAGACTCCTCCTAAAGACAAGATGCCCTGGCTGGTGTGCTCAGTGGTTAGATCATCAACCCACACTCTGAGGGGTCGCAGGTTCCATTCCCGGTCAAGGACATGTACCCGGGGTTGCAATTTCAATCCCTGGCCCTGGTCTAGGGCTGTGTGGGAAGCAACCAATTGATGTGTCTCTCTCACATTGATGTTTCTCTTTCTCTCTCTCCCTCCTTTCCACTCTCTCTAAAAAAAAAAATGGAGAAAATATTCTGGGGTGAAGATTAACAACAAAATAATCCTTATAATAAAAGCCCAGTGACCGAATGGAGGCACAACTAGAACGATTGGTCAACCAGTCGCTATGACACACGCGCACTGACCACCAGGGGGAAGATGCTCAACTTGGGAGCTGCCCCCTGGTGGTCAGTGCGCTCCCACAATGGGAACACTGCTCAGCTGACGGATGAGCAGCTGCTCCCACAGTGGTCCAACCTCCGCAGGCCACACTCCACACCAGCGCACGAATCCCATGCACAGGGACTCTAGTAATAATAATAAAGACAAGATACTCTTTTGCTATAACTGTATAACACAATATGAGGATGTGCAGAAGTATGTGAGGAGCTCTCTTCTCTTACGAATTAGTAGTGAGGAGAGAAACAAAGCAATGATGGGGAAATTCAAAGCAACTCCTGGAGAAAGATTGTCACATTGGGAAGAAAATCCTTGATCTCCTCAACCCAAATCATATTAAGACCTAAATTTTCTAAGTAAAAGCAAAACAAAATAATCTGATTACTAAACTAAATTCCCTACACCTACAAATAAATTTCTATAAAAGTCCAATGTTATAAAAACTATTACTATAAATCAATATAATTATCCTTTAAAACTCCTCTAATGGAATTTTCACATACAGATGCAAACCATCACCTTCTAAGGAGCCTCCTTGGAAAATATGCACTTTTTCCCATGATGCCTCTGCAAGAAACATTTTGGGACTCCCAGTGGGGACTAATCTTCAAAGCAATTTATAAGCCATGGAGTAAAATTTAATCTTCTTATTTTATATTAACTTCTTATTTTTGATCCAAAACAGTAACATCCACCTTTTCACCATTATTCAAATAATATTCTTGTTCCAAATTAAAATCCATTAAAGGATGAATATATGTTCATACTGAGAATAAAATAATTAGCTATAATGTTGGAAGGCAATTAGTGTCCCTAGGTATATTAGTGACAGGGACATCATGGATATGGAACATAGCCTCTCTAGGTGACCTCCTTGAGTGGGCCATCATTTAAAAAAATATATATTTGAATTGATTTCAAAGAGAAAGGGAGAGGGAGAGAGAGAGAGAAACATCAATGATAAGAGAGAAACATTGATCGTCTGCCTCCTGTTCACCCCACACTGAGGATTGAGCCTGAAATCTGGGCATGTACCCTGAACAGGAATCTAACCATGACCTCCTGGTTTATAGGTTGATGCTCAACCACTGTGCAAACCAGCCAGGCAGGCCATTATTTTTTTAAAATATATGTTGATGTGTTTAAGGAATTGGATAAGAGAAAAGTAAATATATAATTCTATCTTTTAATGTGTATATATAGTTACAAATAGAAAGAATGTACACAGCAACATATACACAGAATAAATGATCATTATTTCTGGGAAGCACAATTACACATGATTTTTATTTTCTTTGTTATATCCATTTGAAATAACTCAATGCTGATGGCACTGTGTTCAATGTTAGAAATACAGTATAAAAATTTCTTTTTAGCTTTGTACAATATTACAGTGAGAATATATCTATACTAACAAAAGCCTATGTAGTTCTTGCACCCTAGTGTGATGCCCTTATGTCATCACAAAATGGCCATCACAAGATGGCTGCCACAAAATGGCTGTCACAAGATGGCCAGCAGGGGAGGGCAGTTGTGGGCTATCAGGGCAGCAGGGGAAGGCAGTTGGGGACCATCAGGCCAGCAGGGGAGTGGTTAGGGGTGATCAGGCTGGCAGGCAGAAGCGGTTAGGGGCAATCAAGCAGGCAAGCAGGCAAGTGTTAGGAGCCAGCAGTCCCAGATTGTGAGAGGGATGTCCGACTGCCAGTGCAGGATCAGGCCCTAACCGGCAGTCAGACATCCCCTGAGGGCTTCCGAATTGGAGAGTGTGCTGGCTGGGCTGAAGAACACCACCACCCCCATGCATGAATTTCATGCACTGGGCCTCTAGTGTTTTTACAATGACAGAAAGATCACAGCAGACTGAACTCTGCTTTCTGCTTGAAACAAAGGAAATTCTCTTTCTCATGGGGCAGCCTCAGTGGAGTGGAAATGGTGTCCAGTGGGTTTCTGTGGAATGGGACTGAGATTGCTCCCCACTTCCTCTTGGCCTATGTGTGGCATCCAGAGGATATACAAGTTCCTTAGGATACACTTCGAGACCACTGAGAATGCCAGCTTGTGAGCCTGTCACAGCAAGCTAGGAGGTGGCCTTCCAGCCAAGGCTGGCGGGTGGAGCTGATCCTCCGAAATCCCAGACAGGGAGACCATCCCTGGGCTCTCCAAGGCCCAGGTGGGAGGGGGCCTCATCAGCCCAGGGCAGCACGCCTGGGCCCTGCCCAATGCGGAGGACCCCTGAGCCACCCTCCCTGCAGCCAGGCACACCTCTGGAAGGAGGACTGCGAGAACGTGCTTGAGAGGGAAGGAAACAATCCTGGTAGGAAGTTTCAACCATGCATCAACTGATTATTTGGGGAAAATAGCTTGTTTTAAACTGGAAAAGGCTGTTACCTTCCACTGGCAAGTTTTAAGGGCTGGTTTTTACCCCCACCATTAGCAAGAGAGGGGGCAGAAGAAACCAGTTACCAAAAAATTTAAACTACCCTTGAAAACACCTGAGCGGTAGTGTATCTTTCCACCCTGCTGGGCAAATATGCAATTATTAGTCCCTAGTGCCCAGAGTGCATTTAATCAGAGCACCCAACACCCAACACAGACTGGCAGGCAGCCCTCGGGGGCAGCCTCCAGGAGTAAGTGATGTGTCAGCAGGGGCTTGGAGGAGGGGCCAGGTGAGCTGGGGAGAGCACAGGGCCCAGGAGAAGGAGCTGGTCCTCTGGAGGATCCAGAAGGTGGGTGGACAGGTGGGCAGAGGCCAGTCTAAGAATAAGTCAAGATAGGAACAGCAAGCACTAGAAGTCAATGTGGGCATCCACAGCTAAGACAGCTAGGACGAGCAGAGACCACCTCTGCTGCCGCCTGTACCTGCTAAAGCCTATCAGCTTTCAGGGATTCCTGTGCCCTTACAATCTCTCCAAACTTCTGAAGGGCTGGCACTGAACAAGGCTCCCCTTCTAGAGGGGCTGAGCCAGAAGCAAAAGGGCCAAGGAGACAGTGAGAGACAAGAGGATGCGGGCTCCTGGCTTACTCTGGGTATGTCTCATATACCACGTGTGGATTTCTCCTGGGCATCGGGCACGTGATGGCATCACTGAGAACTCTCCTGGTTGGTGGAGGGTCCAGAATGACAGCAAGAGCAGACAGAAGCGGGCAGTCTTCCTCTCTGAGGCCAGCATCTGCTAAAAACCACCAGCACACCCAAACCCTGGGTGGAGCCAGCAGTGACGGCTAGAGCAGAAGGTATGGACAAAAATGGGGCGTTCTATGGAAAGTAACATCACAGGGTGATCTGATCATAAATTCCTGAATGTGCGGGTCATGGTGGATAGTCACACCCCAGACCCATTATTTCTCTAGTGAGAGGTTTTTGGTGAAATAATTCTGTGTGTGTGTGTGTGTGTGTGTGTGTGCACGTGTGTGCGTGTGTGTGTGTGTGTGAAATAATTCTTTATGGTCATATTGTGTCTAACAGATTGGCTTACTATCTTTCCAAGGCATAATAGAGATGTATTGCCTTAAAAACTACCATGACAACAAAGCACTATTTTATTAAATGGCTGAAATAGAACCCAGTGAGATGAGATTTTGCTGTCAAATCTAGCTGTGGCCTGGGAGCCCAAAAGGCTCCCAAGGGACCAGAAGATGGAGTGGAATCTCCTTTCCTATTAAGGAGACTCGTGGAAATAAGGCAGCTGCAGCCAGCCCTAGAAACAGAGCCCTATGCTGTGATTGTGTAGGTCAGGAATCCAAAGAAGGAAACCTGCCTGAGAAAGGGCGTGGCTCCAAAGACTGGCTGTGATGTTACTTTCCATAGTCACTACCTTTGGATAAAGAAGAAAGAGGCTGCAGGTGCAAGAGGTCCTTGAAGTGTGAAAACATTGGCCTGAGAGGCAGGAGAACTGGGTTCCTATTAAGGATGTACCATTTCCTGCATGGACTTGGCCAAGTCTCTTAGCCTATGTGTGTCTCTGTCTGTTCATGTTTCTAAGGAGAGGACTACATGAGCCTCCAGTCCTCTGCAGTAGATTGTTTATAAGGATGGCCACAATTTCTCCCACTCCTGCATGTTTGCTTCCTCTGCAATGAAATTTTGCTTTTTCTCCTGTCAAGAGAGAGCATCTATTTCTTCTCCTCTGGAATCTGGGCTAGCTCTGTGACTTACTTGACTAGCAGAATGTAGAAGTGACATTGGGTATGTCTAAGTGTTAAGATGTGTTACACTGTCATTCTCGTGGAATGATGCTGTGGCCATGTGAACAAGCTAGCCTAGTCATTCTCATTGCAGAAGAAAGATTGTGTGTGAGAGAGGCTCAGCCAGGAGCAAGCACCAACAATCAGATTTGGGCATGAAGCCGTTTTGAACCATCCAACCCCAGTTAAGTTGCCAGATGAGCTCAGTCACAAAAGTATCCCAGACAAGACCAGCAGAGGAACCGCTCTGCTGAGCCCAGCCAATATTGCTAACCCACAGAATCATGAACAAATAGAAATACTTGAATCCAGTAAATGATATTTTGTTACATAGGAGTAGATAGCTGAGCAGAATCCAATTTTATTGCTCTGAAAAAGGATTCAGACTATAAGGTCTTTTACTTGTGTGCTAGTGTTTGCTGCAGAGAACTCAAAGGTTATATATTTTATTTCCTCCCATCCTCCCCCAGCTGTTGGCTCTGCAGTCCTTCTCTTTCCCACACTGTTGTTTATGGACCTACTAGACCTTAAACTCTTTGCCACCTTTTCTTAAGACTTGGCTTGGAGGATACTGAGCAAGATAGTAAGTGGCTTGTGACTCAGTGGTCCTTCCTTCTGAACAACAGTTCCCCCTCTTTGCTGGTTCCAGGGGATATTTATTCATTCTTTCTGGTGATACTGTGTGAGCAGCTGCCATGTTCCAGGCCCAGCTGAGGAAGCGATGTGGTGAAGGTAGGTCTGGCCGTGGAGCAGATGGGTGATAGGATCCAAGTGGTCTGCCTGGAGAGGGGCTCACCCATCACCCCTTCTCAGCAGCTTTGCTGTAGCATCTCCTGCATCTACCTCAGCAATCACTCTGTCCTAAAGGCAGTTTCAGAGTTGGGGGAACTTTTAAGGCCCAATTAGTTCAACGTATTTAAAAATTATGCAGATGAAGAAACTTAAGGCCTGAGATGTTAAGGAACAGAAGGAGCTTACGGTAAAATTAGGCCTAAAATCCAGGCCTCTTAGCTCCAGATACAGAGCCCTTTATATTACATTCAAGGTCCTCTCCAGGTTCCACAGCCTCCTTCCTCCTGATTTCTGAGTTCACTCATCCTCTCAGCATTGTGTTTCAGTGTTTCAGGCACAATAGATTCCTCCTCTGGCTCAAGATTCAGACATTACCTGTGGACTCTTTCCTCAGATACATTCTAACCACCAAATGATAATGGTAATAATATTGTAATAACAACATACATTCAAAAATGTATTTATGGAGCTCCTAATATGTGCCAGACACTGCCCCAGTTTGGGAATTACAGTGAAAAAAGAGAAACAAGAACTTGACCTGTAGGGACATTTATATTCTTGAGGGAGTTATGGCAGAGAATACACAAGAAAACAAATAAGAGAACGAGAGACTGGTGTCTTACAAACTCAACAGGAAAATGTGATAGTGGTGACTAAGATGGGAGGATGGATGATCAGGCAAGGCCTCTTAACATGACATTTGAGCTGATTCCCAATGGGAGAGGAGCCAATAGCTCTTCGGGAAATGAAGAGAGCAAAGGTCCTGTGGTTGGGACCAACTTACCTTATTTGAGAAAACAGAGGAGAGGCATGTGTCTCTTAGAAGGAGCAGTGAAGAGAGAAGAAAGAGACAGATAAGGAAGAGAGGCAGAGGCCAGGGCATGCAGGGCCTTGTAGGTCATGATAAGGAGTCAGGGATCCATATACTTGAGTGGCTATGTTCTAAGTCATATGACACAATTTACATTTTTAAAAGATCTATCTGACTGCTTGGATGCGGGTCAAAAGGGGGAATTGGAAAGATGGTTTATTGAATGCTAAATGTGTGGAGTATTTTGTGTAGTTTAGCCCTAATCCTCCCAACTCTTCAAAGTAGATTTTATTTTGCCCATTCTATGGATGCAGAAATAGAGACTGAAAGGATAAAGGAACGTGCCCAAAGTCATAGAACTAAATTTGAACCTAGGGTCATATAATTCCACTGTAGCACATGGCCTTACTAAGATGGTGGTTCCACCCCTGTGCTAATACATTATCACCGTGTATTGAAGGGTGAAATTTTAGAGCTGGAAGCTACAGATTGGAAGTTCCTTGAAGGCAGGAATCATCTTGCCATTTAGTTATGTCATAGTCCCTGACATATCTGATGAATGAATGAATGAATGAATGAATGGGTGGGTGGATGGATGAATGTTTTTTTTAATCACCTGCCATCTCAGGCCTATGATTTTCAAGATAGGAGATTTTCTTTCCCAAAGAGAGAGAGAGGGAGAGAGAGAGAGAGAGAGAGAGAGAGAGAGAGAGAGAGAGAGAGAGAGAGAGAAACATCAATGATGAGAAGATGAGAATCACTGATCGGCTGCCTCCTGCACACCCCACACTGGGGATTGAGCCTGCAACCCAGGCATGTGCCCTGACCAGGAATAGGACAGTGACTTCCTGTTTCATAGGTTGACATTCAACCACTGAGCCTCTCTGGCTGGGCTGATGCTAGTTCAATAGCATGATAGCACCCCAGCTTCCTTTATCTTCAAACCACGTTCATGGTTCCTGAAAGCAGCCTTCAGAAAGGAGTTTCTCTTCTCCTTCACCTTGGTTGCACCCATAGCCTCATAGGCCCTATGAGTGTGTGTATCCCACTTATGACAGAGTTTGACTTAGACCAGCAGCTGGTCAAGACAGTGTCTCAGTTGTATTCATCCTGGAAATTACAGCAGTGACTCACAGTTTTGGACACTCTGTCACCATATTGCCATCTCCCTTCCTTTCTAACGGTACAATGTGGATTTGGAATGAATGTATGGATACAAAGTATTAATGAATTTTAATAAATTTTGAATTAAAAAAATCTAAATTTTGAATCAGGTTTTTAAAAAAATTTTCAGTTACAGCTGACATATAATATAGGGTTGAGCGAAAGTCCATTTACAGTTGTGAGTATGCAGACCAGAGTTTATTATTATTTTACTTATTAGGTATTGTATTATTTATTTGTATGACTACTGTAAACCTACTTTTGTCCATCCCTTATTATATGGTTTCAGGTGTGGAGCATAGTGGTTAGACATTTATGTAACTTCTGAAGTGATCCCATCATAGATCTAGTGCCTACCTGGCAGTATTATTATTTACAGTACTAGAGGTCTGGTGCATGAAATTCGTGCATAGGGGTGTGTGTGTCCCTCAGCCCAGCCTGCACTCTCTCCAATCTGGGACCCCTCGAGGTATGTATGACTGCCCATTTAGGCCTGATCCTGGTAGGATTGGGCTTAAAAGGGGCAGTGACATTCCTCTTACAATCTAGGGCTGCTGGCTCCCAACTGCTCACCCACCTGCCTTCCTGATTGCCCCTAACTGCTTCTGCCTGCCAGCCTGATCACTCCCTAACCTCTACCCTGCCAGCCTGATTGCCCCTAAATGCCCACCCCTGCAGGCCTGGTCACCCCTAATTTCCCTCCCCTGCAGGCCTGGGCTCTCCTAACTGCCCTCCCCTGCAGGCCTGATCTCCCACAATTGCCCTCCCCTGCTGGCCATCTTGTGGTGGCCATCTTGTGTCTACATGGGGGCAACCATCTTTGATCACATGGGGGCAGCCATCTTATGTGTTGGAATGATGGTCAATTTGCATATCACTCTTTTATTAGATAGTATTATTGACTATATCCCTATACTATACTTTATGTCCCTGTGACTGCTTTGTAAGGGCCAATTTGTACTTCTTACAAATGTACTTCTTAATCCTTCACTGGAATCAGCTTTAATTCCTTCCATACATCATTGGTTATTCACATCGCCTCCTAGTGATTGTTCGCATGTTTCAGTTAGTACTATACAACATCATTTCCAAAATTTTATTTCTATAATTCCCTTTATTATCAATGAACTGATAGATTCAACAACAAAAATTAGCACTTTTTTTTTTTGGCAGGCATTAGGATTTAGATAAGGGATGGGTGGGAGAGTGATAGGTATATCAATAACACTAGGTGGTAAGGTTCAAACACTATGCAAAGGAGTGTGCAAGAGAAATGAGCCATGCACTTTATCTGTTGTGAGTATGCTGCATCTTGGAAGACTGCTTGGAGGAGGTGGAGTTTGAACTGAGTCTAAAGGATGAATAAGGTATTTATGAGGGCTGCATGAGGAGAGAGGTTGCCTGGGTAGAGTTTTGGAGAAATACACGTTCCTGGGCTCAACCTCAGAAGCTTGGGAGTGAGTCTTGGTACGTGTGGTTGTGATGTGAAACTAGGGCTAGGAACCATCAGAGACAAAGGCTCAGGCTTGTTCAGAGACCAGAGAAAGGCCTGAAGGGCTGTCTGAGGGACTAAGATAGGGGTGTCGAACTCAATCAGAGAAGGGGCCAAAATCTAAAATCCAGCCTAAATCTCGGGCCGAATGGTTTACTGAACAGTCAGAAACTGTCATTGTGATGGAAACGCAGCGGAGTGCAGTGATGACAGCGCGGTGCGGGCCACATTGCAAGGCCTGGCGGGACGGATTTGGCCCGCGGGCCTTGTGTTTGACACATGTGGACTAAGACAAAGCAAGCCAGTTATTTTGCACTTCATCAGAAGACCAAGCAAGAGGAATTAAGTAAAGCACAATGCCTTGATTTCCTGTGAAGATAACGTTCCTGGATGTTACATTTGTTAGACACCGAGGACTTTCTTTAGAATAAGAAAGAAATGCAATTTAAATCAAACTGGAAAACAAGCCAGAATCTCACTTGTCTCCAATGGCCTATGCCAGGGTTGACATGCTTTGTCTGTAAAGAGCCAAAAAGGAAATATTTCAGCTTTACAGACCATACTGTCTCTGACTTAACTATTCAGCCATGTTCCTGTAGTGAAAAAGCAGCGTTAGTCAGTGTATGAGTGAGTGCTGTGTGCCTCTAAAGTGTTAGTTATGAACACAAATTTGAATTTCCTGTAACTTTTACATGTTACAAAATATTATTTTTTCCTTTTATTTGTTTTCAACCATTTAAAAATGTAACTTCTTATTGTTCACAATAACCAAGAGGTGGAAGCCACCTAGATGTCCATCAACAGATGAATGCTTAAAAGAAGTTATGGTATGTACAGATAATGGAACATTATTCACCCTGCAAAGGAAGGAAATCCTGTCACATGATGCAACCCGGGTCTACCTTGAGGACATTATGCTAAGTGAAATAAGCCAAAACTCATGATTCTGTATGATTCCATTTTATGTGCGGTATCTAAATAGTCAAATTCACAAAAACAAAAAGTAGAAGAGTGCTTAAAAGGGTGAAAGGTAAGTTGTGTTTAAGGGGTACAGAATTTCAGTTTTGCAAGCCAAAAAAGTTGTCACTATACTTAACATGCTATGGTACCATATACTAGTAGTTATAAAGATTAAGATGGTAAATTTTATGTTATGTTTTTTTTTTTTACCACAATTATATTTTTTAAGAAAGGAAAAATCAATTATTCTTCACTTGAAAGTCACCTAGAAACAGGCAGCTCGCCCTGTGGGCTGTAGTTTGCCAACCCTTGCCCCTGGATGGCCAGTCTAAGAGACAAAGGGATGGTCCAAATTAATACTTCTCACATGTGCCCACGAAAGACCTCTAACAACACAAAAGGGAGAATGCAGGCTCCCCCGGCATTTGCCTGCAAATCTATAAATTTCTTTTAAATACTCTTTCAAAAGAAGGTCATGAATGTTTTTGAATCCTAGTCTATAACATATTGTTTTAATGTAAAATTGGCATTCACAGTAAAAATCAGTAAAACCTGATGCTCACTCGGGCTCATAAGAGGGCCAGTGACTGAGTCAAGGTCACATAACTAGAACAAGTCAGTATGGGACTGGATCCCAAAATTCCCGCTTTCAAATGTGTGCTTTCCACCAGAATGGGCTGCCTTCCCATCAGGCTTTGGCCACCCATTCCCAGCCCTAACCCATATTCCCTCAATATTTGAGCAGTCCTCAAAATCATGATGGCTCACCACTTTTGAATTTCTACCAAAACTCATCAATTCATAAACTTAATACCATTAAGTTGTTAGTTTCATATATTATTTTTTTTGCTGTGTTCCAGAATAATTTGATATATCCTAAAACTCAGTTTTTTTCTTCTGCCCTATCTAATCATGTTTCCTCATTCATCTGTATTTTTTTTTTAAACCTTTCATAGCATCCCATTCTGTTCTACATTGTGTAATGTTTAAGTCTGAGGGACCTGAGATTTTTTTTTTTTTTGTATACCCAGCATCCATTTCCTCTTGTATTATTTGTTCAGAATTCTCTCTCCCCGCTGTGCTTTCCCCTGTCCCATTGAACTTTAGACTTGGCCATATAACTTACCGACCCCAATAGATTGTAGCCAAGGTGAATGTGTGCTGGTCCTAAGCAGAGGTTTTGAGAGGCATCATCCGACTCCACTCCTGGAGAACTACCTGCCCCAAGTCCAGCCTGTTCCTTCAGCCTGGGTCCCAGATTGAGAAGACATATGAGGCAGACCTGAATCCAGCCAGCCCAGACCTACTTGTAAGCCACTGAGTGGTGGGTTGTTTGTGACATAGTGTTATCCCAGCAAATGCTAATACGCCCCTTCTTTGGGAACCAGGACTTTGATTTTCTTCTGGAGACCCAGCCCTCCTCCACTCTCCATCCATGGAGTTTAGTTGGGCTGACGATCCTCCACTCTGCCCCAAGCACCCTCCAACACACCATACTAACTCCAATCTCCGGTACGATCTCTGCTGTTCTTATCAAAGCTGAGAGAGCTTGGCCAGCAGAAATGAATGACCCTAGGCCCTGTCATTGTAGAGGCCTCCTAAAGAAATCTTACTAATAAGCCATACAATCCCAATTCCTGTCTGTTTCACAACAAAGCCCTAGGAAGAGGAGTGTGGAGATACAATATAAAATGCCACGCCTCTTGGCTGCTTTTTGATATTGGGAAGGAAGTCATGAAAAGTAATTAGCAGTTGCTATGGACTGAATGAGGTGTCTCCCCAAAATTCATGATGAAGTCCTAACCCCCAATGTGATGGTATTAGGAGGTGGGGACTTGGGGAGGCCATTTGGTTTCGATGAGGTCATGAGGGTGGGGCTACCATAATGAGATTAGTGCCCTTTATAAGTGCACCTCCTCTCTGTTCACCCACATGTGCACACTGAGGAAAGAACATGTGAGGACTATTGAGATGTGGCCATCTACAAGCCAGGAAGAGGGTCTTCACCAAGAATCCAATTTGCTGGCATCTTGATCTTGGGCTTTTCAGCATCCAGAACTGTGAGAAATGTCTCTCATTTAAGCCACCCATCCTATGGTATTCATTATAGCAGCCCACGCTAAGGTAGCATTTTCCCTAAGAATACAAAGGACAGAAGCTGTGGATACCTAAAAGTAAAAGTGATTCCATGCCTTTAGGAAGAATAAAGTCAGCTCTGATGAAGGACGGGTGTGAACATTCTAAAACAAAGATTTTCAACCTTTTTCATCTCGTGGCACACATAATATAATTACCAAAATTCTTTGATTCATCAAAAAGTATATATTTTTGCCAATTTTACAAAGAAATAGGTATAACTTTCATTCATTCATACCAGGTGTTGGCTATTGTCATTTTTGTATTTGACAACCTAAGGAAAAATAGGTCAGTGCCCCTGACTGAATAGTCAGGTATTGCATGTTTTAAAAATTCTTGTGGCGCACCAGTGAGCCATGTTGACAATCGCTGATTTAAAAAAAAAACAGAAAAACTTTTCTTCGTTTGGTCTGGGAAATGCTAAGGCATAAGTGTTTCTTTCAGAAGTACTTTAGACAAGGAGGCATTTCCTCAAAAACAATTAAACAGCCTGATAAAAACACACACACATACCCTGTATATCTTACATATTACTATTCCACAAAGATTTGTTGTAAAAAAAAATACAATAAAAAGCATGAAAGCCACTGGTTGGAAATAGACTTAGGTTTGGGTTGTCATGTACTATAAATAAATAAATAAATAAATAAATAAATAAAGCAACATGGTGTTCTTATTTGTGTGTGTGAGATTTTATTTCTCCCGGATAAGGATAATAAATACATTCTCCCAGCCCACAGCCAGCTGCATGGTAACCAAGGACACGGAGTGAACTCTGCTGAGTGACAGGAGAAGCCTAGTAGGGATTAAAACGATAATCCCTAAAGTGGAAAATTAGCTGTGAAAAATCGGGGGTGGGGGGGCGCGATCCACAGCCCTCTTCCCCATACCTCCTCCTTGGTGCTCTGCCCTCCTGCCTTGCCCTACCCCATGCCCTTCTCGGAGGTCTGGTCGCACCTCTCAGGGAACATCCATCCACACCAGCAGGAAGCAAATGTGAACCAGCAGGTGCTCTGACTGACAGGAGCGTAGGGTGAGGGCCGGTTAGATGAGACCAGATACAAAATACAACCCTGGCCTTTAGAGGCCCACGGTAGGCAAACAAACACTCTCTCTCTCTCTCTCTCTCTCTCTCTCTCTCTCTCTCTCTCTCTCTCTCTCTCTCTCTCTCTCTCTCTCTCTGAAAGATCACAAAGACAAACAAATAAGTGGAGGAAGTAAATGAGCCGGGGCTGGAAATGTCCCCAGACCCACGCCATCAGAGGGAACTCTGGCCGTTGAGGCCAGGCGGCCAGTGTTTTCGCGAGGCCCCATGGCCCACGTGCTGCTGGGGGCACGCTCCGGGTTGAGAACCTTTGGTCCGAGCTGCCAAGGAGCGGAGGCTTGGAAATGGAGGGCTCTGGAAGGTAGGTGACCAGTTGGGGGTTGGAGCCCAGGGCTGGGGGGTTAGGGAGTTAAGCCCTCCTCCCCTTCTTCTCAGCCTCAGGGCCCTGGGCAAGCTCGCCTGCCTGTCCGAGCTGGGCCTGAGCCCTGCGGGGCGGGGCGCCCGTGAAGGACACTGCGATGTGAGGTCCCGTTTGAGATCACTGAGCCTCCCTCTTTGGCCTCGATCACTCGGCCCCCGTGGGTCGCCGGTCGTTTCCCTCCGAAGCTCCCTAGCAGGCGGGACAGGCGGGAAGGGGTTGGCCCCTGGTGTAGGCCACAGCGAACGGCCAGAAAGGTCTCTTCCAGGAGAATCCTGGCTTCCAGTGTATGGCTTCGCATCCTTTTCCCCAACGTGGGCCCCCTACTCTCAGCGCTGGCTTAAAACACACACACACACACACCACACACAAAAACAAAATAAAAAACCCAGACAGAAACCATGTCTCCTTTTCTGCACACCCAACATCTTCTCATCCTAAGCAATCACCCCCCCCCCCCCACGATAAAAGCAGCCTTTCCCCCAGAGCAACCAAACCCTGAACCCACTCCCCAAACTCCCCCCCCCCCCTCCCCTGCCAAACTCTTTCATCCCAGAAAACAGTGAGTCCAGCGGCCTCCTCACTCGGGGCCTCCCCACTCAGGCCAACCGGGCAGGGCTCGACCCCACCGCGGCGCCCAGCGCGGTGCCCAGCGCGGGGACTCCTGGGGGAGAAGAGGGATCCCCGGTTCCGCCTCCACCGAGGGGTCAGCGCCCGAGCGCGTCGTGGGGGCGGCTTCCCTTAGGTTTCTGGGCGAGTGGCACCCTCCATCCCTCCCGCCCCCCGTGGGGAGGGGCTGCGGCCGCCCGGAGAGCCTCGCAGGGTCTGGTGGTGGCTCCTCCCCTGGGGTGGCCGAGCAGGAAGCGGGGCGCGCGGCGGGCGGGGGCGCGCGGGGCGGGCGGGGGCGCGCGGGGCGGGCGGGGGCGC
Source organism: Pipistrellus kuhlii (assembly GCF_014108245.1). Lineage (NCBI taxonomy): Eukaryota > Metazoa > Chordata > Mammalia > Chiroptera > Vespertilionidae > Pipistrellus > Pipistrellus kuhlii. The sequence goes on along the minus strand of NW_023425529.1, from coordinate 13,890,744 downwards.
GCGGGGCGGGGAGCGGGGGCGCGCGGGGCCGCGGCGGCGGGGGATGCGCGGGCCTGGGCGGCCGGACCCGGCGCACAGCCGCGGCCGGGGCGCGCGGCGCGGGGCGGAAAAGCCTGTTTACACAGACTGCACACCGCCTGGGGAATAATGCAGCAAAGGAAGTGAGCCGGCTCGGCCTGACTGCTCCAACTTCCTGCTCTCACACACACACACACCAGCGGGGAAAGAGAAAAAAAAAAAAAGAGGAGCGAGAGAAAGAAAAAAAAAAAACGGGGGGGAAAAATCAGGATCTCATTACAAGAGCCACAGACCGTCTGCAGACGCCTGTCAGCATGGAAAGTCGGGGGCTTTCGCCCGGTTCCTCCTAGAAATCCGCCTCCCCCCCTCCCCGAAGAAGAAGGATCTCGGAGGCTCCCCCACATCTGGGTAAGGGAGCCGGGCTTCTGCCTGTTGCTGGGACAGTTGCAAAGTTTCCTTGGGGGCGTTTTGTTGTGGGTTTGTTTTTTTTTCCTTCTTTCTTTTCTTTGCAGTAAGTGGGGGTTGGGCGGTGGGCGCCTCGGGATGAGCTGCGGGGCCGGGGCCGGGGTTGGGGGGAGGCCGCGGGGAGGGGGCGCCGCCGGGATGCCCGGGTGCCCGCGCCGCCGCCGCCGCCCACCCGGCGGGAGCCCCGGGCCAGTCCGCGCGCGGGGCCGGGGGCTGCGGGGACCTTGCCCCGGCGGTACCCGGCCCCGGGGCTGCGCCCGGAGCCCAGAGCAGGGGCGCGCGGGGGATTGCAGGGGACACGGTGAGGTCGGGGGTGGGGGGGCCTTAGGAGGGACGATGACTGGAGCCGGCTGCGCGCCTGGAGGCTGGACCACCGCTGGCCCGCCAGCTGGGGCGCCCCTGGGGGTGGCGGCGGCGCTGATGCTCGGGTTCTGGGAGGGAGACGGGCGTGGGGAGGCCGGCGGAGGGTGCGCGGAGCGGAGCGGGGACGCGGGGCTGGAGGCCGCGTCCTCCCGATCGGCTGGTGACCCCCCGGCGGGTCACCGCACCCCGGGGCGCACGCCCAGCCGGACCTTTAAAAGCCGGCGGATCGGCCTTGGCTGGACGCTGCCGGGGAGGACGGGACGGTGGATGACGGTCTTGGCACCTCCAGCTCTTTAGGAAGAAGCGGCTCTCAGGCTTCCAGCGGAGTGCTGGCCTGCGATGCTACTGTACTTTTTTGGGGGAGGGGGAGAAATGCAAAAAAAAAAAAAATTTTTTTTTTTTGCAGAGTTCAAAGAGAAAAACAAGAGGTCTCGGTTTTAATGTTTTCTGGGCTGAATCATCCCGAGGACAAGCTGCAGTGAGGCAACGGGTGGGGGTGGGGGCAAGACGTGTTATTTCAGAAACTGCAAAAAAGGGGCTTTTTCGGAAAGGAAAAAAAAAAATAAAACGAGTGTCGGGAGAGTTTCTGGCTTGTCTGGAAACTGCAAGACTAATTGCCATGCGCTTCCGCTTTGAAACTGGCAGCAGACAGCATCTTGAAAATGACTCACTGGAGGAGCTCACAAAGAAACTGTGGTTTGCTCCTTCTCAGGTTTATGTATTTTGTGCCTTTTACAGTTTCCTTTGTAGTGCTGGAGGGGTCCTCCCGCCCCTTCCCGCCCCCCCCCACGCCTGCCCCCTCCCACCCTCCCGCGTTTGGAAGCCCCTGGCCGGTCTTTAACCCCCCCCCCCCCCCATCCCCAGCACCCCAGGCGGGAGGGGGTGAGGGGGGGAGGCTGAGTTGTTTTTGGAGTTGGCTGGGGAGAGGGTTAAAGGGATTCTGCTGCTGCAGGGGGAAAAAGTTCCCTGAATTTTCCACTGGCTGCTGCAGGAAGAGAGAGCCCCTTTAGTCATTGCTAAGTAATGTCTGCGAGCACACACCAACTAATCTCATTAGGAGTTTCCGCTGCTCCGCACAGGAGGGGTTTTGTGCAGCCACCATCGTCCAGCCACCGGAGAGGGAGACAAGTTACGGCTTTATTTACCTCCTTGGGGTGCAGCCGCCAGCCCAGCCCAGCCTTTGCGGGGTAGTGTCTTTGAACACTTTTGAAGTCACTTTGGATTTCGGACTTACAGGTTTCTCCTTCCCAGTTTGTGTGTGTGTGTGTGTGTGTGTGTGTGTGTGTGTGTGTGTAGTTTCTATTGCCTAAGCAGCTCTTACACACCCATCCTCTCGCGTCTGAGCTTCAGTCTTTGTTGGGGGGTGGGGGTGGGGGTGGGAGGACGCGGAAGCGATGGGAAACCAGGCATGTTCCAGGCATCTATCTAGTAATGAGCTCAAAATCGGTTTCTGAGCCCTCTTGCCTCGTTGCCAAGCACAATACCCTCTGATCCGTCTCCCTTTCTCTCTCTCTCTCTCTCTGTGACACATTTATTTGGGAAAGGTCAGCGATGAGTTTCAATTGATGGGCATTATAAAATACAGATTGCGTTAGGAGGGCACACGGGTCAGGCAGTTGAGAAGATGGTCCATAAGTGTTTTTAGAGTTTCCAGTAATGATCCTGCCTGCAGAAACCCCCAATGGGATTACTATGCCAACTATAGCGAGGGCCTTCTGCCTCCCCCCCCCCCCCTTTTCTTTAAACCTTTCTAGGATGGAGATGCGTAGAGTGACTGAAAGGGTGAAGAATTTGAAGGAATCCTATTGGAACTGTAGGGCTCCTTTGTTGACACGGATGTTCTGCCGTCTTGTGGGTTTCTAAGATGTTGGCATTTCTTTTATGGCGGCAGAGCTTGTCCTAAAAACGGCCTAACCAGCCGGACCAGGTTGAGTCAGTGGACAGGGGGACGGGATGTCCCTGACACTGTGCCTGGCACAGCGGAGGTGCTCACTACATTGTTACATTGGGAGCCGTGAGCAGGATAACAGGACTTCCAATAAACAGAAAAGCTTTGCAAAGCTAACAGCCTGCTGATGAGCGTTTCTTAAGGACAGAGGCTGTAAATATCCTCTCAAGACTCCATTTCCTTTGAAATTAAAAGGAGGTCATTAGAAGTCTTCATTCCAATAAGTCATTTGGATAGTCGTCACCTGGGAGTAATTTTGCCTCTCAGGGGGCATACCACAGGTATCTGGAGACATCTTGGTTGTCATAACCATCCCGGGGTGCTATTGGCATCTAGCGGGTAGAGGTCAGGGATGCTGTTACACATCCAACAACGTACACGACACCCCCCCCCCCCAAAAAAAAAAGAAAGAAAAAAAGAAAAGGAAAAAGAAAAAAGAAAAAGAATTTTTCAGCCCAAATTGTCAGTGGTTCCTAGATTGAACAACTTTGGTTCCCATTAATGATGATAATGATGATAACTCTTCTACGTGAATTCATTCAATGAAGAGGACATTTAAAACTCATCAGTTGCCCTTTTCTGCCACATATATAACATGTGTGCATGAATCTTTTCTCCTGTTTCTCTCTTTTTGGTCAGTAATATGCAATAGCGTGGCATGTAGGTGAAGACGTGGTGACGGTGTACCTTTGTGAGCGGAGTTACACCATCTCTGACCCTCACTCCCTTGGTGCTAATGCTTTTTGGAGCAGAATGGCAAGAGCCCAGATAGGGGAGAGCAGTGATTTTTTGTTGTTGTTTTTTTCAGTCCCATTTGAATTTTGAAGTTTCCTAAACATTTACCAAAGACCTCCTCTCTTAATTTAAAAAAATTTAATCATTCAAAAGTGCTTGTATACAGTAAATGTGACTCTGAGGTCATATATCGGAATTTATATTTGCAATGAGTTTTTGGAACTTGGATCTTTTCCTGAAATTGGTTTTAAAGGACTTCCAGGCAGTGCATATAAATTTAAAAATATTCCTTTCTCAGCTGTCAGATGTTGAGTTTCGTGTGTTCTGTGCTACCAATTATCTTTATGTATCTATCTGCTTCAGAAGCCAGTATGGTTGCAAAGCATCCCTATTGATAAACCCAAACACTTAAAAAAAAAAATCCCAGGGTGTCACCTGATGGGATGGAGCCCTCTTTCACTGGTGGTGAGCTGCTGCTCACTAATTAATAGCTTTGCTCCTTTGCAGCCCTAGAGGGTGACCTAACCATGTCGGTGTTTCCCAGGGTGGGGTTCCTCATTAAACTTTAAAAGAAATCGGTTCTCTGTCCGCTCTGGTTGTGTCCTGGCTGCAGGCAGCTGGCTTCTGCCCCTTCTTAAGGGCCTGCACCTACTCATACATGTGAGTGGCCCAGGCCATTTGAATGAAGGCCCCCACGCCTGTCAGATTTTTCTGTATGTTTCAGGCAAGAGTTTGTATTTGTGTGTGGTTTTTTTTTTTTTTTTAATGCCCTAGTTATCCATAATTCCTCTTTGCCTTCACAGTTTGAATTATAATACACTCGAGACCACCCTAGCATAACATAGTTTTGAAAGGTTAGTTTTTTTATTTTCTGTTATAAAAATATGGATGTGAATGATCGTAGGGCGATTTAGAGAATCCCTAAGAACAACATAAACATCCCCCACAATCCACTGTGAACGTTGGGTATATATTTTTCTGGTTTTATAAATGCCTCTGTGTGTGTACACATACACAGGTACACACACACATGCACACATGTAGCCTTTTTAATTGCAGTCACACTAGGCTTTCTGTTTTGTAACTCATTTTCACGTTACATGTCATGCAGCATTTTAGGAACTAGTATGAAAGACCAAAGTGACCACACATAGAGCCTGTATTTATTGATCTAATAAATGTGTTGACTCAACAGTAGGTTGACATAATTTCGACACGGACTTGTCCAGTGCTTTTTTGTCTTTGTGGCTCCGAGTCATGTTCTAAGAATGCTGTCCTCTTTGAAAGGCTGAATTCATATGTGGTGTGAAATTTGGGATTTTGCTGAGTTTCTCTATGATTTAAGAATGAGTCATGATTTGCAGGAGAATATCAAGATGTAGTAACAGGAAGTCCAGGACACTACACATCAAAATAGAATGTTCGGTGGTGAAAAAAAGAAACTAGGTTAAACCAAAAATACACCTTGAATTTACCCAACTACCGGAGTGGGGAGGAGGTGCCTCTTGCACACGTTGACAGCTCTTTACTTAGCACCGTTCCATTTGATAGCAGTAGAGTTTTCAAACTTTGAGGTTGGCGTTTTAAGTGGGTTTTCAGCTATTGCCCATGGCCAGTTTGAGTTGAGATCATCCAGCTTTTGGGTGGAAACCATGGTAGGGAGACCACGGAAACGCTGGTCTTGCCACTTTGCGTGCAGCCTTAGTAAATGGAGTTGTCAGCCTGTGTGTGGGTAAAGGCCTTCAAAAATGGTAAATTATCTTGTCTTTTAAAAAAATATATCTATTTTATTGATTTTTTACAGAGAGGAAGGGAGAGGGATAGAGAGTTAGAAATAAGCCCACAACCAAGGGTACATGCCCTTGACCGAAATCGAGCCTAGGACCCTTCGAACCTGGGACCCTTCAGTCTGCAGGCTGATGCTCTGTCCCTTGAGCCAAACCGGTTAGGACTGTTTTGTCTTTTAAGTAACGATTCCATGCAGATATTCGACTCCGCATGACTCCTATCTGTACCAAAATAAAAATGGCCTTTCATCCATTACTGGAAACTTATATACATGTCAGCAGTTTAAAAATAAACTTTGAGTTGGTCATTTCGATAAATTGGCATTTGGTCCGAACTGCCAGGAGGGGTTAGCTCATTGACTACATTATGTGTTTTTAATTCCATTTTCTGGAAAGTAATTACTGAATTATTGTAAGAATTGGATGGGGTTATTTTTAATGTGGCTGTGAGATTTACTTGTATATTTTTTAAGAAATTAAGGTTTTGGTTATGCTAATGTATTCTAATTTGAATTGGACAAAATGAATTTTATTTATTAACACACATGCTCTAAAAAGTTCTAATGCACACATTATCATAAGTATTCTTAAAGCTACTATATCTAGCAGAACCTAATTTTCCGTGCACAGATATGGGAGTGATAGGATATAACGCACACTTATCTGATGCTTCCTTGTAGACCTCTCGAGAAAGTACCAGGTAAGTATGCATCAGACCTACCCCATCACTAGTGTTAGGGGTCTTCTATTGCAAGCAATAGAATAAGGAATCTGAGACCCTTGGTGCCCTTTTAAAAATAAAAGTTGAGGTAGATAAAATGTGAGGTATAATTTACACACAGGGGAACACGGATTTTAGACATTAATGTATACACTTGTATAATCCCTATCCTCTCCCTCCGAACAGAGAATATTTCCATTACTCCAAACATTCCTGGCTGGTTTTTCACCCCTCATTATATTATGGCAATTTCATGATTCTACCATGTAGATTATTAAATCCCAGAACATCTTGATAAAATAATGCAGTATTTTTATTTCATCTGTGTGGTTAAAGATAAATCATGGGACTATGTGACTTTCCCTATTATATAAGAGGAAATGTCCCTTGTACACTTTTTAATATCGCTTAAGCTAGTCAAAAGTAATACAGGGTATCTTAAAAAAAAATGTGCACACACTTTTAACCCTTTATTAACTCCAAAGGGTCAAATCTGAAAAGGAAGAAACATCAATTGCGCCATCAGCTGTTAGCATGTGTATACAGTGTTGGGGATACCCTGTATGTATGCTGCAGGGAAAAGCAGATTGCCTTCAAACCAATTGGGTTGAGAGGCTATCACTTCGTCTTCCTCGACCTCAGTTTCCCTGGCTGGGGTGGGGGGTGAGGTGAGTCAGAGGCTTTCAAGGCAAAGTCCGACCTTACTACCTCTTTGGAGTAAAGAACTTGGATTGTTCTGAGAGTTGTGAAGGTATAATGTGACTTTTGCTTTCATCCCCAAACAGATGACTTTTAGACATACACTGAGTGGCCAGATTATTATGATCTCTGAACGTATAATAATCTGGCCACTCAGTGCATATCCTATATAATAAAAGGCTAATAATATGCAAATTGCCCCCTTGACCAGGAGTTCCACCAGCAGTCAGGCCGGCCAATCACCCATGTCCCCTCTCCCTGGCCAGGCTGGCCGGACTCCACCCATGCATGAATCCATGCACCAGGCCTCTAACATACACACACACACACACACACACACACACACACACACACACCGAGTGGCCAGATTATTATACAATCATAATAATCTGGCCACTCAGTTTATACAGCAATTTAAACTGTTTTGGGGTGGGAAAAGGCGTTCCCCCAAATCTTCCCCTTCAATCTCATTTTGGCCCCCTATTGTAGGGGTGTCGAACTCAATCAGAGAAGGGGCCAAAATCTAACATCCAGCCTAAATCGCGGGCCGAATGGTTTACTGAACAGTCATAAACTGTCATTGTGATGGAAACGCAGCGGAGTGCAGTGATGACAGGGCAGTGCGGGCCACATTGCAAGGCCTGGCGGGACGGATTTGGCCCGAGGGCCTTGTGTTTGACACATGTGAAATAAGGAACACCTGTGTGAGGGTCAGTGCAAGCTGCTGGATGTACCTCTCCTTTTTTTGAAGTTTGTGACAAGCACCACAATTGCCTAATTCTGGGGAGCACCAGTTACTGACTCTGGGTTGGGTGCTGAGTAGGCCCAGGGAGGGTTTTCATCACCAGGTTAACTCCCTACTCCTTCCTCCCCAGAGTCTTTGAAAACGATATCCCTCCTGGACAGCAGTGTCTGATGGGACCCCCATTCCCTCTCGCCCCCTCCCCATTCCCTTCTTCACGCACAAACTAGAGCAATCCTTTAAACACAGACCTGACCTTGGCACTCCTCCACTTCAGCAAGGATAAAGACCCAGATCCTCAGTGTGAGCTACCAGCTGTGATTGGGGCCAGCCACACTGGCCCTTCCTCAGTTCCCCCAATAGGTAATGTACCCTCTGGCCCCTGGGCCTTTCCCAGTGCTGTTCTCTGTCCTAGGAATCCCCTTTCTGCACCACGCTCCCCCCTCCCAACCCTCCCCATCAATTTTTCTCACTTTGCTTTGGCCAGTCATTAGCTCACCCATCTCTTCCTGGAGGAAGCCTTTGCAGGTCTCCCAGACTATATCTCCCCTGGTCAGCTGTCCCTGGTCTTCCAAACCCTTACCACAGGTCTATTAGTATGAGTCTTCATGACCTGAATTCTCCCTCTCTAAGTTCTTATTAGTACTGTCCAAACACAGATACTGAACAGTTTCAGATAGGGCTGGTGTCCCTCATTATTCATGAATGTTCCTTATTCCCAACTCGGGGACCAAGTACCATATCCCTCATTATGCAAATTCACTGTCCAAACTCTTGAGGGCTACCTGCACACATAGGTGTCATGATGTCACACACACCCGTCTGTAAGCTCCCTCTGGGCCTACATCTGTTTTTCTCATTCTTGTATTTGTCCCAGCACTTTGTCCAAAACCTGGCACTCATTGAATTAAAAACAATCTGAAGGGGAAAAAACTTGCCAGAAAAGCCAATTCCTCCCTCCTTCCCCCCCCTCCCGTCCTCACTTTGCCATTGAACTTGACCAAGCCCTTTGTCAACATGCATAAATCCAGCTCTTTCCTAGACAGTAAATTAGTTGGATTAATAACAGGCGTATCTTTTGGTTAACTCATAAAGACAACCAAGAAGATCCTCGGTAGATAATATCTCATTTTCCAGAAGTTCTGTCCAGACTTTTCAAGAACAGTAGATGTACAGAAGTCAGGTTAGTTTGTTAAATATCAGAGAGCCCTGCTGTTGATATCAGTGTTACACAAAGAATGGTTGGTTCACAGGTAAATAATTCATAGGAGAGTATGGCGTGAAAGAATCTCCATTCAAAGATCTTTCCATGTTAAAATGAGTCATTCTGTAGCAACCATCATGAAACCTTTATCAAGACTTTAATTGATCAAGTTTTCATAGTTCCCTTGGGCTGGATGCCATAATACAGGGTGGCATAAAAGAAGGTTTGACATTGTTTGTATGGAAAATAGTATAGTAATTCGTAAATAATAATGCAAGGGTAAAGAGTGTCCTGAGCACTCACAACTGTAGACTTCCTTTTGCCCTGCCCAGTGTCCATCATTATAAATTCTTTGTTTATGCTGACACCTGTGTAGGTAGCTTTTGTCTTTCTGTCTATAACTTTTTGTAACTTATGAGTGACATTTCTGATTGAGTTTTAAAATAAACAAAGACTCTGTCTGGGAGATGATGAAAAGATGAATGACTACCTAAATTATTTTTGGGAAAAAAGGGTCAGGATCTGTTCATTTCAGCCCGGTTTTGCCAAGGAGCTGTTTGTTGATCATCAAAGCTTGGTTTACCAGAATGTATGACTAAGGAGAGTTTTCTCCCTGCACTTAATTGTCAGCAGAGAGAGATTAAAACAACAACAACAACAACAAAACAAGCCCTGGATTTGATCCCAGGATGTGCTTCCGGGTAACTGCGGGCAGGCGTTCCCGCACACTGCCTGCACCTGTGAGTTCTCACCGTCCTCAGAATGATGACACCAGGCCCAGAAAGGAGCGTGTGCTCACAAGGCAAGGGAAGGGCTGTAGCTGTTAGAGCAGTTCCCCAGCACTGATGGCTAAGAAGAACACTTCTCTGGTGGACACTCTGTGAACTGGAAATCTAACTTCTCCGGTATGTCCTTATTGGAGTTTGGAAGGTTTGCCCTTAGAGCCTAATGTGCAAGCCCTCATTTTTGTTGTCCATTTGAAAATGAAAGAGAAAAGCAGAGAGAGAGAGAGAGAGAGAGAGAGAGAGAGAGAGAGAGAGAGAGAGAGAGAGACAGAGAGAGAGAGAGAGAGAGAGAGAGAGAGAGAGAGAGAGAGATGGAGAGATGTCTTAAGAGTGGGACAGTGTGATCTCAGTTGTTACACCTCTATGTACAGCCCCTCTTGTAGGGTTTGAGCCCTAGCTCTGTGTAGAGGATGGAATCATAAAGGAATGTTTGTTAAACATTACCCCAACGAATCATTGCTTCACTGTAAGAACTCAAGAGAACTTGGGTGTATTTCAATAATTCTCAGGATAAGAGAAAGCTGAGGTTCCCAATCACTTCAGCAAGGCCTATTGAGAACTTAGAAGAAGGGACAGGGCCCTGCAGTGGAGATGCAGCCCTTCAATCTTGTATGGCCTTGCCGTGGGAAATCCTCTGGAATCTAGAGTTTGTGAGTGTTGGTAAGGTCCTCACCTGTCTTCCAGGCACCAGACAGGGATCGTTTAGATCAGAGGCTGTTAGATGGCAGAACATGCCCCCCCCCCCCCCCCGAATATGTTTTCTTATCAATTTTAGAGAGAGAGGAAGTGGGAGAGAGAGAAACATGGATGGGTTGCCTCATCCTGACCTGCAGCCTATGTATGTGACCTGACCGGGAATGGAACCCACAGCCTTTTGGTATACAGGACAGTGCTCCAACCAGCTGAGCCACCTCGCCAGGGCTCTGCTTTGCCTGCCTTTCTTTCTTTTAAAGCCTTTTAGAACAAACTCTCCCAAGTACCATCCTGGGTCAGGATTGGAACTGATTCAACGCCAGGCAGAGCTCTGTCATCCACCTCTGAGCTGAGAGTGCAGCAGAGGGCGGTGGTGCCTGTGACGGGCTGGCTCCATCTTTGATGGCGGAGACAAAACACGGAAGCAGTGCTCAGCCAGCCGCTGGGAGGTCTTTGTGCCTCGTTCACCTGCTCAGCGGCTTTAGCCCTCTTCTCTCTGCTGCACGTACGACACGTGGATACGTTGAGTCATTTTGAAGCGTAGTAACAATTTCTGAAGGGGAATTACTTTCATTACAAGAGCAGATGCTGTTAGAAGGTGCCTTGAGCCACACACAGTGACCCACGCGGGCTGGGCCTTTCAAAAGCTCTGAGCTCTCCGGTGTGAGGATGGTCCTGTTTTCATTCAAATCAGAGCTGAACCACAAGAACGGCACCCTCCTCCAGCCATCGCCACATCCTTTTTTGTTGTTGTTGTTTTTTAACCTAAATGTTAAGAACTACTAATTTGTTTGTAGGAAAGTAGAAACGTGAAGACCTTGACGTAGAAGACCATCCATGCGTCAAAATGATGAAACTAGAGAAAGGGATGTTTTTCTTTAGAAAGAAAGGGGGGAAAGGACCATTGGTAGCAGGAGTCAGTTGGTGTCCTGTCCTGCTGATAGGATTACGTTGTACAGTTGTTGGGAGGGCAGGTAGAGGGATGAGTTGTGCGTGACATTTCTAAAAGGACCCCGCCAGGTGAGTGGGTGGCAGGTTCCCGCCTGGGAATTGAGGGCCACGAGCACACTTTGCGCTGAGCATCTGATGTGTGATGTGGATGCCACTGACAGCCATTCTCTGCGTGACATGTGTGGACGGATTACTGGCCTTCCACTGGATGACAGTTTTGTTGTTTTCTTCATTTATCTAATGCAGTTTGGGAATCAACTTTTTAAAAATTAGGTTTTAAGGATAAGGCATTGGGAGAAGGTCGTTTCCTCTTAAAATAACGCCCTGTCTCTTTTTGCCACAGTGTTCTTAGGAGTAAGTGAACTCGACAGGGACATAAGGATATTTTTTCCTGTGTTCCAGTGGGCGGGGTTTGCATGTCCATCAGGCTGGATGTTAAAGAGACATGCAGATAAAAAGTGAGATGGCTTTTGCCTGGCATTTCCCTTTAATGCCCTTATATGTTTGTGTCATGTGAAAGAGAAATTTGTTAGAGATGGTTTAAATGTAGAAGAAACTCTGCATTTGGTGTGGTCCTGTGTGTCTAGACTTGATATCCACGTACAGGGATGTAAGGTAAATGTACGCATGCGGGGGAAGTAAAAGCAAAAGGAGGGATAGTTCCGACCTCCAGGACTCACACATGTCCACCACATGAGCAGGTGATGATGTTTTGAAGACGGCAGAGTCACTGTCTTTTTATAGATCCTTCCAAAGTGAATATATTACCATACCAGATTTATGTATACATGTTTATGCGTAGCATTTCCATGCCCTACCCTGTACAAGAGTTTTGCCAAGAAGGACGCCCAAGAAAAGCAGTGAGGTGTATGTGTCCGCAGAATCTAGAAGTCTGGAAGTGCCCAGGTCTTGCTGAGGTGACCGCACCTGTGAGAGATGTCACAAACAGAGATTCTAACAGAGATGTCACAAACCAGAAGTCCATAGCCCCTTTTGCAGGAGTAGTGTATAGAGTGGGACCTGAAGATTAGATGATATTAGTATTATCTATCTAAGTCTTGATATTGCCCCAAACGAGCACATTATGGCACATGTTAAATTTCGGGGGGGCGGGGAAGGTTTAAATACTGTTAGTCATTTGTAAATTAGCAGTTCATGTATGCCATGTTGTAAAATTTTAAAACATCATATATGTCTGTCTAATGTCAAGATCAGCTATCTGGTATATACTATTTTAAAAAGATATCTGAATCCAGCCGGTGTGGCTCAGTGGTTGAGAGTTAGCCCATGAACCAAGAGGTTACCAGTTCGATTCCTAGTCGGGGCATGTGTCCGGGTTGCAGGCTCAGTCCCCAGTAGGAGGTGTGCAGGAGGCAACCAATCTATGTTTCTCTCTCATTGATGCTTCTATGTCTCTATCCCTCTCCCTTCCTCTCTCACGTCAATAATAAAATAAAAAAAAACCCAAACACATAAAAATACATCTAAAATAGTTCCAGTGGATTTATTCCAGAGAAGAGGGAAAGATAACTTTCCCAGGAATGCTGATGTTGAGGACCGTTTTCTTTCATGACTTAACCTTCCAGACATGGCGGGAGGAATGGAACTTTATCATTTCAACTTCAGTGGGGAAGACCAGAGAGTTGACAATTTCTCTGGGGAGACCACGGCTCCTCACCCTCCACAGGTCCCCGCCGGCCTTTCTGGGGAGGAAAGCTGGAGGGAGGGGGCCAGGGGTTCCCCTTTAGTAGCTTGATGTGCCAGGCGTGCCTGAAAAGCAGGCGCTGGGGCCTAGACAAGGTCTGATGGCAGTAAATGAAGATGAGAACAACCGCATGGACCGCTGGGGGCGCTGTGGGGCCTGGGTGGCTTTGGTAGGACGGGGGAGCAGAAACAGGGCTCCCCCTGGAGGGAGTTTGGGGTGGGGGACCGGAGACAGGGGCTGTGAGGGGAGGAAGGGGCAGATGGCGGTGGTGGGCCAGGCCAGGTGCAGCCACCGGGCCAGGGACGGGGGAGGGTGCACAGATGTGGCCTTTCAGTCCGGAAATGTGTGGTTCTGCAGCCGGAAGGGGATGCAAGCCCAGCGCTGCACATTTCCGGGTCCCTTGGGGGTCCTTCTGAGAGGAAAGGATGGTGTCTCGGCCCCCCCTGACCTACCCGGGACTTACTCCTGCTCGGCCGGCCATGGTGCCAGCCCAGGGTGCCTACACCCTCACGAGAGGGATGGCCATGGTCTTTGCGGGTGGCAATGAAGGAATGGCCATCGTGAAGCTGGCTTGTTGCGGGTTGCTATTGATGGACAAAGAGCCGTGTCCAGATGTTTAATGAGAAGAGGTAGGACCTGAATTTTCTTTTCTTAAACGTATTTTATCTGGCTTTTTTTTTTTCTTTTTCTTTTTTTTCTTTCTCTTCTAATGTTTCCACTGGGCGGTGCTGCAGGAATTCCTACCTTTTGCCTCAGCTCTCCCCTTCCCAGAAAGACGCTCCGAAGCATAATGGGAGGAAGTCCTGATTTAGAAAGATTTTGCAGCCCCAGCACAATAGGAGAGTCTGGAGGATGCTCTGGCAGGAAATGTTCCTGGCTGTGGAAAAACTACCCTCATTCTGTATCGTGCAGAAGCGCTGTGGCCGCACGGGGCACCCTCTCCCTGCTTTCCCCAGCTGGCCTTCCTGCCCTCCCCAGTGCACGTGGGCGGGCAGGTTTCCTTTATTGTCAGTTTTCGTAGAATGATCCCCTCCAAGTCCCCAAGCACAGACGCATTTTCTGATGGGAAGACGAATCAGATTTTAAACGTGTGTCTGTTAAGGCTTTATAGATGTCGGAGGCATTTTGCCCCTTCTTGTTTTAGAGATCATTTGTACAAGATACCGATCAGAAGAGAACTTGTATTTTTACTTTCCAAAATTACTTGTAATCACAAAAAGTCTTTTTAGTTTGATAAGACTTAGGTATTGGGAGGGGGAGGGTTGGCCACCTCCCCGTTTCACAGAGAAAGAAGGTGAGACGGAGAGAATCGGGGGTCCCTGCCTGAGGTCGCCCACCTCCAGTAACGCTGTGGACGAGATGAGGATGTCTGTCTGACCCCCTTCCCTTGGGCACAGGGCCACATCTTATTTGTATGGGTAGTAAAAAAATGGCGGTGAAAGATTTTCCATCCAAAGGGCTATGAAACACAAGGATCAGGGGGACTAGAGGGTGGGGGAATACCCCCTGGAAATTAGGAAGCAGCTCGTATGGAGCTCCATTTCAGGACACTTGGCAAGATTTTAAGTGCATTTTACTGAATGCAAAACGGTGTGTGTGCGTGCGTGTGTGTGTGTGTGTGTGTGTGTGTGTGTGTGAAGATCTTCCATGAAATGCCAGGTACTTCTTTGATAGAACCTGAAATAGGGATTCCCCAGAGGTGTTGGTTTTTATCTATTTTTATTTATTAATTAATTTTTTTCATTCTCACCCAAGGATATTTTTTCATTGCTTGTTAGAGAGAGTGGAAGGGGCGGGGGGAGAGAGAGAGAGAGAAAGAGAGATACTTTGAGACACATCGATTGGTTGCCTCCCACCTTCGTCCTGACCAGGGCCAGGAATCAAACCTGCAACTCAGGTTACGTGCCCTTGACCGGGAATCGAACCTGAAGACCCTTGGGTTTCAACCCAGTAGCAGAGTCATTGATGACTCTTCTTGAACCTGAGACCCTCTCACTACTTAGCCACACTGGCCAGGGTCCAAGGTGTTTGCGTTTAAAGGGGACACTCAGAGCCCTGCTAGGTGCTAGGTGCTGGGTGCACACAGGAACTGTCCAGTAGCATCAGTGAGGTCCCCAGCTTGTCCCTGCCACATGGGAAGTCTTTCTCCTAATTTGTGTCTTCATCCTGAGAAATGGGCTCAGGCGCTGGGCCCCTCCCTGGGGCCAGGCTAGGTCCCTTCTGACTTCCATCATCTTGTTTCTCTGTGTCGCGTTCACGCTGTGTTGGGGGTTGCGGGGCAGGGACGGGGACGGGGGTATGTCCTTCCTCCCAAGGAGGAGCTAAGTCACAGAGCGAACAGCTTCCCACATCCCCGTCTTCGGAATCGAGATCCCACCTTCACTCTGTAGTGTTGGATGCACCTGGAGCATAGCTAAACCCACACACCAGTACAGATCTTTTTTTTATTTTCTATTTTTACATGTACTTCTAAATATGTTTTTATTGATTTCAGAGAGGAAGGGAGAGGGATAGAAACATCAGTGATGAGAATCACCGATCAGCTGCCTCCTGCTTGCCCCCTACTGAGGATTGAGCCCGCAACCCAGAATGGTTGGAACCCTGACCTCCTGGTTCATAGGTTGTGGTGCGCTCAACCACTGAGCTACCCACCAGCGGGGCTTCAGGTCTTTTCAAAAGGAAAATTAAAATCAAAATGATGGGATGGGTTCAAAGTCTGTTCCTTAAGACAGCCGATAGGAACCATTGGAGTCAGCCAGGAGGCAGAGTCAGACATAAACGAGGACGTTTCCTGATTGGAGTGGGAATGCGACCGGGCCCTCGAGCTTAGAACGAGGCTCTTCTCTCAGCAGCAGGAGGTGCGCGTGGGGACGAGGCCTCTGCCAGAGGGGACGCGCGTGGGGACTGAGACTCTGGACTTCGGAGCCGGACAGGAGAGAGGAGGCTCTGTGGCCAGGCTCCTCTCCCTGCGCCTCGGTCACCACCTCCTCACGGGGCATTCACTTCCACGGCGAACCGAGGGCACTCTGCACAGTGCCTGGCCCACAGCGAATGTTCGCCAGGTGGTAGCATTTAAAGAAGAAAGGCTATTGGAAGAAGCAACGCATTTAAAAACGTTGTTGGTGTGAGCCTTCATTTTCAGAATTCCATGGCATCTCAGAATCACTGGGGGGTAATGTAGCTAGCATCTCCCTTCAAGCAGGGCTCTTGGTTTGACATTTAGAAATTACCGTGAGGGTTTTATAAGTCCTGCTGAAATTGTGTATATTTTGTATGAATATATCTTTTCCCCCCCATTTTCCTCTTAGAGAATTTCAGATTCTCCTAAAGGTCCAGCCATGGACCAAACACAGGAAGAAGGTACTGCCTGCCCCGGGGATGTGACTACGTGTGTGTGTGTGTGTGTGTGTGTGTGTGTGTATGTGTCTTCTCTGTGATCACATGCTGCAGGTTGTCTACATAAAAGAGCCGTTTCCCATACATAGTTCAGCCTCATGAGACACAGCGTGATGGTGCGAGAGAGCGTGTGATGAGCTATGACTCTACTGCATGTTCCTCTGTTACGTAATCAAAGCCTCACACGTTAGAAGTCACCAGCAGCCTTGGACCGGTAGTCGCCATATTCGCCTGAACTGCCTTCTGCTGTGTACAGGGTTATGAAAGTCATGGGTTTTCACTGGGGACTTACTGGTAGCTCTATCCCACAGAATGAGTCACTTTTCTAGTTCTATATTCTTTTGGTCCAAATGACTACTGTTAAGAGCACTTGCTTAGCATTTATTTATTTATTTTTAGAATAAAAATACTTAGAATTACAAAATACTTCGACTTGCTCAGTATTGTCGCTCCCCCCCCCCATCCCCACGTCCCCCCCCCAGTCGAATTCATAGGGCTGGTCATTCTGGGGAGGAGCCCCACCCCGGGGAGATTTATTCCTTGGGCAGCAAGTGGTGGTGTCTCGGAGAGCGGGGCCTGGCCGTCGCCGTGAGGGTTAACGCCGAGGTGACACACAGGTGAAATGAAACCGGAGCTGCCGTCACAAAGTGGGGCAGATGTAGGAGGCCAGATTTCCTGTGGCCCATTTTCCAGTTTCCTGCCTGCAACCTGCAGAACAGGAAGCCGGGTGCTGCCGGGTATGAGAACGGCAGGGCGACGTGCTCCGGGGCCAGAACGGGGAGAGACACGCAACTGGCGCGGACAAAGACACTCGCAAAGAAAGTGAACGTTTGGGTCTCAGTCCAGGAATGTCTGGGAACGGACGGCCCATCTGTTTTAAGAAAAGGCATTGTCCATAGTGTGGCAGCGAAGGCCAGGGGTGGGGCGGGGGCGGGGTGGAGAGGGACAAAGGCGGGGGGGGGGGGCCTGCGGCGGCTGAGGGGGGACCTCTGTAATGCAGTCAACAAGGAATAAAATAAAACACAGCAACAACAAACGAAACCGTATTGTCAGCAGAGCCTGCGTGTCCCCAGGAGACTCTATGGGGGCACCCCGGGAGCTGGCTTGTTCCAGATCGGAGGAACTTGTGATTTTTCCAGCCCTACCCGTCTCTCAGGACACGGTCTGCTTTTTAACCCAGTGGGTTACCTGGAAAGATCTCCCCCTGCGAGGCCCAGGCCTGCTGAGTCTGTTTCCTGGGCAGCTTGATGTATGAGGGGGGTGGATGTGGTTAACCCACGGGCTGTAATGAACTGCAGCCTCCCCTTGGGGGGGCCGGGTGACCAGTTGGCCGCTTTGATCTGGCAGGCTTGTGTTCCTTTAACTGCCCAATAAAGTCATGTCTGATGCTTTCGGAGAAGAGATTAAATGGTGATGTGTGTGCGGAAGACTACAGGCCGTGCACACACTGTGTGTGAGTGCGCGCGCGTGTGCGCGTGTGTGTGTCGCTGCCCAACGTGAGGAGAGCCAGGGCTCAGGCAGGTGGTCAGGGGACATTGGAGGAGTGGACGTGACCATTGTCCTCCCGAGGAGGGGAAAAAGAGAAAAAGAAAATGATTTGGTGTCTAGGCTTCTTTAAAAAAAAAAAATATTATATTGATTTTTTATAGAGAGGAAGAGAGAGGGAGAGAGAGTTAGAAACATCGATGAGAGAGAATCACCGATCACTGCCTCCTGCACACCCCCTGCTGGGGATGTGCCCGCAACCAAGGTCCATGCCCTTGACCGGAATCGAACCCGGGACCCTTCCGTCCGCAGGCTGACGCTCTGTCCACTGAGCCAAACCGGTTTCGGCCGTGTAGGCTTCTTGACACACAGAAGAGTCTCTGGAGTCATTCGTTACAACCCCCACTTCAGTGGTAACGAAATGAAGACCCAAAGACGCTGCGATGCACTGCAGACCGTTCTCTTTGAATGCCTGCTGAAGCCGATGGAGTGGTGGCCGGCAATAAAGAGCTCCCACTGTGGGTGCCACGGCGAGGGCTTTCCAGAAGGCAGAAGAAGGCAACGCACAAGCCTCGCCAAAGGCTTCTGATGGCCTGGGCCCCTGGCTGAGCTTGTCCCGTATGCCCGCTCATTCCCGTTAACCTGCTTCTTGGAGGTGCAGAGACATAGCGTGTGCTTCTGGGACAACCAGGTATTTGTTTACCCCGTGGATGGATCCCCTGTCTATCTTCCAGCCCGAAAAGAGCACACGCCGCACCAGGAATGTCAGGGAGCGTTGGGACATGGCCTAATGAGGGATCAAAGAGGTGCCCATCGGAGTGGGCCCACAATGGGAAGAGGCCTCTTGCCCCTCGATGTGGGATCGGAGGCCTGGCCAGGGCATGGCATGGCGGGGTGGGGTGCGGTGGGGTGGGGCGGGAAGTGGCTTGAATATGCGGATGTGGGAGGAAGTAGAACTGCTCAAACATACTTTCCCAGCCCGAGTGGATGTAGCCATCGCTTTACTTTTCCAAAGGAAGTTCCCACAAAAAAAAAGTCACCTACGAACCAATTGACTTGTTTCTAGCTTGCCCGGAGATAACACAGGGTTTCAGAAGGAAAGAGGGTGGACCACTGGGCAGTAAACGCCTGTGTTGTTATTACAGTGGCTACCCGTGATTTCCCCTGAAAAATCTCTTTCTTTTCTCCGGTGGAAGAGTTATTTGGAAAACATTGCAAACTGGAAAGGGTCCATAAGCAGGCTTCGCCACGTC
The DNA here is from genome assembly GCF_014108245.1 of Pipistrellus kuhlii. Classification (NCBI taxonomy): domain Eukaryota; kingdom Metazoa; phylum Chordata; class Mammalia; order Chiroptera; family Vespertilionidae; genus Pipistrellus; species Pipistrellus kuhlii. Next base: position 13,871,794 of record NW_023425529.1, on the reverse strand, counting down.
GGCTTTCCGTCTCTTTTCCTGCACATTTTACTCTTTAAAAAAAAGGGGGCAGCCAAAACCGGTTTGGCTCAATGGATAGAGCGTCGGCTTGGGGACTGAAAGGTCCTGGGTTCGATTCCGGTCAAGGGCATGTACCTTGGTTTCGGGCACATCCCCAGTAGGGGGTTTGCAAGAGGCAGCTGATCGATGACTCTCTTTCATCGATGTTTCTAACTTTCTATCTCTCTCCCTTCTTCTCTGTACAAAATCAATAAAATATATTAAAAAAAAGGGGGGGGGGCAAAAGATAGATATAGAAACAGTAAAGCAACAAGCAGACTGTCATATTACAGCAGGGAGGTTGGGGAGATCTGGGGGAGATAAGAGATCAACTGAAGGACTTGTATACATGCATATAAGTACCAATAATGGACACAAAACTCTGGGGAGGGAGAGTATGAACGGGAGGGGGAGGCATTGGTATATGTACAAAAATAATAATTTAATAAAAAAAAAAATATATATATATATAAAGGGGGCAATCTGTAGGTATTCACAGAACAAATGAGAATACAAACACTCGTTAATAGATAAAAAGCTTTGAGGGGCACCGACTTGACCTCACAGAGTAGCATTTTTTTTTTTTTAACATGCGGCTATCAACAATAGCTAAAATATTTTTGAAAATACATTTCCATAATCTTAGTTCTGCCTACAAAAGTAGAGATTTCAAGTATAGGCTGCATGGCCACCAGGTATTATTATCCTTATTAACTTAATTCTTTAACATTGGACCTTGCTGAGTCACTGCGGACCTCAGGTCATATGTATTGCTGTTTCCCAATTCCTTGACTTAAGGGCAGGGTTTGTTTTATACAGTGAAATGGTTTCTGCCCTGTCTCTTGGACATGGATAATGTCATGGACACTCCGTAGATGCTGCTGTAGACAGAGGACTTGGACAGGGGACTTGAATGTAAGAGAATTTTTTATATGAAGTGTTCACATCCATCCTTATTTCTCTAATGTGCAAGTTTTAACAAGCAGAAAAGACCGGTACTTACGAAGCACCTGCTTTACTTATTTCTTACACAGTTCTCCTTTCCTTGGCCTCTCTCACTTCTGACTAATGTGTTTGTTTTTTTTTTAAGTTGGCTAATTTCTTCAGTTCTACAATGCACAGGCTTTATTTAGAAAATGAAAGACAGTCATTCTACCTCCTCAACTTCCACCTCAGTGTAACTTTAAAAATGAGCTCAGGAACATGCAAAGAGAAGTGCTAGGCTGCCGTCAATAGAAAGAAGAACAAATTAGTGGGTATTTGACTTCTAAGAATGGAAGCAAAAAACCCTCATGTTTTGCATAAAGATTCCGGGCAGCCCCATCTCACAGTAAGACATTTGGCGCCACCCTGTGGCGGACCGAAAGAATGCCTGCCTCCAAGAACAGGAAAGCAGCTTCAAGGCAGCCTGAGTAGGGCTCTCCCACAGCCCACAGCGGCAGGTCCAGGTGTGGTGGGCTTGACGCTTAAAACAATTTTGGGAAACTCTCTTTGTGCAAAAAAAAAAAAGAAACAAACAACCAACCTCCTGGCCGGAACCGGTTTGGCTCAGTGGATAGATCGTCGGCCTTCGGACTGAAAGGTCCCTGGTTCGATTCCGGTCAAGGGCATATACCTTGGTTGCAGGCACATCCCCAGTAGGGGGTGTGCAAGAGACAGCTGATCGATGTTTCTATTTCATCCATGTTTCTAACTCTCTATTCCCTCTCTCTTCCTCTCTGTAAAACATCAATAAAGTATATTAAAAAACAAACAAAAACAAAAAAAAACCTCCTGACATTAGAAATGTAAGATCATTAGGGCTCTTAGACTCGTGCAAAGTGATGGTCCCTGAATCGGCCTTGGGGTGCAGGTTCAGGGGACAAGGCGATGCTGGTGGTCCCTGGCATCGAGCTCACTAACTCTCTCGCCAGCCCTCCGAGGGAGCTCAGTCACCCTGCTGCTGAGACACTGCTGTTCTTCAGGCCCAAGGGGGGCTGTCTGTGTGCAAACTGCAGGTCGTGGCACTCCAGGCCCCACGCTGCTGCTGCTTCCTTGGCCTCTGTCACTGCTGTTCCCAACCCTGCCTTGTTATAATATCCGCCTCCTGGATTAATGGGTAAATTAAATCTCTAACCTGTCTTCATTTTTCTATCTGTCAGAGATCCAGGATGTTACCCAGTGTGAAAGTTATTATAATTTGTTTATTGACTTCCGAGAGAGGAAGGGGGAGGGAAGAAAGAAAGGAGCATCAGTGATGAGAGAGAATCCTTCATGGGCTGCCTCCTGCACGCCCCCTATGTGGGATTGAGCCCACAACCTGGGCATGTGCCCCTCCTGGAAATGGAACCCTGACCTCCCGGTCGATGCTCAACCACTGGGCCACACTGGCCAGGTTGAAAATTATTATTATTATTATTTTTTTTAACAAAGGCATTTTTCAGCTCTCAGTGTCTCAAGGAAGCCTCCCGAGACTGCTCATGCCACCCCTTTCACCGGCTCTGGCTACATTTTCCTGTGAAGCCAGTGTCGAGTTCTAAGGGGCTCCTCTTCCTGTCGGAGCCGAGGCACCTTAGCGTGGGCTGATCTCCGCAGATACGTACGTGCAGGGTTTGATCCTGCCGTTACAACGCCCTGTAGGATTTCCTGCATTCAGAGTAACCTGCTGGGTCACTCAGTAGTCACGTTGGCCGTTGGTGGCCTGTCTGCTCCCCCGGGAGGCAGGCTCCACGAGGACAGCGATCTCCGTCGTCTTCGTCCACTGAGAGGCCCCCCATCCCCGGCGTCCGGGCACCAAATGGACACTCACAAACACGGAGAGGACTGGGGAGGGGTGCGTTTTGGAGGGCACAGTGTAGTGCAAGCACATTTTCCTCACAAGGACCTACGTTGGCTCAGTCCTTGCCGTAACCCCTGGGCGAGTGTTGGATGCTTTTCCACACGACACCCTCTGTCCTGTGTAAAATTAACCGCTGCTCTGAGTGTGTGTGTGTGTGTGTGTGTGTGTGTGTGATCTGTGAATTTCATTTTACCAATCTGTGAGAATTACAAACCCTGAGGAGCCTACATCAAAGGGAGAACACAATGAAAATTTTAATGAAAATCATTTGTCAACACGGGGAAACCTATTCATTTCCCCCCTGTGCCTTTAAAAGGAGGTATGTGTATGAGTCACATTGGACAGCCCGGTTTAGACCATCTCCCTGTACCCAGTGTGGTCAGATGTAGGGTGTGTTTCTCAGAGGGAGAGCCGTTGGGACGAAGAGCAGGTAGCCTTATTCCCTGGAGAGGCCTGGAAGCGGCTCTGCCAGCTGCTGTCCTGTCCTGTTTGGTTAGCTCCGGGGGAGACGGTGACTCTTCATGGCAGGCTATGCGACACGCGACATGAGACACGCAACACGCGACATGGAGGTGAGGTTACTGTCACGTGCTAAGGGGCTCCTCTTCCTGTCGGAGCGGTGATACCTTAGCATGGACTGGCCAGGGGGAGGGGAAGGAGAAGCATTTTCTAACGAGCAGAAATTTGTTTTGGAGGAATGCTTTTATTTTATTTATTTTTTAAAAATATATTTTATTGATTTTTTACAGAGAGGAAGGGAGAGAGAGAGCTAGAAACGTCGATGAGAGAGAAACTATGCACACCCCCCACTGTGGATGTGCCTGCAACCAAGGTACATGCCCTTGACAGGAATCGAACCCGGGACCTTTCAGTCCGCAGACTGACGCTCTACCACCGAGCCAAACCGGTTTCAGCTGGAGGAATGCTTTTAAAGCATTGACGTAGCATTTCGTTCATGTGTTCTATGCATTTTCACTTTTTTTTTTTTTTTAAAGAAATTTTTTATTGGTTTTGAGAGAAAGAGAAAGGGAGAGGGAGCGTGAAACATCCGTGCTTCGTGCTGCCTCCTGCACACCCCCTAACGGGATAGAGCCCACGACCAGGGCACGTGCCCTGCCTGGAAATCGAACCAGCAACTTTGAGGTGTAGGGGATGCTGCTCAACCCACTGAGCCACACCGGCCAGGGCTCATGTGTCCTGTGTATTTTCAGCGGAGATTTTTACAAATCGGTTAAATGAGGCCAGGCGGATGGACCATTTTAGCTTAAAGCCGGCCTCTGTTTGCCTAATAATGTGCACAGCCCAGACCTCCAGTGTCAACACCGTTTTTGGACTTTTTATTAGATAGGAGCCAGAGTGTACTGTCTGAGTTACTCATACTCCTCACAATGGAGGCAGATGCACTGGATTTTATCACACCTGCGTGTTAAGACACAGGGCTTCATTGAGGAATTCATTTTGGGGGGGGAACCCGAACGTAGATTTTTATTTTATTTATTTTTAAATATTTTATTGATTTTTTTATAGAGAGGAAGGGAGAGAGATAGAGAGCCAGAAACATCGATGAGAGAGATGTGCCTGCAGCCAACGTACATGCCCTTGACCGGAATCGAACCCAGGACCTTTCAGTCCGCAGACCGACGCTCTACCACTGAGCCAAACCGGTTTCGGCTAGATTTTTATTTTTATTTTTCTGGTGAGAGAGATTCATTTGGATGGATTTGCTGTTTCGGCGTTGGCGGTCGTTGGAAGAGCAGTCATGATTCCTCCTTTTGCAGTGTCCCGGGAGGGAGCAGCATTCGTAGCCGACGGGTGTGATAGAATGCGAAGCATGATTGTATGTAAAAACAGCTGTGCTCATGGCGACACTTAATCACGATGAAAATGAGTTAAGATTTGAATTAAAATCAAACACAGTGGGTCAGTGTCCTTGCATGGAGAGCACAGCGGTGACGTCAGCTGGTGGCCCCTGCCCTCCTGGACACACACACCCCCCCCCCCTTGCCCTGAGCATACACTCAGCATTCTGATCCCACCTGGGGCTCCGGCCAGAGGGTGTGGGAGGGCCCACAGCTGTCTTTGGGGCCCACTCCACCCCAGGATTACTTCTGCCAAGTGTTGAAGGGAGTGACAGATGTTTCTCTATGTGATGATGAGCTCACAGGGAAATATTTCGGAGACTCATCTCTGAGTCATGGGTGCCTGGGATTTTCCACAGAAAAGATTGGCGTGCGCTGTGCAGTCACTGACACACCGGCGGACCAGCCTGGGAGGCCGGGCGGCTGGAGAGAGCCGGGGAAGCGGAGAGCGAGGCCCTCAGCCTCAGGCGGGACTGGCTCGATGCCTCAGCTCCGGCAGAGCCGTGTTATCCCCATGAAACTCTTCCCAGTAACATCCCGGCCCTTAGCGGTGGCCCGGCTGTGACACCTCGGCCTGGGAGAGTCCAGCGGGGAGGAAGAGAGCGTTCCACAGCCCGCCCAGCCACCAACCAAGCTCTCCTGGCGCCTGAGGGTTTCCGGGCAGCTCTGCGGTTCCTGGTTCACAGCTCCCCTCGGCCCAGTTCCTTCATTTCAGAGGTCTAGGCGGGGAGGGGCCTGATCTGGAGGTCCTCATCTCCACCACTTGCTCTTCTGCCTTTTCATTTCTGTTCTTTTACCTCTCTGTTTTCTTCTTTTTTTCAAAAATATATTTTATTGATTTTTTTTTTTTACAGAGAGGAAGGGAGAGGGATAGAGTTAGAGACATCAATGAAAATCATCTGCTGCTGCCTGCACACCTCCCGCTGGGAGTGTGCCCGCAACTAAGATACATGCCCTTGACTGGAATCGAACCTGGGACTCTTGGGTCATCAGGTCGACGCTCTATCCATTGAGCCAAACCGGTTCCGGCTACCTCTCTGTTTTCTTCCCCCCATTTCCTTCTCCTACTGTTGTCTTAGGCCACGACCATTGTGCACATGGTCACCACTGAGCCCAGCGGAACCCTCTGAGCAAGGACGAGGTCAGCCAGTCCCTCTGCATCTCGTAGGATGCTTTTTTGGAAGATGCTGGTGATTGTAAATGTAGGCACTGCGGTGTAGAGACATTGCATCCCAGTAAAGAGAGAATTTTTAAAGCATAGACACCGGGCATTGTAATAGTTAGCTTTTGCTGCAATGGTGCCGTGTAACAAACTGCCCCCTTAGACTTGATGGATTACAATAACATTTCTGTCTCTCCTGGGTTGGCTTCAGGGCTGCTACCTCAGACTGCAGGACCTGAGACGTGGCTCCAGACTTCAGGTTGAGTTCAGGTTGGGCCCATGCATCACATTTTGGAGTTGCAGCTTCACCGTGGTAACGGGAGTACAGGAGGAAAAGTATAAGCATGTGGCCCTAATGGGTTTGGCGCAGTGGACAGAGCGTCGGCCTGCAGACTGAAGGGTCCCAGGTTCAATTCCGGTCAAGGGCATGTGCCTTGGTTGCGGGCATAACCCCAGTAGGGGGTGTGCAGGAGGCAGCTGATAGATGTTTCTCTTTCTACCATGTTCCTCTCTATCCCTCTCCCTCCCTCTATGTAAAAAAAAAAATTAATAAAATATATTTTTTAAAAAGAAAAGTACAAGCATGTGAAGCTCCTGCAAACGCAGCTCAGAATCATCACACTGTAGCTTCTGTCACCATTCCATTGGCCACATCAAAACACATGGCTAAACCCAAATTTCAGTGGGATGGGGAAAAAGTACCCCATCTTTTGTAGGGCACTGTTGCACGATTACCGTATTTTTCGGACCATAAGACGCACTTTTCCCCCCCGCAGAAGTGGGGGGAAAAAGTCCCTGCGTCTTATGGTCCAAATATAGCCTACACATATACTTTAAAAAAAAAGTTTTTTTACTTGCCCGGCTCTGTGTGGTCTCTGTGTGCTTGCCCGGCTCTAAAATGGTTCTAAATGCTGCTGTTTACTTTACAGGGTTGATTACATGTGTTTATGACTGTGATGTTGGGTTTTAATGCACATAAAATATTTTAGGACACTATTTGTTTCAGAATCTTTTTTTCTTCATTTCCCTTCTCTAAAAACTGGTGCATCTTATGGTCCGGAGCGTCTTATGGTCCGAAAAGTATGGTATGTGAACAGGGAAAGGAGGGAAGTCTTGAGGACATTTACCCAGCCTGCTCCATAGCTCCCATGCACACCACCATGAGATGGGATTCCAGGAAGCGCAAGCAGCTCTGAGGAGGCATGCATGGGAAATGTGTGAAATATATTGAGGCGTTTCCGTGGTCCTCGCGTCCCCTCTGGACCACAGTGTTTCATGTCCATTGCAGGCGGGGAAGGGCAGGGGCCTACCACTCTCCCCTGGTCCTTTGCACCCTAACCTCTAAACCCGCCGGCAGCCTTCTGCCCCTTGGAGCAGATTCCTCTGAGCATCCCCTTCAGGTTTCAAAGATATTTGTAAAGCGACTTTCTGAAGTACTTAGCTAAAAACACACCCAAGAATCTGAGACAACTGCCAGCAGTTCATAGTGCCCATGATGAGAGGCACGTCGGTGGCTCATCTATATGATACAAGGCCAGTGGCCATAATGCCGTAACGACCAAAGGGCAGGTCATCAGGAGGTGCATTGATGGGTCCTGCTGGCGTCTGGGTTTCCCACAATTTCGCGTGCTGGGCATCTAGTCCTCTGATAGCTGGAGGGCTGTTCGTGTCAGGAGCTGGAGCCGGTGAGCTGCTGGGTGTCACAGCAGTTGTGCTTACAAGACTCGTGGGAAGCAACGGGGTTTTGATCCAACAAGACAATGAGTTCCAGTCTCTCAGACGGAGTGTTGATTTCCATTGTGCGGAGGGTTGATTTCCCCTTTAAGGGCCTCACATCGAATGCCATGGGGTTACTTGAGAACACGCCTCATCTGCTTTCCTTTGACTGAGAAGCCCAGGTTGCTTAGAGAAACAATAAAATGCGTTCCTTTAGCTAAACATGTGAATGGCAATGAGAAAGGAATGTTTATTGGGTGGCAAGGTGTTTTCACACCCTGGCCATGTGGAAAGGGAGGAAAAGGAGTTGTCAGCCCGAAACCTGCCCCTTTAAGCGGGCTGCTGCATGGGAGGAGTGTGGAGATGGCCACAGTATGGGGACAGATAACTCTCGTTATTCTGGCTCCCAGGTCTCCCAGGGGCGGGAACCCTCCCTGTTCCCCGGGTCCAGTCATGCCTCCTACGACGTCACTGTCCCCTCCTGGCTGTCATGGTTCTTGCTGGCCTTGCCCCAGCTCTCAGCTTGCCCATAAAGCCTCTCCGCCTACCCAAAGCTCATTTCCCATCCCCGGCCAATCCCCGGCCTCCTCGGCCCAGCACCGACGGCCCCCCCATCCTGCCCCGAGGGAACCCAGCGCACGACCTGTGTCCGCTCAACTCAGCTCCTCGGGGGTGAAGCTTTCGAGTGCAGCCCGACCACCTCTTCTTTCCTCTTTGGATGCGTGTCCATAAGAGAGATGGATTATTGTCATGGCTATTGTTGCTGTTATTATCGTGTTATCATTGCTATTATCATCATTGGTTTTAGAATCAGTACCGGTTGCCGTGAAAGTCCTCAAACGCCTTAAGTTGGGGGACCGCCTGAGGGAGCGGGGGAGGGGGGGGAGAAGGGGGGAGTGGGGATGTCCTGGAGAAGGCCCTATTTGAACGGGGTCCCGGTGAGTGAGTAGGAGCGTCCGCCAGCCTCCAACGCCAGGGAACAGCATTTTAGGCAGAAGGAACAGCACTTACAAAGTCCACACCCAAGCACAAGGAAAAAGATAACATTTTATAGGTTTTCCCTCCTCCTAGCGGAGGGGAAAAATGCTGTTCTCGCCTCCGCACGAGTGGCGGCGGGGTTTGCTCTGCCGCCTGATAGATGCCTGGGGAAGGGCGGAAGCCTCTTCCAGGGGCAGACATCTGCCCGCCGGGCGCCTGCCGCCCCCGGGCACTGAGCTGGGCGCTCAGAGTGCTGGGGGCACAGAGAGCGAGCCCACAGAGACCCTGGCTCGCGAAGTTCATGCTGCAGTCACCCCGACTGATGTCCCCCAGCCTCATTACCCCACGCAAATGCACGTATGAAGGGGTCCAGCATGCATAGCAAGGGATGGACTGGAGACTGGCCGGCTAAGGCGTTGATAGGATGGGAGGACGCAGACACCAGTGTTAAGCGGAGAACCGTTTGAACGGGGTCTAAGGTTACAGGCGGGCAGTTCGCTCATCATTTTCCTCTTTATTCCCGATGCAACCCCCCTGCCACCTGCGGGGTTGGGCGTTGTGAATATGAGGGCCTTGGGGCTGCAATACCTCAGCGGTATCGCAGCCCGAGGCACCGGACTCCGAGTGTCCTGGTGGGGTGGGCATGAACGCGAGGGTATTGGGTATTGGGTTCACCGGCAGGCACCCTCCCCCACTTTCTTCCCCTCCTCCCCGGACTTGTCCTGTGCCGGCTCTGACCCGCCCCTCCCTCCGCAGGTATGGAGAGTGCAATCACGCTGTGGCAGTTCCTGTTGCAGTTGCTGCTGGACCAGAAGCATGAGCATCTGATCTGCTGGACCTCCAATGATGGTGAGTTCAAGCTCCTCAAGGCAGAAGAAGTGGCCAAGCTGTGGGGACTCCGCAAAAACAAGACGAACATGAACTACGACAAGCTGAGCCGGGCCCTGCGCTACTATTACGACAAGGTGAGCGCGTGCCCGCCCGGGGGCTGCGGGGGGGGGGGGGGGAAGGAGGGGAGGGGGAGGGGGGAGGGGGGAGGGGGAGGGGGGAGGGGGGGAGGAGGGGGAGGGGGGAGGGGGGGGGGGTGGGGGGAGGTGAGCACCCGCTCCCCTCCGTGGTCCACGGCTGAAAGCACGTCACCGGGCACTGTGAGGCCTGTCGGAAAGCCAGGGAGAGGCGATGTATGCCCTTCGGGTTGTTTTGTGTGTGTGTTTTTTGAGAAAAACAGCGATGGCGATTTCCGCTCCCAGAATCCCTTAGGGCGTGACCGCAGGTCCGGTTCTGTGCCGTCTGCATCGTCACCGGCAGTCGCGGCAGGACTTTGTGAGCTACAGAACTTCGATGTGGGCAGGTTGTGGGGCTTCCCTCACGGTGGCCGGGGTGACAGGGTGCAGGTTAAACGGGAGAAAGTCTGTTGATCTCATCTGGCGTGTAGTTCCCGCACCCGGGCCTTTCCTGGGGGGATGGTAGCGTGGGCGTTTGGTTCGGCGCCTCTGTGTCCTCATCGTTGATAAACTGGGATTCGGCCAGTCCTGGCTCAGGATCCCTGGGAAGACGAAGCGAGTGTCATGTGGTCGGGCTTACTTAAAAGTTTTGTAAGACTCGAGGCCAGCGGGCCGCAAACCTCATTTATTAAAAGGAGTCGTGCGGCCCGTTGCCTGCGAGTTTGACATGCTTGCTTAAAACAACGCTTGGTATATGGACTTTGAAAGTTCCCTAATGTGAAGAAAAATCAAGTTCCTTAAAAAAAAAATCTATATATCTATATATCTATATCTATCTATCTATATATTTCAATTGATTTTTTTACAGAGAGAAAGGGAGAGAGATAGAGAGTCAGAAACATCGATCAGCTGCCCCCTGCACGCCCCCCACAGGGGATGTGCCCGCAGCCAAGGTACATGCCCTTGACCGGAATCGAACCTGGGACCTTTCAGTCCACAGGCTGATACTCTATCCACTGAGTCAAACCGGTTTGGGTCACATTCCTTTTTAAGTCACAGCATCGTTGCCAGAGCCAGGATAGTTGTGCGTTTTAATCATTTCTGGAAAAAGCATTGCTCTTTAGCGGCAGCCTCTTCAGACCCAGAATTGTTGACCATTTCTGTCGGGCTGTGTCGCTGCTGACCATGTAACCTCATCGACAGAAAGACTTAGCCTTAATGAGGGAGAGCTTCTGTTCTGGTTTTACCGCTCACGTCCAAAGGCGAATGAAAAACTGATTTAAGTATTGGTTCCGGATCTGGGGTGACAGGATGAATGTTATTTTATTTAACGATTCCTCCTGCCAACCGCTTTGGAATTCAGGACCGAAGGATTACACGTTCCAGGAAGTGGAGGCATCGCTAATTATAAAGGTTCCCTCATGCTGTTGTAAAGGCACGTGACTGTGGCACTGCAGGGTTCAAGGTGCTTTCCTTTAGGGTGGCAGGTGATTCGTCCCGGCTCCGTGCAGGGTCCTCTGAAGAGGTGGAAAGCACTTGTCGCGAAGGCGCTGCCTGCAAGCCTGGCAGACGGTCTGTTGTTTTGCAATTTTGACCCAGGTCCTGAGTCGCACACACCCTGGGCATTGGGACCCTCGGGGGGAAAACGGCCGTCTCGCCGGCTGGCAGGGCGCCCGAGAGCCTGAGGCTTTAGAAAGAAGTAATTGTTTTAAGTTAAGGTGTCAGAGGAAGGGAGTCTGGGCCTGGGTTTCGCCTCTGGACGCTGGGGCTGAGGACCCGGGGCCATCAGCGGGAAGGGAGATCGTGGGCTGGCAGTGACGTGAAAAGACGGGCACAGCTATTGCTGCAGAGACCACCCCTGGTCTCCCCGGAGCAGGTGTTTCAATCTCTAGAGAAAGCCATGTCAGAGGCCACTGTCACCGGCACGTTTTGGCACTTTGTGTCTCAGGCACCAGGCTCAGGGCTCCCCACCCTCCTCTCTCTGAAACTACAACAGCCCCAAGATGGCCCCTCTGGCATCGTCTCCTTTCTCAGTGAGGATGCAGGGCTTTGCTGAGAAACATGCCCGCGGTCCTGCAGCCAGGAAGCCGGGAGCCAGGGTACCCACGTCCCAGGCCAAAGGCCCACGCCCCACCTTCTGGGCCTTTCCTTCCTTTTGCCTCTGAATCTCCTGAGTTCCAGGAGGGCCGTCAGGCATCGCCAAGTGGATTGCAACCTTAGACATTAAAAAACAAACAAAAACAAACAAACATATATATATATGTATATATTATTGATTTTTCACAGAGAGGGATAGAGAGTTAGAAACATTGATGAGAGAGAAACATCGATCAGCTGCCTCTTGCACACCCCCTATTGGGGACATGCCCACAACCAAGGTACATGCCCTTGACCGGAATCGAACCTGGGACCTTCTAGTCCATAGGCCAACACTCTATCCACTGAGCCAAACCGGTTTTGGCCGCAGCCTTAGACATTTGTTTTTGATGATCAAGCACTTCAACACGGAAACATCGATTGCACACAGGGTGTCAGGTTGCACCTGAGGCCGGGGATCCCGCTCCCTGACACTGCCCCTTCCCTGTCCTGCTGGGGCTCAGCGGGAGGCCTGGCCAGGTGACCTCTGAGCAGCTGCTGGCGCTGATGGGGAGCGCAGGGGCAGCTCTCGTCCTGCATGTCGCAGGCTTGGCCCTGGCGAAGGCGCCCTGTGTCCAGCCATGGACCTGTGTGCCCATGTGCGGATACACAGTGCAAGGGTGTGCATACACAGTGTACACATATGTACACATGGCTGTTTTCCTCTTCCTCCTGAAATATTCCCAAGTGATGAACAAGAGTGACGGTTAAACTCCTGGCTTAGTTTAAAGTGAGATGAAGAGGGAGGAGGGGGTGGAGGGTGGAGGAGGAGAGAGGACAGGCTGCGAGGGGGGTGAGGAGAGGGAGGAGGAGGAGGAGGAGAAGGAGGAGGAGAAACAGCAAAAGAAGGTCACAAAAAGTACCCTGTATGTCACGTTCGAGGTGAATACCTCTTTCAGTTTTGCCCAATTCACTCTGTGTGTAAATGGAGCCATATGAAATTGCTAACGTCTGACCATTTTTGACCCACAAAAATGGCGATCTTAAATGGCCCCGGGCTTTCCCCTAAGAGACGGACTCGAGGAGGGTCTTTGTGAGTGTGAGGCCCCTGGCCACTTGGTGTGCCCCACGGTGCACCGCACGTGTGCTTCAGCCATTTACTGTCTTCTTCTCCCTCCTCTCCCTCCCCCCTCCTCTCCCTCCCCTCTGCCTTCGCCCTCCTCCCCTGACACTTACTCCAGACCTGCTGTGCTCTGGCTGTAAATAAGGTGACTCCCTACCTTGACAGCTGTGCTCTTTCTTCCTGTTGTGTTTTTCTGTCATTTGCGAGCCACCATCTCCTCGCTCTTGGCTGAAATTGCACATCCCCGGGTTTGTCCTAATAGGGAAGTGTTCCTGCCACAGCGTGAGCGTGCCATTATTTTTATACGGTATACGTTGTATTTTTAGCTCATTCCGGAATACTGGAGATGGGTCGAGAAAAGGAGTGGAAAATACGGGCGGAACTTGGCGAAGGCGTCGGAGGAGGGTGACGGATGGGCTGATAGTGTCAGGCTGGGCTGAGGCACTTGAATCATCGCTGCTCCCAAAATCGCTCTCCCTTCCCCTTCCTCCTCCTCCAGCAGGGCCGTCAGTAGCGTGAACTCTGGGCTGGAGTGTCGGGGTTTGAATCCAGCTCTGACTGGGTGCTTCACCGAATCTCTCTTGACTCTCGGCTTCCTTTTTGGTAAAATGGGTTGTAACAGAGTCTGCACCGTGGGCTTGTGCTGGGCATTAGCTCAGTTCACCCATCAGCTGAGAACATAGGCACATCAGGTGCCAGAAAGATTGCCCAGAGTCATTGTAGAGATGATGTGTCCTGTATCGCTGATCGGAAAAGCTCAGGCAGGTACAAAGGGGAAAGGGGGACCTTGCCTGCCTTCCTGCTCTGGACCACACAGAGAGGAGCGCTGGGTTGTGCTTGTCAATGACTGAAGAGGCATAGCCACCATTTCTTTACCCAATATCCTATTTAAAAAATAAAAAAAATAGAAAAAATATTTTTATTGATTTTGAGAGAGAGAGGAAAGGAGAGAGAAAGGGAAACATCAACGAGAGAGGAACATCTTTGATCGGCTGCTCCTGCAGGTCCCCCACTGAGGATGGAGCCCTCCACCCAGGCATGTGCCCTGACCTGGAATTGAACTGGTGGCCTCTTGGTTCCTGGGTCGATGTTTAACTGCCTAAGTCATATCGGCTGGGCCCAGTAGCTTATTTTAGTCTATGAAGACTGTTCTGAAAATTTAGATACGAAGATGTTTTCCTACTTAAGTGACTCTTCCTTGCCCCTCTGAACCAAAGTGCACACTGTTCTGCGCACCCCAGTTGGAGCGAGTCCCCATCTTTTCCGAGTGTCCCCTGTCCCCGGGTCTCTGAGCCGAAGTTCATCCATCGGAAAGCGGGCATCATAACAGCGCCTCCCCTTGTCGATTTGTGTAGGATTAAATGTGATGAGTGTGGGTTACAGTTAAACATGTGCATTGTACAGTATGAATTTCCGAGGGCTGCTGTAACAAATGACCACGGAGTGTGTGGCTTGCAACAGCAGATATTTCTTGTCTCATTGCTGGAGGCCAGAAGCCTGAGATCCTCGTGTCGGGGGGCTGTGGCCTGAGACTCTGGGTAGGACCCGTCCTTGCCTCTCCCTGGCTCCTGGTGCTTTAGGTTGGCCAGTAGCTGCATTGCTTTGGTCCCGGCCTCTGTCCTCACACGGCGTTCTTCCTGTGTGCCTCGGTCTTCAAATTTTCCTCTTATAACGAAGCCAGCTCTGTTGGATTAGGGTCTATCCTAATGACTCATCTTAAAAAAAAAAAAAAAATTCATTGATTTTCTTACAGAGAGGAAGGGAGAGGGATAGAGAGCTAGAAACATCAACCAAGTGCCTCCTGCACACCCCCTATCGGGGATGTTCCCGCAACCAATGTACCTGCCCTTGACTGGAATTGAACCTGGGGCCTTGCAGTCCGCAGGCTGACGCTCTATCCACTGAGCCAAACCGGTTTCGGCATGACCTCACCTTTAAATTGGTTACATCAGCAAAGACCCTCTTTCCAAAGGTCACAGTCACAGATATGGGAGTTAGGACTTCCCCGTTTCTTTCTTTCTTTTTTTTTTTTTTTTTTTTTTAAGGGGAGGGGCATCCTTCTACCCGTAACACATACCTCTAGTTCACATGCTGCCGGATTTCCATTTAGCTTTTCAGAACTGCACACAGAGTTGGGGGGCGGGGGTGCACCTTGGAGATGATGGTTCGATCCAGCAAATCCTCGGGGAAAGCTGCTCCTCATGACGGAGGCAGCAGCTAGAGTCCACAGCAGGGATGGAACTGGACTCTGTGACAGGCCCGTCCCAGGCTGCCTACCGGGTGTCAAGCACGGTGCTGGGTCTTCAGGGAGGGAACGGGTGACGATGCCGAGACCTGCCTCGGAGGTAGATGGGAAGCCAAGCGGAGCCTGGTGGCTGCAGCCCTGGGTCAGCGGTGGCGAGGAGACCCTGCACCGGCCTCTGAGGTTCCCTGCCCACCTGCGTTTCTGTGGCTGCTCACTGCCCAGGCACAGGGGAGGCGGGGCGGCCTGGGGTTTGCAGCCGAGCACCACCAAGGGCTGCTTCCCCCACTTCGATTTTGGAGAGCCTGCTGGGCAGACCCGAATAAACTGCAGCAAAGGAGCGATGCCCAGCCCTGGATGCCCATTTGCTTTATGCCTGGGCATGGACGGAAGGCCCCCGGTTAGCTTGGAGACATGCAGGCTCATGGGAGGACGCCTGAGTCTGAGCCCACGAGGGGCAGACCGCAGAGCCGGTGCAGACCTGATGGGATGTGCCATTTGTGCCTGAGCGTTTCCGTCACTCCTTCCCCAACAGCCATCGCCGCCCCTTGCCTTCAGAGGTGGGTTTGTTCATTGAGGTTCTGACGGGTTGAATTTGAGGGTAGGGTGTGTGTTTTTCCTTAAGTTTAAATAGACTCTTCCAGAAGGCACTTTGATAACCCAATAAAGACCCCCTTTTTAATAATTGAATTTTTACAGTGAGGAAGAGAGAGGGATAGAGAGTTGGAAACATCGATGAGAGAGAATCATCGATCAGCTGCCTCTTGCACACCCCCTACTGAGGATGTGCCCACAACCAAGGTACACGCCCTTGACCGGAATCGAACCTGGGACCCTTGAGTCCGCAGGCCGACGCTCTACCCACTGAGCCAAACCGGTTTTGGCCCGATAAAGATCTCTTTCAGAGGTTTTACTGATGAGTATGTTAACAACTTTTCTTTGCTCCTTAACAACATGGGATGGACTTGGTGTTTCAATCTCTCAATCTGGCCCTGGTCTTTCGCCTCCGCCTTCTCTCCCATCACTGAGCCATTCCTTCTCAAACATACCCACTCCCCTCGAGCTGCTCAGCTCCTGGCCGGGAGACAGACATGCCAACCATCTGTAACAGAGCGTGAGGTATCAAACGCCGGCTGGGTC
Source organism: Pipistrellus kuhlii (assembly GCF_014108245.1). Taxonomy (NCBI): domain Eukaryota; kingdom Metazoa; phylum Chordata; class Mammalia; order Chiroptera; family Vespertilionidae; genus Pipistrellus; species Pipistrellus kuhlii. The sequence continues at coordinate 13,855,697 of NW_023425529.1, read as the reverse complement.
GTGATTCCAGCATCTTCCAGGAGAGGCGGGGAGGCGGAGTGAAGGCCACCAGGAGCCCCGGACCCCGATGTGGAGGAATGAGGGTGACTGTACCAGGCTGGGAAACGTTGGGAAAGGATCTACCAGGCCAGGGAACAGCATGTGCTAAGGCAGGGAGGCGTTTGACTCTTCAGCCTCGGAGGACTTACTTAGGGAGCGAGGGGGGGGGGAGCAGAGGGATGTGGAAGATTTGGGTGGGAGATGGAGCAATGGGGTGCCTCATGCCAAAGAGTTGGAGCTTTAGGGCGAGGGCAGCGGAGAGCTAATGAAGGGCTATAAGCAGGGGGATGCCCTGATCAGATCTGCATCTCAGAAATAAAAACCTTGGCCTCCTCGGCATCGATCGTGTCCCTGATCTTTCTGGCCAATTCCCGCAAGTCCATCTCTCTCTGCTGGCAGAGTTGGGGCCGCCCAGCATTGGGGCCTGCATACACCTCTCTAGCCCTGCCTTAGGGGGCAGAGGAGGAAAACGTTGGCGTCCGCCTGCCTCTTGCCTGTGCCCAGCTCCCGTCTTGTGCTCACAGACGCGGAAGCCAGGGCTCTCGGGTTTCTGCTGCCACCGAAGGAGACCTGGAAGCTCACACCATCTCTCATCCTCTTTCGGGCCCAGCGTCCAACAGAGCCTTTGTCCTCCTCGTTGGCAGGGAAGGCTCCTCTCGGTGGGGAGGCGGGGAGGCTTGCCAGCTCCCCTCCCGTGTGGGGAGATTGAAATGTTGATACGATGATGATGAAGAAAAACCCTCCGTCTCCATAGCAACGCCCCCGCTCCTTCTCACGCTGTACCCAACAGTCTTGGTTTTAACAGGAAGGGGTTGAGGGGGAGAGCAATCAGGACAGAGCCGCCGCTGGCAGCATATTCCTGGAAGAAGAAGGCGTCCCCTCCTTAGCCGAACTGGATAGTTCACTTACAGTCGGGTGCGCCGTCTCGACGGGAGGATGTTGGCGTGAACGTTACCCACCTGATAGCGACTGCCTGTGCCAGGGAGCCGGGCCCGGGCAGAATGTTTTAATTCCCCCCCGAATACATTTTGCAAAGGCAGAAGGATGTATGTGACGGTCAGGGTGGAGAAAGAACACAAATCCCGCCGCAAGCATTTCTATCCCGGAACTTCCCAGAACCGCCTGTGATGGCTGCAAAGCAGACCCATCTCTCCTGGACTCCATCCGGGATGCTGTGTGTGGGCCCAGCCCCGGGTTTACACGTGCTTTGTGGGGTGTCTTCTCCCCGCCGCCGCCGCCCCCCATGTCATGTCAGCAACTCGGATGGTCTGAAGCATAACAGATGGCAACTGCGCTCCGCCTGGGGCCCGGGGAGAGAGCCAGGGCCGCTCTGCAAGCCTCTGGCCCCGGGAGCCGCCTGGAGACCCGACGGGGAGCTGGCGGCCGCGTGGAGCTCTTCCAGGCTCATCCCGTGACCCGGGGGAGAGCCTGCAGGGGGCCTCGCTCAGGCTTCCAAGCCAGCGTCCCCATGGCACTCAGCGTTCCCCCCCTCCCCCGCCCCAATGGGCAGTTGCTAAGAAACAGCCTGAGCCTTGAGAGTACCCCCCCCCCCCCACGATGGGTGAGGCTGCCGTGCTAGGCGCTCGGCTGCCAGCGCTCGGACAGCCTGGCCAATGCCGCTGACATCAGGCTGCGGCCCCAGCCCACACCGGGGCGCCCGCACACGCGGTCCTGCTTCTCTCTGGGCTCCTGGCTGCAGGACGTGATGGTGGTTGTGTCCGCACGCTGACAGCACGAACCTTCACAGCCCACCGCCCGCTGCCCACCTTCTGCCCCCTGGCCCTGCTGCTCCTCCCCGCCTCCCGCCTGGGCTCCAGCCACAGCTGTCTCTGTTCCTGCCCCAGGTCTGAGCTCACGTGCCCATCGCCGTGGTTGGTCATGGGCCCATTTTAGAGATGGGAATACTGAGTCCCAGAGAGGTGAAGTAACAGATCCGAGACGACGTAGCTGGTAAGCGGCAGAGCTTCCCACCTAGGAGTCTTGACCCCCCCCTCCCCAAACCCCCAACCCCCAAGGCCATGCTCAGGATTATGAAGCTGGAGGATCACCTAGGTACGGAGCCGTGGGCCCAAACCTGAACCCCATATTCCTGATAGTGCTGATTATTACCCTGGGGCAGGCAGAGAGAGGAGGCCAGCCCCCCAGTGTATGTTGTTCAATATGACAGGAGAACACTTCCCAGCGGCACCCTCAGAGCCAGCTGAACACAGGAGGCGACGGCTCTGGGGGCCTCCGAACACCCCAGACTTCCATTTGGCCAGGTGACGCTTCCTCAAGAAAACCAGGTTGGAGTGTGGCTCCCGGTGGCCGCTGGGAAAGAGTCCAAACTCCCTGCACCACCTGGGTCCCCCCTGCCCTGCAGCCCTCACTCGCATCTACCGGGACCTCATCTTTGCCTGACCGCGCCCTCTGCCTTTCCGGCAGGCCACCCAGCTCCTCCTCACGCCCGCTCTGCTCCAGGGCTCCGCTGGTGCCTGCCGCCCAGCTCATCCTCACACCCTCTCTGCTCCACTGTTCCGCTGGTGCCCCACTCACTGGCCGGCCCCCTTCTTTCTTATGTCAGCATCTCTGCGGCCTGGGGCCTGGTGCCCAGTGAGGGGGGAGGGAGGTAGGTGAGCAGACATACTGCTCTGTGGCACAGAAGGAAGTCTATCATCTTAGGATGTCGTTGCTGGCAGCACCTAACCAGCCATCCTGCCCGCCTGGCCCTCTCTGAGGGAGTGAGGACCCAGATGGCAGGTGCTGAGAGCACGGTCCCCCGTCACCTGTAGCTCTGACTCCCCCAGCCATCTGCCGGGTGGCAGGTGGCGGCTCCAAACTGGAAGTCCGCTGCTGGCGGCTCCCTGCCTGGCAGGAACAGCAGAGGAGGACGTTTCGGGGGAGCAGTTTTCAGTTTTATTTTACTAACGCTCCAGAGGCCTTGAGTAAAAATACTCTTGGATGTGGAAAGAGAGTCGGGCGGGTTCAGCGAGGGAGGAAAAATGCTGCTTACCTCCATCCCGAGCCCCCGGGGCAGAGGGTCCCATCAGGCGCCTGGCGTCGGCTGCGGTGATTTCACGCCAGGGGGTGTGGAGGCGGGTTCCCGCTGCAGCCCGCCCTGCGGTGCCAGGGCAGACAGAGGTCCCAGCCCAAACCACAGGGAACCCTCCCCCGGGAGCCGGGGCTGGAGCCCGTTCCTGCGGCACGCTATTCTTAGAAGTTGGAAGTGGGGTGAGAGTGGGTGTCTGTGCGGGCGTGCACGCTCCAAAATTAAACCTGCAGCCCGGGCTTCGCCCAGCCCAGCGCCTCTGGCATCGTGACAGCAGGCGGAGCCCTCGGGACGCTGCTAACAAGCAGGTTTGAGGGGGTACGTTTCCTGGGAGCCTCTGTGACAAAGCCCCGCACACACGGTGGCTCAGGACAACACACGTTCGCCCTGGCCAGCGTGGCTGAGTGGATAGAGTGTCAGTATGTGGACTGAAGGGCCCAGGTTTGATACCAGTCAAGGGCACGTGCCCGGATTTGTGGGCTTGATCCCCAGTAGGGGGCATGCAGGAGGCAGCCCCGGTCAATGATTTCTTCCCATCATGGATGTTTCTGTCTCTCCCTTCCTCTCCTTTCCTCTCTGAAATCAATAAAAATGTATTTATCAAAACAAAACAAAACAAAACCACCACACACGTTTATTCTCTCAGTCCTGGAGGTCAGAAGTCTGAGGTCAAGGTGTGGGCAGGGCTGTGTGCCCTCTCAAGGCTCTGGGGGCAGGTTCTTCCTGGCCTCCGGTTTCCGGTGGGTCCTGCCTCTGTCTTCACATGGCCTCTTCACGGAGTCCCTGTGTCCTTTCCTCTTATAAAGATGCCACTCATGGCAGAAACTGGTTTGGCTCAGTGGATAGAGCGTCGGCCTGTGGACTGAGGGGTCCTGGGTTCGATTCCGGTCAAGGGCATGTACCTGGGTTGCAGGCACATCCCCAGTGGGGGGTATGCAGGAGGCAGCTGATCGATGTTTCTCTCTCATCGATGTTTCTTACTCTCTGTCCCTCTCTCTTCCTCTCTGTGAAAAATCAATAAAATACGTTAAAAAAAAGAAAAAAGAAAAGAAAAAGATGCCACTCATGGGATCGAGTGCCACCCTAACTGTGGCCGGATCCATCCCGGCATCCTTAACGGATCCCATGTGCAAAGACCCTATTTCCAAAGAAGGTCACCTTCTGAGGATCTGAGGGGAGTGGATTTTGGGAGGGCACCCATAGTTCCCCTCACTGCCCGGGGGAAGGCGGCCCCAGGGAGAGGCCGATCCAGTGATGGGCCCCGGAGCCCTCTCATAGCTGCTCTGTAGGGCGGCAGGTGTGGGGTGAGCCTTGCCCACAGCCAGCTCCTAGCAGAGCCCTCTGCTGCCGGCCAGCGCTCCGTGTCCCCTCGGGCCCAGGAGGCTGGGGGTGCAGGAGGCAGGGGCTGGCCCGGGCGGCGGGGGGTGGGGTGGGGTGAGGGGGCAGGGGCTGCCACCGCCAGGGCCAGCACCCGTTGGAGGTCCAGGGGTGGGGGGGTGGGAGGTGGGGTGATGGGGTCAGAGGCCGGATTCACTTCCTCTCCTGTTCCTCTGAGCCTCGCAAGGAGCCTTCCACAGGGAAGCATCCTCCGTGCTTGTGGAGAGGACGTTGGCCTGTGAAAGGGGAGGAGCTCGGAGCCTGACTCCTACAGTGAGGACTTGTTCTGACTCTGGAGGGAGGACAGTCGGGGTTTGTGTCGGGAAAGGGTGAGTCAGCCCGCGGTCTGGGAGGGGACCCGGAGGAGGCGCTGGAGACAGGGCGTTGGCTGGGAAGCTGGCAGCCTGAGTTCACCTACCAGTTTGGGGACGCAGCTGGGAGCCCGGGGTCCCTCCGCTGGAAAGTGGGCATCCGAGTGGTGAGGGCTTACAGGAGAAGGTGCGTAACCTTCGATAAACGGTTAAGTCAGGTGCCGGGGAAGGAATTTATCGATAGATGCCTTGAAGGCTAAATGCAATGGAAAGGCCGTGTGAACAATGAGGGTGCTCTGCAGTGACATCATCGCTTGCTGAGGGAAATTCCACTGGGTCACGTTTTGAGGACCTACGTGAACTGGGCACTGACATAGGAGAATAGAAATAATTATACCACTACTAAGAGCAAGTTGTTCTTTTAGAAAAAACTACCCAGTGAGGCATCTTTATTTTGCTTATGGAAGTGAGCAAACGGAGGCCTGCAGACGTTCTATACCCTTCCCATGGTCATGGTGAGGAGAGAAGCTGGGATTTGAACCCAGGTCAGCCCACGTCACATGTGGGCCTGTGACCTTGTGTGAGCAGCTCCTAGGCCCGTGGGTGCTCAGAGGAGCCGGTCAGCGCCTCCCTGAGCTCCTGTGAGCTCCTCTGCCGCTCCTGGGGCCTTCACCAGGCTGTGTGTGTGTGTGTGTGTGTGTGTGTGTGTGTGTACATTAGCTTCCGGTTGTTTTCTTGTCATCCTTGCCTCTTGGATGTCCCCCACTCAGAGGTGGGCTTGCGATGCTCAGTCTGCTGGCATGGGACCACCAGGTTCCTGGCAACTCGTGCAAGGTATCCCATCGAAGCAGGCACCTGCTCTACCTGTGGGTGGGCAGAGGCAGTTGCATTCCTGGTGAAAGAACAGCCTCAGGGAAGGCTGGCCTTCCTTCCTAGGAGCTAGAAATACCCGTCTGACAAGGACCATGCTTCCGCTTCCTATACCCAAAGCTGCTTTCCCAGGCACCTGGGCTACCCCTCGGGCACTCTGGCACGCAGAGCCTGCGCGTTCTGGCGGGCTGAATTGAGCAGCAGCCTCTGAGCCAGCAGCAGCTGCTTTCCGGGAGGGTGTGATGGCAGAACAGAAGGGCCTCGGCTCTGGCTCTGGATAGGATTGGGTTCAGACTTCAGCTCCACCAGTGACTGATGCTTTTACTTTAAAAAAAAAAAAAAAGAAGTCGTCATGCCCAGCTGGTGTGGCTCAGCCATTGAGCATTGACCTATGCACCAAGAGGTCGCTGGTTCGATTCCTGGTCAGGGCATATGCCCAGGTTGCGATCCCCGGTAGGAGCCGTGCAGGAGGCAGCCAGTGGATGAAGTTCCTCTCTTGTTGTTTTCATCTCTCCCTCTCCTTCCTCTCTCTCTCAAAATCAAATAAAAAAAATTTTAAAAATGAGGCTGACATTGCCAAGAAATGAAAATATATAGTCTGAATTTGATAAGTAAAATACATATATTAAACATGTATTTAAAACTGTGAAAATGCAGATAAGGGAAAAAAAATTACAAGTCAGTGGTAAACCTACCACCATTAAATTTTATTATACATCTTTTGAGATAAAATTTTCTTTCTCCTTTTATTTAATAAACACGGTAGGGCAAAAGTAGGTTTACAGTTCACATGGAAACTACAATAATTAAACAGTAATACAAGCATAAACTCTGTGGACGAGGCCATACATAGATGGGGGTAAGAAGGGATGTATGTAATACTTGCAACAATAAAGAATTATTTTTAAAAAATTACAAAAAAGAATAACCTCTGTGTTTTATGTACTCACAATAGTAAACTTATTTTTTGCCCCACCCTGTATATTTATTTAATTAAAATAATAGAAGATCCCATGTGTGCTTCCACCCCCTCCCCCAATGTATATTTAGAGACATGGGCAAATGTTAACAATGGACTATCCTCTAACACAGCTGCACGGTATTCCATTGGAGGGCCCTCCCAGTACTTAACCCAGCTCTGTGGGGGTGGAGAAGTGGGTATAACCTCACTTCCAACCAAGAGCCTCAACTTCCTCAACTTTAAAATGGGGTCATAGTGCCCATGTTGCAATGTGTGTGTACAGTATGCCCAGCCCTCCCTCCCCCCATAAATTTCCTTTGCCCTTCCTGGCTACTGGTTCCTTTCACATAGGGTATCCACCCCAGCGAGATGAATGGCCCCAAAATAAATCCACCCCACTTCCCCTCCCCAGCATCTCGGTGGCAGGCACTCAGGGCCGCAGCCCGCATGGGACTCGCCCAGAGGCTGAGCCCGACGAGGCCACTGCCCCCACCGCGGAGCTGGGGTGCTCCGTTTCCTGCCCCGAGAGCTCGGGGATGTGGAGGCCAGCCGGTGCCCGGTGAGTGTCCGCACACTGTGGAGCGGGACGTGGGGGCGCATGGATCCCGCGGTGGCTCACATCCGCGGGCCCCCCCCCACTCCGCCCCCGGGACGGATCGGAATGTGTGAGGTTTTCTCCGCAGTGGATGTCAGGCCACTGGCCACGCCAGGCATGACATACTGTAAGCCTTGCGTCTATTTCTTGTCTGAACCCCACTAAGTAAAACATCATGTCTCCCGGCTTGGTCGAGATCTGTAAACCAGATGTGACCGTGCCAGGCCCCTCTCGTCGCCCGGAACCGGATAAAGCGGCAGGAGCGTGCACAGCCTTCCGGGAGGCTTGGTTTTGAGCTGTCATTTGTCACTGGAGCTGATAGCCGGTGGCTTTGTTTTGTTTATATTTACACGAGGGAATAGAAATAATACTGTGGGCTTATCACTGCGTGGCTGTCTTAGGCCTTCTGCTGCAAGCTTCCTATGAATTACCTCCCTCGAGGCAGGCCACAGGTCTGTACCCATTTCGTAGATGAGGAAACAGGCACGTGGCTGCTAAGAGACAGGGGTGGCGTTTGAACCCAGGCACTGACTCAGGCAGCGGCAGCTCTCGGGACAGGATCCAGCAGGCACTTGCGGAAAGGTCCACCCCCTCTGTCCCTGCAGGGCGTGCCGGGTTAGGAAGGGCTGGGCTGTTTGCTCAGAATCATTTTCTGCGTGACCTTTCCTGCCCGCCTAGTGAGCTGCTGCCATCCTCAACTTAGAGGACAAGATAGGGAAGATGCAAAACCAGAGGACAGGAGTCCTTCCGTTCCTGGGAGCCCCCAAAGGTGGAAGATTAGAGGGGGGGGTGGGCTGTAGCGGTACTGGTGGGGACCAGCGACTGGGGCGGGTCAGCCCTGGGGGAATGGAGCATTGGCGGACATGGGAGCTGGGATAGGAAGTCTGAGCACAGGAAGGCCTTCCTTACATAAAGAGCGGTGCCAGGACAGAGCGCTTCCACAATATGCACATACAGTGCGATTGAAACGTCGTGGCCCATGCGAAGTAGGTTTTCTGCTCTCAAAAGAAATTTTAATAGTTGCACAGTTGATATTTGGCTCTGTTGACTAGTGAGTTTGCTGATTACTATGCTAAGGGAACTGAGAGAAGGACAGATACTGCATAATGTTACTGTATGTGGAATCTGAAAAACCCAAACTCATAGAAACGGAATAAATTGATGGTTTCCAGAGGCTGGGGACTGGGGGACACTGGGGAAGTGGTTGGTCAAAGGGTACAGACTTGCTGAAACTGGTTTGGCTCAGTGGAGCAGGGGTCCTCAAACTTTTTAAAGTGGGGGCCAGATCACGGTGCCTCAGAGAGCTGGAGGGCCGGACTATATGAACTACTGTAACACCTCGGCTGCGCTCACTGCCCAAAAAACCTGGCGGGCCGGATCAGACTCCTCTGCGGGCCGCATGTGGCCCGCGGGCCGTAGTTTGAAGACGCCTGAGAACGTCGGCCTGCAGACTGAAGGGTCCCAGTTTTTCCGGTCCTAGTAGGGGGTGTGCAAGAGGCAGCTGATTGATGATTCTCTCTCTTCAATGTTTCTAACTCTCTATCCCTCTCTCTTCCTCTCTGTAAAAAATAAGATAAAATAAAAATCGAAGGGTACAGACTTCCAGCGATACATGAATAAGTTCCGGGCATCTAAGGTGCAGCATGGAGAGACTCTAGTTAACAATAGAACATACTTGAAAGTTGCTGAGACAGTAAGGACATCTTAAACGTTCTCCCCACAAAAAGGAAGTGGCGATTATGCGAGGTGATAGAGGTGTTAACTCACCCAACTGCGGGAGTCATTTTGTGCATCAGATGGTCCCACTGCACAACTTAAGCGCACAGCACACAATGTTATATGTCAATTTATATCTTAATAAAGCTGTGGGAGGGGGTAGGAGGGGGAGTTCCTCATGTTCTCTTTTCAAAACAGCTTTGTTGGAGTGTGACTCACGTATCTCCCAGTTCACCCATTCAAGGTGCCCGATGCAGGGGCTTTGGGTGTGTTCACAGAGTTGTGCGTCCATCAGCACAGAATTAGAACATTTCCACGACTCCCCTCAGTGCCCCCACCACACGCCCAAAACCCAGGAGAAGATTAATCTACTTTCTGTCTATAGATCTGTCTGTTCTGGATATTTTATTTTATTATTTTTTAATTCTCACCCAAGGATATTTTTCTATTGATTTTTTTTTAGAGAGAGTGGAAGAGAGAGGGAAAGACAGAGAGAAATGGATGCAGGTTTCTCCCCGGATCAGGGCCCTTGACCGAACCCGGAACACTTCGGTCCTCAGATCGATGTTCTGTCCACTGAGCCAAACCAGCTAGGGCTGTTCTGGGTATTTTATAGAAACAGAATCAACCGTACAACATGTGGCCTCTGTGTCTGGCTCTTCACTTGACACACTGCATTCTGGGAGCATCCAAGTCGTAACCGGTATCAGAACTTCATTCCTTTGACGACTGGAGAATGTATTATGTGAATATGCCACATTTTGTTTATCTGTTTGTCAGTTGACTGCCTTAGGGGTTGTTCTTTATTTTTTTAATATGTTATGTATTTTTTAATTTTTTTTTTTTTTTTTTTTTTTTTGAGAGAGAGAGAGAGAGGGAGGAAGAGAGAGGGAGAAAAATCAGTGAAAGAGAACCATCTGTCCGCTGCCTCCTGCGTGCCCCCTCCTGGGGATTGAGCCCCCAACCAGAGCATGTGCCGAGATCAGGATTCGAACCTCTTGCTGCATTGGATGCCTGCTCCGCCAACTGAGCCACACCAGCCAGAACTCTTTACCACCTTCTTCTTCTTCTTCTTCTTCTTCTTCTTCTTCTTCTTCTTCTTCTTCTTCTTCTTCTTTTTAAATATATATTTTATTGATTTTTTACAGAGAGGAAGGAAGAGGGATAGAGAGTTAGAAACATCGATGAGAGAGAATCATCGATCAGCTGCCTCCTGCACCACCCCCACTGGGGATGTGCACACAACCAAGGCACATGCCCTAGACCGGAATCAGACCCGGGACCTTTCAGTCCGCAGGCCATCGCTCTATCCACTGAGCCAAACCGGTCCCGGCATTCATTCATTTATTTATTTATTTATTTATTTATTTATTTATTTATTTTCTTTACCTTCTTTTTGATACACCGAGTCCTTTCAGTCCGCAGGCCGTTGCTCTATCCACTGAGCCAAACCGGTCCCGGCATTTATTTATTTATTTATTTATTTATTTATTTATTTATTTTCTTTACCTTCTTTTTGATACACCAAGTCCCGGCTCTCTGCCCGAGATGCCTTTCCATTCCCAGCGGGTTTTTTTTTTTGAGGCAGAGAGGCGTTTTTATCCTTTCTATCTCAGCCCCACATTACTTCTCGGTTTGCTTATGGAGGTAACACCTGCTCAGACATTGTGTTCTGGGTCCCATCATAAAATGAAGGGTTGGTATTAAAAACGCCACAAAACAGTCTACAAGACCTGCCAGAAGAAATGGTTCAAACTACAGTTCCTTCTTTCCTCTGTGTAATGATTTAGGCTCTAACAATTCGCTCCGTTTAGATGAGTCTCCCCTCGCTGAGGATAACGTGAAGTTTTCCCTCGGGGAGAAGAACGTTATGAGCGAAGAACAAAAATAGTTGAGAACTTGGCAGAGGAGCACGCCAGGCAAGGATGCTTGCTTCTCACCAGGGTCAGGTGGCACTGACCGAGGTTGCCCTCCCTCGACGCTTTCCAGCTGCAGGCTCGTTTCTCCCAGGCCCGGGGCATCGCCACGGGGATGCTGCCCGTGGGGCCCAGGTGGAGCTAAGTTCGCCAATGTCTCCGAAGGCGGTCAGTGGCTTTCAGGTTCTCCGGCGTTGCGTGTGGGAGGAGGTCAGAGGGAAGAAGCGGGGTTCGGTGGGGTCAACGGCAGGCCCAGGTGCCGCGATGAATGAATTGTTCGGCTCTGACTCCACCGTGCCCGGCGGTGAGCCTCCGGCATCTGGTGCGGACGGATTCCTGTGTCGCTCCCTTAAACCCCTGCCCTGAGGAATTCCTTCTCGAAATCTCGGTGGCTTGGTATATATGTATGCCCTTCCCTTCTGACTGCTGGCTAAGTTCTCTTCTGGGATGTAAGATCCAGTTCAGAGCAGGCAAGTTAGCATCGTTAGGGCCTAATGTAACGACAGGGAAGGAAAAAAAAAAAAAAGAGCTATATACCAAGCTATGACTGTAAAAGGAACATCAGAATTGAGTTGAATCTCACCTCTCTGTCTCTTGGAAAGTTGCTAAGAGAGTAGATCTTACAGGTTCTCATCACAAGGATAACATTTCGTGACTACGTGTGGTGAGGGATAGTAACTAGACTGTGGCGATCACGTCGCAGTATATGCAGGTATCAAATCATGTTGTGCATGTGACAGTCAGTGCATCTTAAATGTTCTCCCCGCAGAAAGGAAGGGGTGATTTGTGTGTCGTATGTCAGCTATGGCTCAATTTAAATAAAGATGTACCTCGCCGAAACCGGTTTGGCTCCATGGATAGAGCGTGGGCCTGCAGACTGAAGGGTCCCGGGTTCGATTCCGGTCGAGGGCATGTACCTTGGTTGCGGGCACATCCCCAGAGAGGGGTGTGCAAGAGGCAGCTGATGGATGTTTCTCTCGCATCGATGTTTCTAACTTTCTATCCCTCTCCTTTCCTCTCTGTAAAAAAATCAATAAAATATATTAAAAAAAAGAAAGAAAAAAAAAAAGATGTACCTCCACTGCGGGGTTCTTTGATTCCCTCCAGCTCTGTGTGGAGATGGGAAGTGGCGCGGGCTTTCGCACCAGTCGGCCTCGGTGGTCCTTGGGCAGATGACCCTCCGCCTCGCCTCTCTGCTCAGGTCACAGGGGTGGAACCTTCCACCTGCCAGAGGGTCCGCGTGAGAGCAACTGAGGCAGCTTGTGCCCAACCCCGGGACAGCGGGCACTCCTAGGAGCTCCTTCTGAAGCTCTCCTCCCCCAGATGGTTCTTCTCCACCTTCCCTCAGACCCACGTGCAGGAGGAGTCGTTTGTGAGGAAACCGAGTCCTGCCCCACAGGGCGGTGCTGCTGGCTCCCCGTGCCGGAGGGAGGGAGACCACCCTGGTCCCCCCCTGAGCACCTCCGAGCCCCGGGAGCATTTAAGAGAGGTTTGCTCGTGTCCCGATTTAACGCAGCTTTTCATACGAAGTCCGTTCTCCCAAAGGGGGCCTGAGGACGACGGCAGTGATTATTGGTTTACATTTAAATCCTCCTGTGTCTGGACCGGAGCCACGCACCAGAGAGCCAGAAGCAGGTACTAGCAGCATAGGATAGTGGATGAACGCCGCAAATAGCAGAGCAGACAGTTTGCTTCCCCTCCCCAGCGGCTCTCTTGGCAGAGCATTTAAAAAGGGAGATATGGCTGCCTGATTTAAGAAAAACATTGTGGGGTTTGGTGATGATAACGTACGTTTCCATGATGCCTTCCAGAATGCTTTCCCATTATTATTTCATTGAATTCTCACGCGTCCCAGAGGGAGGTAAGACAATACTGGATTACAGTGAAGGAAATGCAGTCTCTACCGCGTACCTGCCACGTGGCTGTGCAGGTGATTTAAGCGCTCCGAGCTTACTTCCCTACGTTTTAAAACGGAGTTTAATAACACCCTCCTCTTAGGAGTGCTGTGAAAACGATATGAGATAATGCAGGAGCCGTGCCAGCTGCAGAGTAAGTGCTTCACTAGTGGCAGCTGTGGTTGCATTGAGGCGGGGAGGAAACACAGGTGAGGAAACACAATCAGTTTGCCTGCGAAGATCACACCTTTAGTCACTGGCCAAACCTGAACGTAAACCTGATTCTGCCTCCGATGTTTGTCCTCTCCGCAGGACACCGTAGCCAGCCTGTGGGAATCAGGGTATTCAGCACAATCCCATTCTTTCTTTCTTTTTTAAAAATATATTTTTTTATAGATTTCAGAGAGGAAGGGAGAGGGGGAGAGAGATAGAAATATCAATGAGAGAGATTCATTGATTGGCTGCCTCCTGCACGCTTCCCGCCCCCCCCCCCCCCTGCCCCCACTGGGGATCGAGCCCACAACTTGGGCGTGTGCCCTTGTTGGGAATCAAACCCAGGACCCCACCGTCCACAGGCCAACGCTCAGTCCACTGAGCCAACACGGCTAGGGCCAGCACAGTCCCATTCTGAGGAAGCTCTTCCTCCATTCCGCCGGGGCACTGACCTTTCCCATGTCTCCTTTTGTGTGACCCGCAGAACATCATCAAGAAGGTGATCGGGCAGAAGTTTGTGTACAAGTTTGTCTCCTTCCCGGAGATCCTGAAGATGGACCCCCACGCCCTGGAGATCAGCCGGGAGAGCCTGCTGCTGCAGGACCGGGACTGCAAGGCGCCGCCCGAGGGCCGCGAGGCGCACCGGCACGGCCTGGCCGCCCTCAAGGGCACCAGCCGCAACGAGTACCTCCACTCGGGCCTGTACTCGTCCTTCACCATCAACTCCCTGCAGAACCCACCCGAGCCCTTCAAGGCCATCAAGACGGAGAAGCTGGAGGAGCCGCCGGAGGACAGCCCCCCCGTGGAGGAGGTCAGGACTGTCATCAGGTTTGTCACCAACAAAACCGACAAGCACACCAGCCGGCCCGTGGTGTCCCTGCCCTCCACGTCGGAGGCCTTCCTGGCCTCGTCCGTCTCGGCCAAGATCTCCTCCCTAATGCTGCCAAACGCCGCCGCCAGCATCTCGTCCGCCTCGCCCTCCTCCTCCCGGTCCCCGTCCCTGTCCCCCAACTCGCCCCTCCCCTCAGAACACAGAAGCCTCTTCCTGGAGGCCGCCTGCCATGACTCGGATTCCCTGGAGCCCTTGAACCTGTCGTCGGGCTCCAAGACCAGGTCTCCGTCTCTCCCCCCGAAAGCCAAAAAACCCAAAGGCCTGGAGATCTCCGCGCCTCCGCTGGTTCTCTCCGGCACTGACATCGGCTCCATCGCCCTCAACAGCCCGGCCCTGCCCTCGGGATCCCTCACCCCCGCCTTCTTCACCGCACAGGTAAGAACGGAGACAGACTCTGCTCAGGAGACGGGAAGGGCCACCAGACCACCTTCCTTTTGCCTCCAGAGGATGATCCGAGGGCCCGCGTGACAAAGTCCTGTGAGAACGTGAAGGGAAGTTACTTTCCCCACCCCCAGGCCAAGGTATCCACAGGAGACGAGGCGGGAGACGGGCTACAGGGGATGCTTGGCTGGTTTCTTGCTCTTTGTGGCCCTCGGAGCAGGTCCAGTGATGTCCTGGGGAAGCTGGAAGGGGCCAAGGGACACCTGGGGAGGCATGTGGGCCGTATGAGATTTTTTATGGCCACGTCCTCTCTGGCGGGGGAACTTGATAAGTAGCCATTTGTTTTCTGTCGACGAGACAATAGATGTAGCCCTAGCTGGTTTGGCTCTGTGCATAGAGCATCGGCCTGCAGAGCGAAGGGTTCCGGGTTCAATTCCGGTCAAGGGCACGTACCGAGGTTGTAGGCTCCTCCCTGGTCAGGGTGTGGGCAGGGGGCAACCGATCGGTGTTTCTCTCACGTTGATATTTCTCTCTGTCTTTTCCTCGCTCTTCCACTCTCTAAAAATCAATAGAAAAATATCCTCGGGTGAGGATTAAAAAAATAAATAAGATGTTAACTGTTGCAGCCCTTATGGGTCTTGTAGTCCCTTATAAGGACTAGCAGCCAGGATGACAAGGGCCAGACCAGTACTGAGTGGAAGAGCCAGTGAGAGCAGAGGTACTGTGAGGAAGCCCAGGACGGGGAAGACAGCAGGGATATCTGTGGTGAGATTAACTCGAAGGAGAAGGCAGATGCTCCTTCTTGTCCCGCTGGCAGTTTTGCCAAGGCAAAGCGCTTGCCTGGTGTTTGCTGCTTCCTCTGGGGAACCGGGTGCATTTTGGCAGCAGAGTTAAGCTCATTGGCTTTGGAGTCACAGACCTGGGTTGCGTTGCCAGACGTTGGGCACCATTTAGTGCCAGTGGGTCTTGATCCAGCATCTAGAAGGGTTCAGGAAACCTGGAGAAGGGGCTGTGCATAAGTTAAAGTCCAGAGATGAAACATAATTTTGAAAGGCATTTCGGGGAGTAGAGGAGCTTGGCTGAAGACGACCAAGTTCTCCTCGTCTCTGGACCCCTTGCTTTTTATTAACACAAATTGTCCTAAGGCGAGATAGATATACACTTCAAAGGGTAGTGTTTCCTACAGAATCCATTGTCAGAATGGGGAATAGCTTACGCCTGTTCAGGTGTTTGGCCAGTAGGAGGCGATAACTTGCAGATCAAGATGCCCTGAGCTGTCTGGCAGAAAACAATCAATTTAATGCATCCTTTTCAGGTTTGGGGAAATGCCTTTAGCCATTTGAAACAGGCAATAACATATGTGACTCAGCCCATGTTGAGCCCCCAAGTTCCATCAACCTTTCAATTAAACTCTTGCCATTATGACATGCTGGAACTGGCTTCCGGCATTGCGTTCCTGGCTGGACCCCTTGGTGGAATGGGACTGGGCACTTGCTCTCTGAGGCTGTTCCCACGTCTGTGAAATGCGTGACTGTGAGAACTGGATAGAACGGCGCCGTAAGGGAGCTAGCTACAGCTGGCATGGAGCTTTGTGGCACCAGGCGAGGACATGCTTTGGGGGTGGGGGGTGGTGGCAGGAGTAGGAACTCTGTCTGTCTCCTGCCTCTACTCATCGCTGTGATGTCCTTGCTGGTGTAAGCAGCAGCAGCATCCCATATTGGTTTTCTTTTTCAGCCCCATGAAGGAGATACTGTATTGTCCCATTTTCCCAGCTGAGGTACCTGAGCAGCAGAGGGCTGGAGTCATTTGTCCAAGGTTGCACAGCTAATAGGTGGTGGAAGCGAATGTGAGCCCCATTAGTCTGCTCCAGAATCCGTGCTCTGGACATGGGTACTCGCTGGGAAAATGCCCAGTTGTCCTTGATCGTAACAGTCTGCGCAGCATCTGCAAGCAGCTCTTCCCATTCTCCTCTCCATGGCTTCTCCCCGACACATCCGTGGCCAGGGATTTGGTGTCAGCTCAAGCTTGTGAGCTGGTGCTACGGAGGCTGCCCCCTCCCCCCGCCCTCCCCCCCTCCCCCAGAGGGGAGAGCTAAGGCAGTTAGTTACTGGGCAGAATTGTGCTCTTCAATTGGGCATTTTCCAACCAAGCAAAACTGTCCGGTGGCCAAGGACTGCTGAGTAAATGCCTCGGAAACAGTGGCCTGAAGTAGCTCCGAGAAGTAACGTGAGAAGCGGGGCAGGGTGGACAATCTCGAGATCCCCTCCCCTGGCCGACTTTGTGTTTACAATGTAAGGTTTAGAGAGGCCTCCAGCCAGGCCAGGGCCAACTCTGATTTCAGTGTCTGCTTTCCTGAGCGCCCGTTCACCGTCTCTGACCAGCCTGGGCCGGCTGCCAGCCCTGCGGTCATCTCGGAGGGAATCGGCTCAGGCGAGCCCTGTGGTTTTGGGCCTGGACACTGAATGGTGGGGGGCTCCACTCAGTGGGATGAAGGCTGGTCTGGCTGGACTGGGGAGAGGGGGAGGAGGCCCGGACTTGAGATGGGGCAGACGGTGGATGCAAAGCTCAGGATGGGGAGAGAGATGCTAGAAATGGCCTAGAACCAGGGCAGGAAAGCGTAGGAAAGCCAGGTGACCCGTGTCGAGGACAGATGGGAGTGAGCAGTCCTCAGCCAACCTGTGAGGGCTCGCGCTGTGAAGTGTGAGTGAGCAGCAGGAGTCCCAGAAGAGGGACCAGGGCTTCCTGGAGGGTGGAGGCAGAGGGCCAGGTCTGAACCGGAACAGGAGTGGAGGCGGGGCCTGGGCTGAAAGGGCCTGTGGGTGGGGGAGGGGTGTGAAGGAAGCACACCACATACTGGGTCTCTGCACAGGGTCAGGGGAGCCAAGGGCTGCCTTTGGGCAGTGGCGTCGCAGCACTTGACATCCCTTCACCTTCCAGCAGGGTCGGCTCTGCCCCCAGCATGGGTATAGGTGGCCAAGGCTGACAGGAGGGGGAGAAGGGTGGGGCGCCAGCACTGAAAGTGGCCACGAGGCTAGCTACTGTATTCCCAATACATTCCGTTAACACTTAGAAAAACAGCTAAGATGTACGTGCAAACATCTCAAATCCTGACATCGGTACACATTTTGGACTGTGGAAATACAAATGCTACTTTGTATCTAGTCAAAGGATTAAAAATGGATGGGTGTGCGTTTGTGGCCATGGATGAAAGATGGCTAGGCTTTGTAATTTAGAAGACTCTCCGTCTCTTTAGAACTTAAGAGATCTTCATTGGCGGGTAAGTGAGGAGGTAAGCTCTGGACATACTGGTTATTAAATGTTAACGTGGCTGGAACCTGGCTCTCAAGTGACACGCAAACAGTTCTTAAGCCACCTGAGCCTGCGGACGGGAGTCTCACAGGATGGAGAGGAGCCGAGCCGTCAAGCACCCGCCGACGAGGCTGGCTTGTCTGTTGTGGAACATTAAGTACTTTTCTATATACAGCGGAGAGTGTCTCCCAGGAATAGGTGAAATACATTCAGTAAGTGTGTCAGGTAGACTTAATTAATCACCAAGGACAGCAGTCTTTAATACCTGTTGAGCATTTGCTGTGCCAGGAACGGATGAAGAGCTGTCATCCTCCCCACTTTAAAGAGTAGGAAATGGAGGCGGACAGCAGTTCCCTGGCTACTAAGAGGCGGTAAGCCTGGCAGAACTCATGGGGAATTGTGGCGTCTTAACCGTCAGGCCAGATGGCCTGGCGCACTCGTGACATTGCCTCGGATTAGAACAAATGGGAAGCTTATCCCAAAACAGGTATTCATCCCAGTAACAGGGCAGCTCATTCCATCTGTAGGAAGTGCCGTGGAACCAGATTCAAATAATTTGGGATAAATCAGTGTGCCTTTCAGCAGCTTCAGTCTGAGGACCTTTGAGTGTCTGAATCCAGCGCACTGAGCAGAGCAGAACTTGAACTTTGGCTTAAGCCAAATGCTCCAGATAATGAACAAAGCTGCTCAGGCCAGTTCTAGGAAAAAACAACACCGTAACATCCAGCATGATGCAATCCGAGCTGCGCTGCCTTTGCCGCGGTGCTTACACAAAGCGCCTACTGACATCACCGTCACCCACAGCGCAGAAGCACCCTGGGCCAGGAGTTCGCCTACGAGAATCCACGCCAGCACTCACAGCTCGCAGGTTTCTCTGCCCTCTGGCTGGCAGGCAAGCAGGCCTCCTGCTGTGTGTGCACAAGCAAATGCAGCCCTTGGCACTCGCTGGGAAACCCAGAGTTTTGGCTTCACACCCAATCTGCCAAGAAAGGATCGACGCCCCTGCCCGGCCCCCTCCCTTGCCCCCCCCCCCCCCCCCCAAACCATTGCCTGGGAGACTAATTCTCATCAGCCCCACATCCGGAATCCGGAGTGGAATCTGGAAAACCCAGTTCAGAGCTTTTGAAGAAGCTGGTAAAGGCTATTTTAGCAGCAAATTCTAAAGTACCGTATTTTCCGGCGTATAAGACGACCCCCTAATTTTACAGTTAAAACATAGGCCTAGGCCTATATTTGCTGTATAAGACTACCCCCCACTTCAAAGAAAAGACTTACTTTGCCGTCAAGATCTGCAGGTAATTTTTGTGCAATTTTGGTCTTTTGCCCCCAATTTTTGGTTGACTTTTTTTCGTTTCAAAAGTCTTATATGCTGGAAAATACGGTACTAAGGGCCATGGATAGGGAAAAAGAAGCTTGGGAGGCCCTTTTAAAAATGTTTGTAACCCAAATAAAGGATGTCCACTGTAGAAAACTACGAAAATATAGATAAGAAATGAGAGTCTGAAATGGGATCCTGTTTTGTTGTACACTAAGTCTGGTTTAATATTGGGGGCGGGGGCAAACTGAATAAAGACAAAAGTTGCTACAAACTTTTTTCCACTAGAATGTTTAAGGGGAGGTAACTTGTCCATACCTCCCTTTTAAGAATTGCTAAGGCCATTGGCATGAAAGAAAATGAGAAGTAAACAGTGCACAGCCATGCAGAAATAAGAGTGGTCAAGTTTTCTGAGGTGGTGAGGCTTGTGTCTGGTTCCTGGCTGGCGCACCTAGCCGCCCTGCTGGAAGAAGTCAGGCGACACCTGCATCCAACACAGTCTCTGTGCTTGCTTTCTCAGACACCAAATGGATTGCTCCTGACCCCGAGCCCACTGCTCTCCAGCATACACTTCTGGAGCAGCCTTAGTCCTGTTGCTCCACTGAGTCCCGCCCGGCTGCAGGGGCCGAACACGCTGTTCCAGGTGAGTGCTGGGAAATGACCTTCTACTCGGTGCACGTCTCAGGGGATTGTTCCCCCATAAGCCCTGCAGAGGCAGCAGTGGGTTCTGCCCTGTGTTTGGTTAAAATGTTAAGTTTCCAAAGGGGGTTTCCTTAATGGAGCTGTGTACAAAAGACAGCCTTCAAAGGCAGGCATAATGGAGTCCTCAAATAGGAGGAAGGGTGCCTTCGGGAAGTGTTCTGGAATTTTCATTGACCATGAAAACTGGAACTTTATTAAGGGAAAGGCAAGACTTTAAAAAATGATATCTTATAAAAACCTCATAATACTTAAAAATATCACTGTATCAGTCAACAGTGAGATCACTTAAAAAATAGTCAACAATTTTTCCATGCTATAATAGAAAAGTTATCTGTGTAACTCCATGATACATAATCAAGTTCTCCTTGTTCCATTGTAAAAAAGAAAAAAAAAGAAAAAAAAGAGTATGAAGGCATTTGATTAAAACTAAGTCTTAGGGCTTTATCTGGCAAAACTCCCTGAACTAGGTAAGCACATTCATTACTCATGAACGAACTAGGATCTTGCAGTAGCATCACTTGTTATCAAGTGGAAATCACTATTTCCTCTCTGAGATCCAGACTGTTCCTCACTGACCAAGATGTTACTGTTTGAATATGTGAGTGTAGAACAGAAAGGATTCTGGGGACAGGAATGGAGCAAACTGGATAAAGTGCCAGCTCCCTCTTTGCCTAATTCTAGCCTCACCCGTCTCATCCACCCTGCACCGCTTACCTGCCCCCCACTGTGGCTCACCCAACGTCAGCTAAAGCTCTTCTGATCGTGTTGCATCTGGCACTCACCAGTTTGCACTGTGATAGACTGTGGGCCCTCAGGAGGCCAGAACTGTACCTTGTTTGCCTGTGGAGTGCCATCAGCATCTAGCACATTGCCTGGCACACAAACAATGCTCAGTAATTATCACTGATTGACTGAATGGATGGTTGCCTAAGGTTTTGTCAAGAAAGTAAGTGTTAAAAAGGTCAAGTCTCCTTGCTTTGATGAGTGGGCCATGTTGCTTATCAGGGTTAATAGTTACCTCCTCTTATACAAGGAAGGAGCTATACATGGTGGGATTTAGGGTGTTCTCTGAGGAAGGGTGGGGCTAGGGCGGTTTTGATTGCTATCTCGCTTCTCTGGTTTCCTAGTAGGTAGGAGGTAGGGTGTCACGATATCACTGTATCCCTGGAGTAATAAGGTTTCTCCTCCTGGCCCTTCTTCCCGTTACATGAAATTGAGCTACGGTTTTGCCAACAGGTTGATTCATAGCCATTCTACCTCAGGCAGGGAAACCAACCAGAAACAGCAAGCAAACAGCAGTGAGCAAATGTAGTTTCAGTAACCGTTTAGATGCAACTTGATGGAAAGCTAAGACCTTACTTCCCTCAAGCCTGCAGTTAGAGCAGCAGGTCTAGGGTCGGAGCTCAGGCGCAGAGCAGAAAGGAGCCGAGCCGAGTGGTGATGGGTGCAGTGCGCCCCCCCCCCCCCCCCCAATGGCAGCACGGGCTGCAGCACTGCTCTCATCCGAGACTGACGTAGGGCCTCTGTGGGACTCGGTAGATGTGAGTAAGGAATCCACTTCTCTCCTTACTAGAAAGTCTGCCACCTGGTTGGTGTAGGGCGCGGTGACCTCTCAGGGAAGCCATGGGAAACTGCTAATGTCAACCTTTACCACATTGCTTGGGAGTTCTTTGGCATACCTCGCCTTAGATACTAAACCTTTTCTAGCCCATGCTCCTCACAGTATCAGTGGGTAGTGTCCTCGATGATTTTGTGCATTGTCAGCATATCTGCTGCTCCAGGAACCACACTTTGAGAAACTCTGCAAGCCAGTCGTTCCCTATTTACATTTAGAATTCTGCAAAAGAAACCGCTGCATTTTAAGGCTACCTGCTCACAATTTCAATTTTACAAAATGCACCTGTCCCCTCTCCTGCAGCTATTCAAAATGCAGTGGGCAAAAGTACATTTGCAGTTGTGAAAACATGGGAGTTTATTCTTGTGTTAGTATTGACTATTATTTTCCATACACACTGTAAACCTACTTTTGCCCAGCCCTGTACAACCCAGGCAACCATGACTGGATGG
This sequence comes from Pipistrellus kuhlii, assembly GCF_014108245.1. Lineage (NCBI taxonomy): Eukaryota > Metazoa > Chordata > Mammalia > Chiroptera > Vespertilionidae > Pipistrellus > Pipistrellus kuhlii. Next base: position 13,834,110 of record NW_023425529.1, on the reverse strand, counting down.
CCAATAGGGCCTTGCACCCTCTTTTTGGCTTGAGTCCATGAGACGAAGGAAAAATCTTTTCAATTATTATTACTCTTCCTATAATAAGAGCAGTTGAGTGTGGTAAGTTGACATTAGCAGTTTTGAAAATAGTAAAGAACAAGGCATAGTAAGAGGAATAATATTTTGGGGGAGAATTTTTCTAAGAGTTTGAGCCAAACTGATGACATATGCCAGGGAGCAAGATCTCAAATGCTCCCTGTACTTTCTGATTTTTAAAATTAGATACTTCAAATGATAGATTTTCAAAATTCCTGAGTATCAACAGTGTCTCTTTTCAACTAATGGAAATAATTTTCTTTAAAAAATAACAAGCCTCTTTCACATATGCTATAAATGCGTAGGAGGACGAAGAAAAAAAAATACAGTAAGTCTTAAATGGCACTGGCAAATGTCCTGCTGTGATGATTAGAAAAAGAGATCAGAATCCGTAGAGTGACGATGACAGAGCTGATAAGTCTTTGCACAGAAGGTCCCCTGGTAGAATTGTTAGAGCAGATACTGAAGAAATGAGGGGAAGGAGAGAAGGGAGAGGCATGCTTTGTAATCCAGACATGACTTAGAGAGGACAAAGACATATTGTGTTAAATCTAAAAGTACACCCCTGATTTACAAATAAAGTGCCATCAGTTTCAACTGGACAGCTTAGCATTTTAAGTTTGTCTGTAGGATATCTGTTCCATTTTTGAAACAGACGATCAAATTTGGACTAGGCCTACTAGGTACAGATAGATCTTGAGACGAGATGAAGCTAATTAACTTTTCACTGAGAATAACCTGTTATTTTAAATTCAATAAATCTAACCCAGCAAATATTTGTAATGCTCTGAGGCAGGGACTTAGGGTTGATATAGTATGTGAATAATAGATATGTAAACAAAGTTCTATAAGAACCCAACAATAATAGCTCTTTCCTGGTGGGTAGTGGACAAATGCTCCAAGGAAGTGCACCTGAGCTAAGTAAGCTAAGAAGGGATTGGATTTTATCAAAGAGTAAAACACACTTTAGATTAATAGAGCTTTTGAATATGGAAGTACAGTACAGTCTGTTCAGGAAAATACTGGGTAGTAGGAGTCAAGATTGGAAAAGCAGCTGTGGGACTTGAATAGTATGCTCAGAGCTCCTACCTTAATTTCTTAAGTGATAATGGAAGGCTTTTAAAGCTGAGGTAGACAATCCCTAGAAAGATCATTAAGTGATTAAAAAACTGGAAGAGCTATTAATAACAGTAGTTAACATGCACTGTATATCAGACATAAGCACTTTTTGTGGCTTCTCATTTAATACTCAAAATAGTAATATTTAAAGAAACTAAGGCCCAGAGATGTTGCTTCCATTTACTGAGATCACATGTTATTACGTGGCAAAGCTCTTAAGTTTAGGGTTGTACTACTCATAACCACCATCCTCACTGACTTAAAAACACACACAGAAGAACAAGTTTTGTGGGGAAGAGACATTGGTGGTATTTCTAACTAATAACAGGAAATGACTAAGTCCAGTATAACTGAAAAGTTTGAGGAATGTTGCAAATTTAAGAAAAGGGACAAGGGGGTAGGTTTAGCGCCCATAAAGATGACTATGACACATGCCACAAAAGGCAGGCTAACCAAGGGAAACTGTGACAATTGAGTGTATAGAAATAAAAAAAGGGCAGAAATCACTAATATATTTTTAAAAACAGAGACTAACCCAAAAGCTGACTCTTTTGAAAACAGCAGTAAGATGGACAGAACCACTGAGAGGTACAAATAAATGAAAATGAAAATTCACAATCTGCTCTTTCTCCAATGTTTATCTGACTCAGCAATTCTCAACCAGTATGATGCAAGAATTTTTAAAGCATCAAGACATGGCTAGTGAGGGGCAGGCAGGCAGTGACCTCTTTTCCCTTACGTTGTCAAATAAAAAAATGAAATGAGCCAATACAGCAGTAGCCGTCCAGTGTGAATGAATCAAAACTGTATATATTTTTTTGGAGTACCACAGGATTTTACTGATTTAGTTTGTGTGTCATGAGATGAACAAGGTTGAAAATCGCTGCTCTAGGTCAATAGGATCAGAGGTTAGGAACACAGATGTGCAAGTAGATTTTATAACCCGCTTGAAATGGATAAAATTCTATATATATATATAAAAAAAACCCACCCAAAATCCAAAGTGTCAGAAAACAAAAACCTATATACGCTAATAACCATTAGAGAAATTGAAACAGTAATTAAACAATATCCCCCTCCTCAAGCCCCACAAAAAACCAAATTGGGTGATTTGGCATAGATAGCAGTTTAAAACTTAGCTTTTCTGCTTATTACCTATATAACCTTTAGCCAACCCTGAACTTATCTGAACTCTGTTTTCTTCACTATAAATCTGAACTCTGTTTTCTCCTTTATAAAACGGGGAAAACCAAACTTACCTTACAGTCTTTAGATCGCAAATAAAATGACAACCGTAGATCAACTGTAAGGCACCAGACACATTAAGTCACTAAAATAGCTTGAAAATTACAAAAGTGTTTACTTGTTCTTCAAATATTTATTGTACTTCTAATGTGTACCGGACTCTAGTTTAAAATTTAGTGAAGTTTAATATTAAATTCCTATTAAGCCTAGATAAATTAAACTAGAAAAGGGCCCGGGAGGTCATTCTGACACATATCCTAGACAATGAATATCTAATCAAGGCCTTTAATTATTCTTGTTCAGTTGGAATATAGTTGTTATACTTCTTTCAGACCTGAAAGTTATCAAAGCATACATACCTTTATCCTGTTTGTCATCTTAATTACCAGTAATACTGAAATTAACTTTATTAAGTTTCATCATGCATGGGTGGCCTCACTGTGAAGTTTGATATTTTGCTTTTAATTAGAAAGAATACTTTCTCAGCCCCCAAATCAAGATATTCTTGCTCTCTAAATCTTTTAAGATTAAAAACATTCCTCATTTTTAATAGTTAGAGGGAAGCAACTTTGTAGTACTCTGGAAAATTTATGGCTAATTTCAAATTACAGTATTAGAAATTACTGCTTTCTATGTAGAGTCAGTTTTGGTTTTGAAAATTAATTTTTCTCTATGTAGCTTGGAATCTTTTTGTTGTTAATCCTCACCCATTGACTTTTAGAGTGGGAGGGAGAGAGACACAGAGAGGGACACATCAATTGGTTGCCTCCCACATGTGCCCCAACCAGGGCTGAGGATCGAGTCTACAACAGAGGTACGTGCCCTTGATCAGAATCGAACCCAGGATCCTTCAGTCCACGGGCTAGTGTTCCAACCACTGAAACAAACTGGCTAGGGCAGTAGCTTGGAATTAAAAAAAAAAAAGACCAACCAGTGTTAGAACATAATTCAACAAATGAAGTACCTATTTTATATGTCTAGGCTACTATGAAAAAATAATATTCTGTGCCCTTCCGTTTGCTGTATATAATCCGGATCTCACTGCAATTACTCATTTCCAACTTACCTGTATCAGAGTGGTGATGACAGAACTGAGACACTACAGTTACGTAGGATGTAAAGAACAAGTTCTTCACAATAGACTTGTAATTGTTGACAAAATGTTTTGTCCCCTCCAGTTCCCAACACTGCTCAATGGCCACATGCCAGTGCCAATCCCCAGCCTGGACAGAGCTGCTTCTCCAATACTGCTTTCTTCGACCTCTCAGAAGTCCTGATGACATCCAGCCGCAATGAAAGACTCATTCACTGAAGAAGCAAATTTGTCCCCATGGGTTAGTTTACCTGTGTCATGAGAAGGACTTTGTGAAACCCTGTTAATTTGGTTTGCACTTTTCATAACATGGATGGTCTAGATATATGTTAGCATTTTTAAGACTTTTTTTTATATTCAAGTATATATGAAAATCTGTTTTGCATTAAGTGAATTTTAATGTTTTTTGTTTTTATATCCTCTTAGCTTTTAAGTGTTGAACACTGTTGACAGTGAAGAACTTTTCTTAATGGCTTTCAGTGTAACTAATAAGGATGTGAAGCTTTTTCGCTTTAATTCTGCATATGTTGAACTGCGCTTATATACACTATAACCAGCTGTGCCTTCCCTTGCATTTAGTTTAATGTAAATGATTTATATATTTTTTAGAGAAAATGTTTGAAAGACAAAGATTAGTATCAAACAGCTCTCTTGTAGAATTTCATTATTTTTCACAAGTAGGCAATATGAAAGCATATTCATATTACTTTTTCTCTTTTGCTTTCAATTATAAAAATTGCCTTAGAGCCTCTTTTGAACTGAAATTCAATAAATGTAATGTCCAAGTAATGTTTTTATAAGAAGAAACTAAGCCATATTTAGACAATAAACATTCATGAAAGAAAATGTTCGAAAGTGCATTTTTAAAGAAAGGAATTTTGAAAGGCTAGCCTCCCAGCTGTTTACCAGCTGTTTACAATCTTTTAGCTCCTCCCAAACAAAACCACTTGACGAAAAAGCTGCAAGTTTATTCTGTCCATCCCCCTGGAGTATTTTCTAGGTTAGCATATTCTTAGTTCAAGAGATTAGCCCTGGTTCTCCCTCTTTTCCAAGAATCACACCCCTCCAATACATTTCCTGTATCATTATGAGTTAAGGTTTCTCTAAACCCCTTGAACTATTAACATTTAAAAATCCTATGCTTTGGAAGAAGCTCACAGACTTGTGATGAAAACAACAAAGAAACAATCTTGTAATACCAAGTATCTTCAGGTGTATGGGTATAGCTTCGCTTGTGGAAACTGAGAGGTTATTACTGACTTTAGGGTAAGAATGAAGGAAACCTGATGCAACAAATATAAGATTCTTCAGAAACCTCATCAGTAATGAATTGATTATGTAACAATTTGGAACACTCAACAGTAATTCTTTTGTGTAGTGGAGTTTAGAGCAAGGATGATAGGAATGTATTTTTTGTTCCTTCAAAAAAATCAGGCACCCATCTAAGGCATCTTTCTGTGCATTATGAAAGTTCTAATGGTAAGAGAACTGGAAAGTGCCCAGTGCTTGCAGTTCAAGATCAGATTAATTATCATCCTTAGCTATAAGTAACAGAAACCAATTTGACATGTGGCTAAATAATTAATTGCTCGAAACCAGGCATTAAATAGCAGGGATAAATAAAACAAGCTTGTAAAAAAAAGTTTTTTTTGATTTTCAAAAAAATCTAAAATTTTGTTATAAATGTTGAGATTTCCAATTGGAATTGGGCATCTCTATGTGAGGGATGTATGCCCTTATATGGAGGAAAACCCCAAACATTCCAATATGCATCTTTGAAAATAATATAATGGGGTTGATTCCAGAATCCACAAACAGACACTACTGTCACGGGCTAAGGATAATTCTGGACAAAATAGCTAACCCAGCTGATATTTACTGAGAATGCGTCCTACCCAGGTTTCCAGATGCAGACAGTTGCACAGGAGAAGCTGCATAAGGCCAAAGAGCTCATCGAAGGTAGGACAGTGACTGGTGCCCAGGCCAGATCTGCTTCCCTTCTTAGCTGTAACTAACTACCAATCCAAAACTACATGTTAGGCAAAAAAAACCCCAGATAGCATTAAATATTGTCAGGTAAGAGAAGGATGCACTCCAAATGCAAGTGTCTTAGAGAAACTAATTAAAAAGGATGTCCCGTGTACAAATATCACAACCAAAATATTTTCAAATGTAAATACTGATTGGAACATTCAAATGACTGTATCTCTGATTCTTGTATTCCCTTCCAAATAATATGATTAACATACAATCTAGCTCCATTTATTGGAAATGGAAAAAATGCAGTAATTTGTGATGGGTCAAAAACTTACTGTAACACAAATAGAGAACTAGAGTTATTGAAGTATAACCCTTAGAGCTCTGCCTCATTCTATGTGTGTGTGAGTGTGTGTGTGTGTGTTTTTAAATAAACTATTTTAGTCAGACAATAGGTTTCACAGAACATATTAATTTTTTTCTTCCTTTTTATATGTCTGCTTTATCAGTGTTAAATTGCTAAGGCTAAAGTTTTATAGAACTATAATCTAAACATTGGTCTCTTTGTATACATCATTTCTCTGACTGCAAATCTTCATTCCCTTTCATATATGTATCATTTTTACTGTTATATTATTTTTGTTCAATAAATACTTTGTGATAAAAGGCAAGTGGGTCAATTTACTTCCATTTACTTGGGATAATCCAAATTTCACTTTTCCATATGAGTACATGTTAGAAAACGAGTCTTGTCAGCTAGCCTTAAATGTGGTATATTACTACCAAAACATGCTATGTATATGTAATCTGCTTTGAACAGATACTTAAAGAAACAAAAATTATTGAAAATGAATTGGAGAGAAGGAAATGGGTTTAAAAAATATCCCCTGATCTTTAAAACCTTAAGTTCTATCAACTGTCCTATATTGAGATGGAGGAGGAAAAATTACCCTTTATTCTTTTAGCTACAACTAGTATCAAACTCAATGGTTAAAGATTGAAATCTTTTCCCCTAATATTAGGAACAAGATAAGGGTATCCTCGGTTGCCATTTTTATTCAGTATAATACTGCAAGTCCTAGCCTGACGGGAGGAAAGATGGAAGAGAAAGGAACAAAAAGACATCCAAATGAAAAATGAAAAATTAAACTACTTACAGATGGTTTGATATATGTAAAATCCCTAAAGAATCTACCAAAGAAAAGTTAGAGCAAATAAACTGAGCAAAATTGTAGGATACAAAATCAACATGTAAAAATAATTTGTATTTCTACATACTAGCAAAAACAAAAACCTGAAAAATTTTAAGAAAACCATTCTAGCTTCAGTATCAAATATAATAATGAATAAATTTAATCAAGATAGCACAAGACTTGTACACTGAAAACTGAAACATTGCTACAAGAAATTAAAGACTTCCTATGTTCATGTATTAGAAGACAACATTGTTAAGATCACACACAATACTATCCAAAGTGACCTGCAGATTCAATGCAACTCCTATTACAATCTCAATGACATTTTCTTTTTCCAGAATAAGAATAATTTCATCCTAAAATTCATATAGAATTTCAAGGGACGTCAAGAGTCAAAACAATACTTGTATAAACAAAAACGACTCACACTTCTTAATTTCATATTACTCTTACAAAACCACAAGTAATCAAAACACTGCATAGGAAAAGGACATAGATTTAGACCAACAGAATAGAATAAAGAAAGCCAAAATAAACCCTCACATCTATGGTCAATTGATTTTCAACAAGAGTGCCAACACCAGAGAGAAAAGGACAGTCTTGTTAACAAATAGTGCTGGGAAAACTAGGTATTCACATGCAGAAGATAAGTTGGGCTTTCACTTGACATCATATACAAAAATTAATTCAAAATGGATTAGCGCTCTAAATGTAAGCAGTAGCAGTATAAAACTCTTAACCAGGAAAATATTCATGACCTTGGATTTGGCAATAGTTTTTCAAACATGCCACCAAAAGCAGAGGCAACAAAAGAAAAATAGATACACTGGACTTCATTAGGATTAAAACTTTTGCACATCAAAATGACACCATTTAGAGAGTGAAAGACAATCCACAGATGGAAAAAAACCGCAAATCATATGCCTCAGAAGAGTCTAATATGTAGAATATACATACAAAAAACTACAACTCAACAACAAAAAGATGATACAATTTAAAAATGGGCCAAGTACTTGAATAATTTTCCTTCAAAGCAGATACACAAATGACATGAAAAGATGCTCAACATCCATAGTTACTAGGGAAATGAAAAACAAAACCACGTTTCCATTAGAATGAATATAACAACAACAAGTGTTGGCGATTGATGAGGAGAAATTGGAACTCTCACATTACCACTGGGAATGTAAAATAGTGCAGTTCCTCAAAAAATTAAACATAGCATTACTAAACAACCAAACAATTCCAATCCTAAGTATATAAACTCAAAAGAATTTGTTAAACAAGGACTCAACAAAAGCTTCCAATGTCCACAGCAGCATTATTCACAATAACCAAAAGGAGGGGAAAAACCAAGGTCCATCAACAGATGAATGGATAAACAAAATGTCATATATTCCTATCACAATGTTATTCAGCCATGTAAAAAAGAATTTCTGAATGCTACATCATTAAACCTTGAAAACATTATGCTAAGTGAAACGGGTCAGACACAAAAGTATAAATACAATATGATTCCACTTTTATGAAATACATAGAATATGCAAATTCAGAAACAAAAAGTATATTTGAGGTTACTAGGATTGGGGGTATGGGAAAAATGAGGGCATATTTAATGGGTACAGAGCTTTTGTTTGGAGTGATAAAAATTCTGGAACTAGTGATCATTGTGAATCTAATTAATGCCATTAATTGCCTATTTATAATGGGTAAAAATGGCAAATTTTTGTTATATGTATTTTACCACTATTAAAAAAATATTAACACTCCAAAAAATCTTCATAAATTATCTTGAATTCAAAAAGACAATTAGAACATGTTAAGACTTTCAAACATAACCTGATAAAGCACCAATAAAAATGCAGCAACTTCTATATAAAGTGACATATTCATTGAGTTTATATTCCAGAAAACATCACTTGGAAGAAAAACAAAAGTAATCCTGTTTCATCTTTAAGAATCTTGTCAATTTAAGATAAATAGTAAGTGTTCAAGATTCAAAATTTCTGAGTTTCCAAAAATTTAATAAAGAACTGCCTTATGACCCAGCAATTTCTGGAACTATATCTGAAGAAACTCAAAATACTAATTCGAAAGAATAGATGCATCTTTATGTTCATCTCAGTGTTATTTACAACTAGAGGCCAGGTGCACGAAATTCATGCACGAGGGATGTAAAGGGGAGTTGTCTCTCCAATCCAGGATCCCTCTCGCAATTCAGAACCACTGGCTCCTAAACACTCACCTGCCTGCCTGCCTGATCCCCCTAACTGCTCTCCCCTGCTGGCATGATCTCCCTAACAGCCTATCTGCTCTGTGCTGCTGGCCTGATCCCCCAGCTGCCTATCTGCACTCCCCCCTGGCCTGATAACCCTAATTGCCTATTTTCCCCCCCCTCCGCCCCCCCCCCCCCCCGCACTGATCCCCCTAACTGCCTATCTGGGCTCCCCTGCCAGCCTAATCCCCCCTAACTGCTTATCTGCTCTCCATTGCCAGTCTAATCACCCTAACTGCCTATCTGCTCTCCCTTCCTCTCCACACCCTTCAGACCCCTGTGCAAGCGTGCTGAGAGTTCTTAGATGCAGCCCCACCCCTGGCTTAATTGATCATTGCATGATGGTGTCCCAGACAATTTGCATATTCCTCTATTATTAGTATAAATAGCCAAGATTTGGAAGCAGCCCCAAGTAACCATCAGTAGATGAGTGGATAAAAAAACTAGTGCATTTACACAACAGAATACTATTCAACTGTGAAAAAGAAGAAAATCTTACCTTTTCCAACAGCCTGCAGGGACCTGAAGAGCATTATGCTAAGTCAAGTCAGTCAGTCAGAGAGAGACAAATACCATAATAAAATAGAAACACACTTACAGAGAACAGACTGACAAATGTTGGGGGGGAGTAGGGATGGGAGACTGGGGAAAAAGGTGAAAGGATTAAACAAATAAATCTCACAACAATTTGGTGATCACCAGAGGGAAAGGAGGTAGGGGAGACAGAAGAGGGTAAAGGGGGGATAAATGGTGATGGAAGGAAACCTGACTTTGGGTGGTGAACACACAATATACAGGTAATATTTTTAGGACTGTACACTTGAAACCTATATAATTTTATTTACCAACTAGGGGCCCAGTGTATGAATTTGTGCAGAGGTGGGGTCCCTCTGAGTGGCCTGCAGGGATCAGGCCAAAGCCTGCAGTCCAACACCACCTGCAGCTCCTACCTGCCGCTCTCGCTCGTCCCAGCCCACTGTGCCTGCCGCGGGTTCTTGGCCAATCAGTTCCGATTGGAAGAGGCTCATGCTACCACAGCAGCTCTTGCCAGCCATGAGCCCTGCATCTGGTGCCCTCCCAAGAGGAGTGGCCAGCGGGATCGGGCTGAAACTTGCTCTCTGACATCTCCTGAGAGGTCCCAGATTGCAAGAGGGTGCAGGCCAGACTGAGGGACCCCACCAGTGCACGATCAGGCTAGGAAGGGTCCACGGGAGAGCTCTAGGGCATGTCCGGCCCATCTCGCTCAGTCCTTATCAGCCAGACTCCAGCAGCAAGCTAACCTACAGGTCAGAGCATCTGCTGGTGTCAGTGCACATCATAGCGAGCGACTGAGCAGCCTTAGCATATAATTAGCATAATTATGCTTTGATTGGTTGTTTGGTTGTTCTGCCATTCAGTCTATTTGCATATTACTCTTTTATCATATAGGATTATAAATGATGTCACCCCAATAAATTCAATAAAGATTTCAAAAAAAAATTCTGAGTTTCAATTCTCTTCACTGAAGAGTTTCCAGGATCTGAATGGTACTCAAGTATAAAAAAAACACACACAACTACCCTACGTACAAAACAAACAAATAAGCAAACAAAAACTCCCACCAAAATTCCTTAATAAAATAAACAATCTTAAGACTTCCTAGGAAGAAGAATTTTACATAACTATATTTCTTCACTTTTTATATGCAAGAATCAAACTTATGAATGTCAAATTTGCAACAAATCAAATTATATAACCCCTGAAATACAATGTATGACACATTATAATTGAATGCTATCTTTAAAACTACAGTGGAGATTACTGTAGTTTGACCAGCAGAGATATAAATATTACCACACAATGAGACTTCATTGCCTTAAGAATGAATCCCATAAAAGAAAATGATCCCCTCCTACACCACAGCCTTTTCCCCCCAGAAAGAACTGTGACAACAAAACCAGCATCTTAACAACATGAAGATTTTGTTATTATAAATTTCAAAACAAAAGGGAGGAATTTCACATAATATTTATAACCTTCAAAGTAATACATGTCTGTCAGTTAGAAATAACAGCAGTTTGTTAGGCTACAGGGTTTAACATAAAACTTATTTACAAACGTGAAAAGCAGTAGTGGTCCAATATTCACCATTACACATAAATCTGTTTCTTCCAGAAATTTTTTTTAAAAATTAAAATTTCGCTATCACGAAATATTAAAATAACACCCTAAACATGCCACAATCACTATTCACAAATAAAGTTAAAATGAAATATACAAAAATTCACTTAATACTGTTAAATAACAATAAGATTTCCTGAACAGAAATGGTAGGACCCCTGAATGTTTTACAGTGAATGAATGTCAGGAAGAAACTTAAGTTATGACTATTTTCATGATATATAAGCCAAAAATTTACATGACCATCTCAAAATATACCAATTAAGATTTGTAGTTTGTAAGATGCACTAAACAAATAGCCCTAAAAGTTAACCCAAATGCTTAGAACGTTGTTACCAACACCAAGTTGTGTTTATGATGTTCAGAGATGCATAATTTAAACTGTAATTTTGTATCTGGTAAAAAGATAATATCTACAATGCTTTAAAACAATCCTCTCAACTCTCTCTTCTTTCATATGTATTTATCATGGCTCATTTCAAAGACATATTACAGCTTTCAGCTGATTCCAAGCGAATGTTATTAAAACACACACATATAGACAACCCCCAAATAAAGTAAATTGTTCCTCAATGATATATCATCCTTTCTAATAAAAGAATTGTATTTAAAACAAACAAGACCGCTCATGTTCGGACTTGTATGGTTTTGTCTGAACTAAAAGAAAGCACGATGTAAAATAGATAAGTGTATTAGTAAAAAATATCCAATAATATGCAGTAAATATTTCTAAAATGAGGAAAGGTAAAAATAAATAATTTTGGTGCTTTAATTTTCTGGTATCTAATGTGAGATCCCCAAAATGTCAGGTGTTCACTTGCTTGAATCAACTTCAGCATCACATGTTTTCCTAAACATAATGTGCTTATCAATTTCTTAGCTACTCTATTTGCCAATGTTCAATAAAAAAATTATATAGATTATACAGCATGAACTTAAGAGTGTTCAAGATGGCTCACTTATTTTACTGTTAAGCAAAGCTGAATCTACATTCCAGAAAACACCGCAGTTTAATTTTAAAAACAAACAAAAATGCAGCAGTAAAACAATTCATGAGGAGAAACAGATGCATTCACATAATAAAGCCACTGCAACTTCTTCAGGCATTCAACTGTTGTGTTAAATAAACAGACAGTAGTTATTTAGCAGCAATGATTCCGCAATAAATAATGCACTGTGTTTCAGTCCTGCACAAAAATTGCAGCTACAGTTACATCAATAGCTGTAACCTACTGGCTCTAATGGCAGAGAAGACCTTAAAACCAACTGTACAAAAAAATTGTCACACTGTGACAACAAATATAAAAACAATCTGTAGGTCTGAAATAAAAAGACTCCACTGTGAAGAGGACAGTGTAGACAAACGGAGATTCCAAGTCCACCAAAAGAAATAATTGCCTTCAGATCTGAGTCCTTGATTGATAAGAAAGGCTGGGGGGCTGGGCTTGAAACCATGTTATCAGACTTAAAAGAGCATGCTCTGTCTTCTGTTCTTCCCATGTCCTAAAATATAAAGTCATTTTATGAGGCAGTTCGAGGTTCAATTTTATCCCACATACAGTATTTGGTGACTCTAGGATGCTAATTTTCCCACCAGCAAAGCTAATTTTCCATGGTAACAGTGATCAATACTGTCTTAAATGACCCTTTTGTCAATGGGGTCAGTCTACAGCTTCTATGCTTCGAAGTGATGAACCTGATGACTAGGGAAGCACAAGAAGTGTCTTCTGCCTCAGGTACCAGGAATGGCATGTGCAGTGATCAAGCCAGGCCACTTGTAAAAGGTCTCTGTGCCATCTGCAGCTTTCAGGATCCCTGACTTGACTGAGTCAGATTTCTCTCTGAAGAATTACTGAGCTGCCCACATCATACAGAAAAGTGAGAATGTGTAATGCTAAACATACACAGTTGTGGAATGCACTGTACATTGGTTTTTACAGCAATAATTTTACTGATCAATTTGTAAACCAAAAAGTTGGTTCCATGCAAAATTTCATGATCGACACGTGAAATGGTTTATGACAAACACACCTGTCTCTGGATAAGAAGAATTTCGAAAACCTGGGTCCTTTTGCAACTGAATCTCTTTCAAACTGAATATTGATACACCTAAAATGCATAGACAGGAATTATCAGGTGAGGTTCTAACAGTATTAAAACAAATACAACCCAACTGCAGACAAATTTTAAAAATGAACACTGATTCAACATTTATACTAGATTTATAAGGTTATAGCCCAACTGAAATATTTTCCCTTTTGTCCCAATGTTTTAAGAAAACAAAAAATAATCTCTTTAGGACCCCACCCCCTATTTCTGCTTTAAATCATGCTTCAAATATGTATTTCTCTAAGGAGACTATACATTGAATATTTCTAGGACCTACTGGGGTTAGGAGACCTAATCATAATATATATTGTTTTTCTTCTGTCCTTTTCCTCCCTCCTCTGACGGCATGAAAGTTCCTCAAACTGTTTTCAAACTTTTTAGATAAGAACAAGGATTTGGTTTGTATATAAATGCCTACCTTAAACTATGAAACTTGATATTAATAATGAAATATAAATATCATCTTAAAAACACCTTTAATTCACCTTTCTCATTTTCAGTCTCTGCCAGAGATAGTCTTTCATTAGAAACTATATTGTAAATTCCAAGTGGAAAGTCTTGATTCCAATAAGCAAACCTTGATGAATCAATATTGTCTAATAAATGAGATATAAATAAGCTTTTAAAAGCTCAGTTTCCAAATATTCTAACTTCCCAATCACTTTACTTAATTTTAAAGTAAAATATTAAGGTAATTAAAAAAAGAATGTTATGAGTAGAATCAAGCAGTTACCTCAGGCACAACAAATGGGCTGGTTTAGTAACTGACAGTAGGCTCACTACTGTCAGGGCAATAGTAAAGGAAAGTAATTTTTATGTCTTAAAAAGGAACTCTACTTTCACAAGAAAACAATCTTACATTTTGGTTGTGTTTCATTGTTGTTTTTTGCCTGAAATCCACTTTTTAACAACGCTGAACCAAAGCAATACAGATTGGGACTAATGACAATGTCTAACACCAGATGGATTTCCAACTTAAGCCCAAAAGATTAATTACTCATGCCTAAATACTATTGATTTCTTACAGAGTAGTGGTAATGTGCTCAATGTTAAATAAATTAAAACATGGGCAACCAATACATCAAGGAATTCTGATCTAATTACAAGTCGACTAGAATTTTAGGCCTAAAAACCACCAGCAACTTTGCCCTGGCTGCGTGACTCACTTGGCTAGAGCATCATCCCATGCACCAAAGGGTTGCAGGGTCCATTCCCGATCATGAGGGTTTGATTCTCAGTTGGAGCTCATATAGAAGGCAACTGATCAATGTCTCTCTTTCACATTGATGTTTCTCTCTCCCCACCTTCCCCTTCCTCTCAAATCAATAAGAAAACAAACAAAACAAAAACAACCAACAGCAATCTCTTCCTAAACCGCTAATTGACCTCAGTCTCCTGCTCTGAACAAACGAAAAGACAGAAGGTGGGGGGGGGAAGGAGGAGAACACTAAATTTTCTCTTACTTTCAGGCAAAGCATGTATTCTTGGTCCCAGACTTCGAAAGTATACATGTTTCATAGCCTCTTCTGCTGAAACCCTTTTCTTCGATTCATACTGTGAAAATGCAAAGAATTGCTTCATCAACTTTTTCTCTAAATACTGTTACAGGAGGGAAGTTAGCACTACTTTATTTTGATTACTTACTACAATCACTATATTCAAAGAACCAATTTGGAGGTTCAGATAAGCTCTAATTTGAGTTGCTATTAACTATATCGCAGCCCCAAATTTCCAGGATACGGTTGAATCTAACCTAAAAATATTGATTCCCTGTATTTTTTGAAGTGGTAAAAAATTAAAATACTTGAACTTTGGTGTTACTTTTCTTCATGAATACCAAAGGATCATTGAAATATATCTCTATGACAGACATTATTAAATTACCTATTCAATACCATTTCCCCTTTTCCTTTGATAGGTAACCTAGATTTATTTCAAGTGTCCATGCTTCAACTCCAATAGATGGATCATGAATCATGACTGTCCTGGTTTGGTCTAATTATAATAATTCTGCTCCTCAATTCCCAGACTCTCTTACAATTCATTAATGTTCTGGTCAACAAGAGTTAGTTTTGAAAAAAAACACCTTACAGGGGTTTCTGGAAAAGCTTTGGCTTTTCAAATAAAAAGGACTAATGTGGCTGACGCAAGCCACATACTCTCTCTTCTCCCTGCTTTGAATGATGATATGAATGCTACTTGGAGGTGCAGCACCTTGTACAGAAATTAAGTATAAGGAAGACAAAGAGAACAGAAGAAAACACGAATTGCAAAGAACATGGCTGTGACATAGTTGATCTCGATGCCAGCAGCTAACTGCCTCAGACTGTTCAAGGTCACAATGAGAGACCCACCAAACACATTAAGAGAGACCATAATATTTTTACTTTAGCATATACCTTAAGCATGCTAGATACTACAATAAATAATATTATTTAATTGTCATGACAGCCGAAACCAGTTTGGCTCAGTGTTAGAGCGTCGGTCTGCGGACTGAAAGGTCCCAGGTTCAATTCCGGTCAAGGGCATGTACATTGGTTGCGGGCACATCCCCGGTAGGGGGCGTGCAAGAGGCAGCTGGTCGATGTTTCTCTTGCATTGACATTTCTAGCTTTCTATCCCTCTATCCTCCTCTCTGTAAAAAATCAATAAAATATATTTAAGAAAAATTGTCATGACAAATTTTTGAAGGAGGTATTATTGATCCCATTCTACAGATGAAGAAGCTGAGTCTCACAGAAAGTAGGCCATTTAACAATTACAAAATAACGTGTAACTTACCTGAAGAAATTTTGTTATCAATTCGATTCCTTCTGAGTCTAACCTAGAAACAAACAAACAAAAAAAACAAGTGGCAATTTATTCTCTTTTATCTTAGCATATAGCAACTTTTCAAACAAAACTACTTTCCAAATGTTTTAATCTGTGAAACCTAGTGCTCTAAAACAGCCACTCTTGTTCTTTCAAATAGAGCAAAGCTGTTTTATCCTTGAAAGACTAATCTCACCACTTCTTTAAGAATAAGCCATAAATAACTGGGCGCAAAATCAAATTTCCAATATTCAAGAACAAATTAGGTTATTAAAACCTACAGAATTTTTTCTGGTTTTGTTAATCTTCACCCAAGGATATTTTCCCATTTATATTTAGAGAGAGGGAAAGGCAGGGGACAGAGAGAAACATGGATTGGTTGCCTCCTGCACATGCCCCAACCAGGGCTGGCGATCAAGCCTGCAACCGAGGTGTGTGCCCTTGACTAGAATCAAACCTGGGGACCCTCCAGTCCAAGTACTGATGCCCTATCCACTAGGCCAAACTGGCTAGGGCAAAAGTAGAGAATATTTTTAAAAATCACCATTCTGTCTCAAACTAAAGTAACCTTTGTTATCAAGAAAGCTGAAGTAAATTGCATCAATTTTCAGTGTTCCACTGAAGGAAAGAGTATAAAAGCATCAATTTCCTATTATATGGGTGAAAACAAGGAGAAAAGTGACTGTGGCCAAGATAAACAGGAAGTCTGCTGAGCATCGGATACTAGTAGCTATAAAGTGCAATTTAAATGTGTCTCAGTAACTTCATAAAACTTAATTTACAGGGCTACAAAACCAATGAATGATACATTTGTTAAAGATACATAATTATAGCGATGAATTTAATATAATAGGGAGTAGATGATTTAGGGGTTACCTTAATGGGATAATCTCCTAATCAGAAATCATAGTTCTCTCTTGCTGCCTTTCACTTGCAAAAGCACAATTATGGATAAAGAATATTTTCCCACCTGAGGGCTCCTAGTGAGTATTGTGGATACTGTGGCCTAGACATTCGCCATTTGTATCCATTCTGACAAATACATAGAGCTCCTTGGACATAGACAAACTTAGTGCTAAGATCATGGAGAATCTGCTTTAAAGAAAAGCTTTAACCTTCTACACTGGACAATAGCAAGCAATAGACACATAACAAAAATAGGATTTATGCTACTTGAAAAAGACACACAAGGTCCAGCACATGATATGATTGTTCTCAAGCAGGAATACTTAGAATGTTATTAGTTGCTACAGTAACAATAAGAACATCAACTCACATAAATACTTTAAAGATATTTTTGGTATCAGGACTGTACTGCTATTCTTCCACAGCCACAAAATAAATGAAACTAGATCAAGTGCGTTATGTTGTGAGCAATGTGAATAGCATTTAAGTAAAACAGACATTGGTACCTTGGTGCCCTATTTATATATTTTTTAAGGAAAGATGGAAAAATATAGTAAAAAATATTATTATGTGTTACTTACTAAAATATAATACATTCTGCAAATCAAATTTTGTTGGGAGTCAGGTGGGTCTGGGGGTAGGTCTCAGAAGAAACTAATTGAATAGCCAAATTGAGGATATGAGAAGTCAGAGTTTATATTCTGCAAATACAAATTAGTATATGACTAACTTTGACCAAAATACTGCTGAGTCACCTTTTGTCAGTGTCAAGATTTTACTTATAATACTATCTTAAGTTTTTTTTAAAAAAAATATAGCCCTAGCCAGGTTTGTTAAGTGGTTGCAGGCGTCTTCAAACTGCGGCCGGCAGAGGAGCCTGATCCGGCCCGCCAGGTTTTTTGGGCAGTGAGCGCAGCCGAGGTGTTACAGTAGGAATTAGTAGTTCATATAGTCCGGCCCTCCAGCTCTCTGAGGGACCGTGATCTGGCCCCCACTTTAAAAAGTTTGAGGACCCCTGGGTTAGAGCATTGGCCATGGACTGAAGGGTCTCCAAGGTACCAATGTCTGTTTTACTTAAATTACACAATTCTAGTCAAGGGCATACAAATACCCTGGTTGCAGGCTCGATTCCCAGCCCTGATCTGGGCGTGTGCAGGAGGCAACTAATGGATGTCCCTCTCTCACATCGCTGTTTCTCTGTGTGTCTCTCTCCCCCTTCCACTTTCTCTAAAAATCAATGGAAGAAATACTCTTAGGTGAGAATTAAGCAACTTTTAATAGAAAGTGAAGCAGAAATTTCATAATGGCACTGAATAAAACATTAATTAATGTATTTTCTCTGGTAAAGGGAACATTTATATAAAGTCCAAAATTCTAATACATATGTTCTATATTCACTTTGTATATAGCTGAATTCTGTGGTCACATAACTTGGTGATCCCTGGTTACTGAATTATAAAATTAATCTGACACAGGAAGGAAGACTCAATTAAATTAGTTACTAAAATATTTAAGAACTGTGTATTAAATATTAAAACCTTACTGTGGATAATGCTTCATGAGAGTAAAAAGAACCAAGTATATATTCCCCTCTTTTACTTAGAGAAAATAAAAAAAAAAAAATACCTGGGTGCATGGTTAATTAGAGGCTGTGGTTTATATTTTGGGAAGTTGTAGTTCTTGAACTCATCATTTGAAGAAACACCTGGCCAAGTTTCCTGAGATGGAGTCCCTAAGTTAAAAAAAATTACGAACATATAAATATGTAAAATATTACATAAATATGTAAAAATTTATATATATATGCAAATATGTATAAATAGGCAAAGCTAACAAAGTGTTTTAAAAAACAATTTATATTTAGTAGATGATCTGACTTTCAACTGAAACAAAAATGACACAAATTGTAAACATATGGACTTTTTTTTAGGAATATGCAATGATGCCATAAAAATGATGATGCCTAATAGGCACCTAAGCTAGAAATATTTCCTAATAATATGGTAAATGTCAATTTTCAATAATATTTCTCTTTTCTGTTCTTCCACAAAGGTGGAACTCAGTAAATTAAAATTTACCTAGAAGGATTTATATTTATCACAATTAATTTATAATTCATATAACAAATAGCTCTTTATGTTAGTCTCAAGTACCACATTTTTAAATACAATCTTTAGGAGACTTCTTGTTACCTAGCAGTCGGAAAATTAAGTGCAGTTCATCTTCCACAGTTGATCCTGGAAATAGAGGTCTTCCAGAAGCCATTTCAAAGAAAATGCAACCAACACCCCTTTAAAATATAAGAAATGATGAGTAAACCATTTACATATTATGACACACAAAAATCTTTTCCTTAAGATAGCCTCTCTGAAGAGTTTTTTTAATAGTCTGCTTTTAAAAAAACCTCCTGCAGAGATATTAACATTTATCCTATTCATCTCAATTCCCATATTGCTATATCCATTTTTTACACATCAAATATCCAGCTATCCTTTGCATGATTCTTGAAGAGTAACAGTAACAATAGCTAAAAGTGACTTAATGCTTACTATGTGTTAGGTAGTGGGTAACAGGGGTAGGCAGAAGCAAATGAATCAAGATGTTTTTATGCAGAAAGCAGAGATAGAACAGGTAGGTGCAGGGTAGAAAGTGTTCGAGTGTGTGTGTGTAAGAGAAGAGAAATGGATGAAGGCTAAATAAATAGATACTCTCTTCTAAAATTTGTGTGACTACAGCCCTCCCATTTAAGGAATCACAATCTAAAATTGTATATAATATTTCGCCCCTAACCACCTTTGCCTGCCTGCCTGGTCACACCTAATAGCCCTCCCCTGCTGGCTTTGTTGCCCCCGATGTGCATATGGCTGGGGTCCCTCAGCCCAGCCTGTGTCTTCTCGCAGTCAGGGAGCCCTCGGGGGATGACCTTGGGGGAGTGGACCTAAGCCAGCTGTTAGACATCCTTAGCTTGCGGGAGAGGCTCCTGCCATCACTGCTGTGCTTGCCAGCCATGAGTCCAGCTCAGGTCTTCTGGCTGAGTGGCACGCCCCTTGTGGGAGCACACTGACCACCAGGGGGCAGCTCCTGCATTGAGTGTCTGCCCCCTGATGATCAGTGTGCGGCATAGCGATGGACTATTCCACTGTTCGGTCAATTTGCATATTAGCCTTTTATTATATAGGATGGAGGGACTGACAGATGTCAGAGGGGAAGGGGTTGGACATAAACAAAAGTGTGGTGATGGCCAGAGGTGGTGGAGTTAGGTAGAAGAGGATAAAGGGGAAGGGGAGGGATAGGAAACATCTATAATAGTGCCAACGGTACAATAAAAGCAATAATGATATATCACTACACTATATATCTGTTAGGGGAAAAAAAGATGCATTATGAACTACGTATTTACTACTTTGATAAAATTAAAAAATTTAAAAAGAAAGAATTTTGTCCAAAAAGAAGTGTTGTTGAAAGGTTTTTTAATTAATTTTTTATTTTTTATTTTTATGGTAAAGCTAAGGAAGTTTCAAATCCCCTGTATTTGTTCTGGGGGAGAGAGCAAGCAAGTTGCAACCAGCAGCATTTTGGATAATCTGCCTGAAATGATTTAAAAGAGAAAGGGACAGATTCCCCAAGCCTACAGTTATTTGTAATTTTTTTTCTTATTCTAAATAAAGTAATTTTTGAACCTTATTAAATCCTCTCCCCCCTAAAATTAGTCCTTCAGATTCAGTAAACTTTAGGCCTCACAAAACCTGAGTTAGTCTGAGGGCTGGGGGCCCTCAAAAGAGTTCAGATTAATTCAGTATATTTATTTGCTCCTTTTAATTCCTGTTCTAGAAGGAGAGTGAGGACAAGTTTTCAACTTAATAATTTTTATAAGAATTGTTTTGGAACCTGCTCAATCTTTGGCTGTTTACAGGTTTACCTTACTGGGAACTCACAGAAACTTTAAGCCCTTTGAAGATAGGGACAGAGCTAATATTGTGTTTCTATAATACAGGCACAAAATTATACAACTTTTATAAATATTTGTTGAAGAACTGATAAATTTCAGTGCCAAGAGGCATTACTTTTCCTTCTGCTCCATTTCTTTATTGAGACTTTTGTGCAAAACATAAGGCTGAGGGGATGAGCAGGGAGAATGCAGTCAAGTTGCTTTTTCCAAACCCTTAGATACCATACTTTCATTTTAGTAGATGCATTTCTGAATGACATTTTGAATTGGGTATATTAGATTTTTCTAATATCAACTCCCTTTACTCATAGAGACTATTTTTAATGATGTTTAAACAATTCATACTATGAGGTGCAAAATTTTTTGCTTATTTCAAGAATCTTTTTGCATTCTTTCTATAGTAAAGTAATTATCGACATGGTCTATCTATTTGGGGGGTCTGCTTAAAATGGGGCACACCAGTACTAAATTTGGTTCGAACAATGACTAATTCGCACACCTGTGGCGTTAGAAGGCTATTGGACATAACCATTTTTCTCGGTCCTTTTGCTCCCACGGCACCTGCTTTAACCACAGGCAGTGTCTTGACCCTCCATAGCTTTTGTCACTGTGACCACAGGGAATCTACTGCCTGAGGGAGGCACACCGATAGCTTCCCTCCTCTTCTCCTCTCCTCCCACTCTGGAGGCCTGATGGTGGAGGGGAGCAGCAGGGTGCAGGCTCCAGAGGATGGGGAGCCTGAGGCTGGGCAGGCACTTCTTCCCAGGGTTTCGGAGTGTTGGGGCTGGAAGAAGGAGGCTGCTCCCTCCCCACTGCTGGGTGGGACATTGCAAAGGAGGAAGGGGTTAGCTGTCCCAAGGAGTCAGGAGCCAGGAGTCACCCGACTTCTCTCAGCAGCACTGAGGACACTGGGCATGCTAGAGGAACACATGGTGATCATTCTAGTGAGACTCTGCCTTGCCCGGACGGATTGCTTTCCCAGCTCCACATCTGTGTCACAAAGGCAGTTATTTTAAAATCTGATCTGCTGCCTCAGTCCTACCGCCTTGGTTTGAATTTTCTGCACCGAGAGTCATGAGCCACCAACCCCGCTGCTGGGAGTGCCAGCCACTGCTCATGGGTGGGGACCTGGGGAGGGACCCAGAGGTGCTCAATACAATTCATGGTGACCCATCATCCCTCTGGTCGTTGCGGTCGTTAAAGGGGCACTGGCCTTTTATAATGTATATGTTATACAGAAAGAAAATGATGGCACCATGATGGAAAAAATATGATAGTTCCTCAGACACTTTTAAAATAGAATTAATTAGCCAAAACCGGTTTGGCTCAGTGGATAGAGCGTCGGCCTGTGGACTGAAAGGTCTCGGGTTCGATTCCGGTCAAGGGCATGTACGTTGGTTGCGGGCACATCCCCAGTGGGGGGTGTGCAAGAGGCAGCTGATCAATGTTTCGCTCTCATCAATGTTTCTAACTATCTCTCTTCTTCTCTAAAAAAATCAATAAAATATATTAAAAAATAAATAAATAAAAAATAGAATAGAATTAATTACCATATGATCCAGCAATTCCACTAAGTATATACCCGAAAGAACTGAAAGCAAGCCTCAAAGAGATAGTTGTATACCCATGTCCTAGCAATTATTCACAACAGCCAAAAGGAGAAAACAATGCCAGTGTCCACTGAGATGAATGGATAAATAAAATGTACCCTATGCAACGATTATTCAGTCTTAAAAACCACATATCTACAACGTGGGTGAATTCTGAAGACACTTATGATAAGTGAAATAGGTCAGTCACAAAAGGACTGTATAATTCCACTGATATGAAGTACTTAGAAAAGTCAAATTCAGAAACATAAAGTGGAATGATGGTTGCCAGGGGCTGAAGGGAGGAGGATACAGGGAGTTGCCTAAGGGTACAATGGAAGGAGGATATAGGGAGATGTTTAATGGGTACAGTGTTTCAGTTTTGCAAGATTAAAAAAGTTCTGGAAATGAATGGTGGTAATGGTTGTATAACAATGTGAATGTCCTTAATCACAGAGAGCTGTACATTTAAAATGGATTAATTTTATTTACCACAATAAAAAAGTTTAAAAAAAAAGAAAAAATGTTATACAAAATAAAATTATATAATTGCTCAACCCATGACAACAGAAGGAATTATATGATTTATCACTACATGAAGGCTATACGCAATGAAATGCAACTGCATTTCAGAGGAAGAAATTGCCACCGAAGGCTAGGTTGTGTTCAAGGAGGATTTATGAAAAATTGTGTTTTTGGAAGTTCCTAGGTACAGGGCCATCAGAGAAAAGAGCAGGCATTTCAGATGGAAGGACTGGTGTGAGCACAGCAGAAGTGAGAAAGCCCAGATTATGTTTGAGATATAATGAGCAGCCAATTTAGCTAAAAGAGAACATCTGGGTAAAGGGATCCTCTGAAGTAAGTTGGAAAAGGTAGCTAGAGACATTTTATGGAGACCATTATTAGGTACCAGATGAAGAAATGTACCTTATTCTAAAGGTAATGCATAGGGAAGAAGCAAAGTTGTTTGAGTGAAGGAATGTCATGATCAAAGTAGTGTGTGAGGAAGATGGCTATAATATTTTTTTTTTAGATTACATTAAAGCAAGTAGATTTTGTTGACTACTAAATGACAATAAAAACAATAATTCTGTTTTAAATTACTATGTACCAGACACTCTTCTAAGTGCCTTATATGTATTAGTTCATTTGGCCTTAATATTATGCACAGAAAAGTCATTTAATGTCATTATTGTTACTATTCCCATTTGCTTAGATGAGGAAACTAAGGCACAGGTCTATAATCTGAATAAGGTTATTATACAGTCATAAGTGGTAGAATTCGTATTTAAACCTAGGTGATCTTACATGCCAGAATCTTAGTCACTGCTTATCTCATGGCTCTTTAAAAAATAATATCCTTAAAAGTCAAATATCTATCAGTGTGCCCTGTATTTATGGCTACATTCTTTCAAAATTATAAATAGCAATAACATCCACATATATTTACCACATGTCAATCTGTGTTGAATACTCTGAGGAACCGAGAAGCACATCAGGTGGCCGGTACCATAGTGTGACAACTTCATTTGAGTAGGTCTTTGTGGGAACTGACTTGGCTCTGGCTAGTCCTTCATAGGGAAAGAAAAAAAAAAAAAAAAAAAAAAAAGGTACAATGAATTCCCAGCCCATGTTATCACCATGACTCCAATCACTAGGATGCCTGAGATGGCTTAACAAAATTAGTTTTATAATTTTTTTTGTAAGTGCGTATGGTGTAAGGTTAGCAAATCCTTATGTAATTAAATTAAATAATAGTAATCTCACAATCAGGTATTATGTTTAATTTTATGCATATGAATACACCTGGTACAATGTCTGGGTTAATTTAAACTTAAGGTATTTTCCTGTTATCCATGAATCATGCCAAAATTATTTCCTAGCTGAATTTAAATTAATGTAAAATAGACCAATGACATTGATATGAACAATTTTATTTCTTACAGCTATAGGCTTTTGTCAGTTTTAAACCTGACTCCAACTTCCATTTGCTACACCAATTTTTATCAAAAAAAAAAAAAAAAAAAAAAAAAAAAAAAAAAAAGAGAAGCTATTGGTCCCAAACCTTTTTTCATCTCTAAACCTACTGTTTTAAATAATTTTTTTTTACTTTTCAATTACAGTTGACATACAATATTTTAGTTTCATATGTACAACATACTGATTAGACATTTATGTAACTTACGAAGTGATCATCCTGATAAGTCAAGTCTAGTACCCATCTGATACCATCCTGTAGTTTTACTGACAATTTTCTTGCAAATGTCTATTTAGAGAAGTTCCTTAGAATAAATTACATTGCTTTTCTGTGCCATTTTTAAATTTTAAGTTATATGGATAATTTTAAAATAAGACAAACGTCACTGCCTTTAAAGGGTATTATTAATTATTGTAAACGATATAAAACACCTACCATTCCTTTGCCAATTTAATATGGAATTCACTGATTATCCAGAAATAAGGGTGAGAATTCACATCTTTTCCTTTGAGCCATCGGCATAGAGTTATTTTTACTACGTCTAAGCCTAAAAATTCTGAAGGAGCAACTTTAAAAGATTTCTGAAGAAATATATAGTTTATTTCAAACAAAGAATAATTACTTTTTTAGGCTGTGAAAAGTTTAAAAAATTATTTAAAAAAGTAGGGTTAGAGATATATAACATGTGTCTGATTAAAATATTACATCTTTTAAGTGTCATAAAAGGATAATTTAATACTTTAATAAACTGGATTAAGTCACTCCAATGAAATCAGAATTTAAAATAATAGGTAGCATTCATACTATTTTTGCTTGATGGCTAAAGGGTGTAACTAGAACAATGTTGACAGTATTTCATTTAATTACAAGTTTTATTCTACCGTCCTAACTTGGAAAAATAAATTCAACAAATTATTTTCCTAACGATTTTGGTAATTAGTAAGATGAGAGCAGCTTTTTGATCGCTCTTCCTGATATGAATAGTGGTTATATGGGGAAGGGGGAATAGTGGTTATAGTGGGAATAGGGGGAAAGGACAGGGTCACAAGTTGACTTATCCTATAACCTATGGTAACAAAACAATTGCCAGTTATAGTTTCCTCAGTACCTTACTCTTCTACTCCTGAGAGAATTCTGAACTAGGGTGCTTGTTCACACAGGGTCCTGGTTCACAATCTGAATTTTAGCATTGGTATGAAATTAAATAATAATAATCTCTTTCAAATCAAAGTATTTAAATGTGATTCAGTATTATTATTTAAGCCATGTTCTATTAGAGATGAAAATGTCTATAATAGTACTTACTAAACATGAATTTCACTAATTACAATAAAAAAAGTAGAATTTTCACAGGAATCAAAAACAATTTACAGTAAAATACTCAAAGTTACCTGACCTTCCCCTATTTGCAACCAATAAAAAATACTGGTTTTCCTTTTTCATTAATGAGAAGGTCTGTAGTTTCAAGTTTCAGTGCAACACGTATGTACTACTAATGCAATCAATAATATATAACTAAAAGCAAAACACAAAATTGATTATACTATCTTATGGAACAATCAGAATTTCTTGTTGGCTTGTGGAAGATAAGATTTGCTTGGCTTGCTTTGTAGAAGTTAGAAGCAAAATTTCAAGCACCGATAGTATTCCTCTCACCAAGGTACATCTTTAATGGCCCTTGCCATTCTTGTATTGAATTTCTAACAGGCAAGCTGGATTTCTCTATCACTGCCGTTCATTTTGGGATTACGGAATAAAGAACAGTGAGTGCAACTTGGCAAAAAAGAGGGGAGAGTCTGAGGAGGTAAGAACTATGTGTAGGAGATTGTGTAATGTACTTTCTTGTTTAAACACATGACCACTTCCTTTTTAAGGAAGGAAATACAAATAGCAACCTGCCTTTCAAACAAATAGTAAAGTGTTAAAAAAGTAAAAGTATAGAAATTTCTAGAAAAATTCACCACTTAATAACAGTGAAGTTTTAATTTGTTACTAAAAGAATACAATGACTACTACCAGGTAAGTACAGTTTGGTGTCACTACCTTGATTAATACTAAGGCACTAGTAACATTACCCCTTACTGTTTCTGGATCATCAATACAAATATTAATACAGTAAAAAAGGCAAATAACATTCAGTGTAAATTTGGTAACATATTAGACTTTTGGAGACCCTCTAAAAGGGCCTTAGTGGTCTATGGATCACACCCGAGAATGGTGCCTTTTAACATTTACTAACATAACTCACCTACCAAAGTTTTTGTCGAATATCTTATTCTGTGGGCTATACAGAAAATTTTCACACCCGTATAAAAGCAGTGTCAACGGTTGTTCTAACCACCTAGAACTATTTATAAATATCTCATACATTCCATACCAAAATCAGCTAGCTTTAGTTCTCCTTTTTCATTTATGAGGAGGTTCTGTGGTTTCAAGTCTCGGTGCAACACTTTCCTTCTGTGGCAATATGCCAAACCACGTAGAATTTGGTATAAAAACAGCTATAGAAACAAATAAATAGAAATTAGTTTTACAGATGAGAAAGATTTTGATGTAAGTTATGGTAAAGAGAAAAGCAAACTGGCTTAGAATAGTAAAAAAACAAAAAGGAACCATACCCTTAAGTATAAAACCTTTTCCTTATATAGTTGTTTTCTATTTGAAACATCAATCTATATTTTTAGTCTGATAGTGTCTATGCAAATAAATAAAAATAGCAAGGTTTCATAAAGTGAAATGAAACTTTGTCTTAGTAATAGTTTGTTATTATAGAAAATGAACCTACATAATAAAAGCCTAATATGCAAATCGCCCGAACAGCAGAAGGACCGGTCACTATGATAAACACTGACCACCAGAGGGCAGATATTCAACGCAGGAGCTGCCCCTGGTGGTCAGTGCACTCCCACAGGTGGAGCACTGCTCAGCCAGAAGCCGGGCTCATGGTTAGTGAGCGCAGTGGTGGTGGCAGGAGCCTCTCCTGCCCCGACAGCAGTGCTAAGGAGCAGCAAGCCTTGCAGTAAGGAACAGCGAGCAGGGAGGTGGAAAGGAATGAGGGGTTTTGGACTGCAAAAGGGATGTCCAGCAGGCAGACATCCCCTGAGGGCTCCCGGACTGAGAGAGGGCGCACGCCGGGCTGAGGACTCCCCCAAAGCCCCCAGTGCACAAATTTCATGCACCAGGCCTCTAATTTAAAATAAACATAGCCTTGCCCTGCCTGCCAGTGTGGCTCAGTTGGTTGGAGCGTCATCCCATACACCAAAAGGTGGCAGATTTGATTTCTGGTCAGGGCACACACCCAGGTTGTGGGTTAGATCTCTGGTTCGGGAGTAAGCTGGAAGCAACCAACAGATGTCTCTTTCTCAAACATCCATGTGTCTGTCAGTCTCTCTCTCCCTCCCCCCCCCCCCCCTCTCTCCCCTTCCTGTTTCTAAAATCATTAAAAAAGACATATACATTTTTTAAAAAATAGCACATATCCTCATGAACTAATAGGCCTACCGAGGCTTACAGTTTAATTATGAAATTCTGGCAATACCACCAACCAAACTCTATCCTCACTGCCCACCCTGCCAAAAAACAGAAAATCTGACCTGGGACAATGTCTTTTAAAGGTACTGGAATTGGTGGTTTTATGAAAACTCTGATATGTCAAACAGAATGGTGCCTCACACAGCACTGGCAAATTATGTGCTATAAAAATAACCTAAACCAGCTTCTATCACCCACCTCCTGGGTATTTTACTTTCAGCACCTCCTACTCAGCCTTCAAAATATGCTATGATTCAGAACAGGGAATTAGCACTGTAGAGCTCTAAATGAACCTTTGAAAGAAGCAATTCCTAAGGCTAATGTAGACTTTTTGTGTTGATTTTGGTGGAAAAGGGGATGTGAAACAGAGTTTTTGACTCTTTGGGATTAACAAAAAAGAGGCTGAAGTAGAGGACTGAAGAGTATATCCTTTGTTTACTTGCAGGTGAAAAACAAAGCATTAGAACAGCAATTTTCAACCTTTTTCATCTCATGGCACACATAAATTACTAAAATTCTGAGGCACACCAAAAAATATATTTTGGGCTGATCTGACAAGAAAATTTATCATAATTCATTCACACCAAATGGAGATTGTTGTGTTGCCTGTTGTCATTTTTTTATTTGATAACCTAAGAGAAAAGAGGTCAGTGCCCCTAACTAAACAGTGAGGTACTGTATGTTTTAAAAATTCTTATGGTACATGGGTTGAAAATTGCTACATTAGAATCTGAGAATAAGCCAAAGCAGGAGAACAATAGACCTAAAGAAATTATAAGTAGCAGAGTTTCTACACTATTTATTTATTTATTTATTTATTCATTCATTTATTTTAAAATCACTCTTTCCATATATTCCTGTTACTTTTTAAGCTTAGAAAAATAAAAGTACAAAGTTAAATTTTCTATTTAAATAAACAAAATACTTTAAGCCAGACATGTAGAACTGCCTTGAAAGATACAAACTTCTCAAATCTTTGTCAAATTATAACTAAGAACTTATTTTCTTTCCAAATTATTGCTAATATGAAAGCAGAAAATAAACAAATAAAAACCACAAAGAGAAATATATGTAAATGAGATTCACAACTTGAAAAATAAAATATAAAATATGATTAAAACAATTCTCAGAGAATGTATATAAAAATACACTTAAAGCCCTATCCTAAAAATTTTAGCAATGTGGTATCCAATATATTCTGAATTGTATTTTAGTAGAGGAAATTGATTCTCCTTTATATCTATCAAAATTACCATTTTTAAAAAAATGTAAGTTTAAAGTTAGTATCTACAGAATTGGAACTGTCTCAAACCCACAGCCAAGACAGCCTACTTCCAGAATAGTTTCTCACAAATTGCCCACTACTTTGGATAAGTAAATCTTTGCTAAATTTGGAGTATACCACTCTGGTTGAAGAAACCGACTATAAGGACACAACTGTATCGAATGTTTTTACTTTTCCCTTACTTCTGGGTTTCAGCTGACAGTGATGATTATGCCAAACTTTTCTGGCATTACTTGCATCTTTAGATATACAGGTAAGAAAACATAATAATTACCTCACTTTTCCTCTTGACAATAGAGTGGTATTTCCAATACTTGTGCATGTTCCTGGCCTTACTAGATTAGTAACTTGAATATTGTTATATTTCATAATTAAGTACCATTTTAAATATATTGGGGAAGTTTGCCATTTAAAGAAGGCCTTTCACAGAATGAACTAGTTATTTGTATTTATTTTAAATATTTGAATTTTTATTGATAGGCTTTTGGTTTTATTTTGTTTTTAAAGCAGATTACACGTGTAAATATATACTGTATCTAAGAGAATCAGTGTTATTATGTGAAAATAAATGTCAAAAGTGGTTTGTAAGATTTTTAAAACAAAGCAGGTTCTACAAAAAAGTCTGATCTTAAAAAATAGTGTAGTGTAATTAATAAAAGTTCTGAATAAATTATTTAGAGGATAATAACTCTTTAAAATGCCAAACATCATTCTGAAGCAGAATAGTTATCAAGATAGTATTTTTCACTAAGTAATGTAGTTTGTCTATGCTTAAGGTTAGTCTCTGCTTTAAACAAAATTCAAAATTACACATTAAAACATACCTTTACATTGTGCATACTCATGATGTTTCCACAGTCATCCATGTACTGTTTTAGGTCTTTATCCTGAAAAAATATAGCACTTTACTATGTGATACCAAGGAAAGATATTGAATGTACCACATAATTTAATTAAAGACCAATAACTAAGCAAAAATGTCTCTGGGCCTGTTAGAAAACCCAATTTGCTATATTTTATTAAAGCAAAAGTAGACCTGCCCAGTGTTGCTCAGTAGTTAGTGTCAATCTGCACACTGAAGAACTGCAAGTTTACCCCAGGCTCGGTCAGGGAGCATGCAGGAGCAACCAATTGATATGACTCTCTTAAATCATTCTCTCTCTCTCTCCACCTCCCACATTCCCTTATGCTCTAAAAAAATCAATGGAAAAAATATTCTCAAAAAATATCCAATAAAAAAGCAAAAGTAAATACGGAATTTTAATTAAATGCGTACCAGATATTCGAAAACCAGAGTCAAGGATTTATCTGTGTGAACAATGTCATGTAAGGTAACTATATTTGCATGTTTTAGATCCTTTAACAGTGAAACTGCAAAACAGAAAAGAAAGTTAATATGGTAACCTGTCTTAATAATAACCTGAAGTACATTTAACATAAATTGATTATGTTTAATATTCTACTAAGTTTAAAACATTAATCCACCAAGGGGATTTGAAGTAGAAATTTTAATAAGAGTTAATTTTTTTCTTTTCTTTTATGATTCTGTGTTTGATATTTTTAATAAAGTTGTCCCCAATATGATAATACTACTCTGCTTATTATCATCTGTTCTTTCCCCTCAAATGTAAGCTTATTAAGATTTCTAAGATTAATTAGATATAAAGTACAAGGTACCTTTTTCCTTCAAATTGCTTATCAGCCTCAACCATTTTCTAGATATCTCTCTTATTGAAGAAAAAAAATGGTACCATGATAGAAATATATTTACATTCTGTATATACTAACATAGCTTTTCCCAATGTGCCATTATATAACAGTTCCAAATGTCAAATATTTGTCTATGATATAATACATTTTACTCACAAAAGATCAAATTATACCTTCTCTTATAGCTGTGCAGGGTGCACCTTCTTCATGTTCCAATCGGATCTCTTTTAATGCCACCAAATTCTCTGTCAATTTACTTCTCCCTTTATATACTGTAGCATATGTACCCTATAAAATATATATTTTTGAAAGACACAGTAAAAGATTACAAAGAGTATATCTATACCACATATATAAAAAAGAGCACTAATCAAATTTCTAAGCATATGTTAAATTCTACCTTGCAAGGAAAATTCCACAATGATTAGCATTGGCTTTCCAATACCTAAAAGGACATTCAGTTCCATATGCACAGCTTCCATACTTACAACTCAAAGTCCTTAAAATTATAAAATGTAAGAATATCTAATTTACTACTTATACTTTGCATTAGATTTATAATTGGAGATCAGTAGTTTCAGATCTTTACTTTACCTGTAATAGTATGTGGAGGTTGAGGAAACTGAACATATTAACTTAAAATTGAAATTCTAACTAACATATTGTTAAATTATAAAAATTTTACTGGTTTTCAGAATTTTCAAACATTAACTCTCCTTTAAAAAACACACACAAATAGCCGAAACTGGTTTGGCTCAGTGGATAGAGCATCAGCCTGTGGACTGAGGGGTCCCAGGTTCGATTCTGGTCAAGGGCATGTACCCTGGTTGCGGGCACATCCCCGGTAGGGGGTGTGCATGAGGCAGCTGATCGATGATTCTCTCACTTCGATGTTTCTGACTCTCTATCTCTCTCCCTTCCTCTCTGTAAAAAAATCAATAAAATATATATTTAAAAAAAAACCAAAACAAAAAAACAAACAAACAAAAAAACACACACAAATATAGTTTGGGAGAAGGGGCAGGCTAGAAGGGAACATATGTAATAATTTCAACAATAAAGATTTTAAAAAGATACAACCACAATTGTATTCTACAATTCTACAGGAGATTTCTTCTATATTGTATTCTACAGGAGGTTTCTTCTATATTGCTAGGATAACTCCCCTGTTCATTAAAACTTATTTTCTTTACCTCTCTCACTCTGGGAGGGAGACTGTTTCAAAATTAGTAGTAGTAGCAGGAAGTTCAAGAAAACCCAGGTCTTATTAGCCAGGGATTTCTTTCTGTGACAAGTATCTTTAAGATAGTATTTTGATTTTTCAGAGGTTTGAACTCATATAATTCCCGTATGACAGTACAAGTAGCAGATTGTCAGGGAGCTAACTAACAAATAGATACCTAACTAACAAATTGATACCAAGGAAGCTCAATATTCTGTGCTTCAATAAAAATTACAAGGTAATAGAAAATACTCCCCCCCCCCCTCAAACTAATAGGGTAATTTCAAGAATTTAAGGAGTTTTTCTTTCTAACATTCTGCTGTCTTTTCAGAACAAGATTAAGAACTTTTACACAATAATGCTTACTTTTTTTTTCCAGGTTGGAAAAAACTATAGACTAATAGAGGAATTTAGGTGATAAACAATAAAAAAAAAAGTCTTGCATTTTTAAAGTAAGTATTTACTTACCTCTCCAAGCTTCTCCAATTTGATGTAAGTTTCCATTTTCCCAAACCCAATTTCTGACTGAAAGCAAACAATCATATAGTTAGTATTCTTAAATTTTCAATTAATCTCTTCCTCAATTTTTGAAATTCTCCTCATTTAAAGAGGGTCTTAGAATAGACAAAATGGATTATAATTAATTGTTGAACATCTGTCAAGTTTTGCAACATACCTGATTGTTAGAATATTCAAAGGCTCAAAAACATTGAAGTTCACAATTAAAATTGTTAACCCATCTTTTACACAGATTAGTTAACATTCTATTATTTTAAGACTGAGATTTTAAGTTACTAAAGAATTCTATAAAAACACGATTTTTTAAAACAAAACTACTAAATAATTTTTCTATATATTTCCTTCACTAATCTTTGTGTTCCCTAGGAATGCCTTAGAGCAACACAGATATTTACATTAAGATTCATTAACAGTAGCAAAGTAACACTTACGAAGTAGCAACAAAAATAATTTTATGGTTGGGGGTCAACACAACATGAGGAACTGTATTAAAGGGTCTGGGCATTAGAAAGGTTGAATACCACTGCCTTAGAGCAAGAAAATACTATTTGTCTCAGTTTTTTGAATCAAAATATAATGAAAAAGACAATTTCAAGTTACAACCTATTATTGATCAGGAAATGGCTGACACAGAAGAAGCAATTTAAGTCCAAAGCTGGCGCGCGCGCGCGCACACACACACACACACACACACACACACACACACACACACAAAAAAAAGCTTTAAAAAGTGAGTTCTCAAAATCATTGCTTTTAAACTTTGAACTTGTCTATTTTGTATAGAATAAAAAAAATGAGATAAGCGGAATGCACTGAAATATGTAATGGAAACTCAATATTTAAAAATATTTATAGAGCTAAATTCAAATTTTAATAATTGATCTATAAAATAAAAAGCATAACTGAATTCCACCTATGCAGGCAGCCATAAAATTCAGACAAAAGGCAGTTTACCAATAAATTGTCAGAAACAAATTCAAAGAGTAAAGCATACCTACTTCACCACCTATTTTAATAATTGCAAACACGATTTTAAAGTTATATTCAAGTATTACTTACTGAATCTTAAATAGAATTTTTAGAAATTTTTGCTTGCATATTTATCTGCTGAACATGACAAGATTAACAACTGATATAATGACTAGTTTGTTGACATGCTCTCCTACAGAAATTATTCAGAGGACAGAGGACAAAGCTCATTTATTCAACATTCACCAAGCACATTGTAGGTACTGAGGATACAGTGAAGACAAGTGTGACTCCTGTTTTTATGAGTTCCATCTTAGATTACTTTAGAATATTTTAAATATTTTATAAAATCAGAAATAGGTAAAGGAATCAAACAAGCTTTTGTATTTTAATATAATATAAAAAAAACCCTTAATTCTGCTTTCTAAAGAAATGAAGATAATTTTTTTTATATATACTTAATGATTCCAAGAGAATACTTAGCTTTTTGGCAGCTCTAAGCAAATTCCTGGTCAGAGAGCTCTTACCACAGTAAACACATTAAAAAAATCCAAAATAAGTTATAATTTATAATAGCCTTCTTATAATTAAGTGTACTTTTAAGTAGCGTTGAGCATTACGGGAGACTTCTGATAACTTTGGCTCTTAATCACTGTATCACAACTGTAATGATGTATTAACATGCTGGCAATGCGGCTTTAACTGAACTTCAAAACAAATGAAGTATGTGCAAAAGCTTAAAGGCTGCCATTCTAAAAATGAATGTGCATATTAGAAACACAAAGGGAGCTTTTCTCAAACATCTCAATTCCCTCCCATGGAAGTTACTGTTACTGTCAGAAATGTGTTCTTAGATATGAGGGGGATTGAAAAGAGACTGAGAACCTCTATTCTACTGGATCATTTTGTCTTAGAAAAATTGCCATTACCATCATCATGACACTATCTTAATCCTGTAAATAATATGCCAAAGTTAAATTAAGTTGTGGGCAGACTTTGAACCTCATTTTCATACTCTATAATATATAAGGTGTTCCTTCCCAAAATGTATATACACATTTTGAATAATTATTCAAAAACAATGTTTATGAAAATATTTCATTTTAAAAATTAACAGCTGTTAAAGTGTATATACATTATTTGGGACACTCTTTCTGAAAGACAACAGGACTCGACATCCTATCATATTTTCTCACCTACTCTTAGAAACAAAAAGGACTACATACTATCTATATCAATAAAGCCATGACTGAGGAACGTAACACTCATTGTTTAGAAAGAAACAGATTCTTAAAATTTGTATAACCTATAATTCCAATACAATGACAAGTGTTCATATAAACATTTTCAGTCTATTTAATTTGTACTTAGTAGTCTCACAGGCTTCCACTGGGTATGTCAGCACTGTAATTCAAGAATGAATCTTGACTACCTGTAGGTGGGCTTTCCCACTAATCTAATATTCCTTTTATTATCAAGCCCTAGAGGCCCAGTGCACAGGAGACTGACTGATCAGTTGCTTTCCATATGTGCCTGGACTGGGGATTGAACCCAAAACCTAGATACATGCTCTGACCAGGAATTGAACTCGGAACCTTTTTGATGCTCCAGGATGATGCTCCAACCAACGGAGCCACCTAGCCAGGACCGCTATAGTATCTTTTAAGTTTTTCTGTAAATTTTAAAACTATTATAAAATTAAAATTTATTTAAATAAAAAGTCGAGGGGAAGGTGGGAGTGAAGGGTAGGTGGGGAGAGATTAACCAAAGAATTTATATGCATATATGCAAATCCATTGGCACAGACAATAGTGTGGTGAAGGCCTGGGATAAGGGTGTGAGGGGGGAGAGGATCAATGGGGAAAAAAGGAGACATCTAGTAATACTTTCAATAAATACAAATTTTTAAAAAAATGAGAAGCTTCAGCTAAGAAGAAGACCGAATATAAATGAATGTATAGGGATAATAAAGATTCTAAGCTTCCTAAGGAGATGGGATAGGAAGATCAATTCCTCTATATTAAAACAAGGAAAGAATAGAATGAGTACAGATGTAGGTAGATTTGTACATTTGTTACTAAAGAAATAATGGTTTTTTTCTTTATCAAGTAGGAGAAGAGACTGTCTGCTTAGAGGGAGAAGGGAAGTTACTCAGAGAAAGACAGGTAGTAGGGTAGCCACACAGTACTTTTAAGGTTAACAATCATTTATAATAAAAGCATAATATGCTAATTAGACCAGACGTCCCTCAGTCCTTCGGACATCCTTCCGGATAAAG
This sequence comes from Pipistrellus kuhlii, assembly GCF_014108245.1. Taxonomy (NCBI): domain Eukaryota; kingdom Metazoa; phylum Chordata; class Mammalia; order Chiroptera; family Vespertilionidae; genus Pipistrellus; species Pipistrellus kuhlii. The sequence goes on along the minus strand of NW_023425529.1, from coordinate 13,798,111 downwards.
CCAGGGCTGCGAGGAAAGCCCGGGTCCTGAGTGCCTGCCCGTGGCCAGAGGGAAGTCCAGTCCCGGGTGCCTGGGAAGCTGGTGCCAGCAGCTATGGGAAGGAAGGCCTATTCTTGCATGAATTTTGTGCATCGGGCCTCCAGTAAATTTATAAAAGAACCAATAAGCCTTATTTATGTCTTTCTCCAACAGAAAAGAACTCTGTGACTTGTTTCTTAATTCCTACCCAAAGGATTTATGTTATTTTTACTAGTCTACTTATTATACATTGCTAATATTGAAGTTTTATACTTTTAGAAAGACAAAACAAATTTTATATTTTATCTTGAAAAAATACTTTTTAGATAAAGTGTATATTATCCATAGAAACATAAGCTCTAACACATGTGAAGAATATTTTTCTTTTTCCATATCCTTTCTATTTCTCTCTAACTGGCTCCTTCATACATAAACTTAGGTTATTAAAAAATAAATTTCTAATATATTTCAAAAGAAACCACATTTTTCTAAGTTAGGTGAATAATGAAAGGGATGCATTAATAGAAATCAAAACACAGATGGCATGATTATTATGAAATCTATAAGCCATGTCAGATAAAAAACCAAGAGAGGTGGGTGGGAACACCCAATCACAATAAAAACTAAAGTCACTTGTAACATTCATCAGAGGGCACCGTTTTCCTTAATGTCATGTAGTCCGAAAAAGACAGCTTTAAAAATTACATGGTGATGGATTACACTTTTAGTCCCAATCTGAACATTTAATAACTTCAAAATGTATTCTAAGTACCAATCTTGGATAAAAATTGATAGCCAACCAAAACCAGTTTGGCTCAGTGGATAGAGCGTCGGCCTGTGGACTGAAAGGTCCCGGGTTCGATTCCGGCCAAGGGCATGTACCTTGGTTGCGGGTACATCCCCAGTGGGGGGTGTGCAAGAGGCAGCTGATCGATGACTCTCTCGTCGATGTTTCTAACTCTCTATCCCTCTCTCTTCCTCTCTGTGTAAAATCAATTAAATATATTTAAAAAAAATTGATAGCCAAAGAACACTTTTAACCAATAATAAAATGACAAAGTTGTTTACACATTGATTGGTTACTTCCTACACGAGCTCCAATGGACCAAAATGGATCCAGCCTATGTTTTCAAGCCCTATTTTTTAATATTAATCCACATTTACCCTTCATATCAGTTATAATGATACCTACATTTATACTAATGGTGGGTTTGTTTTTAAATCCGCACTAGAGGACATGTTTAGAGAGAGGAAAGGAAAAAAGGGAGAGGGAAAGAGAGAGAAACATCAACATGAGAAACTTGAATTGATTGCCTTCTGTACCCTCCCCGACTGGGGATCAAACCTGCCTTTACCGGGAATCGAACTGGCATCCTTTAGGTAAATGAAATAATGCTCAACCAACTGAGGCACGATGGCCAGGCTATACCACTGGGTTGTTTTTTAATACGTGAAGTTTCCTCTGCTTAGAACACTCTTCTACCCATTGTCAACCTGACAAATTCCTACCCATCCTTCTAGAGCCACCATCTCCTCTGTAAGCCCATGATGTACAAGGACATTTTATTTGCTATATTTTGTTGTCTCATAGCACTTTATTATTAATTTTTAAATTTATTTTTATTGACTTCAGAAAGGAAGACAAGGGGAGAGGAATACAGAAACATCAATGCTGAGAGAGAATCAGTAATTGGCTGCTTCCTGCATACCCCCTACTGGGGATCGAGCCACGTGGGCATGTGCCCTTGACCGAAATTGAACCTGGGACCCTTCAGTCTGCAGGCCAGCACTCTGTCCACTGAGCCAAACCAGCTAGGGCTCTCACAGCACTTTGTATGTAACTCTTCTATAGGACTACAGCCATCCAAAAGAAATCCTCATATATACAATCACCTGAATTTATGTCAAAGATGGCACTTCCTGAAATTTCAATAAACAGTATTGGGTCAATTGCTACATACTAGAAGATATTTGTTAAGTCATATAACTAACAAAGTCCTTTATACAGAATGCATAAAAAATTCCCATAAATGAGTAAGAAAAAGGCAAAAAAACACACAAACCCAATAGAAAGTAGACAGTAGACCTGAGCAGTTAATTCACAAGAGAATATCAAAATGCTTAATAAACATCAAAAAACATTATAAAACATTCAACTAACTGTATACCTGAAACTAATAAAAAGAAAAATTAACCCCCCTCCCAGAAATCTAATTAAAAGAAAAAATTTTTTAAAGTGTTCAGCTTAGTTTATGGGAAATTGAAAAATAAAACCACAAGGTAACTCTCATCAGAAAGTCAAATGTTTAAAAACCAACCATATCAAAAATAGGCAAGGAGAGAACTAGAACTACCAAGTACTGAAAGTATAAACTGACAGCCAAAGAACACATTGGAAACTGTTTTGACAGTATCTAGGCAAGGTGAACATATGCACATAATGTTATCCATCAATTGCACTCCTAGATATACAACCAAAGAAATGCTTACATGTGTTAACCAAAACTCAAATACAGAAAGGGTGATAGATCCTCTGTTTGGTAAGCCCAAAACTAAAACAACCCAAATGTAAGTGCCCATCAACAGAGTGAATAAAGTATAATATATTCACACAACAGAATAACGTATCACAATAAGAACAAATGAACTATAATTATATGCAACAACCTAGATAAAACATAAGCATACACTGAGCCAAAGAAGTCAACCACAAAAAGAATATATATTGTATAATACGTGTAAAAATCTTGTATAAATACACGTTTATATATTTGAAATAAATATGGCTTAATAATTTATATATTTTTAATTAAAGTTCAAGTCTAAATAAGAATAATCAGAAAAGGAATATCAAAAGCATTTTTAAAAATAAGAACAGGCATACAAATGAGGATTTCCAGATATTAAAATATACTATAAATACAATATAATCAAAACAGTAGAAAACATACGGGCAAAGTTAATCTTTAGCATTACAAGGGAGGGATAATGGCTAAAGTTGAGGAAGTGGATCTCAAAAGTAAACACAGAGGTGGCAGGAGGGGGTTTCTGGATTTCTGAAATTTTATCAATCTGGGTACTGGTTATATAGGTATGTTAACTCAGCAAAAATGCATTGAGCTATACAATTATGGTTTCTGTATATCTAATTATGGCTTATGCACTTTTCTGTACATACCCATATATATAAAAGCCTAAGCGACTATTACGACCAATCAGACAACGGACCAGTACCTATGATACACACTGAACACGAGGAGGCAACACTCAACACAAGAGCTGCCCCCTGGTGGTCAGTGTGCTCCTCCCCCCACACTCCTAGATGCCAGCCAACCTCCAGTTGTCCCTCACCCAGGCCAGCCAGTCTCGATGGGCTCCAACTGGCTGGGAGGGACCCGATCTGTGCATGAATTCGTGCACTGGGCCTCTAGTCAATATATATTTATGTATCTAATACATATTCTGTACATCTGGCAGATGTAAATAAAATTTACCAAAAATAAAATAGAACAGAGCTTAAATCCTATTCTAATATGCATATTTAAACCCTTAAGAATGGAAAACTATAAAATCCAGAAGGAAATGTAATAAAATTTAGCTATTCAAAAACTAAATATAAGAATTAGTACAAAATGTTTACACCCCTCAAAAATCAAACAAAGCACATCTAATGATGTAGGTTATAGGAGACTGAAAACTTACTAAGGAAGCTCTACGAGACCTTCGGCTCATTGGTTGGTCAAATGGTGGACTGTTTATCTGAAACTTCTCAAGATATCCATCAGGTATTCTGATATCTGCGGGCAGTGATAACCGTTTATTTAAATCCTAAAAAAAAAAAAAAAAAAAAGTTTTTGTAGTAAGTACAAACAGAAAATATAAGGGCATTTGGCTTTTGAATTCATGGGCTATAATATATTATTTCTTAGTGATATGTAACTGTGAAGTATAGTTACAGAGTTATCTATCTGTATTGATTATATATAATATGCTGAATGCAAGCATATTTATTCTAAGCAAAAGTGAACAATACAGTTTTATAGAAATGGTACTCTGTAACCCGGCTATTTCTGAACTCTTTTCAAAATGGAATTTACTTTGACATTCTTATATCATGTAGTAGGAATAGGTAAAGAGTACCACAAAATGTGATTGGTTTAAATGAACTAACCAAGTAGATACTGTATGACTTTATATACAACACAGATACAACGGAAAATTTTTATTATTGCTTATATCAATGGACAGAAATAAGCAAATGGCGTTTCTATTTTGTTTAAATATAGAATATGAACTGGAAAAAACGCGAAAGGAAATCCTGCTTATATTATCACACCAACTAACATAAATCCTACAAAAATAAATCCTATTATTCATAATAGTAACAAAACCATGAAACAAAATTTAAATGTATAGAGACTTTATAAATATTTAAGATATGTGACTTAAGTTTAGAAATATACCATGTTTTCAAGTGATAAGATTAAATAATGAAGATAATGGCTCTCCATATTAGTTTCATATTTTACATCACCCTGAACAAATCATAGTAAGATTATTCTTGGTACAAAATATTTAAAATTTATCTAGAAGAATAAAAAGAAACATGCAAAAATATTCTAAAATAAATCAGAGAATGTGTATGTGAGGTAGGGAAATACTGAGAAAAGAAGTCTTTCAAGATACAAAATACACAATAAAAACAACATAATCAACACTGTCACCTTTAAGAAAAAAGTATAGATAGCTCACTGGAAGAATGACAAAGTCTAATAAATAAAACTTTAAGATATATAACAAAGAAAATCATATATCTATATGGTATGTATAATCAGGAATACTATTTTTATTATTATTGTGACATAAATTATACAATGATATAAACAGTTATCAAGTTAACCTCAAGAGATAAAAATGTTAATTTATCATTTAGGAAACTGATACCGTTTTCCTTAACAAAAAATCAGAAGCAATCTTTATCAATGAAAATGCAATCAAAAGATACCCTAATCATCATTATCTCCACTCAACAGCACTGAAAAAAGTTAACAATACTCATTTTAAAACATGCCTAGATTTTTTTTAGAGAAAACTTTAATCTACAGTATTCTGAAATGGTAACATTCATAATCAACTTCTGTCCTCAAGCTTATATATACATTCACAAAGAAAAGGAAATGACCTCTTCATTCTTCCATGTGGAGAAATAACTTATATGTGCTACAGAGATTAGTAAGTATAATGAACCATAGAGGAAACAATACTCACATTTATAATGTAAGGCAAGAAAGAATTGATGCTTATTTTATGTATGTATACCTTTTGAAATTTTAAATATTTATAAAAATATAAAGTATACAGATGAATCTCAAAACGTAATTATAATGTTTTCCAAATAGAGTATTTTACTCATGTATCATTCTAATTTCCAGAACTTCCAAAAATTTACATTTCCCTCACAGAGAACCTACACAGTGTTTTGAAAAGTGCTAAATATAATTAATGCATGCTTGCTTTGGGATAGTAGATAATTAGAAAAAAAGAAATACAAAACTACTCTTCACTAATGCAGAGGAACAATTTTTTTTTCAAGTTTCATTTGCCTTCATGAAAATTTTCAAATAGGCATTTAAACTGTTTGATATATACATGTATATTTACACACACACACACACACACACACACAAACATTTATAGTTATTAATGTTACCTCCATTGAGATCCGTCTATGTATACGATTTCTAAGACAAACACCTGTAGGTGATTGGACTTCATCAGATGAGGTCCCAGAAGCTTGGTCACTCTCACCATCTGATCCCATTTTTAGATTTTCATGAACAATATCTGTATTAGAACATGAAACATTTACTTTGCGAGAGGTATTATTACATAATTTATTACTATTATAGCAAGAGGTAGATAGCCAATGCATAAAGAATCATAGCATAAAAAGTCGTGTACATTCTGGGTGCCGTGGTGTGCAGCCAATAGATTGAAACATAAATGTCTTAAAATACTAGTAAGCAATCCTTTTATACTCTCAGATTATGAAAAATTAGGGAAAAATTAACATTCCAGATATTACCAAGGTTGAATAATAAAATTAGAGATTGGAAATAACAATGAGAATTATTGAAGTAAGTTTTCTCACTTTTCAAACCTGGGAACTGAGACCTTAAAAGATTAAATGACACAACTTATAGGCAAGAACAGAAACATGGTCTTCTGCTATTATTTAGTTTAGTATTCTTTCCATTAAAACAATGGGTCATTGGCTCCACAGCCAAATGACTTAGTTCTTTATAGTTACTCCTCAAAACTATGCTCATGTGTCATCACTCAGTGAAGTTTTTTTCTACTCTCAAAGACAGATGACTGCTATGCTCACAATGTACCTACTGCACTGAACCGCATTTTATGGTTCATGTAATTTTACACCAAATTGTGGATAAGATCCTTGAGGGCAGGATTGGCTTATTCACTTTTGTATTCCAGGAATTTAACAAAGGGTACTTAGAAGGTGCTCAACAAATTCAAATGAATTAAATAATAACTAAAAATCAAGAAATAGACTAGATAACTGGGACTTTTTGTTTTTTACAAATGAAATGTTTTTTGCCAAACAAAAATTAGTATTTTATAATAAATTTGAACTTTTATAAACAATATTTGCTCATAAAAATATGAGAACTGCTTAACAAAAATTAAACGCAGGGATCTCATCCAGTCTTAGAATTCATACATTTTATATTTTGCATTACATTCTTGAGAAAATGTATTCACACTAAAAAAAACAGTTGCAAATGGCAATGGTTTTTTAAATAGATCGACATTTAAGAATACACTTCAAGTACAGAGATCTCTGGAAAAATTTTATACTGAGATCTGAACAAAAAATTAACATGGCAGCAAAAGTCAATGTACTTGAGACTGATTCTTGATCTTATATCTAACATCTCAGGCAACTAGTCTTCAAAATATGAAAAACCTCAAGAAAATTTTTAAAAAGAATAATACTTTAAAATGTATAGCTTAGTTTGTAAGAATGTATGCATAATATCCAGGAGCAAAAACAGAGACTTGAAAACCCAAAGTTGCTATGCACAAATTGACTTGTCACTTTCTTAGGAGGGGCTGCTGATCTTGGTTAAGAAGGTGCTTGGGTTACATACTGGAATAAAAGATGAAGCCGTGGTATCCAAGCTGCAAATGAGAGCTTCCTGCAGAAAGGCACAATACTCACAAAGTGCTGCATCTCCAGTAAAGGGCAGTCTTAAAAAACAAATATGTTCTACCACACAAAGACTACAAAGGGGCATATTAATTTCAAACTATAAATAAATATTTGAGTATTCCCTGACTCAACAAAAAAACTCATGTCATTAACAAACAATTACAGTCCCAACATGAATACTGGTTGATATTTTCATTTCCGAAACAATGCAGGCTTATATAAAAATTCCACTCATTTGTCATTGGTGTGAGCAACTTCTTTGCTGAATCAGGTAATAGTTTTTAAGTATTAGACGAATATTTATTTCTCAAATTGCTCAAGCTTTGTGCAATTCACAATGTAAAAGCTACAGACAGAAGGCATTTTTCAAATGTAATCTGCATTACTAACATTGTCAACATCACTTTCCTTTTTTTAAATGTTTATTAATTTAAAGGGGAGAGAGGGGGAAGGGACAGAGGAAGAGAGGAGAAAGGGTGGAAGGAAGGGGTGGAGAGAGAGGGAGAGAGGGAAAGAGGGGGAGAGAGAGAAGTAAGGAGAAAGAGGAAGAGAGGTAGGAAGGAGAAAGAAAATATCAACCTACTGATCTTCTCTCTATGCACCCATTGGTTGATTCTTATATACACCCACAACCTTGATGTATCAGGACAACACTCTAACTACCTGTCCAGGACTCAACATCACTTTGTTTAGACCAAGGGTCAGCAAACATGATTGTTTTGTATGGCCCTTGAACTAAAAATTAAAAATCATTTTTGCATCTTTAGAGGGCTATTTTAAAAAGAAGAATATGCAACAGAGACCATATGTTGTGCACCTGAAAAATGTACTATTTGGCCCTTGCCGGAAAAAGTTTGCCAATTCTTGGTCTAGTAGACAATTAACAAAACAATAAATCAATTCCTGATCTAAAGTGTTTTCCTATTTCTGTGGGGTAGGTACTCCCTCCATGCCAATGTCAAGTTACCAACATGACATCATTTAATATGTATTTGGGAAGACATACGTATATAAAACATTACATAGTATTGTATTTTGAGTATACAGATACAATAGAAATAAATAATCCCCAAAACACTGGTAATAGTAAAGTATAATCAAGTAATTAGGAAATAATCATTTAAGTATTCATTCCCATTGTTTTCAACCTAGCTTACCTAATTGCAAGTTTGTATAACTTAAATTTTGCATACACCTCTCAAAGGTGCTGTTTTCTTCATGGTGGACAGATTTTCAAATGTCACTGCCTCTCTAGAACCTTCCATCTTTCTGCTCTCTCTTATTCTCAACTTGATTTTTATCTTACAAATCAGATAATGCAAGACACATCAGATAATAAAGGCTGGCTGACTTCCCTATACTTGAAACCTACCAGCTATGTAACGACCTACAGTCAGAAAGTTACAAAAAAAAAACTAAACAAATAATTCAATTACCTAATCTGCTTCCATTTCTGGGCATTGCCATGAAGGAGCCAAGGCTTCCTCCAATAACACTATGCGGTCTCCGCAATGGGGGCTTCTTGAAGGACCCTGTGTACTGGTGTAGGAAGGAATGCATGCTGTGAGAGGTTGGAGGCCTGCCATTCTTCACAATAGGCTCTGTGGTTCACAGCATCCAAAAAGCATCCCATTAACAGCCCAAGGTCCAGGATCACATGAAAAAAATTCAGAAAACAAAATAGAAAACAAAAGTTATAATAGAGATCATTACATTAATTTAGGCTATCAATACAAAGTATTAGAATTAAAATAATTTATATCAAAAAAATACTTATAGAAAAACTGATTTGAAATTGTCTTAGTATTGATCTATTTCTTATATAGTCGAAATTAGTTAGCAATCACCACACTACTATAACGATAGATTTTTGATCCATTTGCTTATTTTAATATATCTCAAAACTATTTCCACACTATCCCTATATTTACTGTTTGCCTATTGCATGCTGTAGAAGATGAAAAAACATGGCCCTGGCAAGAAGGAATTTATATCCCTATATGCTAAACATTCATAAAAGTATGTCAGTTAGTTAATAAAACAGAAATATTGTATTTAAGTACAGCTCAATGCAGAGGTTCTGAAATTTATTACCCCAAATTTGGGATTTTTTAATATAGTTTTTAAAAACCACAGACATATAAACAAGCAGAAACATTCTTAAATGCTTAAAAGTTATTTAGTTATAAATATGGAAAATCCTGTTTTGTAATGTTTACAGCGAATCTCATGACTCCTTCCCCCCACCAAAATGAGTTCTGATATAGGTTAAGGACATGATGAAGTCTTCTGCGACACACCATTAGTCTTTCATATTAGAATTGTGTTTTTACTGACACAGTCAAGGAATTTAAAAAGGCAATGGGCTTCTCTGAATATCTTTTCTTCTAAAATGAAGCCAGCTCTTCTTTTGTAGCTGATAATCTGGAATAAGGGGTTTGAAGGGATTTCCCTACCTGTAAAGGATATCAGATAACCAAGAACAAGTTGGGAGGAGGGGGGCCTGGGATCCAAAGAACAAACCAAGGTATAGGCATAGGAAAAATGAACTGTTAAGGCTACCTGGTCTGCCCCTCTACTGATAACGGCTACCTAAAAGTAGAGAGGGAGGATGAGGCAGAAGGGTACTTGAGACTCACACAAGGCCCAAATCATCTAATCTGGGTAGAATACCAGACTGGAGGCAAAGAAAGTACCCAACTAGTTATAGAGAAAATCTATCTAAAATGTCCCATAGATTCTACATTCCTTGGCAGTAACTGGGCTGATGAAGAATTTAAGGATCCAGCTGGTGTGGCTCAGTTGTTGAATATTGACCCATGAACCAATAAATAACTGGTTCCATTTCTGGGTTGCAGAGGCTCAATCCTCAGTAGGGGGTGTGCAGGAGACAGCTCTCTCATCAATGTTTTTATCTCTCTATCCCTCTCCCCCCTTCCTCTAAAATTAATAAAAACATTTTTTAAAAAGAACTTTGGGATCTTCACATAGCCTAGTAAGGGTATCAATGATTTAATAATGAATGAGAAGAGGTATTTAATATAAATGCATAAATTAGTTGCAAAAACTGTGGATACCTAAGAAAACTAACTCTTCCTGGGTTTTAAGATTTCAGATGTAGAGTAATAAAATATAGTAGTATAAATATTCTGCCGACAAACAACATTTGTTTCAAATGCTCTGTAAAGCTGTCCTGGGGAACATGCTTTATAGTCCTAGTGAAATAGCTAAAAAAATGGAGATCATAAATGCATTCAATTATTCGGGGGATATTTATTGTGTACCTACCATGTGATAAGCAATATTACAAGCCCTGCACATCAAGAAGTAAACAAAACAAGTAAGATGATACTCTTTGAAACTATTAAATTTAATGGAGGTAAAGACAGGTAAGAAACTAATGAATAAGAAAAATATTAGATACTAATATGCAATATGCAAAATATTAAAATAAAGATATGCAACAGATAACAGTGGTAGCTATATAAAACTACCCATGTAATAAAATGACATAGAATTAGGTATACTCATACTTTATTCTGATGCTAATTTCCTGGTTTGCTAATCATATCTAATAAAGAGGGAATATGCAAATTTACCATAACTACAAAACAAAGATGGTGGTGCCCAAAGCCAATAAGAAGGGAATATGCAAATTGAAGTCACTCCATGACAAAAGATGTCGGGGGCCAGTTCGGGACGCTTGCCTTGTCGCCATGTTGATGACGCAGGGGTTCCACCCTGCCCTACCTGTGGAGGACCTGTGGCCTGCACGCAGGTGTGGAGGCACAAAGTGGCCAATGGGTGGGGTGGGACACCTGCCCACCTGCCCAGAGCGTGCTACCCAAGATGACGAAGCCAGGTGCCCTGTTCCGGGCTGGTGGGCAGCGTGTGGAGTGGTCAGTGGGTTGGGTGTGACGTCTAACTTTGTCACCTTGGGCAGCACACTCCAGGCTGGTGGCAGCACATGCAGGTGCAAATGGGCACAAGCAGGGGGTGGGGTTGGCTAGCCAATCTTGCGCCCTCTCCCTGCCAGCCTGCCCCTAATTGGACTCTCCAACCCCGATCAAGAGTGGGCCGCCAGCCAAATGCCCCCTCCTGGCCCCATCTCAGATCAGCTCCCCAACCCCAATCAGGGACAGGGCCCACTGGCCAATGGCCCACGGCCCCTTCCCCCAGCTGGCTCAGCCCTGATCAGGTCCTGATCAGGACAGACCAGCCAACCAACCTCCCTCCATCTCCTCCTTCCTACTAGCCAAGCCCTGATCCCCCTCCATTGGGGCTGGGCCAGCTGGACCCTACCTGTGCACAAATTCGTGCAGTGAGCCTCTAGTATAAAATAAGAAAACAGTAAGATTCGCTTATGTAATGAACTTTGTCTTCTTCCTATTTGTTGTTGTTGTTAATTTCAGACAGGAAGGGAGAGGGAGAAAGATATATAAACATCAATGATAAGAGAAAATCATTGATCGGCTGCCTCCTGCACACCCCCTACTAGGGGATCAAGCTCTCAACCTGGGCATATGCCCTTGACCAGAATCAAACACAGGACCTTTCAGTCTGTAAGCTGACGCTCTATCCACTGAGCCAAACCGGCTAGGGCTGAACTTTGTGTTCTAATAGTCAACATGCATATATAAAGTTATAAACTATAATGAAGCCTCAAACAGTAATTTCACATACTATGTACTTTTAAGCTGTTTTAACAGGTTACAAGAAAACAAAGATACTTAAACTTTAATTTAAAAATAGTTACTTAACTAGGATTATATTATACAAGGTATTCTTACGTAAGAACAAATAAAAATGGAAATATAAACGGGACAGAATTCATCAGGGTTAGAGACCAGGTACAGTAGTACTTGGAGTAAGACAGGAACATTCCAATAAGCAAGCAAGTTGTGTAGACTTGTTTCCTAAGAATTAGGGACCCATAGGGAAAAATAAACAAAAGGAAGCTATCAGGAAAGTAAATTACATTCTATTTATAAATCAAAAGTGTAAAACATTCTTCTCTCCCCGCCAAATATTTACCATTATCCTTGCTGCTATTTTCTTCAATAGTCATTTGTTCAGCCAATTCAGACAATGATTCATCAATAGTCTGGCTTCCTCGAAGTGTGAGGGATAACCTTCTCTTAAATTTTTTCATCCTATCGATTGAATGTGACTTGAAATATACTGAAAGAAGAGAATGAACACAAAATTAAAGCCATGAATACTTTACAGCTCAAGAAAAATGTTGTCCTACATTAATAATTTTCAAAACAGAAATAATGAAACATTTCAACTTCTGCCAAGTATCATAAAATTCAACCACTTCCTTAAAAAAAAAAAAAAATCCCCTCACTCCAATTAATGTTATATTTATATAGAATCATTAGAAGAGCAGGAATTCTACAAACTAGAATTTGAGATTCTAGTATCACAATTATTTTTAGGACAGAAAATTTTCCTAAAACATGTTTTTAAAAAACCAATATAGTAAAAATATCAACACTATTTTGATGCACAGGTTCTACCATTATAAATAATAACCATCATATTAGAATCAGTCAATGATACCTTTAGATAGGAGGAGGTAAAGGGGGTATAGGAGAGAATAATAATGATGTTCGACACTTTGTGAAAACAGGAATTTTCACTTAGCCAAGATATTGGGGATTTGTTTTGTGGGGGATTTTGTTTGTTTGTTTTTTGCTTTGATTGGTTACCAGGAATCTCTTTCTGTTATCATAATAATGCCAAAAGATATCAAATGCCTACTGCACACTTTCTTATTTCTTAACTTGTGTAGTCTTCCTAACTCTAAAGAGCAGACTATACCATTTCATTTTCACAAATAAACACATAAGCTCAAAATAGTTCCCTGACTGAAGTAAAACAATTAATGATAGAACTGAGATTTACAACTAGAATTAACATTTACTGTTTTCCTCCACATTTTAACATCTTTGAAATCAGGATGTATCTATTAATGGGATGTCAAAATATAATTGACAGCTTTCTTCTTCTTTTCTTTTCACCCACAAATAGGATTTTTTATTTGTCATCAGTAAATGACTGAATTTAAGCAGAGTATTGGACCGGAGACTCATATCCATCAACTCATTCAACTTTATCACTTGTCTTATCCTCAGTAACTTTTCCAGAACTGCCACCTTCACCATGAATTTCCCCAATTCAAGCTTTGGCTTCTGCTTTTGACTTTTCTAACAAAGATAGATTGACAAGCTTTTTCTATGCCTTTTCTAATGTCATCTGGAATTAATTTATTGATAAATTCTTTCAAGTCATTTGTCTGCACCTCTTGGGTCATACAAGAGGGAGCCCAGCTCAGAGTATGTCTATCTCCCTTCTCTCCTGAAACTTGTCTCTTCAACTCTTGATTGAATCAGAGGCTCTTCAATGACTTCAGACTCATTTTCTCACTAGCTTTTCAACTATTCTCAGCAGAAACCTCAGTCTGACACAAGTTGCACCATCAAGGCAGAAATGGAGGTTTAATGAGATAATATGTATATTTCACCAAGCAAGATGAATTTATAGGAGGCAGTCAGTAAATTGTAAGAAACTGTAACTGCAGAACATAGTCTTTATAATCCTTACCATTTGTTTAAAACGTACTAGGTATTTAAAGTGAAATGAGCTACTGCCAATTTCATCTACCCTTTTGTTCCGATAAAAATTTATACTGGAGACCCCTTCCTTTGTAAGTCATCAGAATTTGTGCAGGAAAGAGGTAACTCTTCAAGCTTGGGGGCTCAAACCCTGCACATCCCAAAGAAAAGATTAATCTCTGACAGGTTTCTGGGAGATAATCTCTGAGCCCTTGCAACAGTGGTCGGCAAACTGCAGCTCCCCAGCCACATGCGGCTTGCGAGCCATGGTTTGCCGCTCTGTGGACTAATGAGTTTGCCGACCACTGACCTAAACTCTCGATTCCAATAATTACAGGCTGTTGTTGTTCCTTGTGATTAAGCCCCTATCCCAGTGGTCGGCAAACTCATTAGTCAACAGAGTGGCAAACCGTAGCTCGCAAGCTGCGTGTGGCTCGGGAGGTGCAGTTTGCAGACCACTGCCTTGGAATATTCTGCCTGATAAGTCTCTTTGTATACCTTGAGATCTTGGGCCATACCAGATAATTTATGTCAATAATGTAAAATATGATAAAATGGCTGTTTTTGTGTGCCTCAGGTTTGGGCCACACTTTATCAGTTTGACCTTTGGATGGAAGAGGGATGAAAGAAGCTGCACATGAACAACCAAAGAAAATAATGTGGGTACGTCCATGGCTACAAAACTAACCCCCAAATAAAAACCCTGATCATCAAGACTCAGGTAAGCTTCCCTGACTGACAACACTGCATATATAAGGTTATCACACAAGGCAGCTGGAGGAATGAAGCACTGTCCATGAAACAGCCCACGAGGTTAAGACTCTACCCTACATGCCCTATCTCATTTGGTTTTTCTTGGACTCCACCCTACAAGCCCTATCTCATTTAATGATTTTAATCTGTACTTTTCTGTTATAATACACAATAATTGTGAGTTCAGCAGCTCTTCTCTGATTTCTGTGTCCATCAAGCATGGGTGTGGGTCTTAGGAAACCTGAACATGCTCAGTGGTTGGAGCACTGGCCCACAGATTGAAGGGTTTTGGGTTTGATTCTGGTCAAGGGCACGTACTTCAGTTGCAGGCTCAATCCCAGCCTGGTTGGGGTTAGGGCTTGTGCTGAAGACACCCAATCGATGTCTCTCTCACAGTGACTCTCCCCCTCCTGTATAAATGGTGTCATATTGTGGCCCTTTTGACACTTCCAATAAGAACGTATTTGAACATGAATTTACCTTGTAATTCAAACTTCTCTAATATTAAAGGACTTAATAGAGTGGCAATTATTTTCTTATGTTTTTGAAAGTCATGAAACAATTTCTTGTTAATATTGCATAAACTAAAGATTCTGTTTAAAAGACTTAAATTACTTCTATTTAGGAAAGAAATAATTTACATGTACAACAAATTGAGCATTTTAAAGTCTGGATTAAAATCCAATACTGAAGTGGCAGACTAGTACTTTTCCGCCCTGCTGTTGTCAATCTTTTCAAAATATCAAGTAAGAGTAATATTACCTCACAAATATGGCTTTAGTTATTTCTTTCTAACATTTCCTGCAGTGACTATGGCTTTAAACTAAACCTGTTCTAAATGAGGTGAACTCATTAACTGACATGTAAGCCAATTTTCTGTTATTTTTCCCATAAAAATTAAATTGTGTACACATCTAATGCTCTTTAGGACACTTAAATTAACCATACTTAATTATAAATAACATTTAAAAATTAAGTTTTTTCACTAGAGACACGAATTTTTTTTATTTGCATAAAATACAAAGATATTATACAAAACACAGATGAATTAAAATTTCAATCATGATTAACAGGGTTTCCCACCAAACACTTAAATATCTCAATCCTTTGGTTGAAATCTGAGGCTGGTTTTTTCCTTTAATAGTAGTGACAGTCAAACACACAAACCAGAAAGGATTTTCCTCTATCCATTAGAAAGATAATATAAGAGTACTGTGACACGTAAGATGCAAAATGTCGTAACAGAAAACTATTAGGGTTAGTCACCTCACCAAAAGCAACCAGAACCAACTGTCGTGGACTCTGCCACCTGAATAGATACTTATAACAACCAGGAGAGTGCTTGCCAAACGCTGCTCATCTAAATAGGAAAACCACGTATGTAAATTAGTTAACACAGCCCATTCCTCAGTCCTGTCCCAACAATGGAGATAGCAATCCACATTCTTAAAGCAGCTGCTTGGTGCCAGGGCAGACAGGAACCTTCACATCAAAAAATTTGAGATGAGCGTTGCACGTTTTAATCAGTCTGGTAAATCCCTTGTGAGGCTATCATAAATGGAGACACCTGCCTTCCTTTAGGCCCTTTCAGACTGCAGAGATTCCTGCACCAGCAATTATTGGAAAATAAAGAGAGGACAACAGTTTTTTGTTGTTTGAGCCAGATATTTTAAAACATCTTTGTCAGGTCACTAGTTGACTGCAAAGATAACTGAATAAAAATACTGGTGACCACATACAACCAGGAATACACATTTGCAAAAATAGTTTAGGAAAGTCACAAATGGATGGCAGCCATGAAACATCAGTGTAGTGGGAGAATCTGGTTTCCAGAGTTAATACACAATGTTCAAGTCTCAAAAAAATTGACAAAGCACACAAACAAGAAAGCATGGCCATTCACAAGAAAAAAAAAAAAAGCATGACAAAAATCATTTCTGAAGCAGCTCTGAATTGAAATTAGTAGTCAAACATGTTAAATCAAGTGTCCAAAGTATTATAAAAGGACTAAAGGAAACCAAACACAAAGAACTAAAGAAATCAGAAAAACGTATTTAAAAAAAATGAATGTCAATAAAGAAACGAGAATACTAAGATCATTAAACAGGAGAAAAGATGTCCCAGCTGCTCAAAATCCCAGCAGCTGGGCTGCAAAACAGAGATAGATCTCTTCCTGTTTTACTAACTGTTGGCTGAGCGGTAAACACATGAAGAGATTACCTGAGTCTCACAGGTGCTCAGATCCCAAGCCCTAATGAAGGTCAAGTCCTGATTCTGCACTCAAAACATTTGATACCAATAGTGATCTAAATATAACTAAAGCTGTAACAGAGTCCTGACCCAAATCAGGCTGTTTTCCTATCAAATATTGTATTTCAGCTTTTCCTCCTCAATTATTTCATGAAGATTCATGTATGTAAATGAACGTAGTTATCCTTTAAGTAGGTGTTGGCTATTCCACTGTATGGTTGTACCATGCTGCAGAAATGTTTTATGCTACCTGTTTTATCACACAGAATATTAAGAAAATCATGTACTCAAGGGTAAGATTTAAGAAAATTAATCTTTCACAGCTTCATCAAAAAACTTTTGTAATGTAAGTGAAACTATTTCTTTCCTGTAAATGTATGTAAACAAAATGTCATTGCTATGATTTGAAATAAGGAGCCAGTAGTTTACATAGCAACGTATATGCAAATGTTAAGATAGTATTTTAAAAAAAAAGGCAAATAATGCTTTAGTATTATGAAAATTTAATTTTGACTTTGCAGGTTCCAAGAAAGGGTTTTAGGATATTAATCACACTAAGATCTGATAGGTAGGCTAGATTCCAAAATTTAATTCTAAATAACCCACTTAGCAACTAAACATTATAATTCAATAAGGTTAGTGGTCAGCTTTAATAATAGGCATATAATCATATTATCAAAATTAACTATTTGCTGAGCACAGGAAGAAGAGGAAGTTTGGGGTAGGAGGATAAATTCAGGATTGAAATTACTGGAACAAATTTAAATGAGTCTGAAAATCAGAAAAAAGTGGATTGAGAGCTATATTTTTAAAACTGATTGAAAAAAGGAAAAATAAGTGTAATAAGAGAGAAGGTGAGAAACATGAGAATGTCTATAATAAATAAGTGGGTAAAGGAGAAGTCATCAAAGCAGTTCCAAAAAATAAATGGATCGAGAAACAAATTGGGACAAATGAAAGGATGTCAGAGTCAAATCTGGGCTAACCAACTCATTTTATGGTTAAGGAAATAGTTTGAAGAATCTCAAAAAAATGAAGTGATTTGACAAAGCTTCTGAAAGTGAAAAGACTTAAAATTCTATCTTAGGGAATCTCAATTCAGTTTTTCCCCCCATAATACCAAATTTCCAGACAGTTAGTAAACAACTCTTTCTTCTTCTAACTACAGAAAATTAGTCTAGCATCAGGGACAGATATCAAGAGGGGTGGGGTGGGGAATAGCACATGTACCTCTACTCCTCCAAACATTGCTCCTTTTGCAATCTTCACTATTCCAGTAAAAGCCTATCATCCAGTGTGGTTGTCTTCTCTTTCTTCATACTCTACCATCAATGCATCACCAAAACCTGTAGGTTCCTCCTTCAAATTATATCTAGAGTATTACCACATCTTATCAAGTGAACTGCTAAAATTCTGATCCAAGCCATACTTTATCTAAACTGTAAATTTAGACCTAATCAAGCATGTCAAACTCACAGCCCACATCGAGTTTGATAAGCTTGAATTCTAACTGGTCTTCTTTTTAGATTCTACTCAAGTATTATTTCCCTGGCCACCCTGTACGTAATATACACACAGATTACACTCTATCTCCCTTATCTGTTTTAATTTCCTCCATATCCTTATTGCTTGACATCCTAAAAATTGGTTTATTATTGATTCCCTCCACTAGAATTTAATCTCCTTGAGAGCAGAGACTTAATGTTTTGTTCATTGTTGTATTTAATACAATCTAGCATTTAGTACAAAACCTGGCATTCAATAGTTGAATGAATGGAAAGGAAGGAATAGAGATTAGTCATCTTTTATAACATAAGATCTTTCTCCCTATCTACAGCCAATCTATTAATTGTCTCATCAGACAGCTCTGCTTAAGTTTTCCCCTTTATGTTTTGCATTTATTCATTCAACAAACATTCACATAGAGGGTTATATCAAGTCCCAAACAATATAGGCGGTATTGAAGGTAGAAAGATAAATGAAATATAAATTCTGCCCACAACCAACTTGGGGAAGCGTTATATATTTTCCAGAATGATGAAGCTGTAGTACTGTAGATGAGTATAACTCCAGGTTAGTACATAAATGTTGTTTTGATTGTTTCAAAGCCAAACAATTCATTCAACAAAGAGAATATTCAAATTGCTCTTTACCTGAAAACTATTTCACTAATGTGATAACTTACATAAAACTTATTTTGATTGGCTGATTTTAATAAGGTTGTAATCCCTACAGATACATGAAATGAAAAAGCCTACATACACATTGTCCCTGGGATTCAATAACAATTTAGACAAAACCTAAACAAGTAACCGAGGAGCCTCTAACAGACTTATTAATGTTATATTTCAATACATTCATTGGTATAAATATCCCCCCCAAGCTTTCTGGTTGTTAGAAGATATTTTTACACTGTAAGTTATTTTAACTACTTTCTTTAAAGGTATTATTTCTGCACATTGTCTATTGGGCTATACATTAAAATTAAAGATATAATTAAAATCTGATTTCAAAATCACTCAAAATGTAGAGATTTTTATCACGAATGATCATGAATTGATTTATAGATGACAAATCCCCACTGAAAGGGCATTTGTTTGAAACAGCTGTTTAGTTTCAGTGAATTCAAAAAGTCATCTATTAGAAATGTCATCTGATGCTTTTGATAATAATGGTCTCACTCAGAGCAGAACCAAGAGAGCAATTATAATCACTTGAGGTAATGCTTCAGCTTAACAAACAAATGGTTATATACAAAAAGCAAAAGGTCCTCTGAAAAAGCAGCGAAGTTTTAGAAAGAAATTGGTATCAGAAAAATGTAACACTTCATTAATTTTTATCTTTGTAAAGGAATGAATTCTCTTTTAACAATTATTCACTACAGCAAAACTTATTTTACAAAATTCTCTGGTTTTTAAAAACATTTCAAATTGTAAAGCTTGGAGAATTACAACAAACTGTTTCTAAAACACTTGTTCTGCCAATTATCTCTAATACTTGAGAATCTTCATCTCTGGTGACTAGTGAAACATTACTATTCTAAAAAAAATTTAAATTCCTCCATTGAAATTCAAAAACAAAACAAAATCTAAATTATCATTCTGTACCTCAATTAAGTGATGAGAGCTCCTGAGTTTGCATAAAGTACTATTATTTCTCAAAGTACAACTACAGGAAGGTAATAGTAGACTGATTACTCTTGGCTTCAAATAACTTAGTCCCTTGAAAACTAGTATTTTAAACAATAAAGAAAGTGCTGGGAGTTTACAGATTTGTATAATACCTGACCTGTCTTCTTTCTAGAGCAATTCAGCTTATTTTATTTGGTTAGGAGTGAACTAAAGATAATATTGGAATAATAGCTTCAAATTCTACTTGAGGAAGGTAAAGTTTATATGAAATGTTTTCCTAGCATTAGTATGGAAAAAAACAAACAGTATTCCACCAACTTCCATTGGGCAATAATGCTTATTTTTAAAATTAGAAAATAATGGCATATAAACTAATGAAAAGAAAAACAAAACTGACGTGGGCATTTTTCAACTGCAAGGTCAGAAAAAGCGTACCCTTATACCCTGATTCATATACAGGCCAGAAACCCAGAAGTCATTCTATACTTTTCCCACTCTCTCTCTCAACTGCCCTATCCAATTGAATTATCAAATCAGATCATGAAGCCTTCATATCCGTAACATTTCTTTTCTTTGTTTAAAAATATGTTTATTGACTTCTGAGAGGAAGAGAGAGCGACAGAGATAGAAACATCAATGATGACAGAGAATCATCGATTGGCTGCCTCCTGTACACCCCCCTACTGGGGGGCAGGGGATTGAGCCTGCAACCCTTGGCCAGAATCGAACCTGGGATCCTTCAGTCCTCGGGCTGACACTCTATTCATAAGCCAAACCAGCCTGGGCATCCCTAACATTTCTTAATCCTATCCTCTTCTATTTCTATGCTTAAGCCTTTAGTTTAAACCACAGTAATTTACCTAATCACTACAAGAAGCCTCATAATTAACAAGCCTGGTTCTTTCAAAGGATTATAAAACAGACAAACCTCTGCCAATCCCAGTTAAAAGAAAAATAACATAAATGAACAATCCTATATAATAAAGAGCTAATATGCAAATGGTCATCACACCCTCACATCATCACTACATAACAAAAAGCTCAGACACTCAACACTGGAGAGGAATGGGGACCAGCCAGGAACAAATAAGCTTGCAAGAGAGGAATGGGGACCAGCCAGGCACAAATGAGCTTGTGGGAGAGGAATGGGAACCAGGCCTAGGAGAGGGACAAGCCACCCACCTCACAATCCCAGGCAACAGCACCTATGCCTATGGCCCAGGAGAGGAACAAGACGCCTGTCCCATGGTCCCGGGTGAAACTGCCCACCCATGGTCCCCTGTGGCTGTGGCCAGCCTGGGCAAAGCTGGCCTGGGTCCTTGGTGCCTGCGACCAGCCAGAGGAGGGAATCCTGGGTCCCAGGTGTGGGGCCAGGCAGAGGTGGTTAGGGGCAATCAGGCCAGCAGGAGAGCAGTTAAGGGTAAACAGGCAGACAGGCAGAGGTGGTTAGGGGCTATTAGGTAGGCAGGCATAAATGGTTAGGGATGATCAGGCAGGCAAGCAGGCAAGTGGTTGGGAGCCAGCAGTCTCAGATTGCAAGAGGCAGTCGGACATCGCCTGAGAGGTCCGGATTAGAGAGGGTGCAAGCTGGGCTGAGAAGACCTCCCCCAATACACGAATTCTGTGCACTGGGCCTCTAGTATTATCATAACAATGGTGGAAATTAATTAGGCAATATCTTGTAGAGTTAAATTAAGCATTAACATATTGTATGATCCTGCAATTCTTATTCTGGGTACAGATTCAAGAGAAACTTTTGACACGTTCACCCAGATGAACAAAATGCTCATAGCAACATGTTTATAATGGCATAAATTCTGGAAACAATTCAAATGTCCACAGGCAGAAAATAAATTATGCAGAATAGAAGATTATACAATGGTAAAAATGAATAAATTACAAACATATGTAACAAGGATGTTAGTAACATGATATTTAACCAAAAACGCAAGTCCAGAAGACAACATTAGTATATTCTTTTTATAAACAAAAAATAATATATTTTTTAGGCAAACATATAAAACATTTATAAAATGCAAAAGACTGAAATACAAAGTTAAAGATGTTACCTACCACAGGAGAGATAAGAACATATAAGAAGATTTGAGTTATTGGTCATGTGGTTTGGACCCTCAACTGACCTTTCCTCCCCTCCCCTGGCAGGTTAGACCCTCTTAAAGAGGGAAGGACCAAGGGGAGGAAGGGAGAGAATAGCTCCTAAGCATTAAGCCCCCAGGACAATGAGGTCCTGACATGCATCAAATATATCTAGGCCTCAGTGAGTCTCAGCTCTAAGCCCAGGAAAGCAGCAAAACAAGACAAGTGAGGCCATGGCTGACATTAGGACCAACCGCACTGACTACTAGTAAAGACCTCTGGCATGACAGAGACCTCAATCTTGAAAGGACATACTTGGAAAGCTGATGAATATTCTACTGGGATCCTCCCAGATAAAAACCATCGAGGAGAAGGACCCAGATGCCTTTCCTCACACCCCTCTTCTCACCCTAGGTCCTTTTCCTTGCCTCTCTCCCCCCAGATCCAAGGGCCTTTCTTTTGCCTCTGTAATTTGTTCCCTGAGCTCACTTCTTCCACCGTTGACTTCTACTACCTTTGTAACTTTCTAAATAAACTTTCTCTTATAGTTTGAGGGTTGGCTCTGAATTCTTTCCTAGCCAGAACTCAAGTACTGAGGTGGCTGAACTGAGGTCCAATCATTGGTAACAAGTGGTGCCAACATTTTACTGCCAACATTAGAAGTTAGGAAGTGCCTGAAATTGTTCCCCCTTTCAAAGGTAGGAAATGAGAGGTTATCCTCAGGCCAGGATCTTCTAATGTGGCTCTTGATTTAAACTGTGTTAACTTGCTCTGCTCCAGGATGAAAGCAATTACAACCAGATCAATGTGCTCTGCAGCTGGTTAGTCAGCTGCTCCAGAGTAGGCAGCCAGGAAAAAGCTTTGGGGCCCTCTCTGGGCACTGTGCCTCCAAAGATTCGAGTGCAGGCCAATCCCTTTGCCACAAATTCTTGAAAAGGTATTTTCAGGTCCCTAAAATAATAATTAAAATAAACATAAATAAAAAAATATCTTTTCAATTTTCCAAATTGAAGTATTCCACGTTTTAATCTACTATTTACTAGAAAATGAAATGTTTTGACTCCTGTATATGAAACTATTATATTGACTCAAAAGTCTGCCTTAGAAAAATCAGCTGATTCCTTGGAAAAGGAAATTTAAAAGAAACCAAGTGTTTTCAAAAGAAAGGGGACAAACAATATTAAAAAGGATCATAAGAGGATCCCAAAAACCTAGGTAACTATAAAGCCTTCTTAAAGGATATGGCTACAATACAAAATTTTATGGTCATTGCTGCAAGTGGTACTAACTATGGAATCACAGTATTATTCTAATTTTACTACAAAATCTATGTTAAAGTCTGAAAAAGTGCTTCAGTCCTACTACTAACCTTTAAAAATTGATGAATCAACTGCGTAGGACCAGTCCACTAACGAAGTCGGTAATTCAGGAAAATCACAAAAAGGAAAAAAGATTACACCTATGTAGCTTAAGCACTTTAACTTAAAACATTCAAATGTGCTTACCAATTGTTTGCTGTGAGACAAAAAGGTCATCATAAGAGTTCCTTAGATAAACCAGGTGCCAATATACTCTACAATTTCTCATGCATCTCTTACAAAATAAAGGTAAAACTTGAAAACACCTGTAAAGCACTAAATGCCAAAATCTTCTATATTTGTATAACCTTTCCAGGCTTTTGGTTGTCTTCCTTACATCTAAGTCCACAAGACTTTTTAGTGAGTCTTCCCAAAACTTTCGTAGAAATAATTCTCCTTATGCACTGATCTTTTATTGGCTTAGTAATATTCTAATATATTATGTAATTCCAATAATAAGTAAAACTAGCATACAATAATTTGTTGTAAAGATCAATCTAAAGAAAAACCTACAAGCCACCAGTTGGTATTAAACATGTCATGGCTATCAATTTCTAATCTTCCAGAGAGAATGAAGGCCACAAAATAATTGGAGCCGCTACTATACTCTTACTTGCCTTCTTAAATGCTATATAAAGAAGTCTCTGCAAGCATGCAACCCTCTGTCTTCAAAATACTTTGAACCAAACTTGAAACATTTTATAATTGTGGTAGAGGCAGATAATTTGAATTTCCCTTCTACAGGAAGTGCTGTTGAACTGTAATAAAATTTCTATGCAATTTTAACTAATATTCATAAACTGGAGAAAAGTTAAGCAGTAAAAAGAAAAGGGAAAAACAAACTATTATAATTAAACAAAAATTTTATTGTATAATCTTCCCATCAGCCCACCTCTGTGAATGTGATTTCCCTAAAAAAAAAAAAAAAAAAAGATTAAGTTCTATTATGAAAAGGTCTTATTTAATTCTTACAACAAATACCATTTAAAATATGTGGTATCAGCTAAGATTTGATGATTGTTTTATATATAAACTAGAGACCTGGTGCATGACATTTGTGCACTGGAAGGGTGGTTCCTATCAACTCAACCTGTGCCCTCTTGCAGTCCAGGACCCCTCGGGGGATGTCTGCCCTCTGGCTTGGCGGGCAGTTGGGACATCCTCCGAGGAGTCCTTAGCGGTGCCACAGAGGCAGGAGAGGCTCCTGCCACTACCACTGCCACTGTGCTTGCCAGTTGTGAGCCCAGCTTCTGGCTTAGTGGCACGCCCTCTATGGGAGCACAGTGACCATCAGGGGGCAGCTCCTGCGTTGAGCATCTGCCCCCTGGTGGTCAGTGTGCATCATAGCGACCAGTCATTCCACCATTCAGTCGATTTACATATTAGGGTTCTATTACCTACTAGAGGCCCAGTGCATGAAAACTCATGCACTGGAGGAGTCAAGTCCCTTAGCCTAGTCTGCCCCTTCTCACAGTCCAGGAGCTCTCAGGGGCGGGAGGCGACCTGGCAATCAGGGGAAGGCAACACCCCCATTATACCTCTGCTGCTGCCACTGCTGGCAGCGCAAGTCTTGGCTGGCCCTGGTTACCTGAACCTCGGGCAGCCCAGGGCAGCTGCCATCCAAGGCTTGCCTGTGCCTTGGGCATCAGCTGGGCAGCAGACATCTGAGGTTTGTCTACATCTTTAACCGGCCCTGGACGACTGGGGACTGAGGGCTGGTCCAGCTGCCCTGTGCACCTGCCACCCCCCGACCCCCTGGCTGGGCTAAAAGGACTGTGGGACTCCAGCGGGGCTAAGGGGACTGTGCGCCACCATCTTGTGACTTATGGGCACTACCATCTTTGTGATGATGTGACAAGCAATTCACATATTCCCTCTTTATTAGATAGGATACTAATAAAAGGGTAATATGCAAATTGGTAGGGACACTCTCACAGTAACAACCAAAAAGCAGGCTACTATGTGGGGCAACAAAGCTGGCAGGGGGGTTAGTGAGGGACAACCAAACGACTGAGCAGCAGGCTGTGTGGGGCAACCAGGCTGGGGGGTGAGGGGGGTGCAGTGAGGGACAACCAGGATGGCAGGGGGTGGGGCAGTTGGTGGCAACCAGCCAAGCAGAGGGGGGCAGGCTGGCAGGGGGGTAATTGGGGGCGACCAGGCTGGCAAGCAAGAGCCAGTGGTCCCAGATTGTGACAGTAATGCCCAACTGCTGGTTTAGGCCCGATCCTGGCAGTTGGACATCCCCCAAAAGGTCCCTGATTGAAGACGGTGCAGGCTAGGCTGAGGGGGACACCACTCCCATGCATGAATTTCATGCACCAGGCCTCTAGTATAGGATTAAGAATAAATATTTATTACAGGATTTGATCTGATGCTAGAAAATAAGCTTGTTTTTATGCTTTGGGCAAGGTTTATAGTGAGCTCCTAGCAACTTAAGTACATATTCACTTACATAACTGATTTTATAATAGCAAGCTGAAAATTTAGTAGGGATGCAAACAATCAATAGGAAAGAAAACCTAATGGTACTCAACAAGGCTCTACAAAACTCATTGGTAAGATACAGTAAAAAATGGGCATAAATTCATTATTACTGAATTCTGCAATGTATTTTACTCTGATCAACTTTACTCACATATTGAGGGAAATAGGGACCTGTCACTTAATCACAGAGAATGTTCATAAATTATCTGGAACATTAAAATGCTTCTCAAGGAGTCCACATAGACACCCCGTTTGTGGTTCCAACTGCTTCCACAAATATGTTATTTTACCAAGGAGAAAACACCTTATATATATTTTTAGCACATATTTAATTTTTTATCTGAAAATTAAAAAGAGACAGAATAAATTTTTTATTCTAACCATATTACTACAATTAAACCTTTCCTGGAACCCTACTATGTATTTATCTTCTGTGTACATATTTCACTACCATTACTATCTTTTTGATATCCTCAGTGAAATAAAAGGCCAAAGACTTCCATTTTTTTTACATCCAAAAATATTTGATATTAAGCCAAATTATTTCTCATTGTAAATTTCTAAATTAACACTATACTGTATCCCTACATTAAAACACTCTATAATACCACATCACTTCAAAATGAATTGAACAGGAATGTCAGTCTACAAAACTGAAAACATCATACTTCACATGTAACATGTGATGACTCCACTAATGTAAAGATATTCTGTGGATCAGCAAATCATTCACTCTTTTAATTACCTCCAACAATGAGAAATTTAAAGAAATTCTCACTTGAACAAAGAATTATGTAAAAATATACATTTAGATAGTTAGAAGGTCACATTCTTATAATTACTATAAGAATGAAACTTGATCTCCCTTCAAAATAATTTAATCCTATATCACATGACACATTTTCAAGTACACCAAATAAAGGATTATGCATTGTCCTTTATATGTTTTCAAAATACAAATCTTACAAAGTCTCCTACTTTCTAAATATTCAGGCACGTTTTCTTTGAGAATGTTCTTAACTTATCTGGCACAAGGTAAATATAAATTTGCTCTTCATGTTTAAATAAAGTATGTAGGCAACCTTCTAGCCTGTCACTCCAATAGGCATCTGAATTGGACAACTGAGTATGCAATTTTGTCATTCTGTAACTGATGACACAATAATAGTTTATCACATTAAAAAAAAAAAAAGCTGACACTTCATCAAAAACAAATTTTACTGGATAGTGGACAACTTTCCTTGGCAACAGGGAAAGACTTTGGCGATATGCTAAAAATGCCAGCACTAATCAACATTCTGGTAAAGTTTTTATTTGGAAAAGGGAAAGGCTGTTTAAGAAAAAAAAATTACTTAAAAAAAGTCATCAGTTCGTTTTGAAGGTATTGGAAATATCTTCACAAAAAGGTTCTTCCTAGGGCTGACTCACTTAAAAGTTGACTTCAAAATTTAAAAACTATTATCACCTTCAGGAAAGCCTTCTTGTGACTTTGGAGGAGTTATTACATTATTTGCTAAATGGAAAATTAAAAACTGCTCACATACCAGTCTAAAAGGGAAGGAGCATAACAATGAGCCCATTAACAAATTCACTTAATTTACTTCTGTAAGATTTACAGGATAAGATTTCAATCAAAAGATTAACAAAATTTGAACCATAGCCATACTTTTTTTTTCCTCAAAAATTTTCATTTTTTCTTCTAGTACTTTCTATTCTACTAATTTTACTTATTTAAGAAACCTTAGGATATTAGAAATAGGAAAACTGAAGCACTAAATTAGATGAACAGAAAATAAAGAAAAAAGGGTAAATGCACACACATTACAAATGACAAGATTTTTTTTAGAAGTTCAAAGAAAGGTTTCCCTATGAGGATAAAAATATTTGAAAAGAATAATACCTGAATTAACCAGAATTCTGACATCAAGATGCTGTTCAGTGACCTCAATGTCTCTCTTAGATAGAATTAAATAGACTCTATTTAATAAAAAATTGAGTATATGGACCTGGATCCTCTCTTTGCTTCATTACTACTTACTACATGCTCAATCTTGATCCTCAAAAGCTGAGAGATAACATATTCCTACATTTAATTAACACCTATGGTGAAATGTTAATTATATACAACTTTAGAACTGGTTGATAAAGGATTTACAGCATGGAGAAGTCCACTTGGTGTAGCAGAAATTGAGATTAGATTCAAATTCTGATTCATATAGGCAATCCAGGGAGTGAGAAGTATGACACTGAGAGAGCCATCCTTAATTTCTTCTTTGAAGTAGGGACATAACAAACAGTAACTCAAAAGGATGGGAAATCTAGAATGCATATATTGTGTCTAGCCTGTACAGTCCCATATTATAAACAGCAAATATACTGTATAATGTAAAATTACAGGCTACATGTCATTGATCTCCTTTCCTCGATCACAGTGAAAATTAGAAATTAAATAACCTTTATGGAGTGATGTGGGAATAAGTTGGTAAAATTTTTCCTAAGAAATATTCTTGATTTCAAATAGCTACCCAGTAAGCAGAATTTTCTACTAGGAAATTCTTATGTGAAGAATGTCATAAGAGACTGAATAGTTCTATAAATAGACTATATTTTGTACATGCAAAGAACTGTTGAGAAAAAATTCATCATTAAAGTCAACAGGTCTTTCTCCACGTAGGCATATAAGGCCTTTGTATTCTCACCTCACTATTACCTTTTAGCCACATCTCAAGGGATCACACATATTCCCCATTTTCTTCCAACCTCTCTGGCCACTCCTTTACTGGTTTAATCACACACACACACACACACACACACACACACACACACGAAGGGAGAAATGAGGGGAGAAACAGAACAGACACAGAAATAGACAAAAAGACAGAAACACTAGCATAACTGTTAAGTACTAGATAGAACTCTTAAGGCCCAAGTATTTTTCTTCTCACTCTATGCTTCCTTCTTAGGCAAACTTATCCAGGTACATGGATTCAATCTAAACAATAACTCCCAATTTTCTATTTCTGATCCTTTTCTTTCTCTTTTCTAAGTTGCAGACTCACATCCAAGGGCTTATTTGATTACCTTGAACTCCTTAATTGTCAAAGTTAAGCCTCATTCTTAGGAGGAAATAATTTAAATGTCAAACTCCTCACATCAAGAGAATGTACTATCTTTGTAGATGGGCCTAAGAATTAAACTTTATGAATACCCTAGAGGCCCAGTGCATGAAATTTGTGAACCTGTGGGGCCCCGTCCCAATATTCATATATTTATGTACATGTATGTATGCATATTTTTGTTGTTGTTAATCCTCACCTGAGGACATTTTTCATTGATTTTTAGAGTAGAAGGGGAGGCAAGAGACACAGAGAAAAATATGGATGTGAGAAAGACACATCAACTGGTTGCCTCCTGCACATGCCCCAACCAAATCAGGCCAAAACTGTGCAGATGACAGGATTGACTGCTGGCAGCCGGCTCAGACTCAGGCATTGAGCATATGGCAATTTTCTGTTACTTCTGGTAGAGGTCCTGCTTGTAGAAGCGGTAGATGTGGGCGCAGCTCACCTGCTGGAGTGGCCTCATCCCCACGGAGACCAAGTGGCCAGAGGCGGGCAGATGCTCTACACCTGAGCCCACAGTGTGGGGAAGCCAGTCAGGGGCGGGGCTAGCCATGGGGAGGGGCCGTGGGCAGTTGGGGGGACAGGTCAGGCCCATATTGGGGCAGTTGGCCGAAGCAGTGAGCATCATAGAGACGAGTCTTTCTGCTGTGCCAGTCACTGGGCTTTTACACATATATATATTAGAGGCCTGATATAAGAAATTCATGCAAGAGTATGCCTTCCTTCCCCTGGCTGCTGGCACCGGCTTCCCTTCGGCACCCGGGACCCAGGCTACCCTTGCAAAGGGAGGCCCTGCCCGCCCGCTGGGCCTCAGGTCGGTGGCCTGAGCCTCCGTCTGCAGGGAGATCATGAGGCAATGGCCAGGCCACCAACCAATTGCATCTCACCCGCCTTAGCTGGCCTGGAGCTGGTGGATGTCATAGTGTGGTCCCGGATGGTCATTTGGATGACTGTTCCACTGTTTGGACGTCCGGTTGACTTGCATATTATACTTTTATTATATAGGCTAGACTAGTGGCCCAGCACATGAAATTCATGAACTGGTAGGGTCCTTAGTGGCTGCCGGCCAGGTACTTCCTTCCTTCCCCCAGCTGGCCCCGCCTCTGGTTGAACTCCTGGACTATTCCCAGTCAAGGGGACAATTTGCATACTATGCTTTTATTATATAGGATTTTCAAGTACACTGGTACTAAATGAACACTGAGAAGTGAAACCATCTACACCCAGAGTTTACATCTACATTAACATCACTGTTCAACTATCTTCAACTACAAGACTTTACTATTCCAGGAAATCCTTGCCAAGGCAGATAAGAGTTGTAAATAACTTCATTGTCCATTTCAGGAAATTTCCCCAAACCCCATATAAACGAACATCTGACTATTCAACTTTTCAATAAAGAGCAGTAAATGATTGTTCACTTTTCAATGCTTTGAAAAATCTCACCTTGAAACCCTTGCTTTGCTATGTCTATCAATCCTAAACCACTATATCATGATCATTACTAATTCTAATCAAGTTCTTGCAGTAAAATACCTGTTTAAAAGATGCCATATCCTCAACAAATGTCCCAACTTTGCTCTCCCTTTCTACTTTGCTATTCTCTCTCTCTCTCTCTCTCTCTCACTCGCGCGCACACACACACACACACTCTCTTCATCCCACTGATCCTACAACTGTGTAAAGCTGGTACTCTCCTTTACTACCCTAACTAATAAACTTACCAGTTAATTTTGGTGGTATTTACCAGGAGCCAACATTCCACATCAAACCACATAGTTTCCAAAAACTCATCTCAGCACTACCCGTTTCATCACAAGTAGTGTTATAAGAAAAGGTTATAAGAAATCTTCACTCTACATTAGGCAGCATCCACTGATATTACTGGTTCCAGTTTCTTAATGAGTCTTAACATCATTAAACTAGTGAGGAGTTCTAAGGAAGATGGGAGATAAATTACAGACGGGTTTACCAATCTAAGCAGGAGTCTTAGGAGAAACAGAATTGGGGGAAATGAATTAATATATAATAATACACATTAGTAATCAGTAGAAGAAAAAAAGTACTGTTAAACATAGTATAAGTTAACAATGAAAAACTTTAAATAAGTTTTTATTACTGTAAAATTATTTTTAAGTCAAAATTTGGAATTTAGACACTGAAATGCTAAATATGTTTTCTAGAAAGTTTAAGACTTCTAATCCACAAATAATAAATACATAAGCATCTATTTTCCTTTAAAGCACCTATAAAAGCCACAGGCATGCTTACAGAAGAGTAATTTGATAGAAAAGATTAAGCATTCAAAATGCCTCAATGGCTGGAAGGATTCAAATTTTACGATCTAAATGTAAAAAGAAAACCACAAGTACTGGCAGAAAATATGAACTCCTTATAATCTTGGAATTGTGAAGTTCTAACTATATTTCAAAATCCAAAAACATAAAAGAAAAATTATTCAACCATATTGAAAAGAAAAATTCTACACTATGAAGACTGTGTGTGTGTGTGTGTGTGTGTGTGTGTGTGTGTGTTTCTCACAAATAAAGGGCTAGTCTCCCTATAGAGAACTGAAAACAAGAAGAAAATAACCAACAACCTAATGGAAAAAATAAACAAAGAACATTTCATTAGTTTTTACCTAAAGATGAGAGGGAAAGGGTGGGAAAAGATAAACTGAAGAACTCATCTTCATATATACATAACCCATGGACACAGACCATAGTGCAGTGTAGGCCTGGGAGTAGAATGGGGACAAGGTGGAGGGGGTCACTGAGGGGAAAAAAAGGGACATCGTAATACTTGCAACAATGAAGATTAGAAAAATAAAAGCAGGCCCTGTGGCCAGTTGTGTTTTTTTTAAACTTTGATTTTTTAATATAACCCAATGCAATTTTCTACAATCATCATTTTTAAATAAATAACTTACTAGAGGCCCAGTGCACGAAATTCGTGCACTTGGGGTGGGGAGGGTTCCTCAGCTTGGCCTATGTGCTCTCACAGTCCAGAAGCCCTCAGGGGGATGTCTGACTTTTGACTTAGGCCTGCTCCCTTTGGGCAGTCAGACATCCTTAGCACTGCCAGAGGCGGGAGAGGCTTCTGCCACTGCTGCCTCACTCACCAGCTATGAGACCGGCTTCTGGCTGAGTGGCGCAACCTCTGTGGGAGCACACTGACCACCAGGGGGCAGTGCTCATCATAGCGACTGGTCATTCTGCTATTTGGTCGATTTGCATATTTAGCCTTTTATTGTATAGGATCATTATATAGGATGAAAAAAAATCTCCAAAATAAAATATACACCTGTTTATATTTGCAAAGAGAAACATTGGAAGATTACACATAAGAAATGCTTATCTATAAAAATACACCCAATACTAAATAAAAAAAGATGTAAAAACCTATATACTCTATAACCACTGAAGAAACTAAATTGATAGAAATCTTCCCACTAAATAAATGGGTCAGAAGAGTCCTCTGATGAGCTTCATCAAACTCTCAAAGACCAAGAATTTCAATTGAAATTTCAAAGAATAGGAGAAGGAACACTACTCAATTTCACTAGGTTAGCATAGTCTTTGATCAAAATCAGGTACGAGTAATCTCTTCCATGAACTTAGATGTAAAAATCCTAAACAAAATATGAGCAAATTGAAAACAGGAATATATAAAAAGAATTATGAGAGGAATAAACTCTTTGTTTGCAGATGTGATTGTATAAATAGGGAATATAAAAGAATATAGTTTTAGCATTTTCTTCAGAAGTCCTTACCTTTTATTAAATTTTGGAGATTTGCTATTTTTTAAATGTATAACAAGGATCCTAAACTTTATATATGAACAAAAATAAGGGTAATATTTAAAGATTATAACCATTGCTAGGGAATTTAGATTATTATATATTCTTATATTTTAAAAATAATTTTCCAAAACTTAAAATTGAGTTCATGCAATAGAAAACAGTAAGATACTGGGAAGCTTAACAAGCAATCATGCCCTGGAATGGAGTATCCTACCATGCAACAAAGGATTACGGGTTTTATTCCTAGTCGGGACACATATCCATGTTGGGAGTTCAACCCCCCAGAAAGGGTACACTGGAAAGGCTAAATTCAATAAAAAACATATCCTCGTGTGAGGGGGAAAAAAAAAAAAAAGAATAACCAGTCACAGTCAGCTATGCTTTCCCAAATTAGGCAACTGCTTAAGCTATACCAATCAAATAATTTCCTTATTTTGCTTCCACATCCTATATAATAAAGAGCTAACGTGCAAGTGGTCATCACCCTCTCCTTCTGTCATGACTCAGCCACTCAACACTGGGGAGAGAGGAATGGGGACCACCCAGGCTGTGGCCCAGAAGAGGGACAATCGCTTGCCCTGTGGTCCCAGGTACCAGAGGCTGCGCCTGCACTGGCAGCCTGGGAGAGGGATAAGCCACATGTCCATGGTCCTAGGTGCCAGTGTTGGGGGTGCAGCCTGGGAGAGGGGCAAGCCGCCCATCCCACGGTCCCGGGCACCTGTGGCTGCGATCCAGGCAAAGCCAGCCCGGATCCCGGGTGCCTGTGGCCAGCCAGAGGGATGGAAGCCCAGGTTCCGGGTACCTGCAACCCGCTGGAAAGAATCCTGGGTTCCAGGTGCAGGGCGAGACAGAGGTGTTTAGGGGAGATCAGGCAGGCAGAGGGGTTAGGGGCAATCAGGTAGGCAGGCAGGCGAGCAGTTAGGAGCCAGCAGTCCCAAATTGCAAGAGGCAGTGGGACATCCCCTGAGGAATCCTGAATTGGAGAGAGTGCAGGTAGGGCTGAGGGACCCCCTCTCCTGTGCACGAATTTCGTGAACCAGGTCTCTAGTCTTCTATATAAAAACCTTCCCCCATCTACTGATGAACTACTAACCACCTTTGATTTAGGGTTTCCCAATTTGGCCTTTATATATAAACCTAAGAAAAAACCCCAAAACATAATAAAGCTAGAAAATTCAAAGTTTTAAAAGAGAGAAAAAAATATATAAGATGGAATGGTGGAAAGTTCTAATCAATTTGCCTTAACTTCAAACTTAATTAATATGTGACTGGTTCCTCTCCTTCACACTGCTAACCTCCAAAGTGTTTCTAAAACTCAAGAATATTTATAAAACCCAAACTCAACAGATTCCAATTCAGTTGTACAGGGACAGAGCCTGAGATTTTACATGCGCAGGCAGGTGTGTACGTCTAGTTTTGTTTGTTTTTTTTAATCAACAAAAGTGCTTCTGAAGTTCAGGTTAAGGCCACTGACCTAAAAAAATACAAGATACTAAAAATGTAAGATAATAAGTAGCAAACATCCAAGCAAATTTTGTAACAAGATAAAATGCAAAACCAATTTCTTCTTTTGATGGACAAGTTATATGACCTGTTATTCTACTTTGACTTCAGAAACCTGAGTCACAAACAAAACTCATAAAACAAGGAAAGCAAATACTGTCTAAACCAGTGGTCGGTAAACTGCAGCTCGCAAGCCACATGTGGCTCTTTGGCCCCTTGAGTGTGGCTCTTTGGCTCCTTGAGTGTGGCTCTTCCACAAAATATCAGGTGCGGGCGTGCATGTACAGTGCGATAGAAACTTTGTGGCCCATGTGCAGAAGTCAGTTTTCGGCTCTCAAAAGAAATTTCAATCGTTTTACTGTTGATATTTGGCTCTGTTGACTAATAAGTTTACTGACCATGAATCTCCTGTGGTTGGCAAACTGCAGCTTGCTAGCCACATGCGGCTCTTTGGCCCCTTGAGTGTGGCTCTTTCATAAAATACCACAGCCTCGGCGAGTCTATTTTGAAGAAGTGGCGTTAGAAGAAGTTCAAGTTTAAAAAATTTGGCTCTCAAAAGACATTTCAATCGTTGTACTGTTGATATTTGGCTCTGTTGACTACTGAGTTTGCCGACCACTGAGGTAGGGCATAATAAAACTTCAACTCAGGTAAGGGAGTACTGAGAGGCAATTTCTGGGAGTATAGTTAGAAAGGAACTCAGAAAGAGGTCTGATTAAATAGAAATTAAGATATGGAACTCATCAACATACAGGTGATAAAAACAAAGCACTAAATACGGATGAAACTGTCCAAGACACATGTAAAATCTAAGGGTTGGGCCAAAAACAGAACATTTCAGGCATCCAATACTGCTGTTATGTCATGTTATAATACTGCCACATTTAATTACATTTTTATAACATTTATAGGTACTAAACACAATGCCGTGGACACAAGAAATGCTTTAAAAGTACTTACTGATTACACCCTTGAGTAAATTGGAAAATCAAATTTATTAAGTAAAGCCATAAATAAAGGGTGTCTTTAAAATAATACAGCAAAACACACTCAAGGAATCCAAAATTTACTTCAAAAATCAATTTACTTAAAAAAAAATCAATGAAAAGCTCTCTCCCCACTAGAAGTAGCAGTACAAATCAGTTGAAATATTAAAATATGGGATTATATTACATTCTTTTAAAAGTCTATTTTTAAAATAATACTTAAAATATTATTAGTTAATTTAAAGGATAATGCCTCTAAATTTGGAGTGTTAAGTAAGAGTCCCAATATTATCAATATTTACCAAGCTGTTTATATCATTTGATATTAACACAAACTAACAACAAATATTAACCACCAATTGTAAGAATAGCAGTATTACATATATCATTTAAGAAGAACCAAATGAGTTAGTAGCTAACCTAAAATATAGTAAAAAATAAATTATTCTAGGGTCCTTTTCCCATTCTTTACAAATATTCATATAAAATTTAGAGTATTTTTGAAAGTACTTACACTAACAAATAAATGAAAACAAGAAAATTCTATTAAAAGGTTGATAAATCTTTTAAATCAACTTTTATGACAACAACAAAAAGAAAGCAAATCTTTGTTTTTCACTTTAATGGACTGTCAGGTCAATAAAATTTTCTGTTGTCTAAATGTGGACAAAAAATAAGATATATATGAACAATACTAATTTGCAACTTTTATATCATAAGGGTTGGTTCTCAGTATTAAAAAATATGCCCCAAAATGTACAATCTGGTTTTAGTTCCATTTTTCAGGGATATATAGCCATATGTCAATAAAAACACTATATCAAAATTTACACTTGAATTAAAATTACGTAAGCAATACTAAAACCAATAGGCAATTATACATATCTACATGTGAACATAAAATTTATCTACTTTAAGGCAAAAATTTCACCCAATACTGAAGTAAGCTACACAGAATGCGTCTGGGCTGTCTTCGTTTTTATGATATATGCTCAAATAATGCAAATTAATTGTAACACATGAAAAAGCAAATAAGTAAACATATAAGTAAAAATAAACATACTTGTATCACAAAACCAAGTATAATTTTTCTTTTGCTTTTCAGCACTCATATTCATTTTTGCCCATAGAACTTCAGCTGATAAATCCATGAGTAAAAATAAATCTACAAATACTTTATGTTTTTAGCATCTTAATTTTAATTCAACTTGAGGTATAAATACATCCTCCCTTATACATTTTGTATAATTTAATGCAGGGGTCTTCAAACTACGGCCCGCAGGCCACATGCGGCCCGCAGAGGAGTCTGATCCGGCCCGCCAGGTTTTTTGGGCAGTGAGCGCAGCCGAGGTGTTACAGTAGGAATTAGTAGTTCATATAGTCCGGCCCTCCAGCTCTCTGAGGGACCGTGATCTGGCCCCCACTTTAAAAAGTTTGAGGACGCCTGATTTAATGTTTTTATAAAGTAGAAAATGGAATTTAAAATATAACTTTGATGAACTTTTAAATTTACCACGTTTAGATCTCTCTACAGCACTCAACAATCACATCCCCCTGGAGGCAATGTAACATGGCTTGAACGCCCAAACAGAAATCTTCAACCTGGAGGCAATTGTTTAACTAAGGCCTCTGTTTCCTCATTTAAAAACAGGCACCATCAATAGAGAAAGAAGGACCCAAAATATAGCTTTAAAAGAATGTATTTTGTTTCCTACTATCGATAAATTAGAGTACTTGGTAGTAATAAAAAAAAAAAAAATTTTTTTTAAAGAAAAAAAATACAGGCATAATACCTACAGCAAGTATGTTAAACTTGTGGCCCACAATGAATATTTTTGCAGCCAATATAATGGTATACAAGAAATGTTTTAATAAAAAATTTGTAACTTAATTTTTACAATATTGTCATACATAATTATTAATAACCAACTACAATGTTCGCTGACTGATTGCTATAATCATATTGCATTTATTTCTCTTATGCATCTTACGCACGGGCACACCATTTCTCTCCACTAATACTAGCAGCGAACATTTTAGCAGCCAATTGCCATGTCATTAGTCTTGTACTGACTTGTTTTGGTGTGTGCAACAGGAAAGATTTCACTTTTGGAGAATAAGAAAAATAGGTTTATTTACGTAACACTTATTAGTTTGTGCAGTTATTCAGTGTCTGGTAAGTTAATGTTCAAGAAAAAATATTAATTTTTGTTAAAATGTTTTATTGTTTTATGTTAACGATTACTGATTTATTTCAGCCCTTTGTATTCAACATCTCTATCAAAATAAACCTATGTTTCTAAGAAAATTGAAGCTTTTGGGTTTTTTTTTGCAGCCCACATAAACTTAAACCTTGTTTATTTGGCCTGTGTTAGCCTTTTGACATGCTGACATGCTTGACCTACAGAATGGACTTATTGTGTTTGACAAAGTAACATTTGGTATAGTATCTAACAAAAGGTGTTAAATACGATTGTTTCTTTCACATAGCTTATATCAAAACATTTTTTTCAAAAGATTTTTCTTCATTACAGAGAGAAAGGGAGAGGAGAGAGAGAATCATCAATAATGAGAGAGAATCATTGATCGGTTGCCTCCTGCATGCCCCCTACTGGGGATAGAGTTCACAAACCTGGGCATGTGCCCTGACTGGGAATTAAACCATGACCTCGTGGTTCATAGGTCAACACTCAAACA
Source organism: Pipistrellus kuhlii (assembly GCF_014108245.1). Lineage (NCBI taxonomy): Eukaryota > Metazoa > Chordata > Mammalia > Chiroptera > Vespertilionidae > Pipistrellus > Pipistrellus kuhlii. The sequence goes on along the minus strand of NW_023425529.1, from coordinate 13,760,056 downwards.
CTGAGCAACACCAGCTGGGCCAAAACGTAATTTTAAAAGGAGACTTTGGAGAGCACCATAATTTACACTCATCCGAATATGCCACAGATCTGTAAACCACTTTAAATACAGTATTTAGTAGTATGTATTACTGTAGAACACAACATTATATGAACTAGAGGCCTGGTGCATGAATTTGTGCACTGGTGGGTCCCTCTGGATGGTCTGTGGGGATTGGCTGAAACCCACAGTCCAATATCACCTGCATCTCCTACCTGCTCTCCTGCTCATCCTGCCCCACTGTGCCTGCCAAAGTCTTGCACCCAATCAGTTTGCACCACTGCAGCAGCTCTTGTCAGCCATGAGCCCTGCGTCTGGCACCCTCCCTAGGGGAACTGCCTGTGGGATCGGGCCAACACTGGCTCTCAGACATCCCCTGAGGGTCCCGAATTGCAAGAGGGCGAAGGCCAGGCTGAGGGACCCCACCAAGTGCACAATCGGGGCCGGGGAAGAACTGTAGGGGGGATCCAGGGAGTGTCTGGCCCATTTCGCTCACTCCCGATCGACTGGACCCCAGCAGCAAGCTAACCTAATAATTGGAGCATCTGCCCCCTGGTGCTCAGTGTATAATACATCATAGCGAGCAGTTGAGCAGCCTTAGCACACCATTAGCATATTATTTTTCGATTGGCTGAACAGTCAACCAGTCACCAATGACCGCACTGCACACTTAGCATATTAGACTTTTTATTATACAGGTCTAGAGGCCCAGTGCATGAAATTCATGCATGGTGGATGGGGGGTTCCCCCTCAGCCCAGCCTGCACCCTCTCCAATCCAATACAGTGGATCAGGCCTAAATAGGCAGTCAGACATCCCTCTGACAATCCAGGACCACTGCCTCCTAACCACTCACCTGCCTGCCTAACTGATCGCTCCTAACTGCCCCCCCCCCCCCGGCCTCATCACCCCCAACTGACCACCCCCATCACCGGTCTGGTTGCCCCTCACTGTCTCCTCCCCTGCCAGCCTGGTTGCCCCATACAGCCTGCTGTTCGGTCATTACCAATGTGAGGGCGTCCTCACCAATTTGCATATTAACTCCATCAACTAGATTTATAGATAGATGTGTACTGATTTTCCAACTTGGCCAACAGAGTGAAAACAGACCAGGAAAGGTATATAATATTATATATAATAATATAATATTATATATAATAATATATTTATGTAACATATATTATATATAATAATATATCAGATATATTCAATACATTTTGCTGGCCATTGGAAATTCCTCTTTTCAGGTCAATATTCTGCAGATATCAAAGCAATTACCAACTAAAAAGCCTGGGAGCAAAAATAGTAACAAAGAATTCACTCATGACAGGATTCTTGGCTTAATATTAATATTATAAACATTTCAGTATTATTTTTTAAAGCTACTCTAATAGGTCCTCTTCCTATCAGTTCAAAGAAGTTACCCACATTACAGATTAAATGCTAGTGAGCTACATCAGGTTTTCCACTGTATGCAGTTTTTACCTCACACATAATGATATGAACTATTAATTTCAAAGCTCATTTTCAAATGCCATAAATTAATTTTTTTTATCTTCATTTAAAATGCAAAATTCCTGAATCAATTTATAAACTGCATTTTAAATGATTCTTTCCCATGTAAAAATTTAAGCAAAATTACACTTTTAAAATTCAGGGAACATAAAATTATTCTTCCTTCACATGTATGCAAGAAGGCAATTTTTTAAGTAGATAAAATACTCTAAAAGAATATCTAATAAATGGGATTTAACATGTGTCTCTTTTTTTTTTTAACAATATATTCATTAAGGAAGTATACACTGTGGAAGTATAAGCTATATAAGAGAATGATGTTATAATTTTTATAAAAACTAGAGAACAGCACTAGTGGGTTTGGCTAAGTGGATAGAGCGTCTGACTGATGACTGAAGGGGTCCGGGTTCGATTCTGGCCAAGGACACATGCCTGGGTTGCGGGCTTGATTCCCAGTAGAGGGCATGCAGGAAGCAGCCCATCAATGATTCTCTCTCACTGATGTTTCTATTTCTCTATCCTCTCCCTTCCCCTCTGAAATTAGTAAGTATATATATATATATATTGTTTAAAGACTAGAGAACAACAGTAATAATGATTCAAAATGTAGTGCCTTATAAATATTCAGGACTATTAAACAATAGGGACACTACTATCTTCCCTACAGTTGCCATTATAGCTTCCATTGTCTACAATAAAGTATTTGTAGTTCTATAGTCATTCATTTCACCAATAAGAGGTAAATATTGCTGAAAATTAAGAAAAAAACAAAAGCCTTAACAGCATAAGGTATTTTATGTGCCATCTCTTTCCACCATTAATTGAATCAATATCAGAAAACTAAAGATATCAACAAATATATAATTAAAATCTGCTTAGTCAACACAACTATTCTGCTACAAAATAAAATTTAATGTATCTATTTTTTTGTATAACCAATGACTTATTAGAACAAAACTGGTGTACAAAACTTACCATACATTGAATCAATTCTTCCAATTTCATCACTCTTTACTAGGTATCTCTCTTGTTTCCTACTAGTAACCAGAGTACATCTGGCAGCCTACACTGTTTCAAATACCTAACACTAAAAGTTACTTTTTGGGCCTGAATCCAAGGATGAGAATAAATTACACATTTTACGGAAGCTTCTTTTAATAATAAACATATTGGGATATTAACAAGACTTTAATTATTCAGATACTTTTTCTCTGATTGTAAAGGTAATGTGAAAATCTGAAAAATACAGAAAGGTATATATTTTTTATCCACCCATAAATCTTTGTTAACTTTTTGGTACATTACCTACGAGTGATAATTAAACTTCTATTATCTAATCAGACACTAGTAAATATGAAGAGAAAAGTCTATCCTCGATAAACAAATGTTATGTAAGACATCAATTATTAATGATATGAACTGTTAATTTAAAAAACATCACAAGTGTGTTAAGCGGTGGTGATTGGAAGGGGTTAGGGAGTCCCACAATTCAGACATTGGTTCCTAAACTGAAATTCTTTCACAATTTTTATAGTGTCAACATTTTAATGGTAGCAAGCAACACGATATGACTGTTCTTACACAGTATCAACACTGATGCCCTACATCAAACAGGCTTTACTTTTATTTTCTTTCCATTCACACGTCAATGTGTTTTTTTGTGCTATAAAAAAATCAATAATATATCTGCATAGTAATCTTAAAAGAGATAAACTAAAAAGACAGCTATTTTCTTTGAAGCCCAGCATTTAAATTGTTAGTGTTTCTAGCACGCACACGAGACGGTTTAATCAGATAAAATAACATTTTTTATATTCCAATATTCTCTCATAACATAAAAACAAGAATACTGTATTCCCTAAATATAGCTGCAGCTTTTCCTTTTGATCCAACTGCTGTTTGTGAAACAATGTTAGAATTACAAAGGCTAAAATGTCTTCATTAACAAAACAACATCCCAACATTTCATAAGCCAACTAGTCTCAGAAGAACAAAACCAGTGATATTACCGCTAGCTAATTTTCCCCCTTAATATTTGGGTGAACCTTATTGCTAGCTCTTTTAAAGGGAGGATTTTCCTCTACTCATGGCATCAAAGGTCTTCAGATCCCATTCATTTAACAAATAAACCCAACCCACAGTAAGTCAGATCTGTTACTCTGACCATCTTACACAAGCATCCCTTAAAAAGAAATCCTTCAAGCAAAGTTTGAGGAAAGAATTGTCTTTAACTCAAGCATTCCCTGCAAGTGACAGGTCTGGCTGCTGGGAATACACTCTGCTGACCCCCAGAAATAGCCCAAAACTCCAAACAAAATTGGCCACTTTTGTATCTTAGGAAACGAATTTGCTAACTAAAGAGGTTGCTAATCCATAACCAACGACATAGCACACAATTAAAAAAAAAAAAAAAAAAAAAAAAAAAAAAAAAAAAAAAAAGACGAGCGCCACAGATTTCAGCCAAACGCTTTTGCCATTTTTTTTTTCCCCCCAGAAGAAAAGCTAATTGTTAAGGGCCATGTGACATTCTAAGATCCCAGAAAGGAAAGGGTGGGAGGGAGAGAAGAGAAGAGAGTTCAAGGCAGTTCAGGGTCACAACAAGCCCAGGCATCCTGTCATTAGCAAACACTGTTCCTCAAGCTGAAGTCAAAATACCGCTTACCCCAGAAGCAGTGGGTGAGAGAAGAGCAGGGGGAGACCGAGGGGAAAACCACGGGCCAGTCAGTGTGGCAGCCCGCGAGGGGGTGATGGGGCGATGGGGTGATGAGCGAGGAGGCGACCTGGAGCTATCCAGCCTAAGAGTTAGGGAGCAAAAGGCATCAGGCGCCGGGAAACGCTTGAGAAAAGCCACTGCGATGGAGACAATACTTGGCAGCCCCATTTCCCTCTCCTCTTCGGTTCCCGGGGTTCCCCACATTCCCTCCACCTCTGCTCGGGACCAACACTCAGGGGTGGCACCCACGGGTGGGAGGGTGCCCTGATCTTTGTCTCGGCCCGCGCCCCGCGCCCCCGCGCAGGGCTGCACCCCCTCCTTCCACCCGCGCCCCCGCCCCCGCTCCCCGCTCCCCCCCCCCCCTCCGCGCACCCCGCGTCTCCAAGGAGCCGGAGCCCCGCCACTCCACCCCGGGGACCTTTGTGTCTCGGGGGCACTTTCTGCCTCTTCCCCCCCCCCCCCCCCCGCCCTCGGACCCAGCCTCCCCCCCGCCCCCGGACACCGACGCGGCGGCGGCGGCCGGAGGCGCCTCTCGCAAAGGAGCCCGACCGACATCCCACCCCCGGAAATGCCTCGACGCCCCGAGGCCCTCGCTGCACCCCAAAGGCGACAGGCACCCGCGAGCTTCCCTCCCCCCGGGCCGCGCCTCCCCTCCCGCAACTTCCCGGCCGGGCCTGACCCCGCGCCCCGCCCGCCGGGCTCCCCGGGCCCCGGCCCCCGCCCCTCCGCCCCGGGCCGGCGGGCGGCAGGGGAAGCCCGCGCCGCCGCCGCCAACTCACCAGCAAGTGCGGGGCCGCGTCCCGCGGGGGGCGAGGCGAGGCGAGGTGAGGAGGCGCCCGGAGAGCGGCGCCGCCGCCGCCCGCGGGGACCGGATGCAGGTCCGGGTGCCGGCAGCTGGCGGAGCGCGGCGCCTCCGGGGCGCAGGCCTCCCCGCCGCGGCCGCTGCCGCTCCGCCCGAGAGTCCGGAACCTCGGGAGGGGCCGCGCGGGTCCCTCACGCGTTGCCAAGTCCCCGGGTCAACATGGCTCCCGGGCCGCGAGCCGCGCGGGCGGCCACGAATCCCCTCGGAGGGGCCGCGGAGCGAGGCGGGCGGGCGGGCGGCGGAGGCGGTGGCCGGACACGGGCTGCTCCTCCGGGGCCGGACGGTGAGGAGCCGAGGCTGCGGCGGCGGCGGCTGCTTCGCTCGGCGGCGGCGGCGTGTGCGTCGCTTTCTCACGGGGCGGCTGCGGATGGACGCCTCCGCCTCTGTCCTGGAGGAGAGCGAGCGAACGAGCGAGCGAGAGAAAGAGAGAGAGAAAGCGAGGGTGGGGGGGGAAAGACTTATTGAAACGATCCAACCAGCGGCGGCGGAGAAAAGCGACCGGCCGCCGAGCTCTCCCCACCCCCGCCTGAGCCGCTCTCCGGGGGCAGCGCGACCCCTGCCGGCGGCGGCGGGCGGAGGCGGGGCCGGCGGGCGGGGGCGGGGCCTGGCGGGCCGGGGGCGGGGCCTGGCGGGCCGGGGGCGGGGCCTGGCGAGCAGGGCGGGGTATCCCCGGGAAACCCCCGAGCTGGGGGGCCTCGGTCTCCGCCGCCTGCCTTGCGTGGGCGGGGGGGGGGGGGGGGGGGGGAGTGGGGGGGGGGGAGTAGCGGAGGCCCAGAACCAGGAGGAAAGGCGAGAAGAATCCCGCGGGATTGAGAAGCCTAGGCAGTGTCTGTGCACAGCTCCTGGGGAAGGAGTTATCTGGATAGGTCAGCCCCCTTCATCTTCCTGCCATCCACCAACAAAACAAAAACTCCTGCTTTCAATTACAGTATCCTGGGAGCTGTGTCGTTAAGATACCCTTGCCGCAGTTGTTCACTGGTTTTTCTAGAGCAGTGTTTCCCAAACTTCTCTCATGATGAGAATCACCTGGTGGAGTTGTTAAAAGACAGATTCCTGAATCCCAACTAAGAAGTGCTAAACTAAAATTTTGGGGAACATAGAGGTAAAAGTGTATACTTAACTAGAGTATACACTTTTACCTAGTCCTAGAGCACTAGTTAATACAATTTTACCTATACCTCTGCCTTAGAGCACTAGTTAAGTATACAATTTTACCTATATGTTCCCAAAAATTCTAGTTTAGCACTTCTTAGTTGGGATTCAGGAATCTGTGTTTTAACAACTCCACCAGGTGATTCTCATCATGAGAGAAGGTTGGGAAACACTGCTCTAGAGAGTTGTTGTCCAAGGACCCACACGTGGGTATGTGGATATCTTGCAACTTTCCCCCTTGATTGTATGATGGGTACCAATGCAGCAGTCAATTTTCTCTGGCAGCATTTATTTATTTATTTTTTAAACTTCAAATGTCTTTATAGTCTATTCTGGGCAATATACTAGGTCCTCAGAGGACCGAGAGCCTAGCTGGGATGAGAGATTTTTCAATAAGCAATTATAATGATCTGAGCTTTATGGGAAGGAAACAGGAGGTGCTGTGAGAATGGAGGAACTACTGCCTGCCTTGGGTGGTGAGGTTTTGTTTTCTCGAAGGAGGGCTGCGGAGGCGGCGTTGGCCCAGTTTCTGTAAATGTTTTTACTTTCTTCCTTTTCCAGGGGCTAGAAGCTGGTTCAGCAAGGAACTGCAGAGTGAAAGTGAAGACGAACTGAAGTAATACTGACCCACTTTGTTCCGCTAAATAAGGATAAAAAACAAACAACATAAGTAAAAACAAACCTAAACGCCTAGCGAGAGATAATTAGAAGATTGAAAAGAAGAGAATGGGGACCCTAGGTAGACACCCTAAACAAGAAAAAAAAAGTTAACCACATAATAGGCCTGGTGAAGTGAGATGTATTTTTCCATGTTAGTACTAGGAAATAGACAATAAGTTAAAGATCAGACAATTATCTTCTAGCATTCCTAGACGAATCCTTTCCCCTGTAAAATTAATGCCTGCTGACTCTTCCTGTTTCATTGGGCAAAGTTACATGTATATACTGTATTATCCAACAATTATACATTTTTCAATCGGACTTCTTCCATGCCTCTAAAATTACCAGGATCCATAAGTTAGCAACATTTATGCTATGCGAATATTTAACACTTGCTTATCATCCAAGAATGCAAAGGTAACACAAGCTTTTCTTTAGAAACTGTGCATTAGAAACAAAACACTATTAATGATGCTTTTTAGATTTGTCTAAACCCAAGTACTTTATAATATAGCAAGAAGAAACATTCTTTTCAAGAGGTCTTTTAAAATTAGATATTTATATAAGGCCTACTTGTATGACACATATTTTTCACATACTTTCCTTATTTAAAAAATAAGTGTATACCTTTTTTTGGGTCCCTTAGTAAATATTAAAAATTAAAATAAGTGAGGCTACAAATTGGCATCCTGAGTTTCACATCGGTAATTCCCAATACATACTATTAGATTGGAATTCTTTCATTAGAAATCAAGAATTGTTCTAATTGCCTCATCTAGAGCTGTTAAATAGCACTGTTTCCTCTTGCTATATCTTTATTACTACAATAAAGATTTAATAATTAGAACTCAGGTGATTATTTTATGATCTATTTATTCTTTCATCAGAAAATATTTACTGACTGCACATGATGTGCTATGCATTATTCTAGGCACTGTATATAAAAGTGAATAAGACAGATAAGGGAACTGTTTTCTAGGGGTAGAAACAGACAATAAACATGTAAACCACTTAGGGAATTAATAAGATAACTTAAAATCATGAGAAATTTAATAAAGAAAATGGAATGGTCATGAAAAAAAGTGAGGGTGGGATGAGAGGGAACGGGTACTTTTTATTTTTTAAAATATATTTTATTGATTTTTTTACAGAGAGGAAGAGAGAGGGATAGTTAGAAACATCAATGAGAGAGAAACATCTGTCAGCTGCCTCCTGTACACTCCCTACTGGGGATATGCCCACAACCAAGGTACATGCCCTTGACAGGAATTGAACCTGGGACCTTTCAATCTGCAGGCCGCCGCTCTATCCACTGAGCCAAGCCGGTTTTGGAAACGGGTATTTTAGGTAGTAAGGTCAGGTAAGCCCTGATATCAGCAGAGGCTGGAAGCTCTGGGTTCTTCTTTAGATCACTCAGGGAATTATTTGAAGAAAAGATCTCATGAAAAAAGAAACGTCGTACATACATACAAAGGAATATTATTTTGCCATAAAAAAAAAAAAGTGGTGCAACACCATAGATGAGCCTTGAGGACATATCAAGTGAAACAAGCCAGTCACAGAAGGACAAGTACTGCATCCTTCCATTTACATGAAGTATCCCAAATAGTCAAGTCAGACGTAGAGAACAGAAGGGTGATTATCAGGGTTGTAGGGAGGGAGGAATGGGGAGTTGAAAGTTGAGCAGGTGCGAGGTTTCAGTTATGCACGGTAAGTTCTAGAGCTCCCCTGCACAACATTGTTCCTAGATTAACAATACCGTACTTAAAAATGTAAGAGGGTAGAGCTCACGGTATCTGTTCTTATCACAATAATATTAAAAAAAAAAAAGCAAAAGTCACCATAAAAAAATGGTGAATGCTTTTATTCAGTTACTTTTCTAAATTGACTTAAAATGTATACATCATATTTTTGGCATGTTATCTGGCCTCTTTCCTAACTTGTAAGATAGATTTTTTTTGATTTTTTTATTTTTAAAAAATATATATTTTATTGGTTTTTTACAGAGAGGAAGGGAGAGGGATAGAGAGCTAGAAATGTCGATGAGAGAGAAAAATCAACCAGCTGCCTCCTGCACATCCCCTACTGGGATGTGCCCGCAACCAATGTACATGCCCTTGACCGGAATCGAACCCGGGACCTTTCAGTCCGCAGACCGATGCTCTTCCACTGAGCCAAACCAGTTTCAGCAGATAGATTTTTTTTAAACATTGTAAAATAAATTTAAATGATAAAATCACAGCATTTCCCAAACTGTGCCTAAAAGAAATTCTCTAGCACTTGGTGGAGAAAAGGAGTTGAGAAAGAATTTCAAGATCAAACCCACATGGGAAATGCCTCTATTTTATCTTCCTTTGGGAAATTCACAATGCACATTTACGTATTAAAAACAGAAGTTCTGAGATTAAAAATTTGTATAGTATAAAAATATTTTTGTAAGAATATCATATAAAAACATTTTATAAGTATAAAATTTTTTCCAGTTGAAACACTGTATCCCAAAATGTTTTGACCATAGAATCGCTTTATCATAGGATAGATATGAAAATATTGAAGGTCACGTGAGCTGATGAGCACAGTTTGGGAAACTGCTCTCTGGGAACGTTAGGCATTTACCCTTCAGCCTCGGGGAAAGGGCCCCCTTGAAGGGGAGCATTTGAAGGTCCCTGAATTTTGGACAGAGCAGAAGGAAACAAAGCCAGAAAGTCTTTGCTGTGATTCATACTTTGAGAGTGACATAGCTTGGGAAACAAATGGGAAACATATCTGGATAAGATACAGAAAAAAAGAGACGCTGGTTTCCAGTTCTCTGTATAAGTCAGTGGTTCTCAAACGAAGGCCCCTGAACCAGCAGCAGCAACATCACCTGGGAATTCCTTAGAGATGAAAATTCTCAGGCCCCACCCTAGACGAACCGAATGAGAAACTCTGGAAGGAAGCCTTGCATCTGTTTTAACAAGTCCTTTAGGACTCGGATGCACAATAACATGAGAACCACTGCCCATCAATACATTGCTTTATCGACTTACAATACAGTTTTCCACATTTTTGAATTTCTGAACCATTTCCAATTATTAATTATTGTAAGCAATTTTTCAAAGAAAGTAGTTAATTTAGCAAATTGGGGTAAAAGCTTTTTGTCTGGTTCTATTCCCTATTTTGTTAGGCCAAACCATATAATACACCTATTTGTTTGCAACCAGAGTGAAGCAAATCAAGCTAAGGGCAGCAATCAACTAACTATCTTTCCCCTAATATCACTTGAACACAATAGTTTTACATTTGGTAAAAAGGACCTACAGGCATACCTTGGAGATCTTGCAGGTTCGGTTCTAGGCCACCATACTAAAGCAAGTAGAGCACTAAAGCAAGGTGTGACCTTTTTTCAAATGGAGGGTCTTGCCTTCCATGTATAAAAAAGGTCACACCTGTGGAGTTCAATGAAGTGAAGCTCAATAAAATGAGGAATGCCTACAGAGGTAATGAAAAGAGCATTGTCAAAGGATTTTTAAAACTTGCCTTAAATGCAAAAACAGCTATCCTCACCCTAACATTTACTTTTTTTAAATAAATATTTTATACCATCCTAACATTTGCAAAACAGCTGCTTACCCTTACATAAGATGGCTGTAGCCCATCACTTAAAGGTTAATTATAGAGATTTTTTTCATAGCCTGATCTATTTAAAATCAGTATTTTCAAAGGCATATAAGTTACAAATTTGGGGTGGGAAATTTCTCCCACCTACATCTAACATTTCAAAGTAGCAATCCTGGATATAATTGTTAAGGCTTGTTAACATTCAAGATATTTGGTCCAAGCCAGGGATCACTAGGAAAAATGATGTCATGTGTCCTTACAAGGGAAACCAATCCAGGAGCCAAACCAGTCTTGGCAGTGAAGGGCGACATAATTTCCAAACATTTCGTTTTAAAATAAAATTGTTTTCTAGTTGCTGACAAAATATTTAAGGAGTGTTAGTCTCCTGGCTTGCAGGAAGGCTCCGCACCAGGCTCTATTAAGAGACTAAGAAAGGATTAAATCATTTTTCTTTTTAAACCTTGTGATATTAACTGCTCCTAACTAGATTCATGTTCTATCTACTGAAAAAAAAAAAAAAAAAAAAAAAAAAAAAAAAAAAAAAAAGAAAAAAAAAAAAAAAAGGCAGAGGTGGACTCTTAATCAAATAAAATACATTTAAAGCTTAGTTAACTTCCTAAAAATGAAGCACAACATGAAGCCACCTTTAAGATTTAACAAATTCCTCATTTTTATTTTTTATTTTATTTTATTTTTTTTTAAAAATAGGCTTGAAAATTGGGAGCCAGAGCAGTAAAGATTTTTTCCTCTTGGACATCTTAAGAGGGAGGATGTGGCAATTAGCCATTTTCCCAGGGGCTTGTCAAAATGGTCATTGGACTCTTTCCATCCTTTTAAAGAATGAGAGAAGGGAGGGAGGAGCAGTGGCCTTCTGGTTTTGTCATCGCTGAAATCTGGCCCAGTGACTTGTTTTTAAGGAAATTTGTCAGACTGAGTTGTAGATGTAATCCTTAGCTATTAGTCTTTAGCTATTAGTTCAGAAGGGCATTTTTTTTTTTTTCTCAGTAAACTAATTTGCCTTGCCCAAGCCAACATCACCTCAGGATCACTTTAGAGTTTGTATGCTCTGTAAAGAAGAGATTGAGAGCAAATATTTTGTATAACATTGGGGGGGGGAAAATGGAAAAATTTAAAAAAAAAAGTGACAAAAAGGAAAAAGACAAGAAGAAAGGTAAAAAGCAGGGGCAGACGAGAAGGAGAATAATTAAGCCCTGCAAATGTAATTTTACTTCAGCAATAAGGAAGCCACACGTGTTAATACTATTAAATGTCAGGTAATAAAAAAGCAAGTGTAGAAATACACAAAGCTGAGCAGGTCAGGGGGCTAGCCCAGCAGCAGTATTGCATAGGAACCGAGCTTTGTAATCAGTTGTGTTGGATGGGAGTTACAGCTTTGTCACCGAAAGATTTTGATAGGTTACTTAAGAGTTTCTCCACGTGTAAAATTAGGATAATAACATACCAGCCAGGTTGCAAGGATTAAATGAGATAATGAATGTAAAGCACCTGTATCACAACGTTTTCTTTTGACAGTGACCTGAACAGCAACTCAACTTAAACAAGAAGGGGCTTGTTTACCTAATAAACAAAGGGTAGCAAAGGCTTCAGGGACAGCTTACCCAACAGGACCTGGTTTCTCTCCTTTTGATTCTGCCTTTGGCATCCTTGGCTTGTCCGCCCATTAGGTCAAAAGATGGCTGCAATATTTGTATTGATAGCTCTAGCTATACTTTCTGGTTCAAGTCCCACAGAAAAGAGGGAGCAACATCCTCAGTAGCATAAGCATTAGCTCTAATTAGCCCAGCTTGAATCAATACACTGTCATCTTAGCCAAGGCAATTGAGTGATTGGCCACACATGCTTTATCCTTAAAGCCCCGGTAGAGTTTGCTTTACCTGGATCACAGGTCCACTATACCGGGGTAAATGCCAAGTGTATAATCAAAATTTCTAATCAGGGAAAGTAATTTTGATAAGGAGAGTAACGTGAACCTAGAAGGGAAGCCAATGAATAAATGGATAAACAAATTGTGGCATATTCGTGCTCAGCACAGGATATGGCTCAGCCACTAAAAAAAAAGAGAGAGAATTATGGTTATATGCAACAACATAGATGAATCCCCAAATAATTATAGTGAGTGCAAGAAGCCAGATCAAAAAAGAGTATGCATACTGTATTGTTTCATATTTGTAAAATTACAGGAAATGCAAACTAATCTATAGTGATAAAAAGCAGATTAGTGGTTGCTTGGGTCTGGGAAAGGTATAAAATATCATGAGGACACTTGTAGGAATGATAAATGTATTTTTTCTTTATTATGGTGATGGCTTTATGGCTGTATACATATGCAGAAACTTATCAAATTGGACACTTTATATATGTGCAATTTCTTGTATGCTAATCATACCTAAGTAATATTGTGTGTGTGTGTGTTTGCGCACATGTGCATGAGAGAGAGAGAGAGAGAGAGAGAGAGAGAGAGAGAGAGAGAGAGAGAGAGAGAGAGAGAGAGAGGAAGGAGAGAAAGAGAATGCTATCCTATTTAATGGCATTTGAAACTATTATCTGACCGATCTGTATGAGTCTGAATTTTCCAACAGAGTTATAAATGTAGTCTTTCTGTAATATATCTATATAGAAGTCATACCACTTAACCCGCAGGTAGTTTCTAGCCACAGGGTCAAAGAACAGGTTAATAAAAGCTACCACAAAGATTATATTTTTCTTGACAGATTTCTCTCCACAGTGGAAGTGTTAGTAGTGGGCAATAGTGAGTGAGTGTGCCATGCCTGAAACCTACTTGACCCTACATAAAATATTGGCCTCTTAAATTAGAACCTCCTTCCTAAGCAGATCGTAGTGCTCAGGAAATGTCAGCTCCCTCATCCTCCACCTCCTCAATATAAAAATAATCCAAAAGGTTGGAAATATTGTTCGTTTCATATATTTTCTGAAAATAAATCTTTCCTGTTTTTATACACTTCTGATATGTAGATGACTACACCAGTGGTCAGCAAACTCATTAGTCAACAGAACCAAATATCAACAGTACAACGATCGAAATTCCTTTTGAGAGCCAAATTTTTTAAACTTAAACTTCTTCTAACGCCACTCCTTCAAAATAGACTCACCCAGGCTGTGGCATTTTGTGGAAGAGCCACACTCAAGAGGCCAAAGAGCCGCATGTAGTTCTGGAGCTGCAGTTTGCCGACCACGGATCTACACAATTAAAGATACTTTCCCTCTAGGAAGGGAGACACTTGCTATTGGGCCCAACACCCTATTTCTTTGAGCACCCTGAAACTCAAAGCCATTAGGTAGATCACAGAATTGCTCTCCAGAGCTCGTAATAATTGCCTATCCTCAAATTCTAGTTCTATAGGAAAGCATCAGAAGTGCTAAATATTTCGGAATCACCTCTCACACACTTAGAAATACGAAGACATTTTACAAAGGCTATTTTTATTGGTTAAAAGATAACTTTCTTCCAATATAGCCTATTACAAAAAGCTATTTCACATGTTTGGATAATTCAAATAATTTAAAATTGACCAATAGTTAAGGTTGTAGGTAGCTTTCTGTGTGCATTCATGCTTTATTCTTTCACACCTTCTATTCACTGTTTGGCACACTGGAGTAAAATATTCCAAACCTCTTTTATTTTGCATAAATATTCACCATATTTAGCATGGTGCAATAAAAAACATAGAATTTGAAGTAAAATAAACACAGCTTTGAGTCTTAGCTCCACTATTTGTTGTAAGACAATGAGAATGATTAATCTTCCTGAACTTTAGTCTTCTTCATATATAAAATGGGCACAGCTCATAGGACCTTTCATGAAGATTCAACGAGACACCAAATATAAATACAATAATATTTGGCACTTAACAGGCAATGGATAAATGTTAGTGTTCTTCCTTCCACTCCAGCACACCATGACTATAAAAGTCATGGAAAAATACTCTGATGATAACGCCTCTAGGAAGGCAGAGATCTAAGTTTATAATGCTCAGGAGAAGTAATCTGTCTTCAAGGAGAAGAACTACAGTGTTTAAAAGGGAGAAAAATAAAACATTTTTGCTGGCTGATGAGCAGCCCTATTTGGAAAAAATTAGATGTTTATAACTAGTGTATTTTATTACAGGTATTCCTTAACATGCAGCACGTGAAGGGTCAGTACTAGCTATTTTGAATAAAACGCACGTACTGCATGATCTGTAAAGAGCTTTCTGCAGTCCTGGCTGGTGTGGCTTAGGTGAGTGGAGCATCATCCCATACAACAAAAGGCAGAGGATTTGATTCCTAGTCAGGTCACATCCCCAGGTTTCCGGTAATTCCCGGTTGATGTGTATATGGGGAGGCAACCAATTGATGTTTCATTCTCACATCTCTCACATTGATTTCTCTCTCTTTAAAAAAAAAAAAAAAAAAAAAAAAAAGGAAAGAAAAAGAGTTTCCTATAAAGGGAATAACAACAACAAAAACCATAGCGCAGATTCTTATTTATCTACTTTCTATACCTTATATTTATAGGTACAACTACAAACCTCTATACCTTATATTTATAAGTACAACTACAAACCTCTATACCTTATATTTATAAGTACAATTACAAACCTCAATTTATTTTATCGGAAATACACAAGCAATTTTAGAATTGGGAGCTAGAAGTCTTCTAATTCTTATAATTACTTTTCAACTATTATTTCATTCAAGTACTAGAGGCCTGGTGCACAAAATTTGTGCATGGGTGGGGTCTCTAGGCCTGTCCAGTAATCAGGGCCAATCTGTGGGACAACCAGCGAGTGGGGCGATAGAGGAGTCCCTACTGGCACCTACCTTGACTGGCAACCTGGCACCGCCTGCTCACCAGCCCTGATCAGGGGCAGCTCCTGTGTTGAGCATATTCCCCTTGGTGGTCAGTGTGCGTGATAGCGACCAGTCATTCTGCCATTCAGTCAATTTGCATATTAGGGTTTTATTATATAGGATTCCTTCAACCAATATGTCTTTGGTGTCTACAATATACTGTAAGGAACAAAAAGATAGCAGGCAATTTTTTGTCCTCAAAGGGCCTAGTGTCTATCAGAGGAGAAGGCCTGGCCATGACTCAGAAAGAACTAAGGACATGAAATAAAAGTCCAAATATGCTGCCCGGGGGAAGAGGAGGACTTGTAGTTGGGAGAAGTGGAGGGAATAGGAAATCAAGGCAGGTTACACTGCTTACCTAGGACAAGTCAACAAGTACTTACTGGTGACTAATTAGGAGTTTAGCATTAAAGACTATAGAGAATACAGAAGTACCTTCAGTGGTAATCGCTGGCCACAAGGAATGTCTTTGGCAGAATTTGCAAGGTAAGCAGGCAATCTCTATTCCTATAACTTTTGGTATGTTTATTTCAGATGCCAATTGTTTATTAATGCCAATTGTTTATTAATATTTATTTCAAATGTCAATTGTTTATTAGTAGTAATGTAGTAATTCAGTTAAAACAGGGAGCCTGTTCATATAGAGATGAAAGGCAGATGTCTCTCTTTATGGAAGTGGTTTGATAAATAATAAATGCTAATAATAAAGAGTAATCAGGACATTTTGAAATAACTTTTAGTGGTTTTGTTTTGTTTTGTTTTGTTTTGTTTTTTGCCACATTGTGAATGAGCCATCCCATTCTTTCTTTTTTCAAAAAATATATTTTATTGACTTTTTACAGAGAGGAAGGGAGAGGGATAGAGAATTAGAAACATCAATGAGAGAGAAATATCAATCAACTGCCTCCTGCACACCCCCCACTGGGCATGTGCCCGCAACCAAGGTACATGCCCTTGACTGGAATCGAACCTGAGACCCTTGAGTCCGCAGGCCGATGCTCTGTCCACTGAGCCAAACCAGTTAGGGAAGGCCATCCCATTCTTTATGAATCTTGGCTGCCTGGAAATATTTTGAAAATTAAAATTTTAAATTAGTATTTGGTTACTGCCTAGGCCCTTGTTTTTAAAGACAGAGTTATAACTGTAGAGTCACATGAAATTTGGGTCGTGTGTTTATGCCTGGCACGACTGAGAGGAGTACTAAACTTTTATTAGAAAGGCTTTTATTACTTTATTAATAAACTTTTATTACTTCACATTAATCTGTTTCTTTCCCTAGAATCAAATTTCCAACTTTCCCATCTAAAAGAATCTTACACCTCAAGTTTGGTATCTAAGTTTTTTATTTCTTCACCTAAAAAACACCATCCTTCCTTTCGTATCTGATTCATACCTTCTACTGAATTCAAATTGATGTCTCAGGAATATTTTTTTGCAAGTCATGTACTTCCAATTCACAGTTAGGCACATCTATATGGCTCACTCAAGTGACACCCAAGCCAGCAGAGCACAACAGGCTCGAATTATGTCATAACTGAGCCTGAGGGAGAAGTGATCTGTTGTATTCAATTTTAGTATATGTGCTGCTGTATTGAGCACAAAATAAAGAAGGAATTGGAATGAGAAGGAGCTTGAAGACAGTCTGAAAAAATGACAGAGGAAGGATGAAAGAAAAAAAATTATTAGGGTGTCTAAGAACTTTTTAAAATATATATATATTTTATTGATTTTTTACAAAGAGGAAGAGAGAGGAATAGAGAGTTAGAAACATTGATCAGCTGCCTTTTGCACACCCCTCACTGGGGATGTGCCCACAACCAAGCTACATGCCCTTGGCCGGAATCGAACCTGGAACCTTTCAGTCTGCAGGCAAATGCTCTATCCACTGAGCCAAACCAGTTCCAGCAGAACTTTCTCTTTTGCTTACAGAATATAAAAATGTTAATTAGGTGTTCTCTTTACCCATTACCTATTTTGGTAAATACTCTTTAAAAATTATAATATAACATTATTACAAAAGGTTTAGGAAAGAAATTAAGTAACTCACATAACTCTTCAACCCCAAGATTGTACTTTTTATCATTTGGAAGTATTTCTTTCTAGACTTTATTTCATATTCATATATGTTTTTTCTCTTTATTGACTAAGGTATTACATATGTGTCCTTATCTTCCCATTGTCCCCCATCCTCCATCCTCCCACTCATGCCCTCATCCTCCTGGTGTCTGTCCATTGGTTAGGCTAATATATGCATGCATACAACTCCTCTGGTTGATCTCTCCTCTTTACCCCCACCCTCCCCTAACTTTCCTCTGAGGTTTAAGAGTCTGATTGATGCTTCTCTGTCTCTGAATCTGTTTTTGTTCATCAATTTATGTTGTTCATTATATTCCACAAATGAGTGAGATCATGTGATATTTATCTTTCTCTGACGCCTTATTTCGCAAATGGTAAGAATTCCTTTTTTTTTTTTTTTTTTTTTTTTACCACTGTGTAGTATTCCATTATTCCATTGTATAGATGTACCAAAGTTTTTTAATCCACTCATCTGATGATGGGCACTTAGACTATTTCCAAATTTTAGCTATGGTGAATTGTGTTGCTATGAACATAGGGATGTATTGTATATATCCCTTCTGATTGGTGTTTCTAGTTTCTTGGGATATATTCCTAAAAGTGGGATCACTGGGTCAAATGGGAGTTCCATTTTTAGTTTTTTGAGGAAACTCCATACTCTTCTCCACATATATGTTTTAATAGCGTGCAGGTAATTTTTTGTAATGTTCTTCTTCATTGGTTATCACAAACACTTGTCCCTGTTGTCTTCATGACTACCCTATTTATTGGCTGCCTCACACTCTGACTGTTTCATTGGCCCTCCTCACCTCTCTGAAAAGTCTTTCCCCAAGTGTGCCTGGGAGTTGCTGCAGGGAGGGGATTCCTTACTATGTTCCTGACCTGTCAGCTGCTGTATGTATTATTGAATTATTCTTCTCCATTGCTGGAGACCACCATGTTTTCAGGCAAGCTGAGTTTGCATAAACTAGTGCTGCCTCTGCCATAATTTCTCCTGTGGACTGTTGCCCTCTTAGATAGGACTTTTGTTTTAGTTTATACCCTCAAGTTGCCTGCCTAGATTTCCCCCACTGCTGTCCCATGCTAAAGGGTTCCTGCTTGCCACAAGGGGAAATTGGGTTGGGGGCCAACAAAGGCCCTTAGTTCCAGGAAGAAGCAAACATTTTTCCTGAACTACTTATTTTTAGGGACAAAAGAGGAGTTGAGACTCTTTGGGCTTGAGAGGAATTTTTGTAAGAATCTTTATTCCAGGTAACACATAATATTATTGTAAGTGGCAAACCTCCTTTTGCTCTACCCTATTGATTGGGATAATACTTTCGACTTTGCAGAGGGATTGCAAAGTCTAGAAACATTGTGGCACACAGTATCATATTTGAAATTGATAACTAATATTATTATTATTTATTGTTCATATACTAGAAGCAGAGTTAATTCAAGTGGCAGATTGGAATTATGGACTGAAAATCAAATTTTCAACTCTGTTTTGTAGTTTTGAAGACCAATTTAAGAAAAATTATTGAACTCAAAATAGCTCATGTTATAAAAAAGACACTTATTGAGTTACATTGAAAAATATGACTTTCATATACCTGAAAATAAAATGTCTTTAAATTAGCTTTATCCTTTCTTTTCTTTTTAAAGATAAGGGTCCATATCAGCATATGGCCACAAGACATTCACTCCAGACATCACTAAACTCTAGTATAAGCTATTTTCTATGGACTGAATGTTTATGTCTTCCTTATTCACATATTAATCCTACTTCCTCCTCCCCTCAATATTATTAGGAGGTGTGGCCTTAGGTAAGTGAATAGGTTATGAGAGTGGAGGCCTCATGCATGGGATTAATAACTTTATAAAAGAGACCTCAGAGAGCTTCCTTACCCTTTCTGCCTTGAGAAAACATAGTAAAAAGATGGCTCTGTATGAACCAGGATGTGGGGCTCTCACCAGACACTGAATCTACCAGTGCCTTCATCTTGAACTTCCCAACTATCAGAACTGTGAAAGATAAATGCATGTGGTACAGAAGCCACCCCTTCTATGGTATTCTGTCAGAGCAGCCCAAATGGACTATGACAGTGTTATATACAGAGTTCAGACAACGGCAAAGTAACACTGCAAGAAAAGCCATGGTTTGGGTTCAGAGAAAAGAGACACACCCAGCTGAAAGCTGGTGTTGGCTACTTAAGATGCTTAAGTCTGCTAGTGGATTTAAAACCGGGACACCTGTCATTAAAGAACAACAACAGGCAGGAACAAGATGGGGTAATTGGCAGATTGATTTTCCAAGCGGCTGGCAATCAGTGCAAGTCTAGACAGGTAGGCAGTCAATGTTGGGAAAATCTTATTTGAAACAAAATCTTTCGTTTTCACATTTTTAAAAAGTGTAGTTGGTTATACAGTATTATATTTTGTTAGATTAGTTTCAGGTGTACAATATTCACAAGTGATTTTTTTTTGGTTGGTTGATTGGTTTTATTTTGTTTTAGTTTAGCTCCAAAGAACTTCCCTGTGTAACTGTGGGCAATCCCACTGAGGACGAACTGGAATCATCGACATAAGAGAGCTGGGCTCAGATTCCAATTCTAATACTTAGCTGTGTGATATTGGGCAATTATTTGATGTTCCAGAGTGTCTACTAATTCACTGTAAAATGAGATGGTTCTATTGGATTCACGATTCTTAACTATTTTGGGGGAGAAGGGTTTGTGGTGGTGGTGGTCATTCACCCTTTTTTATCTGATAAAAGAAAAGGATCATTTTCTTTTAAAATAAATGCACATAAATATTCCCTCAATTTTGGGCACACACTTTGATTTATTGCATTAGAAACTGGTTTCATTTACATAGAAAACAACTTAGAAACATTTTCTTTCTTTCATTCTTGGTTATTCACATAAATGGAGTAATTTAAAATAAATCCAAAGTGTGCAAACAAAGGAGAATAAGAAATTCTTCCTAACAGCAAATTTAAATGAGAGGGCTGATATTGTTTGCCTTGAAGAGAAAACATTGTCATTTGTGCTAGTCTATAAATTTATAAATTTTGACTTTTTGACAAGTGAAAGAAGCTCTAAAGTGGTTTTGTAGCAAATATAATAGTCAAGACACACTGGATTTCTCTCGGGCTCTTCAAGCTGATCCAGTTGCATCATTTCCTCTTTCCCCAGGCCAATTAATTTGGTCATCTTTGCAAAGTTTGCGTCATCAATGCTGTACATGTCAACAAGAAAATGGTTAAAATCCACATTTCAATGTTGAAGTCAAGTGAGAATAACTAACGTTTGGAGAAGTTCTGCAGTGTTTGCAGGTGTCTATAGATTTCCTCCCTGTGAGAAACTGACAAGTTTCCCCACTCTTGGATAGAGCCAGGAGAATCTTCTCCAGCATGGGAAGAGAAGCTCATATTTGTCGGTTTCCAAACTCCCTCCCCCTCCCCCCACATAGTAGCAACTTGGCCTAAAGGGCTGGTGGGTTTTCTGAGTGTGTGTGTATGTGTGTGTGTGTGTATGTGTGTGTATGTGTGTGTGTCTGTGTGTGTGTGTGTTTTGGTTAGCTTCCAAAATGATCTTATGCTGAACAAAAGCCTTACCTTATTCATGTGATCAAACAAATCAAAATGCAAGTAAGTTTCTCCTTATGAAATTACATTAGGAGAGAAATCTAATGAATAACTTCTTATCCTGCTTTTGTTTCTTGACAGAAAGCTCTTTACACCCCAATGAGTCAAAGCACTGAGTCTGGAGAAATTGATGACTTCTGCAGCAATAGGCAAATCTTCTTCAGTACTATTGGCAAGGGCTTTGATGCCTATGCAAGGTGAGTAGAAAGCCATGACTCATGGCTGTCTTTCTTCATCAAAGAAGAAAAACCAGATGCGTTGCCAAACACGGCATAGTTCCAAAATTTTACTTACAATAGGAGTGTTTACTTGAAGAAGTGTCTCTTTGCCATTTCAAGGAATTCAGGGCCTTTGTGGTTTCCATTCGGGCTCAGAAAGTAAAATTCTTTAAAAATATTACAACACATATTTGACAGATAAACATCAGAAAATGACTGGCATTTTTCTTTTCTTTTCTTTTCTTTTTTTTCAAACGAGAATGGCATAATTGCAAATCCCTCCATGTTCTGATTCAAAATAACAGATGAAGTGTCAGTAAATCCAGAGCAGAATATGTCACTTGACAAACACACTGGTTCCATATTATTCCATTATTCCAAGCCATAATTTAACTCAATCATTTAAAAGCACAAGGCTCAAGTGTGACTTCTTTTGCCTAGCAATGCAATTGGAAGCCTTCTGACAGGAAGTGTTTGAAGGCAAATGTAAGCTTTTGGAAAATTCCAGTCTTTCCAAATTGTCTTCTTCTCAAAACAAAACAAATAACAACAAAAGCACCTCATTTTCTCACATATTTTCAGTGTAGAGAAATAGAAAGGTGTTTCTTCAACTCTTTACCTGCTAGCTATCATAAGCCAGCGTCATGGTGCACAGAAGGCAATCTGGCTCTCACATCTCATAAAACAGGGCACAGCGTATCAGACTAAAGGATGCATGCTTTGAAGCACTTTTTTCTTTCAGATTCAGCTAGATCCAATATAAGTAGATATCTGTAAATATATCAGGAATCATTTTAACTTTTAATGGTTGGGCTAGGAGGGCAAAATTAAGAGTTAGTGCATCTTCCTTTGGAATTTCTAACTTGCATAATGCTATCTACACTAATAAAAGAAATATGAAAATTAACCATCAGTTCATGATGCCCACCAGCCAATCAGAAGTGAGTATTCAAATTAACCTGACAAAATGGAGGTGGTCCCCTGTCCCCCCAGCCACTTTGAGCCTCTGGGCAGCATGCATTCAGGCACAGAGTGGCTGAGCAGGGCGGGATGCCTGCTATGAGGGGGAGGGCAGGGGACAGAGTGAGCTACAGGAGGGGCACTCTGGCTGGAGCAAAGATTGAAGGCTCCCACTGGAGCAAAGATGGAAGGTGGTGGCCAGAGTGAAGGCCTGTGTCCTGTGTGTCGGAGGAAAACCAGTGCTGGCAGCCAGGGAAAGGAAGGCCTATTGTGCGAATCTTTGTGCAACGGGCCTTTAGTTATATTATATTTAGAATATGATTATATATATTAAAATGAAACATAAATTGGAAGAATAAGATTTGCAGAAGTCAAGAAGATATGCCACTTGGCTATGACAGCTGATACTTTCAGAATAATGGTTGTGTTAGCTGTAACTAATTGCCCTAGCTGTTTTACAAGTATTATCTCATTTGATTTTCATAATAATCTTGTAAGACAGGTACTCTTACTGCTCGTATTTACAGATGAGGAATTTGAAACTCAGAAAGGATTAGCAACTTGCCCAACTTTACACAGCACGTGACTGAGTCAAAATTCGAACCCAGGTCTCCTTAACTCCAAACACTGTGCTCTCAGTTACTACACACATGTGAAGGAATCAGAGCTACAGGTGAGAAAATAAATACAAGCAGAGTAAACAGAATTCTTAGCTGAAGGGTAAATATCAGATATTCACGGGAAGGAGGGTTACTTTAAAGGTAAATGAATAAAAGCATCTTTGGAGCAGGAGCCATGATACAAACAAATCCAGCTCCCTTTGCTCTAAATCTGTCTTCCCAAAGTGTCTGATGATCAGTGACTTAGGCTCCGCCATGAGTGTGTATCAGGAATGGAATCCCAGTTCACAATTCAGGTCCTTAAAAATTTTCCATTACAGACTAATGAATCTCTTTCATGTCAAACAAGCTCTTGGGGATTTGAGCAGTAGGAAACAGCCTGAGACCTGATCACACCATCTGCTGCTTCTCAGAATTCCTTCTTTTATTCACCCCTGCATCCTCTCAGGCTGGCACCGCGTCTGGCAGTTAGTGGGCACCCAGTAAATGTCAGCTGACTGATAAAATAATGAATGAGGTTTTGAAAGGCTCACCAAGTTGAGCTGGCAGGCTCTCATACCTCAGCGACTTGTTGAGAGTGTGCTACGGGAAAAATATTTAGACAAAACTGATGGTTTACTTCCCGCAGCCCCATCCCACTAGCAACATCAAGTTTGACAATGGGCAGAACCATCTGGCCGATTCCTGCATGGCAAACCTTTGGACAGCCATGTGGTTAAATTGTGCAATCCTTAATGGTGCTGACTCATGCACAACTTTTGGGCATTTTTTTTTTTTTTTTTTTTGCAACCATCTTATGCCATCATTTTCTTATCTTTAGAAAACATATTTTTTTCTACTGCCCTGGGCCATACTGAAATGTGTCCATTGGAGGCCTGATCACTTTGATAATATGATGCAATTAATTTGTGTGTTTTCTATGAATTCCTTCTAAAAACGAAAGAGAGAACCAAATTTTCTTAATTCCTTCCCACTCCCCAGACCCCCAAAACTAATACTAGGTAATCATAAGCAAAACATATTATACTGTAAATGTGCAGATTTTTTACCTTTCTTCTGAATTATTCTTCAGAAATCTGTTTTTTCCT
Source organism: Pipistrellus kuhlii (assembly GCF_014108245.1). Taxonomy (NCBI): domain Eukaryota; kingdom Metazoa; phylum Chordata; class Mammalia; order Chiroptera; family Vespertilionidae; genus Pipistrellus; species Pipistrellus kuhlii. The sequence continues at coordinate 13,736,054 of NW_023425529.1, read as the reverse complement.
TTGCTGTTTTCTTTTTGCATGTTGGCTCTGCAAGGTGACTGCAGGTTTTTTGTGTGCTCTTTTTTTCTGGGGAAACAGCTGTTCTTCCTGAGAATAAAAAGCTATTGCTCTCACTAAATGAGTTTGAAAACCCTGAGAGGATTTCCTTCTGTGGCCTTGTTTGTTCCCGAAACAGGCTCTTCTACTTAGCTTTCTTGCTTCTGTTGCTTTGGTGAAGAGAAATATATTTTGCTGGCATTTTTTTTTAACCAGCCCTCAATACAGTAATAGCCCTGTTTTCTTACTCGTGCTCATATAAGCCCTTGTCATGAGTGGGGGGAAAAAGATAGACTTGAACACTGTCCTAAAAGATAGCATTTGCCTTGGGAATAAACTCTAATAATTCCTTTTTCTCTTTAAATTATTTTCCCCAAAATGCAAAAGCAATCTTGGCTGACAGAAGATGCAGTTATTTAAATGTTAAATGACATGAAATCCCCCGGATGAGCTCAACTTGAGTGTCTGAAACAGCCAGGGAGTCATGCTCCAATTCCCTATTGGGAACCAGTTTTATATTAAAACATGGCAAATATTATCTAAGGAATTTTACTGCAGTGCAGCTGAGAATTCTCTCTTTGAAATGTACTGCAGTGTGTTGGGCCACATTTTGAACTTGACAGTTAAAGGGATTTATTATTCAAACTCATATTCTGATGAAAATGAAAATTAAAAATTTTTACCTCTTAAAAAGTGTGTTAAAACTGTATAATACTCCATCATTTGGTTTCTACTCACCTGTATCAAATGTTTAAATGGTTAGCCTCCTCTTGGTATATTTTATTATAGCACCAAATATATGGTGTGTGAGATATGTTATCAACATATGCTGTATTTTATATTTTAATTCAATTCAAATAATTTTATGTAAGTATATATATCCATATGAAAGCATAGGGATATATTTTTTCTTCTTTCCTGAAATTATTTTAAGAGACCCACAACACTCTACATAGTGAAATATTAAAAATATAGCATAGGAGAAACCAAGATGGCAGCCTAGGTAACTGCCTAACTGCAGCCTCACACAACAATTTCAAAAAATACAACTAAAATATAAAGTGAACATTATCCAGAACTATAGGAAAATTAGCTGACTGGAAATTCTACAACGAGAAGGAAAGAGAAAACCAGAAAGAAAATCAGAGGAGCTGTAAAAGCCTAAGGTACAGAGACACGTTGCGTGCGCGGAGAGGACGGAGCCAGAGAGGTGGGGCGGCTGAGTGCCTGGCTGGTGTTCACTAGCGGGAAGGAGATAAAAGCTCCGGACTGTGCTGAACCCCAGTTCCGACAGCACTGAACCCTAGTTCTGAGCGTGACCCTGGGGACTCAGACACATACAGAGGGAATCTGAGCTATAAGGCGGAAGTTCAGGGGAGCAGCGAAAGGCAGAGCCCCTGAGTTGCGCACATTTTGTGCAGAGGACAGACTGTTGATTGAGCCACTGGATTGCCCTGGCCGGAAGGAGACATAAGCTCCGGACTGCTCTTAACCCCACTTCCAACTGCACTGAACCCCAGTTGCGGGCTCATTGGGGGAGAGACTGGACTGTCGGGTAGCGGGCGAAACTCTAGGGCACCTTTCTCTCAGAGGTGCTTGCAGCGAGTACCAAAGAACACTGAGGAACACTGAGACTCAGGAACCTCATAGGGCGGAGCTAACCGGAAGCCAAGGCTGTAGGCTCCATCCTGAAACTCCACCCATCCAAGCTGAGCACAGAGGCTCTTGCAGTTTTCCAAGTCTAGTCGAATAAGGCTGTCTCCTGGCATAGATACAGCTGACCTTCCCACCCTACCAACTCAGGGAAGCAGCGAAAATGCCAAGACAAGGAAACAGATCACAAACAAAAGAAATGGAGGACAAAAAGTGACTGAATATAGAGTTCAAAACCACGCTTATAAGGTTTTTCAAGAATTTCCTAGGAAAGGCCGATAAAATAAATGAGACCTATGAAGATATGAAAAGGGATCAACTAGAAATAATAAATGATCAACAAGAAATAAAGAATACATTCTCTGAAATAAAAAATATTATACAGGGTCCTAAAAACAGAATGGAAGATCGCAAGAATCAAGTCAAAGATTTGGAACACAAAGAGCCAGAGGACACTCCTTCGCAGAAGCAAGAAGACAAGAGAATCCAGAAAGTTGAAGATAATGTAAGAAACCTCTGGGAGAACTTCAAGCGAACCAACATCAGAATTATGGGCATCCCAGAAGATGACAGAGAGCAAGATACCGAGAACATATTGAAAGAAATAGTGACAGAAAACTTCCCCCACCTGGTGAAAGAAATAGACCTATAAGTTCAGGAAGCACATAGAACCCCAAACAAAATGAATCCAAAGAGGACCACACCAAGACACATCATGATTAAAATTCCAAGAGCAAAATACAAAGAGAGAATATTAAAAGCAGCAAGCTAAAAGCAGGTAATTACCTATAAAGGAGCACACGATTGTGTGCTAATTTCTCAATAGAAACCATGCAGGCCAGACGGGAATGGCAAGAAATATTCAAGGTGATGAATAACAAGAACCTACAGCCAAAAATACTCTACCCTGCAAAGCTATCACTCAGAATCAAAGGCCAGATAAAGAGCTTCACAAATAAAAAAAAGCTAAAGGAGTTCATAACCACCAAACCAGAATTGTATGAATTGTTAAAGGGGGTTCTTTAGGAAGAGGAAGAAGATAAAGATAAAAATTATGAACAACAAATATGTAACTATCAACAAGAGAATCTAAAAACCAAGGGAATTAAAAAACCTGATGAACAATATTAACTGTTGAATATAATAGAATCAGAGGTATGGAAGGGGAGTGGACCGATGATTCTCGGGGAAAAGAGGAGTGGGAGGTGCGGGAAGAGACTGAACATAAACTCTGCACCTATGGATGAGGACAGTGAGGAGTGGGGAAAGGGCAGAGGGTGAAGTGGGAACCTGGTGGAGGGGAAAAAAAATGAGGAACTTTTGTAATAATATGAACAATTAAGATTTATTAAAAAAAATATATATATAGTATAGTGGGGCAGTCAGATGGCCTGTTCAATGCAGGCTTCATACTTGCTATCTGTTTGACATTATTCTAAGCCTCGGTTTTCCTTCTTTCTTTTTCACTGTAAGTCTCAGGATTGTTGTAAAGGTTACATGAGAAATGTAAAGCACTTGGCATGCTGCCTGGTGAGCTGTGATGTTAATCATTTTCAAGAGAAAAGTCATAATTTTGGAAAAAGTAAACAAAAATATAAACATAGAGATAAACATGTTGCTTTAATTGTTCAGATTAAATAGTCGAATTGATTTTTAGTTTTCTAGCTCCCAAATAGTAAGGTGAAACATAATCCATTACATAAATCTTGGGTTTAGAAGGGAAGAGGCAAACTATCTCAGAAGTAAAATTTTGGCTAGCACTCAATTCCAAAAGGAACTCATAGAGGATGCATTGAATAATATACTGAATGATACTTTCAATAACATTTTACTACAAATACTATAATGACTTTAATATGGCTGTTATTACAACCATTGGAAAAAACTAAAAGTAGTCAATGAAAATGTAGCTCAATTAAAAGATTATATAATGTATGGACTAACTATGTAGTCTTAAGGAATCCAAAATATACTTATTGAGCATCTAATTTGTGCAGGGTACTGTCTGAGGCACTGTAGATGAAAACATAGATAAATTAGACTCAATTCTTGCTGTCAAAAATTTACCAATTATTATTTATGGGAACAAGAGTTCTTATAATAAAAGGCTAATATGCAAATAGAATGAACTATGGAACAATAGGAACAACTGAACAACCAAACTACTAGTCCCTATGATGTGTGTTGACCACCAGGGGGCATGTGCGGAATATGACAGGCATCTGGCGCGATGGGATGGTCAAGCAGGTGAGTGGGGGCACCAGACCAAGGTGGGGCATCAGTTGCTGCCATCGGGGTGAGCCTCTGGTGGTTACTGAAAATTCTTTGCTTCTGAGCTCCGCAGTGCCACCCAGCACTTGCACCTGCTGCTGGTACCGGAGATGCCACTCACACCCACTGCTGGTGCCTGGTGTTGGCCCTGATGATCACTCGATGATCACTCAGTGCTGTCAGTGGGTGCAAGTGGTGGCTGCCTGGCCCTAATTGCCCCTCAGGGCTTCTCCACCTCCCCTAATCCTGAGGGGAGATCAGGGCCAGCAGCCACCTCTTGCATCTGCTGCTGGCTCTGGCCCCAATTTCTCTGCATCAGCAGGAATGGGGCCAGCAGATGGGGGGTGGAGAGGGTTGGGGGGGTAAAGGAGGGGTATGCTGCAGTGGAAGGGGCTTGGTGGGGGCACAGAGGGTGGGCCAAGACCCGCCCCTGTGCTTACTGCAGCCTCGAAGCCCACAGTTCCTTTTAAGGTGCATTAATTTGTGCACTGGGCCCCTAGTAAGAAAGCAAAAATAAACATTATGGTCAAGGAAATTAGAGTAAACCCCAAAGGAAGATATAAAATACTCTGGAAGTTCAAAGGAAGGAAGGGTCTGTTTCTCAAACACATCAGACTTGGCTTCACCTCATGGCTCTTGCACATACTGTTCTCTGTGCCTGGAATGATCGTCTTCCCACTCTGCATGCATATATCACCCTCTCCCTTCAGTTCCCAGATTATGTCTTTATCTCCTTGTAGAGGCCTTCCCTGATCACCCAACAGAGAGGACACTCCCCACTATAATTCTCTGTCTCAGCTCCTTGTTTGTTGTTGTTTTCTTCACAGCACTCAATTTATGATTTTTGTACTTATTTGTTAAATTACTTGGTTTTTATCTGTCTCCCCATGTAAAATATAAGCTCCATGAAGGAAGGACTATGTCTATTTGTCTTGTCAGCCATTTAATCTTTGATGCCTTGAACAATGCCTAGGATATAGCAGGCTTTCAATATATATTTGTTGAATGAACCAATGAAACAAGCTAATGTTACATTTATTGGTAGGATTAGGACAGGTTTCATGAGAGGAAGGAAGAAATCCTTAAAAACTGGATAGGGTATAGGTAAGAGTAGGAAGAAAAGAGATATTTCAAACAGAAGGGAAAGCATAAGCAAATGTTTTGGAGTCTAAGAAAGGCAAAGCATTTTCTGAGAGCAACAAATACTGTAAAACTTTAAAGATGAGATGCACACTTCATCTCCCTTTAACATTTCCAAATTGGTATAATTGGCACGTGTCTTATAATCACTATCTGAACATGCTACGGTTATAGCCTTTTCTCTCTCTAAAATGTTATTTGATTGATGGTGTGTCTTATAATCATTGGGTGCATTTTAGAAATGGGAAAATAGAAGTAAATCAGTTTTGCCAGAGCATTAAGTATGTGTAGGGAAGCTGAAAAAGGTCTGTTGAGAAGTTCTGCCGTGGGCATACAATAAGGCCAGCGTGGTGAGTTTATAGTATACCTAATTTATCAGCAACGGGAAAGAGTTCCTCCTGAAACTGTAATACTGTACTGTCTCTCAAACTAGTTGTGAATCTTTCCATAAAGATATAATTTTTTTCCCTTGGCCTTTTACATTTTAGCATTTAACCTCAAGAGAAAAAGTTCTCTGTGCAAGGCCCAGGAAAAGATAAATCCACCCCCACTGGACTGGAAGCTGTTGGAGGGTGTAGATGGTGTTTCTAGTGTCCGCCATACTACCCGGTATGGAGTAGAGCCTCTGTCAATAGTTACAGAATGTTAATTAATAAATAATTATTGAAGAAATGACAAATGGCATTTTAACAATTTTTAATATATTTTTTTCTTATTGATTTCAGAGAGAAAGGGAGATGGAGAGATAGAAACATCAATGATGAGAGAGAATCATTGATCGGCTGTCTCCTACATGCCGACCCCTCCCCCCACCTCCACTGAGGACCGAGCCTACAATCCTGGCATGTGCCCTTGAGCGGAATTGAACCCAGGACCCTTCAGTCCTCAGGCCAACACTCTATGCAATGAGCTAAACCAGCTAGGTCACAATTTAACATTCTTTATAGGAAAAACATTTTAAGTGGGTAATGAACATGAAGACAATGGTAAGAATTTTTAAAGCCAAATGGAGTTAAGGCTGGAAAAAAGCTTTGGAGGAGGGAAGTGTTTAGCCACTGCTTGGAAGCAGAGGAGAGATACAGGTTGACAGAGAGGAGGTATAGTAGTCTCCTTGGGAAACAGGACATTTAAGTTCTGTGAAGCTTTATCCAGAGAGTAGTGAAATATGTGTGGGGAGCAGAGAGTACACCAGGGAGAAGGAAATATACCAGGTGAGGGCAAGGAGAGGAGAGAGAGGTGAGCTGTGGAACCAGAGAGGGCCTGACTTTACTAAAAGTCAGTCAGTCATGAGCCAGAAAATATGTGTGGATATTGAAGTCATCCAGAATGTAGGCAGGACATCTCTTGCATTTGCCATGGGCAGTCTTCCTGACACTGAAACACAGGGGATATTTCAGCCCTCCTTATACCTGACCTTTTAGTTGCATCTGGCTCTGCTTGCCTCTCTTTGTTTTTAAAAAAAAATGTGATAAAATGCACATCACACAAAATTTAGCATGTCAATCACCTTTGCATGTACAGCTTAGTGGCATTAAGTACACATTGTTGTATTACCATCACCACTACCCTTTTTATCTTGCAAAAGGTATCTCAAGACTGTTCCATTTAGTGAACTTTAATAAGCACCATTTGATTTTCTGTGTCTGTGACTTCAACTGCCCAGGTACTTCGTAAAAGTGGAATCATAAATGTTTGTCCTTTGGACACAGGCTTATTTCATTTAGCATATTGTCCTGAATGTTCATCAATGATGTGTATGGGTTAGGATTTCCTTCTTTTTTAGAGCTAAATAATATTCTATTCTATGTATACTAGCGGTCCGGTGCACAAAATTTGTGCATGGGGGGGACCCGTCAGCCCAGCCTGCACCCTCTTGCAATCTGGGACCCCTCGGGAGATGTCCAACTGCCGGTTTAGGCCTGATCCCTGGGCCTAAACTAGAGTTGGACATCCCTCTTGAAATCCAGGACCACTGGCTCCTAATCATTCACCTGCCTGCCTGACTAATCACCCCTAACACTCTGCCTGCCTGCCTCATTGCCCCAACCACTCACCTGCTGCCTCATCGCCCCTAATCCCTCTGTCTGCATGCCTGATTGCCCCTGAACCATCTGCCTGCCTGCCTGATTGCTCCTAACCATTCTGCTTGCCTGCCTGATTGTCCCTAACCACACCTGCAGCTGCCTTAGCCCCCACCATCATGGCTTAGTCAGGAAGGTTATCCAGAAGGACATCTGAAATGACATCTGGAAAGCCGTTGGGCTGTCAAGTCTAATGACCATATTATGATTTTATTATTATAGATATCACGTTTTTGTTTACAACCTCTTTTTACATGGTTTCCCTTGGTTTCCTCCCTGACATCTATTTCTCTGCTTCCTTCCAGGATCACTCTCTTCCACTTGACCATTTGATGTTGAAGTTCCCTAAACTTGGTCTCATGCATCTCTCTTTTCTTACCCACTACTCTTTCCTTAAACAAGCTCACCCAAGACCATGGCTTCCCTTGCTGTTTGTCTGCCAGTGTTTCTGTGTGTATAGATTCAGGAGGTAGGGCTGCACATGGAGCAGTGAGGAAGGAAGAGGAGCATTTGTCCCACCAATCAGATCAGTAGAATCAACACTGGTGAACAAAGAGGCAACAGATGTCTTATCTAATCTGTTCTCACATCTGGATCAGGAGTTTAAATATGATTTGAAAAGTGTGAGACCAAGTAATGCTTGAGAAAATTGGCTTGTGCTGTGATTTCATAGAAAAGAATGGAGCAAGAATAGACTTGGAGATGGATGTGGTGGCAGTTCAGCCACAAGGTGACTGCTATACAGGGTTTCTTTCATGATAGGAGTGGATTTGAAGGAAAAATATGTTTATAAGAAAAAAAAGTACACAAATTTGTGGTTGAAAATTAAAGAAGAGATAAAAAGTGAAGTTAATGATTTCTCTAAGGTTTTTGCCTATAATGCAACATAAAATCTCCTTTCTGATCATGCTTGAAGTAAACAAACAACAAAAAAACTTTTCTCTAAAGATTAAGCAAAAAGACACAATTGGACCATTGAGATGTTTTCCTACCAAGTTGTCCTATCCTTTTTTTTTTTTTTTTTTTCATCCTCTAGGGCTGAAATCTATGCAAAATTCAGAAAAGAATAAAGAAGACAGGCTGACCATGGCATTCCCAATAGTCTATGCTTTCCTCCATTGTTTTCCTTTAATAATGATATTTTTTTTGGTTAACAACCTCACCTTTTCTCTGCTTTTCCTGCCCTTCAAAAACAACCTTGTTATATCTCTTTATACTTATAGTTGACAGACTTCCTGAGCATATATTTGTTTTCTTTTGGATCAAGCCTTAAAAATAATCAGTGCTACAAGTCGCAAAAGAAAAAACAACCAACTTTGAACATTGATAATGGTTGAATTACTTGGATAATATAAAATCCTTACCTTGTAAACATCATGCAACAAATATAGACTAATCAATGCAGTTAGGTTTTTTGTTTTTCACCGTATTCCTTCTTCTGGTGACAGCACTCCAAATTTCTTTGGGGGCACTATTGAAGACAGGCTAGTGACACCATTAACCAAGCTACTTTTTCAGCCACATGAAGAGGTGGGTCTGACCCAAGCTAAGCCAATCATATGCTTGCTCTCAGGAAGTTGAATCTTGAGTGGAGGAATGAAAAGACTGAAAAAAGATCACTTTCTGCTTTCTATCTGGATCCCCAATTCTGCCCAGGTCCTTTTCTTTTCTTAGCCTGGTTATCCAGCTGGGCTTTCCATCCTATGAGCTAATATATAGAATGGAAATTTTCTTTTTGGACTACCTTCGCTAGTTTCCTTTACTTTAGCATTTTACTTGAACGTTTACAAGTGCCAAGCACTACTGTAAAGGCATTGTGTGGATGACAATCATTTGATCTTCATAACAACCCTATAATTATTATTCCCCTTTGACAGATGAAGCTGAGCCTTAGAAATTTTTAAGTAGCTTGTCAAGGTTTACACAGCTAGCAAGAAATGGAACTGAAATTCGAATGTGGCTAAGATGACTCCTGGTCTATGGCATCCAATCTCTGAGAATTTTTTTTATTTTATTTTATTTTAGAAACTCATTAAGTGAGCCCCTTGGTAATGAAGTGGTGAGTAATCCACCACCAGAGGCTAGCTGGGAGATGTTGAGACACAGGCAAACTATTATATTTGTTCTCCATAGAAAAGTAATAGAATGTGTTGTTCTTTGACATTCAGAGAGAGTAGATTTGGGGAACCTGGGACTCAAAGAAGGCTGCGGATGTGCGAAGAGTGAATGCTTGCAATAGCAACAGGCTGGGATCTTAGAAGAGAGAAGTCAAGTGTCTGTTAGAATACAAATGACAGAAACCTGTACATGAAATGGATGTAAGCAATGACATGCTTATTCCAAGAAGACCAAAGGCATGAATGTGTAAGACTAAATATTTTGATGGGCGGACAATAAAGACCAGGTTTTTTCCATCTTTCCTTTTCGCATTCTTTGCTGTATTGTCTTTGTCCTTAGGTTATGAGATGCCACAGCAGTTCTATGTATCACCTTTGGACAGGGCAGTGATAGGGGACGAGACTACCTCTTTCTGTGTATCTTTTTTGGGAGGAGGGAACTTTTCCTAGAAGCAGCCCAGATTTCCTTTTACATCTTATTGGCCAAAATGCATCACATGCCTGTACCCAAGCCAATAACTACCAACCATAACTGCTAAGAAGAATCAAGGTGGGGATGGGGGAGCTTGGAGAGGGTGAATTCCTGAACAAAATCAAAGTTCTATAAGGAATGACAAATGGAGTAAACATTGCATAGCTGACCAATAAAATCTGATATATACAAGAAGATTATTTTGAGGGCCATGAATTTTAGAAGCAGTAATGACTATGGCAGACTGTAGAGCCAGAAAGATTTGGACTTGAATAATGGTTCCCTAACTTACCAGCTGTATTATAGTAAGTATAAGGATGCTCTGAATATTAAATAAAGTAATGCATGTAAAATGCCTGACATCTGTCACATATTAAGTACTCAATAATTTATAATTATTTTGATTATTTAAAAATATTTATTGATTTAAAAATATTTTATTGATTTTTTTACAGAGAAGGGAGAGGGATAGAAAGTTAGAAACATCAATGAGAGAGATACATCGATCAGCTGCCTCCTACTGGGGATGTGCCCGCAACCAAGGTACATACTCTTGACCAGAATTGAACCTGGGACCTTCCATTCCGCAGGCCGACGCTTTATCCACTGAGCCAAACTGGTTATGGCAGCTTATAGCATTTTAATCACTTTCTGTCTCAAGCTCAATCATTCTCTATTATTCCCAAATGTTTAGTAAAATTTCACTATATGGAACAGCCTTTGTGTTAGTGATGCTTTAAGGAATGGAGGATAAAAACTTATGTCTCTTATTGGGGAAAAGGAGAGTTAAAAGAGAACTGCAGACGTAGGAGGCAAGATGGTAAGAGAGATCAAAAACTGAGCTGTGAGTAGAGGTTTGGAGCAAAAGGTGAGAGACGCAGTAAATTCAAGTGTTCTTCTCAGGAGAGCAGAGTTAGTGCAGTCGGAGTTTGATTTATTCTATCTAATACTGAAGGGAGGGCTGAAGTCTTGGAAACATCTGGGCCACATGCACATTTAAAAAGACAAACAGTACAAGGCGAACATGAACACTGAGTGATGCTGTAGGAACCCAAAAGAAAGAGAAACCACCGTGGATTACAGTGGTCAGAAAAGGCCTTATGTGGCATGTGAAACTTAGGTTTACCTTTGAAGGATGTTTAAGATTAAGTTAAGGGAAGATGAGAGAGCATTCTAGATAGAAAAACAGTAGAATCATAGAATCAAGAACACGCAAAAGATACAGAAATACCAACGGGGGTTATCGCAATGGTCATAGTATGAAATGATAATGCTATGAATCAAGAAGCTGGGTACTGAGGAACTAAGTAAGGCTACTGAGGAAAGAAGGTTCTGCTTTTGCAATTTAACAAATCTGATTGTGAAATTATAAAGGTAAAAGTAGGTAAAATTATTATTTAAAAGTAATTCTAACACATAGAATCTCAAATGTAAAATATCATAGTTACTAAATTTGTCAATGTACTAAAATCTATAGTACCAATGATCATCTTCTGATAACTGTTTTTTTTTTAAATATATGTTTTTATTGATTTTAGAGAGAGAACAGGTGAAGGAGAGAGGGACAGAAACATAAATGAAAGAGAAACATCTACATCAATCAGCTGACTCCTGTATGCCCCCCTGCTGAGGATAGAGCCTACAACTGGGGCATGTGCCCTAAGCAGAAATCGAACCAGTGACCTCTTGGTTCATGGGTTGAAGCTCAATCACTGAGCAACACTGGCCAGGCTGATGATGAAATATATATATATATTTTATTGATTTTACATAGAGAGGAATTGAGAGGGATAGAGAGTTAGAAATGTTGATGAGAGAGAAACATCGACCAGCTGCCTCTTGCACACCCCCTACTGGGGATGTGCCTGCAACCAAGGTACGTGCCCTTGACCGGAATCGAACCTGGGACCTTTCAGTCCACAGGTCGACACTCTATCCACTGAGCCAAACCGGTTTCGGCTGATGATGACTATTTTTAATGGTATTCATTACCACCATAAAGTCATAAGACTATAGAAACAATAGTTGAATAGCATGAAAAAGGCTACGGAAGGTAGAGTTTTGAAATGAGGCCCCATAGAAGGTGTCAAACTGTGAAAGTAACATGATGGGTAGTTAATTTGGCTGCATGTCCAGGATGGGTTAGAGGGTGGAAAGAACAAAGAATCGAGAAATGTTTAAGATTCCAAGCATAAGGCAGCAAGGATCTGGGCTAAGTGTTCTATCTGGAAGAATAAAGGAAGGAGTGGGTTTCAGAGAGGCCTAGCTCTGCATTGATTCTTTATGCTGTCAGTCCCATCCCTGTTTAACATGGTCAGAAGCACATTAAGGGTGGCCTCCAAGAACTCCTGGGACACACTCCCATTCCCGATTATTTCCCCAACCTGTTTCCCATACCACATTCTGACATGCTTTTGGCCCCCCTCTCCACTGACTGCTCCTCTGGCAACTAACTGGTGGTTTCTACCATTTATAGGTGGTTCTTTTCAACTACAAAACACAGACAAGGCAAGACCATACGGATATCTGTTGCTTACTTAACAAGAAGCCTGTCTCAAGGCTGGTTTGGTAATTCAGCAATCTTATCAGGAAGGCAGATTCCATCCTGTCTCCGCAGTGACTCAGCAACCTCTCTTCTTGTGATGTCAAATGGCTGCAACCTTTCTAGGAAATATCCCTCACACAAAAGCATTTGCTGGAAGCAAGAGAAGAAAGGCAAAGGGTTTTCTCCTTAGTTTATTTTCCCAAGGAGAAAAAAGTCTTTCCCAAAAGCTCTCAAACGACTTCTTACATTTTACTGTTCAAGTCAAACTCATCTGCCCCCTCCTAGACCAATGACTGGCAAAGAAAAATGGTTCATATGATTGGCTTAGGCAAGTCATCATTTACCTTGTATGTTGGGCTTTTTTTTTTCTTTTCTTTTTCTGAACACAGTTGAGGCTTGTTAGCAGGCAAGAAGGGAGATGGCACTTGGGTAGGCAACTCAAGGTGTCAGCCATGGATTTGGAGTACCGAACCTCTGCTGGCTATCCCAGTCTGCCCCAATGTAATCACTTCTCAACTAATTCTTGGAACCTTAACCTAAGTGCATCCATTCCCTATTTTCTTTACTACTCCAATGGTAAGTTCTTGACCTGATTTGTCCTGAGTCCTTAAGGAAGAAAGATGTAGACATGGCCTAGCCTAGATTCTCAGGGCTAGGCAGGATGATGCTCTAGTTTACTAGTGAAGTCATTTGAACCTCTGTTACTCCTTTTACCTTATATGTTAAAAAATTGGGGACTGAGCTCTTTTGTTTGTAGGCCCTGGAGTCTGCAACTTGTTGGATTTTAAGGAGATGAATAATATAAACAGTTGAGGAGGATCTGAAAGAAGAATAGCAGGTGCCAATGTGTCTGCAGATGACAGAGCTTTTGTAAGTTTCTTATTATCATTTCTTTTCTGTGGATCATTTCACATTAACATTTTTCTCAGTGTTTTGGCATGGATAAACCTTGGCAATGTCTTTCTGAAAAAAATAATTATCATGTATTTTTTTTCTTGTTAAAGCCAAGCAGATTTTAAAAATGGTTTCAGCTCTAGTATTCACTAGGAAAATCTATTGGATGCTTAGGAAATGGGTATCGTTAGAGTTCTGTAATGTAGCTAATTTCACACCACGGACCTCTCTTTGCATCTACCTTTTATTGTCCTTCATTCTAACAATTCTAATAACCATAGATGTAAAATGGGTATACATTTCCTTATTTTTTTTAAGATAAGTTTTTGCTTTGTTCCACCCTTGGTACAATTCTGCCTTGTCCTTAAAAATATACCCATTAACTTTCATGCCCTGGAATTTCTTTTTATTTGAGAGGAAGAAGAAGCCTTGTAACTAGTAGGAGCCAACTCTGTCTGACCTAGTGAGCTTTCCTATCTTAGGGAACATGCACTAAAAAGGGTTGTTTATACATCATCCCAAGTTATGTTTATGCTAGAGCTTTTCATTTATGCCAAATAAAATTTATGAGAAAAAAATGAGCTCAGTTGAAAAGAATCCTAAGGAAGGAAAGCTTTTTAATTAAAGGGTGACTTCATCTCTAATTCTGCCTATCTTTCCTACCCCTCACCTATGTGCACGCTCAGACACATACACACACAGTCACACATGTGTGCCTTTCCTGTCCTCTGGCCACCCTGGGCCAGTCTTGGGTACTAACATCAGCCAAGGGTGCCCTGCCTCTTTGGGCATTAAAATTAGGACAGCTGAATATTCTTTAGCCTGATTTACTCCCTTCTCCCTACCATCTTGACTTATTGCTGGACTGTGAACTCACTGAGTGTGGGAACCAGACTCTGTAACTCAGCGAGGATATAAATAACAATATCTCAAGCAGTGATAGTGAGACTTGTGTTAAAGTCCTCAATTTAATTTGCTTTGAGTCATGGGGCACAGGGTTTTAAAAATAGAGGCTCTAAAAACGTTCCCTTGGTAAAGATTTCTTTAAAAACAGCAGCTCACAGCAAGGGAAAAACAAATGGCTCTCGAACACCTGAAATTATATTTAATCTCATTTATAATTAAAGGAGTTCAATTTCAATATATGCTGCGATACCATTTCTCACTAACCAAAAACATAAAAAGCAAAATCTTTGTTAACATGCTCTGTTGTTGTAGATATGGGATAGCAGATGCTCTAAGGCAGATGCACATACTCTTTGACCTACAAATATCATTTCCACAAATATGCAGGTATGTGCATAAAACATCTTCCATATAACGTTATGTATTTCTGTATTATTTATAATAGAATCAGAGTGAAACAACCTAAAGTTCCATCAAAAGGACAATGAGTAAGTAAATCATGGGACATCCACATGTTGGAATACTATGCAGCCAAAAATACTGTGGAAATTTTTAACGTACCAATGGAAACAATTTCCAATATATAATATTGAGAGGGAGAGAGGGTGTCTCAGACATGAAGTACCAGGGGCATGTGTGTGGGAGGGAGGTTTTTACTGTTTACTCTTTTGTGCCTTCACTTTTTTAACATTAAACACAGTGTTTGGCATTTGACCGATGTTCAGATTCTCTAGAAAACAGAACCTGTAGTAAAAGATTACATATCCATCACTTTAGAGAGGGGGGTAGTCCCAGGAAGTGAGAGTGAAGAGGAAAGGGGAGTGAGTTGGGGGAAGGAGAAGGAACATGGGCGGTGGGTTATTACTAGTAAGTGGGCCACAGTTTCAAAACAAAACACAGCTGATTGCTTGGTGTCCAGAGAGGCAAAAAGAAACCAGAACAGCCCCTGGATAGGATGAAAGACACTTGATTTGTTGGGTTTTCCCTTTCTCTCACTGGTTAAAGTCTATTCATGGGGACAGTAATTCCATTTACCTTTCCATGATTTTCAGCTAGTCCAGGCGGCCTCTGGTGAAGGCAGAGCCTCCAGGGCCAACTCAGCCAATGTTCACACAGCAGTCCCTCCTGGCCAGGTGACGCTGTCCTCAAGGACTCTCTATTTTCTAATGGGGGAAGCATGCCAAGTGGCTGAGGTTGGGGAGGGGGACCACATATTGTTGAGTGGTGTGCTGCATAAATGGGTTAAATACAGAAGGGTTTGGCTTTTTTAAATTAGATTTTTTATTTTTTTGGAGCAGTTTTAGGTTCATAGCAAAACTGAGCAGAAAGTACAGAGATTTCCCACATAACCCTGCCTCTACTCACAATCTCCCCCACTATCAACACTCTGCACCAATGTGATACATTCGTCATAATCAGTGAACCTGCATCATTATCACCCACATGCTGGAGAGTTTTTATTTGCTTTTATTTGTTTAATAGGTTGGCTGGTGAGTTAAAATATTTCCTACTAAGCTATAAAAATCTGAGAATTTGTAAGAACCTAAGCCATTTAAATTTCCAAACCCATAATATTTCATTGTAGTGCTAGATGATTCCACTCCATTTAAGGTTATATATGGTTGTATCTATTTCTGTTTAATACCATGCACTTTCAATAAACTAATATAAAATATGTATTGCTGAGTTGAAGACACCACTCTTGGTGGGGTGCAAGCAGATAAAGGAGTAAAATACCACATTTCTCCCAAAATTATTATAAAAACATACAGACTTAAACTGGAATGCAAGAATTAAGGAACAGTACTGGCCCGGCTGGCATGGCTCAGTAGTTGAGCATCAGCTTATGAACCAGGAGGTCACAGTTACATTCCCAGTCAGGGCACATGCCCAGATTGCAGGCTCGATCCTCAGGGGAGGGGAGGAGAGTAGAGGTGTGCAGGAGTCAGCTGATCAATGGTTTTCTCTCATCATTGATGTTTATCTCTCTCCCTCCCTTCCTTTCTGAAATCAAAACAAATACATTAAAAGAAAGAAAGAAAGAAAGAAAGAAAGAAAGAAAGAAAGAAAGAAAGAAAGAAAGAAACAGTACTGTACAATGAAAAAACACAAAATGTGCCCCAGCACAGAAATGATTAATGGCCAATCGAGAATTAAATACTGTAAGGTTTGTGCAAATTTTTTTGTACCTGGAGTGATTATGGAAGATGATGGAGAAACAGCAACTTACATTTTAGATAAAATGTGGAGAGGAGAATAAACTGTGGGGTCATTTCGGATGACAACCTGGCCCAAGTCCCAAGTTCTGAATCTTGGGACACCACCTGTTGACTGCTTTTGCTTTTGTTTTTGATAAGTGGGTGGTTTGAGGCAAGTTCTGGAAAGGAAAGTCTATGTTGTGCAAGACTTTCAGATTATTTTCAAATAAACTAGAATTTTATTCTGTAACCAAGGGGTAAGCATTGGATTTTTTGAGTAGAGCAGTTACATGCTCTACTGGGGAACAGTGACATGTCTTCAACCCACGTTTACCCCCAATTATATCAGAAGACCTTCCTCCCACCAAGCATGGGAATGTCTGTAGGGAGAAGCTGAACGTATTCTGAAGGAGCTGATTTCCCTGGATACAGATCTTGCGTATTTCTGAAGCTTGGCAGATCATCAGGAAGCTGTTTGTGAAGGGAATATTTTAATTGTTGGTTCTCTATATCATACAGCTTAAAGGTCTAAGTAGTTAAGGGGCAGTCTTCAAAGTCTGAATCTAGATTAGGTCCTGAATCTAGATTAGGTCGGTAGAAAACTATGAATCACCAGCCACTGAATGGAGGGTAGCAGCGGTTATCAGCAGCATCTAAGAAGCTAAGGCCAGCGGCTATCACATCACATCCTCTCCTTGCTGCTATCAGTTGGATGCAACAGGAAACTGACGAAGGTGCTCGGCTGTTTCCTTTCTGCTCAGACCTGACCAGTTTCCTCTGCAGCTTGCTCCCCGCTGTATTGTAAAGGAAAATCACGAAATACCAGTCCGTTTCCTCCGTTGGATCAAGCCTACCACAAGGAAGGAAAAGCAAATTTCTAAGATTAGTCAGTTTCCCTTCGCGGCTATGAACTTGGTTCAGCGCTTCCCGCTGACCCTTCTCCTTGACATGTCTCTGTGACAGCTCAGCTTTACATCACAGGCAAGGTAAGGGCTTGTGGCAAAGTGTGCAAAACATATTATGTAATTCTTGCAGGGTATCTTAGGTTCACGCATGGAAAAGCTGTCCATGTAGGACAGCTTACTTGATAAGCTCCTCGTGCTTCTTTGACTTGTATCAAACTAATTCAAGGGGGTTAAACAAAATATAGATCATTCTAGTGGATATAACCAGCAGTCAAGTTCTTTTGCTCCTTTTTTTCCAGGATAATGAAGGAGCTGTTTCCTTGAAGAACATTTGAATGGAGTTAGTTTACTGAAAGAGACAGGGTTGAGCTTCTCTGAAGAGTAAGGAGTTGTGTCTGGTGTCCTAGGAGGTAACCTGGATTTTGCTGGGTATGAGAGGGAGACCCTCTGGCCTGCTGAAAACAATGTAACTGAGAGTCTGGCATCTGAGGAATGTGTCTGGCTTGCTTTGTAGAAGTAATTCAACTTGAACATGGGAACTGCCATTTACAATATCTTCTCAGCAAACAATGTAGAGGAACAATGCTGTTGTGGAGTTCACTTTGAATGAAAGCATATTAATTTAGCAGGTGGACGATTCTTCCTCATCACATGCTTTTAATTTTCCTTTGAAATTTTTTATTTCTTTGTGTACACTTATTATTAAAATATGATTCCCCACATGTCCCTTTCATACATTTGCATGGTTTTTCATATTTATACTGTAGAAATTCCTCTGAGTCATAAAACTGTGATTACTGAAATTGATAATGTAATAAAAATGAGAACACAAATTTAAGGTGCTTTGAAATAGAAATAGTTGATAAACAGACTAAGAATAAACAAGGCAGGAGTTCAAGGTTTAACTGGAATAGCATTTGGAGCAGTCGCTGTAATAGGCATCTGACAAGTAACAGATTTGCGGGGGCTGTGGCATTTTTCTGTTTTTTTTTCTAGGGACTAATTATCTATTACTTTACAGATTTGCTAAAATAATGTGAAGCTCTTAAAAACAAGTTGGTGGATCAACCAATAGTAGCATTATTAAAGTAAAAAACAAATGAACAAACTTGCACACAAATAAGGGAACTAATATTTTTTTCAGTAACTCTATAGACTTTTTCTTAACACAAGAACAACACACCTTTTATTTTTTAAATAAATCTTACCTCTGAAGAGGTGAGTATTCCCAGATGTTTTTGCATAATTAGCCTGAATCTGTAAAATGGTTTCTATTATTTTTATTATTCATAAACTGAGTTTTAGAAGCATGTGCATCTTATTGGTTACATTGCATAATAAGGTTACATCTGATAGGTTAACTCTTGGTACCAGAAATCCTTTATATAAGTATAGGCACCTGATTTTTTTTAAAAAGTCACTTTGGAGCAAAAAGGGTAGGTAATAACTTTATTATTATTATTTTTGGTAAGTAAAACAAAATTATACCTATTTTTGTTAGATTGGCAAAAAATATATGTTTTGGTGTGCCGCAGAATTTTAGCAATTAGTTGATGTATGCCATGAGATGAAAAAGGTTGAAAATTGCTGACTCAAGGAACTGTTGGGCAACTTGTTATTAGAGCTTTGTATTCCTCTTGATAGGGAAGTTGAGGGGAGGGGGGGCAGTGGGAATAGAATGGGCTGGAAACTGGATAAAGAGAATCCTCTGGCTCTATTACAGCAGCCTCTCCTCCCATTAGCAAAGCACCCCACCCCCACCTCCACCCCTGCTTCCTCCTAGATGAGCTGAAGGAAGTAGAAATCAGAGCTCTATCATGTTCAGTGAGTTGGACCACCATCTTTCTAAATAGAAGCAGAATGCTGCTGACATCCACCCAGCCATCCCCTTATATGCCCTGCCTTTTTCCTTCCCTCCACCCCAAAACAGAAAAAGGCAGTGGGTGAATGTGTCTGCTTGTGCTGGTTAAAATGATGAATCAGGCCAAATATTTTTTTCTTGATTCCTCATTATTTTCTGCTCCTTGGTATTGTTGTCCCCAACTTTTGACAGAAAGTTAAAAGGCTCATGATGTAATCTTAGAACAGTTAAAATCTACCTATTTGGTTATAACAATGGAGGAATCTCTCTGGGCTAAGCTTCCTCTTTTGTAAGGGGTGTATTTTGGTGGATGCAACAAAGGAGATGATGATAGTAATCGTTAAGATTTCCTCAAACTGAAACATTCCATTTCAGGTTGAGTTACCAAATCCACAGGGCATACAGCTTTTCTGTGTTAATCATTTTGACTTTGGCTTCAGACAGCCATTTAAATAGAGTTCAGGTTCAACCCCTTTCTACCTATGTGATCACTAGCTAATTCTCAGTTTTTAAATTTATAATATAGGGCCGTTGTGAAAATTTTAAATAAGTGATTATATATAACATGATAAGTACTCAACGAATGCTGGTTATTATTCTCACCATTCTCGGAAACTTGAAAATGACTACCTACCGTATTTTTCGGACCATAAGACGCACTTTTTTCCCCCCAGAAGTGGGGGGGAAAAGTCCCTGCGTCTTATGGTCCGAAAAAGTCCCTGCGTCTATATGGTCCTACACATATACTTTAAAAAAAAGTTTTTTTACTTGCCCGGCTCTGTGTGGTCTCTGTGTGCATGCCCGGCTCTAAAATGGTTCTAAATGCTGCTGTTTACTTTACAGGGTTGATTACATGTGTTTATGACTGTGATGTTGAGTTTTAATGCACATAAAATATTTTAGGACACTATTTGTTTCAGAATCTTTTTTTCTTTATTTCCCTTCTCTAAAAACTGGTGCGTCTTATGGTCCGGAGCGTCTTATGGTCCGAAAAATACGGTAATTGGTTTTCCCATTCACCTCAGGCTCAGATTTCCTCCACATATACAAAATAATGTAACCAGTTCTTGCTTCACTCACACTGCAGGGTCAATATTCCTAACCCTAACTCAGTATACAATGAGGGAAAAGTTGGTGAATATGAATAAATTGCGGTTAACCCACAGTGGCCAATGAGCAGAGGCCACTTCTGCTGCTACAGTTTTATTGTTTCCATAAGTCATGTCCCAGAAACAACTTGTCTCAGCTCTCATCGAAGAGTGACTTCAATACTGAAGACCAGGACTTGATTTCAGTGGCAGTGATTTATTTTTATTTATTTATTTAAAATAAGTTTTATTGGTTTTTTAGAAAGGGGGAAAGGGAAAGGGAGAGAGGAACATCAAGAGCCTGCCTTCTCTTGCATACTCCCTACTGGGGACCAAGCCCACAACTCGAGCGTGTGCCCTGACCAGGCATCGAACCAGTGACCTCTCGGTGCATGGGATGATGTTCAACCAACTAAACTACACCAGCCAGGGTTCAGTGGCAATGATTTATAAGAGAAGTGTGGACAGAAAGCTCCTGAAAGAATAAACTTAGAGGTTCTTAATTGGTTTGGCTTTGACTATAATGGCTGATAAGATAACAATAAATGTAGCTGATTAATCAATGTAGAATCACAAAAGTCTCTGCTTTAAGAAAACCAAAAGTTTCCTTATTTTGAAGTTGTTATGAATCATTTTCATATACGTTTTGTGCTTTTTATGTACATACTAGAGGCCCATTGCATGGAATCATTCACTGGTGGGGTCCCTTGGACTGGCCTTCCCTCTCTTATAATTCAGGACCCTTCAGGAGATGTTGGATAGCCAGTTTCAGCCTGATCCCCATAGGCCTGATCCCCACAGGCCTGATCCAGACAGGAGGGAGCCCGACCCTGTGCTTTGAGCATCTGTCCTCTGATGGTCAGTGCACATCATAGTGACTGGTTGACTGGTCGTTTGGTGTCTCAGCATCTTAAGCTTTTATATGTAAACTAGAGGCCCGATGCATGGAATTTGTGCATTGGAGGCAGGGTCCCTCAGCCCAGCCTGCACCCTCTCCAATATGGGATCCCTTGGGGGATGTCCAACTGCCTATTTAGGCCCACAGGGATCAGGCCTAAACTGGCAGTCAGACATCACTCTTGAAATCTGGGACTGCTGGCTCCTAACTGCTCACTTGCCTGCCTGCTTGATCATTGCCCCTAACCACCTCTGCCTCCTAACAACCCCTAACCACCTCTTCCTGATCACCCTTAACTGCTCCCTTGCCTGCCTCATCATCCCTAACTGCTCCCCTGCCAACCTGATCGCCCCTAACCACCTCTGCCTCAGCCCCCACGCCTGGGACCCAGGCTTCCCTCCTCCGCCCAGCTGCAGGTGACCAGGATCGTGGGTGGCTTCGCCCAGGCCTAGATTTATCAGGGAGGATGTCCATAAGGTCATCTGAAAGATGTCTGGTCAAATTAGCATATTACTATTTTATTAAAAGTGTAAAAACCCATAAGCAGTATATTTTACATGTATGCCTTTAAATAAGCAATATTATTTTGTATATATTATACTATAATATTATGTATCTGAGATTTAACCATGTTGATAGAGATCTCTGTCTCTTTATTGCTGTACTAGAGTTCATTCAGTGAATACATTGTTTTGGTTGTTAGGATTAATTGTGGCTAAATATAATCAACAGAAAACAAACGAATGGGGTCTCAAGCATGGAAAGAAATTTTTCTCTCTGTTGTGTATAGTCCAAAGGTAGTTTCCATGCTTGGTACAGAGTGCCATGGGTTCAGAGACGTGTGCTCTGTCTTGGTACTCCTCTATGTATGCACCTTTGTATAATGTCACCTGAGAGTTCCAAGCAGCTGCTTGAGCTCCAGTTGTCATATCTGTGTTCCTAGAGTAGAAGGAATAAAGTAAAGATATTTCATTCCTCAACTGTGCTTACATCCCATTGACTACACCATCACGGCTCTAAATGAGAATAGAAGAAAGACTCTTTATTCTAAGTGACCACATGCCTAAAATTTGGTTGTTCAATTACTGATGAGTAAGGGGAAGGGGAATTTTGAGGTACAAATACAAGTCTTTGCCACAGTGTACATTTAGGTGATTTCCAAATTTTTGCTATTACAGACAGTGCTGTGACAAACATATACTATGTCTTCTTGTGCTCATATGAGAGAGTTTCTCTAGGGGAATATGTTTTCAACTTTACCAATTGTTCTCCAAAATGATTGTGCATGTTTGCTCCAGCCCTAAATAAGTTTGTTTTCTTACATACTCCTAACATTTGGTAATAGGTTTCTTAAAAAAAGAAGTTTTTACAATCTGATGGGATCATAAGGTGATGACTTAGCAGAGGCAGTTTGGGTAGAGTGGTGAAAACAGAAGCCAGAATGCCTGGGTTGAGACAGAGTGGGAAAAGGTCAAATCAAGCTGGTGGGTGTAAACTACTTTCCATGCAGCTCAGCTGCAGAAGGAATTGAGGTAAAGCCTTAAATAGCATTAGTGGCACATTTGTGTTACAATCAGAAAGTCTGGGGCTGTTGGAAATAAAACAATAGAGCAGTGTTTTTCAACCGCTGTTCCGCGGCACACTAGTGTGCCGCGAGATGTTGCCTGGTGTGCCGGAGGTGCAGACAAGACAAGAATTTTATAATTTTTCACTATTTTGTTTACTTAATATTTCATAATAAAGTAATTATAAAATACTTTCTTTGTGTTTATTTGATTCCTATTCAAGAGAATTACTTTATATATAGTCAATATAAGCACAGAGTTAAATTTTTTAACATTTTCTAATGGTGGTGTGCCTCGTGATTTTTTTCATGAAACAAGTGTGCCTTTGCCCAAAAAAGGTTGAAAAACACTGCAATAGAGAATATACCCAAGAGTGATGGGGATAGCAATGGAAGTGATTTCCATGGGTTTTAATTTCAGAGGTGGGGCATTTCCAAGTGATGATTGAAGTGGGCAAGGTGTGAGAGTTGATAGCTGCTGTTTTCTATTCCAGAGCCCAAGATGCTTTGAAGCCAAAATAATTATTCATTCGACAAATATTTTCAAGCACCTCATATGTGTTAGACACTGTTCCAGAAACTTGAGTTTCATGTTGAAAAAAACAGGCAAATTTTTCTCTAAAAGGGGCTGACAGACAAGTATATAAACAAATGAGATAATTTGTGATAACTAAGAAAATAAAACAGGAAAAGATGGTATTTTAGTCCAATTAATAGGAATGTAGGTGGGATATTACTCTAGTGCCCCTGAAGAGGAGGAACTGGAGGTACCGGGGTCAACAGGCAAATGGTTGGCCAAGTGATTTGGAGTCGGGTGGAGTGAGGGGTTTTGCTGATTCTGAGGAAGTGCATCTGCTGAGGGAATTATGGGTAACCTGGATGTCCTGGAAGCTGGAGATAATGTTAGCAGATTTTCTAGCTCTGTTGCTTTCTTAGCTGGAGACAGTCAAGGACAGAAGATAGAGCTATTCATGAATAAGAATGATTGCTTTTTATCTTGAATTAATGGCTTAAGAACAACAGACACTTTAGAAGGTAGTTCTTAATATGCTTCTAAACAGAGATTATTGAGTATCAGTAACTATTTCTTCTCTATAACAAATGATAAAAATTTATCAGCTTATTTTTACTTTTCCCCCCTTTTCCTTCTAGAGGATCTTCTTATGGGCCTGGACGAGAAAGGCATTTTTATTTAGTTTAGAATGGAAAATATTCATATCTTGATTAAATTATGAAACATCTCTTAATTCTGCCCCTTTTCCTTTATAGCAATCTCCTCCCCCTTTTTTAACCTTCTGAATGTTGCAGTTTCCAGAACATAACTGAAAACCAGGAAGCCAATTGCTATCAGAAAAACAAGGAACAGAAAAGAAAAGCTTTCACTTTTCAAAGTTCATCAGCTTAAAGTAGAATAATATTTCTTTATTTTATCCAGTAGAAGGGGTGATGTGGATTATGAGAGGAACTGGAATAAAAGCCTGTTGTTCTTAGCAAGTGAGTCAGTTGAGATGAAAATGTTAACGTATTTGAACAGATATGAGTCAATTCTATTCTGGAAGTGAAAAGAAGTGCGGTTTATTGTACCAGCATGTATATCACAGAAAAACCTGAAAAATATTGTTTGGGAACATGAGAGATTTGGCAATCAAATTTGCATGCCTTCCTTTCAAATTAAGATAGTAATTTTTACAAAAGCATAGGTCCAGAACATTTAGAGCAAACCTACACAAAACAATCATTTCTAGGCATATGATACCATGATTTTAATGATTTTCTTTTTCTGTTTTCAAAGCAACCAAATAGAGAGGCATAGAGACAGAATAAAAAGAACTGTGAGGTAATTCTGGCCTTATCCTTAGTTATTAGTACCCCTAATTATACTATATAATTAGCTGTGAGGTGATGGGTAAATCACTCATATTTGCAAAATAATTGGTCTCAATTGTTACTTTCCCTTTCTGGTTTAAAATAATGTGATTTGTCCCTTGCCAGTTTGGCTCAGTGGATAGAGCGTCAGCCTGTGGACTCAAGGATCCTAGGTTTGATTCTGGCCAGGGGCACATGCCTGGCTTTCAGGCTCGATCCTCAGTGTGGGGCATGCAGAAGGCAGCCAATCAATGATTCCTTCTCATCATTGATGTTTCTCTTTCTTCCTCTCCCTTCCTCTCTGAAATCAATAAAAATGTATTTTAAAAGATAATAATGTGATTTGGCGTTATATGCTACAAAGAGATGCCCTATTATGACCCTGGGTGGCCCATAAAGAACCTACAGTGGAATGTCCAGGGGCTGTGTGGGGATTTCAGTGGCACTGCTTCCTGTTTTCATACCAGATCTTCATCCAACTTTCTAGATGGATAGGCAATGGGAAGCAGTGTATGAATGCGCCAGTTACAAAGGTTGGCTAATAGATGGTATAGACTGACTGCTTGACAGCAAATAATGATTTAGACCAGAAGCCCCTCTTCAATATGATAGAACACCCCCATTTGGGGAAAAAAAAAATAGTTTGGTGGCTTTGGGTTTAAAAGTTAATTGACTACACTAGTTAACCTTTTCTTCCTGTCTAAAAGCCCACAGAGCCCTGGCTGGTGTAGCTCAGTTGGTTGAGCATTGTCACATTGGTTCGATTCTGGGTCAGGGCACATGTCCAGGTTTTGGGTGTAGGAGGCAGCCCATCAATGTTTCTCTCTCACATGGATGCTTCTCTCTTTCTCTCAAATCAATAAAGTCATTTTTTTTAAAAAAAAAACAAAACATAGAAATGACAGGATTGATTTGGAATTGCTAAACCCTTTGCTGCTCTAGAAAGCCAGAAAGAGGCCTGTTGTCTCACAAAAGGGATTTATTTATTTATTTATTTATTTATCTATTTATTTATTTATTTATTTATTTATTTATATTTTGCATCCTGTCAGCAGCAGAAACTAATACAGCTGAGTCCCTAATATAATATTATCACTCAAGGAGACAACTCAGTTTATTACTGGCAAGTTGATTGGAAATCCTCTATACAAAAGGGGATAGTAATTTCTGGATTAATTTGTGATTTTAATGAATTTGTCTAATGTGTTCAAACAGCTTATACCAGTACCACCATCTGAGAGTACACAAACAATTGGCTTAACAAAATAAAGTATCCATTACCTCACCTAACACCAAAGACCCACATTTAGATGTGAAAATGAGCACTTGATCATATAATCCTCTTGAGATACCATTCACTGCCTTACTTGGAAACTTCTGGTCTAACAGCACCTTGAAAAGGCTTCTTCAAGGGTCAGATATTGGGGATGACATCCTGTGGTCGGCAAACTGCGGCTCGAGAGCCACATGTGGCTCTTTGGCCTCTTGAGTGTGGCTCTTCCACAAAATGCCACAGCCTGAAGAGTGATGTTAGAAGAAATTTAAGTTTAAAAAATTTGGCTCTCAAAAGAAATTTCAATCGTTGTACTGTTGATATTTGGCTCTGTTAACTAATTTGCCAACCACGGGGTTAGGACATCATCGTTTATAATCAGTAGGTAAGTTAAACCAGTAGTCATTGTGTAGTACCAAGTTCCTGATATCATTAAAAAACTGGATCCATGGAGCAGATGTACAGTTCACAGTGGCCCCTGTCACTGTTACTCTGTGATTTACTGCTTTTAAAATTTTAGACTTCGCAAGAGGAATTTAGGTGGAGCAGTTTCTTGGTAACTTGCTTACTCTCTTTGGGTTTTCCAGAACCTCGAGTAAATTACTTTCCCATTCTGTGCCTCTGTTTCCACATCTGGAAAATGGACAGAAATAATAGTGTTTCTGTGAAGATTAATATAAGTAAAGTGCTTTGAACAGAGCCTGACATAATAAGTGTTCCCATACCTATCCTTTTTATTATAGAGACTATTATAGGTTTAATATTAAATATTTAATATTAAATATTAAAGCTGATGGGGTTAGTTACAAATGATAACATTTATAGGGATTGAAAAAACAACAGCCTATAATCCTATGTAGGTGAAAGGCAGCAGCTTTTATAAATCCTGAAAAAGAAACTTAAGATACTAAGAAATGTGGGCAGAGGAGGGCAGCCAGTCATCTAATTAATTACATTGCTTTGGAGCAACTGTATCAGCCTTTTATTTTCCAAGTGGCTTCTGTGGCATTTGCCCCCAGGTGAAAGCCATGAGTCTGCTCTCTAAATTAACTGGGATACTTGCCACGAGACACTTCCGAAATGTGCGCTGGGGCCAGAGAGAGAAATAGGACAATATCCCAACTAACTTCCATCTGTCATAAGGAGGATGAAAATACAATTTGTTGTCTAAACTGGGACACTGCTGAGTAAAAGCAAGCACTATAAATAATTATGCCAGGAAAAGTGTAACCTGTGACCATCCCAGGTAAATCAGGACATTATTTCCCTTGGTATAAAGGGTGGAGAGCAACTGCATCCAGAAAGCGAGCTCCCTATGCCCTAAAGCCGTGGTCTGCAAACTCATTAGTCAAGAGAGCCAAATATTAACAGCCCATGATTGAAATTTCTTTTGAGAGCCAAATTTTTTAAACTTGAACTTCTTCTAAAGCCACTTCTTCAAAATAGACTCACCCAGGCCATGGTAATTTGTGGAAGAGCCACACTAAGAGACCAAAGAGCCGCATGTAGCTCGCGAGCTGCAGTTTGCCAACCATGGCCCTAAAGGAAAGCCCACTGGGTACACAGCCTGTCTGTCTTACCCAAGAATTGTATAGATTGCCAAGAAAGCATGGAATTTCACTCCAGCTACCTAAACCTGAGATTGTAAGTGTGACTAGATAACCAAGAGTTCCTGAACATTTGAGAAAAAGAAACGGTGTGAAACAGTGATCCCCACACTGTAGAAACAAAGGAACTTCCCTATGAACCTGCAGAATTAATGCAGAAACAGAGAGATTCCAGGAATTTGTTATGTCTATAAAACAAGAATAGGTTGTTATTTTTAAAAGAAAAAATTTAAGTTCTGGGGAATTAAAAGAGAAGCATTAGCCCTCCTTTAGGGGTTGCCAGAATGAGAAAATAAAAATAAAGGACACTCAGTTAGATTTTACTTATTTCTAATTGCCTAGGCGTATGTACATTAAATAAAAGAAAAATAATGCATGGGCATAGTTACACTAAAAATTACATGTTAATGTTAAATAAATGTTAAGTATCTAAATTTCATACCCCTTCCTTTAATTATATATATATATATATAATATATATTGTTCTCCTTAATATTTCTTTGTTGTGCATGTTTTTTTTTGAAATACAGTTTCTTGCAGTTACAGCCTATATTTCATTTATATAACACTAGAGCCTTGTGCATGAAATTAGGTAGGGTCCCTAGACCTGGCCAGCGATCAGGGCTGATGGAGGCCCTCTGGCTGTCATCCAGCTGCCGGCTGCTGGCCAGGGCCTTTCTTCATTCCCTGTTGCCCCCTGTGGTTGGTGCATGTCATAGCAAGCAACTGAACTCCCTTTCTCCAGGTCGAACTCCTGAGGGGACACTTTGCATGCTAGCCTTTTATATATATAGATAGTTTCTACAATGGTTAACTTATTTCATTTTCCCCCCATCCATTAGACAATCATTGATGAGAAAATATACTCAACATTAATGATATGAGCTAGTACACTAAACTTTTAAATTTGATTTGTGAGCACATAATACTATATTTCAGGTATGACTTGTTTTCTTGTTCTTCAGGATTATGCTATGATCCCTTGATCAAGAACTTTTAAAAATATTGTGTATTGAAAAAAATGAGTATTATCAGTTTTTACTTCCTCTTTATGATGCCACTTGTTGTCATGTTGGAAGAGTGTTTACTAAGATCTCTGTGAAACAATAGAATTTTGAAGGGATGAAATTGTATGGTAAGTTCCATAATAATTATCCACTTCAAGTTAGAATATTTTTTCCTGTCCAAAAATAATGTTTTTTCCATTTATGAATAATCTTTACACTTAAAGAAATAAATATTTCATCAGTTCTTTTTATAAAAAACAAACTCAATAGTTCTTTTAGGCAATGAGGTAGTTTACCTAAATCAACTGAACTAAAAAATTGAGACTGGCATCTGGTATAGAAGGAAGGTAATTACTATGACTGTGATTATTTTATCTTCCTCATCTGAATTTATTTTTAAAAAATATATTTTTATTGATTTCAGGGAGGAAGGGAGAGGGAGACAAAGATAGAAACATCAATGATGAGAGAGAATCATTTATTGGCTGCCTCCTGCATTTCCCACACTGGGGATTGAGCCCACAACTCAGGTATGTGCCCAAACCATCACCTCCTGGATCATAGGTCAATGCTCAACCACTAAGCCATGCTGGCTTTCTCTTAATAAAAATGATGTTATCCTATTTTTTTTTTTTGTTAACAGTTGAATAAATGCTACTTTTCATATACTTAGCTGTTAGTATATACTGATTTATATCTTATTTTCCACCATTTTTGAAGCTGAGTGAACAATACCGTACTGAGATCTTCAAAATGACTTTTTTTCCCTTATTAATAAAAGTCTACTGATTAGAAAATTCATCACAAAATTTAAGCTTGAGTTTTGGCATTTGGGGTTCAAATATACACAAGTAAATAACAGATAATGGCAACCACTGCCAGAATTAAAAAGATTGAATTTAAGCCCTAGATGGTTTGGCTCAGTGGATAAGGCATTGGCCTGTGGATTGAAGAGTTCTAGGTTCGATTCCAGCCAAGGGCACATGCCTGGTTTGTGGGCTTGATTCCCAGTAGGAGACAGCCAATCTCTCTTACCATTGATTTTTTTCTCTCTATCTCCCTTTCCCTTCCTCTCTGAAATAATATATATATATATACATATATATATGTATATATATATATATGTAATAAATTCAGACTTTATATATATATACATATATATATATAATAAATTCAGACTATATATATATAGTCTGAATTTGATAATCTCATAGTAGCATTGTGTGTCTGTCACTCACAAGTCCAATTCAAATAAACAGGGATTGAACATGAAAAGATTGAGAATTAATGGACTAATGATAAATTGAACATATAATGCAAAAAAAAAAAAAAAAAAAGTGAACTTCCAGTATGCTTGCTCATGAGGCACAGTCTCCTCAAACAAAGCCAAATGTGATCTGATACAAGGTTTTTTATTTTTTAAATATATTTTATTGATTTTTTTTTACAGAGAGGAAGGGAGAGGGATAGATAGCTAGAAACATCGACGAGAGAGAAACATTGACCAGCTGCCTCCTGCACACTCCCTACTAGGGATGTGCCCGCAACCAAGGTACATGCCCTCGACTAGAATCGAACCTGGGACCCTTCAGTCTGCAGGCCGACGCTCTATCCACTGAACCAAACCGGTTTTGGCTGACAAGGTTCTGAGAAGCCTGGCATTCAGGGTTTGGTGGACTTCCAGAAGCATGGGTGTTTGGGGATTGACAGATTTTAGATGGTCACTGGAGCAAGGCTGAGGTTGACTCACTGACTCTGAGGCACTTAATGATTGGCTGCTATCTAGAAAGGTGGGGCCGTCATTGCTGGCTAACTTTAAGAACTGTGGGTTTTAGCACTGATTGGCTGATTTCCAAAAACCAGGAGCTGTCGTTGATTTGCCAATTTTCAGAAACAGAATGAGGCTGTTTTTTATTAGCTGATTTTCAAAGCATTTGCACTGATCTAAAGTTACCCCTCATTAACGGTGGTTACTTGTTCAAAACGTGGTCTTTGTCTTGCATCTTCCCACACCCAGTCACCTCCATTTATGCTGGTATTCTAGCATTCCTTGAAAAGACTAAATTTTGCTGTTGTGCCTTAGGCCTTTGCCCTTGCTATTCCTTCTTACTGGAGTGCTCAACAAGATTCTGTAAGATGATAAAAGACAATCTCATAAAAGCAAATATTCTGGCTATGTACCAGTGATAATCAAATAGAAAATATAATGAAAAAGGATCTCAGTTGCACTACAACAAAAGCACAAAATGGATGGAAATAAGCTTACCAAGAAATGCTTAGGATCTGTATAAAAGAAAACAACAAGGCTTTGCTGGAGGTTATAAGAGAAGATCAGAATAAATGTAAAGATGTGCTTTTCTTCTATGTGAAAACTCAGTATCAAGGTGCGAGTTTTCCTCAACCTAATCTATAAATAAAATGCGATCCCAATTCAAATCCTAACCGAATTTTTAGAAACTGCCATTTGCCATACATCATGCGCATATTAACTAAGTCAATAGATAAAACAACGGACCTTGGTGCGTTACTACAATAAAATGGCTTATTTCTCATTTGCAGTCAGTGCAAGAGTTTCTAGTCAGATTGACTTCCATTAAGATCATTCTGCAAGCCAGGCATCTTCCATTCTGTGATCACTAAATAGAAAATGTAGTGAAAAAGGATCTCAGTCACACTACAACCAAAGTATGAAATGGATGGAAATTAACTTAGCACGTTTATTTCTGTGGCTCTGGCTTCCTGTTAAGTCCTTGAAGTGCTTGACTGAGAACAATGACCATGAAGAAGGCAGACCAGGTTCCCTGTCACTCAGACCTGCTCACTTCCATTGGTAGGACTGGTCACATGGTCTTAGCTAGATGTAAGGGGCTGGGTGCGAGTAATCTTCCTAGTTAGAGGGCTGCTTTCTGGCAATAAAGCTACATTATAAAAAAGAGCATGAGTTTTTTTGGTGGGCAATGGCTATCTCTGCCATAATCTGCAACAATAAAAGTTGCAGGAATAAGTTTTCAAAGGATTATAAAGTTAGCAAGTATTAAGATATACTACATTATAGTAACTAGTAATGACTAAGTAACATAGCACTGTCAGAGAAAGACTCGTGTTTCAAGAGAAAAACACAGCGAGTAGAAACTGAACTACGTACATGTGGAAATTAAGTATGTAATAGGAGTGTCATTTCAAATGTGTTGGCAATGGTACAAGTTGGCACATTTTAGGAGAGAAATATGCTTTAAAGGATTTATCCCATTTGATCCACCTATTTCTTTTCTAGGCATTCTTTGTGAAACATTGGAGCAATATGTTTGGATAATAATAGGAGAATGTTTTATGTAAATTATAATAAATCCATGCCATGGTACTATTTGGTCTTTGAAAATAAATGAGGTGGAAGAAGGAGTCCCATAATATAATCTTGAGTAAGATAGTACAAATCACACAATAAGAGCTAATATTTGTTGCGTTCTTAGAATGTGCCAGGCTCTGTTACATAAGTGATTATGAGTATTCATTTTCACCAGAGTGCTGTGAGGTATATACTGATATTAATTCCACATTAAATATTAGAAAATTTTAGCAATGAGATTTATAGTAACTTGCAAAAGGTAACATGGTAGAGCTGTGATTTGAGTTGAGGTGATATTGGTTAACACCCATGCTCTCCAACAGTCTGATGTAATGACTCTGTGTGTAGTATGATACCATTTTTTATTTGTAAAAAAAAAAAAGTACTTATATGTATTTGCATAGGCTTATTTTTAGGAAGCATGGAAAGATACCATACAATATAATAGTGGTTACCCCACCTACTGGTGGTGCTTATGGAGAGTCTTTCACTTTTGTTTTTTGCATGGGTTGGTCTTTTTAAAAAACATACACTCCTTGTGACATAATAAAATCTGAAAGTAAAAGTTTAAATTTGATGACATATGTTGAAATGTCCAATGTTACATTCAATAAGTAAGAGTTAATACCCAGTGAAGTATCTTGTTTATGACAAATACTTGATAAAAACTTGTTGAATCAATGACCAGCCTCTTTTATTAGTCTGTAAACTCTTCAGGTCTATGGTTTTCACTTTATATTTCATTGATCCATACTCTATTATTGGACTCTACTCAATGGATATTTATTATATTATGTACATATAATGATTAAATTGAAATGTTCTTATTTATTTCTTGTCATAGATTTTTCTCCCTTGTTTTTATCACAGTCCTACACTTTTGCATACAATGTTGTTTATATAATACAATATATTTAATACAAACAACATTTTATATTATTGACTTAGAAAACTCAGTCTTTTGAAAAACCGTAATAGTTACAAATGCATGTTAAAAATAAATATTTTTAGTAGCATGCTATGATTTTTATTCCTAATGAAGTGAAAGCTAATAATGCAAAACGAATGTATAAGTTATCTCTGAGTTCCAAGTTGTAAAATAACATTATTTAATTTTAGAACTTATACACTGTGCTTTGAAAACCAGTTTTAATTGGAACTGGTTGAAATCTAATGGGTATCATTTCCTTGTTTTTGGAGAATATTGCATTTGAAAAAACGACGACTTTGCTTTCAATTAGAAGCATGTCTCATATGCATTTGAGAGAAATCTGGAGCCCCTGGAACATAATGTGACAATGCGGTGCACTTAGCAACTGAAAGAGCGTGGGCTGGTGACATCAAGAAATCAATTTGCAAAGAGGTGTTTGAAATTTGCAGACTTTCTTCAAGGTATTGTGAAGAGGTGTTGAAGCCACGAAGTGATGAGAGAATGACATGCATTTCACTGCTTGTATAATATTCTGTATCTCACATTTCCCTGCTCTCTCTGTTAAGTCTTTTGTTGCATTTTTTATAGTATCCAAGGAGAATAACATCACGTCTTGTGGACATGTGTATAAGAGAAAAACCTGTCTATGATGCTTGTCTCTGATAGTCAAACACCTCTTGAAAGACTTCCTTCTTTCGGGACTATTCCTTCTAAAGGAATGGACATCATAAATTGCTCAGAGATTTGGTAAATAAGAATACTTCTTATTCTGAGGTTATGGTAGTAAAAATATACCTACCTTGTAAGATACCTCCTAAAAGAACAGGAAGTAAAAGGCCTGGAAATTTTGTAAAGACACAATGAAGAGTAATGGAAAGCTACGGCCAAACGAGGTACCAATATTCTTTGAAGAAGGAAAGGAAACTCAGATTTAACATGTCCAAAAATGAATCAATCATCTGCTTGGAGGTCAAATTAATCATTTTTGCTTACAGCATTAAAAAAAATAAATCTAGTAACTTGCCCTTCTCTCAACTGGTGGATTTATTATGAGGACATTTAGTAACAGTGGCATGAAGGCAGTTGGGTTTCCGGGAGGGAACAGAACCAGAAACAGAAAACCCTCATTAACATAGGCAATACTCTGTACTCAGCTTCCACCTTTGGTTTTCTGAGACATCTTGCTTCTGTCTTTTCAGACTAGCTTTCTCTGCTTCTCCAAGCTCTGGGCAGACTTGAGGACCTTTGCATTTAGTTCTGTGCCCAGCAGAATGTCAGTAACAGATTCCTCAGGACAAAGAATCTGATTGGTTTAGCTATTAGCAGTAGAAACATAGCAGAAACAAGACTTCTAGGTGCCTGGCAAATGATTTTTGGAGGAAATGAGGCTTACATGCATTAGTTATCCACCTGATTGCTGGATAGCAAACCCTTCAAGTAATCTCTTTTAGACTTTATCTTGAATATTGACACCACGATGAGTCTTGAATTTATTTTCAATCCACCTTCCTTTACTTTTCACATTTGTCATCCATTTTCTGTTCATTCATTCAACAAGTGTTTGTAGAGTTGAACAGTGTCAGATACTGTTCTAAGCACTTGAGATACAATTACACACACACACACACACACACACACACACACACATCCCTGGTTTTTGGATTAATTTTTAATTTCATTCCACCACAGTCCATTTCAGGGCCATTGTGGTTTAATGAATTCATAGTTAATGAGTTAGAAATTAATATACAATTGAATCACTTGAAAGTATCTGTCAACTTTGAAAATAGAACCAGCTTGAAAATGTTGGAAAAACATTATTAACATTAACATATAGTTTCTATTTATTCCTAAAATATAAACACACAAAAAGGGAAATTCTAGGTAAGAGAATGAAGAATTCTCCAGTGAACCCTAGAAATAAGAATATATTATTTCAATGAATTGACGATGCTATTTGGGACATAGAATTTTAGGAACTGCCCTAGTGATATATGTGTTTCTGATTGGTTGATTGAGAGTTGAGATAAATAACACCACACACACACACACACACACACACACACACACACACTGAGGCAGAAAATAAAACTTGTGCCTATTTTAATCTGTTTCCTGGGGAACTGAAGAATCATGTAATTCTCACCTTCCAGATGTACCTGTATATTTATATTTATGTACCTGTATACTGTACTTCATATGTCATTTTTTTTGTACTTTATTGCTTCACAAGTTGAGTGAAGCCCATGTTTATTCAGTACAAATAACAATGGGTATGTTGTTATTTACTAGAGATAATCAAAATCATAGGGTAAATATGGAGTAACATCTACAAAGTTGGGCAACTATGGCCTGCAGACCAAATCTGACTCAGTGCCTGTTTTTATAAATAAAGTTTTATTGAAACACAATCACATTAATTAATTTACTATTGTCTATGGCTGCTTTGAGCAGTGACAATAGAGATTTAAGACCTGAATAGCCTAACATTTACTATCTGGCTTTAACAGAAAATGTTTGCCAACCATTTCCTAAGAAATTAAGTTACTTAAAAATATTTTGGGGAAAGATGTTTTGAAGTTTAGAACTTTTAAAAGTCTTGCCACACATAAATGCAAACAAAACCAGCAGAATTTCACTTTATTTTTTTCTTTTTGTGCTTGCGAATGTGTATGTCTCTGTGTGTGTGTGTGTGTGTGTGTGTGTGTGTGTGTGTGTATAAGTTGCAAACATTTATATGTGGTGAGAAACTGTAAAAAATATGAGAACTTTTGTTAACAGGGGGCTGATAATTTTAGCATCGAACTCATGATACTGTTGAGAGGGTTTATTATTGAGATGAGGTTGAATGTATTTCAGGAATAAAGAGAACTTTAAAATTTATTTATGAGTTTGCTGAGTCCCCAAAACAAATCTTTTGAAAGAGTGAGCTTGTCAACTTACCAATTGGTCTTTTCTATTATTATCCAAAAACTCAATGACTTACAAACTAGGCACTTCACCAACTTTAAGTCATTTCATTCTTACAACAATGAGTTACTATGAATGAGTTATTATTTTTAGAAACTGATGCACAGAGAGGTTAAATGAATTTTCCAGAGTCACACATCTAACAAGTGGTTGAGTCAGGCAGTGTGACTCTGGAGCTCATGTCCCTAAATATTCTCCTATATGCCCTATGACCATTCCAATAAATGACCTTGACAATGAATTTTGAGACACCACTATGATAATCACAATGATGGAATCAACAACAAGCAGCAACTGTCAATCTAAACAATAGAAGATAGGCATAAGTCTTTACTTATTTTATGAGTTCACTAATTAAATCTTGATGGGTTTTGTTTTTGAGTATTAACTGCTTGAAATTACTCTTGCAGTAACATTTAAAAAAAACTGTGGAAATTTTGGAAGGAAAAACTTCTTTATTTTTTTCTTTTTTTTTTTTGCTACTGAAAGGAGTGAAGTCTTGGCAAAGAGTACCATGGTGATAATGAAAATGAAACAAATAAAAATTGTTTGCATTTTCTTCCAAGTTCACTTTATAACTTGCAGTAAAAGCCAAGGCCCATATACCAGAGGGAAATTTGTTGAAGCCCTTGCATATGAAAACTGAAAAGTAGCCATTTCTGATGATGCCACCAAACAAGCAGGAGGTGTAACAAGTGTTTTAGAAAGTGAAAGTGCTCCCTAGCCAGTTTGGCTCAGTGGAAAGAACATTGGCCTATGGACTGAAGGGTCCCAGGTTTGATTCTGGTCAGGGGCACAGGCCTGGGTTGCGGGCTCAATCCCCAGGATGGGGTATGCAGGAGGCAGCTGATCAATGATTCTCTCTCGTTGTTGATGTTTCTACCGTTCTCTTCTCCCTTCCTCTCTGAAATCAATAAAAATATATTTTAAAAAAGGAAAAATGAACGTGAGTGGAAGTGAATGATACTACATGAAAGCAGAGAAGCTTTCAGAGCCAATAAATGGTTTCTTCATCATTTTTCCTCCTCTGCCCTGAGACTTGCAATGTTCCAGATATACTTGCTCCTTCAGCCCTAGTTTCCAAATTAATATAGCATCCTATATAATAAAAGCATAGTATGCAAATTGTTCCCTCCTGGGGCGGGGCCATCAGGGGGGAAAGAAGGGAGCACCTGGGCGCCGCCTGCAGCCCTTAGGGACCCTATCGTGCACGATTTTGTGCACTGGGCCTCTTGTGTGAAATATAAACTCAGCTGAGCCACATAACTCACATATATGAGCAAGAAATAACATTTTGTTCCTGTAAACCATGGAGATATGGGATTGTTTGTTACGCTATCATAATTTAGTTTAAGGAGACTAACATTGTGTTTTATACTGGCATTAGGTTGTTGCTACAACAAAAGCCTCCAAATGTATAGTACTGGCTACAGAGCAGATGGTGGGCAGCAAGGAAAGTGTGTTTTGGAGCCTAGAAAGATGGTGACTCATGTTGTCTTATGATGAATTATTTGGTAAAACTGTTATCTGCAGTAACTTGGTAGCTTAAAATATACTAAATAAACATAGGGCTTTAGATGAAGGATTGGAAAACAAAAAGCATGGATTGGTTTATTTTTCTTGTATTTGCCAAGGTACTATAAAAAAGATATGAGTGAAGAGAACTGGCTAGTTTTCAAACAGGAAAGAATGAAACAGTCCAAAAACTTCGGGACTTTGCAGAATTGAGTTTCCATCTCCATCTGGTAACAGATAAAACCAAAAGTATTTAAAATACAGTCACCTGAAAAGAACCACACTAAAAGTATGGTCAACATGTTCTTTGCATTTCGTATGGTGCAAAATGGTATAAAAAGGTTTGGGAACCATTAGACTGACATTTTATGACCAATCAGAAGAGTCAGATAAAATTTCATTAGTCTATGCTTCTTTATGCATGTGTGAGCATCATTATCTAAAGCTGATTTAAATAAAACTTCTGAGACATAGGTAATAAGAATATAGGTTTGGCTTCTCCTACAAAGACCTTCAATACTAGTACTTTAAATAGGATGGAAATTTTTATGTAATTTTATGTAATAATCTAGCTAAGAGAGTGGTCCAGGACTAATCTTATTGTTTCACAGTGTTGGGGACCCAGGCTCCTTCCATACTGCTGCCCTGACTTCCTAAGAGTATTGCTAGCATCGGCATCCAAGAGACCTGTGTGTGAGAACACACCATATGCACCGCTTAGAATTCCTTGTCTTCATTATCTACTAGGTCCTCAACAATTTGCTGCGGAGACTGATTCCGTGCTGGCCTGTTTGATTCTGCCACCTGAGGCCACCATCTGGAATTTCTGGCTCCTCTACCACTTTGAACAAAGATGAAACACTGGCTGAGACTGGTTTGGCTCAATGGATAGAGCGTCGGCTTGGGGACTGAAGGGTCCCGGGTTCGATTCCGGTCAAGGGCATGTACCTTGGTTGAGGGCACATCCCCAGTAGGGGGTGTGCAAGAGGCAGCTGATCGATGACTCTCTCTCATCGATGTTTCTAACTCTCTTTCTCTCTCCCTTCCTCTCTGTACAAAATCAATAAAATATATTAAAAAAAAAAAAAAAAGATGAAACACTGTACCACGAAGAATAAAATTTGGCATCTCCAATAGCTACCTAAGGGATTAGGGGATCCAACTTGGAAGTACAGAAAAGAAGTACTCGGGATCCAAGATGGCTGCACCCAGGTAAACACCTAGCCGCAGCTGCACACAACAATTTCAATAAAATACAACTAAAATATAAAATGGACATTACCCAGAACTACAGGAAAGTTGACTGGAAATTCTACAACGAGAAGCAAGGAGAAAACCAGAAGGAAGCGCGGAGGAGCTATAAAAGCCCAAGGTACGGAGACACGTGGAGCTCGCGGAGAGGACGGAGCTGGAGAGGAGGGAGGCCGAGTGCCTGGCTGGCGTTCCCTAGCAGGAAGGAGATAAAACTCCGACTGTGTTGGGCCCCAGTTCTGACTGCTCTGAACCCCAGTTCTAGGCCAGACCCCGGGGACCCAGGCTCATCCATAGGGAGCTGGGCTGTAAGGCGGAACCCCGTGGAAGCAGCGAAAGGAGGTCCCGGCGGCGCGCACATTGCGCACAGAGAAGGGATGGTCGGCTGTGCCGCGGGATTGCCCTGGCCAGAAGGAGACTGGGGCTTCAGTCTGCTCTGAACGCCACCTCCAACTCCACTTCCAACTGAACTGAACCCCAATACCAGGCTCATTGGGGGAGAGCATAGACTGTTTGGCAGCAGGCGAAAATCGAGGGCACCTATCTCTCAGAGGTGCTTTGCAGCGGGTACTGAAGGACCCTGAGTCTCAGGAGTCGCATAGGGCAGGGCTGACGGAAGCCAAGGCTGTAGACTCCACCCTGAAATCCTGTCCCATCTGTAACTGCGAAATGCGACAACAAAATAGATCACAAACGAAAGAAATGGAGGACAAAAAGCGACTGGATATAGAGTTTAAATCTACACTTATAAGGTTTTTCAAGAATTTCCTAGAAAAGATGGATGAGACCCATGAGGCTATGAAAAGAGATCAACTAGAATTAATAAGGAGTCAACAAGAAATGATAAGGGATCAACAAGAAATAAAGAATACATTGTCTGAAATAAAAAATA
The DNA here is from genome assembly GCF_014108245.1 of Pipistrellus kuhlii. Classification (NCBI taxonomy): domain Eukaryota; kingdom Metazoa; phylum Chordata; class Mammalia; order Chiroptera; family Vespertilionidae; genus Pipistrellus; species Pipistrellus kuhlii. The sequence goes on along the minus strand of NW_023425529.1, from coordinate 13,696,767 downwards.
TTATACAGCGTCCTAAAAACAGAATGGAAGATTGCAAGAATCAAATCAAAGATTTGGAACATAAAGAGCCAGAACACACTCCTCCACAGAAGCTAGAAGGCAAGAGAATCCAGAAAACTGAAGATAATGTAAGAAACCTCTGGGACAACTTCAAGCGAACCAACATCAGAATTATGGGGGTTCCAGAAGATGAGAGAGAGCAAGATATCGAAAACATACTGAAAAAAATAGTGACAGAAAACTTCCCCCACCTGCTGAAAGAATTAGACTTACAAGTCCAGGAAGCGCACAGAACTCCAAACAAAAGGAATCCAAAGAGGACCACACCAAGACACATCATAATTAAAATTCCAACTTGGAAGTACAGATGTGAATCTTTTTTTTTTTTTAAATTTATTTTATTGATTTTTTACAGAAAGGAAGGGAGAGGGATAGAGAGCTAGAAATGTCAATGAGAGAGAAACATCAATCAGCTGCCTCTTGCACACCTCCAACCGGGGATGTGCCTGCAACCAATGTACATGCCCTTGACCGGAATCGAACCTGGGACCTTTCAGTCCGCAGGCTGACGCTCTACCGCTGAGCCAAACCGCTTTCGGCACAGATGTGAATCTTGACAGTTGGATACAAGAGACAGGAGGAAACAGCAGGCGAATTCTCTTTATCCTCCCTTCTTATGGACTACACCAAGATTTGGTATATGAAAATCTATATAGTCTGTTGGGAGATATCCTACATAGCTGAGCAACTGGATGTGAGTTTTTTCATGACGTATTGGCCAGCATTGTATTTCCGTCTCACCTGTCCCTGGTCTTAGTGCTTTTGGGCTGCTAGAAGAAAAATAACATACATTGAGAGGCTTAAACAGCAGAATTTTATTTCTCAGCTGAAGGCTGGAAGTTCAAGACCTAGGTACTGGCAGATTCAGCGTCTAGTGAGAGTCCACGTCATGGTTCATGGATGTCTGTCCTCTTGCTGTGTCCTCACAAGGCAGAGGGATCTAGAAAACTCTCTGAAGTCTCTTTATAAGGGCACTAATCCCATTCACGAGGTCTCCACCCTCATGACTTAATCACCTCCCAAAGACCCCCACCTACAAATACCATCATATTAGGTATTAGAATTTAACATATAGATTTTAGTGTGTACGGGTCAGGGTACAACATTCATTCTATAGCATTCCACTCCTACTCCCTCAACTCATGTTCTTCTCATGTGTAAAATGCATTCATTTTGTCCCAACAGCTCCAAAAAAGCCTTAACTCATTCCAACATAAACTTTAAAGTTGAAAGTTCAAAGTCTCATCTAAATATCATCTCAATCAGATATGGATGAGACTGGAGGTATAATACATGCTGAGGCAACATTTCACTCCAGCTGTGAAACTTTGAAGCCAAACAAATTATGTGTTTCCAAAATACGGTGTAGGATAGACATTCTCATTCTGGAAAGGAGAAATAGACAAGAAGTAAAAAAGGAAAAATGACAGGTCCTAGGTAAATCCAAACCCTAACAGGGAAAACAACATGAAAGGCTTGAGGATAATCCTCTTTGGTTCCATTCCAAGCCCACTGAGGTGGCAACTCAATGGGACAACCCCACAGTAGCTCTTTGCCTGTGCCCCTTTTCCCCCCCAATCCTTCATCCATGGTGGTTCTCTGCCCTGGGTAGGCATTTCTTTCCAGGCTAGGATATTGAGTCTCCGGCTCTTCCCCGAAGTCCCGTTCTTTGAAATCTATTGTAGAAGAGGCAGCCATATGCACTTCTCCTGTGCACTCTGCACCCTGGCAGGGATGGTGCAGCACAGACGTTGCCAAAGTTTGTGGCCTGCCACTGTGGAGAGGCAGCCACGGGTGCCTGCTGGAGCTGCCTCTGAGGGCAGCTGCAGAGACCCTGTGTCCCTTGTTAGAAACGGCTCTGCCCCTGGAACTCTGGTCTGTTATGGGAGCGCCTGCACTGAGGATCTCTGAGTTGCCTTTGGAGACATTCTTCCGTTGTCTTGAACGGTAGCTCCTGGCTTCTGTTGAAATGGCTGAGCCACACTCATCTTCTTATCAAATGTTCCCTTGGCTACACTCTTAGTGTTCTCTTCCAAACACGTTTTATAATATAAATTGGCTGAGAGGTTTCCAAATCTTTAAATTCTGCTTCCTTTTTCCTTGATAATTCCACCCTGAAGTCATTTTTTTCTTCTCACTTTTTACAATAAGCAGCCAGGAGGAGCCAAGCATCACCTTCAACACTGTGCTTAGAAACAGCTTCAGCTAAATGTCCAGTTTCATTATTTGCAAGTTTTATCTTCCACAAGACATTAGAATATGAACACAATTCGGCCAAGTTCTTTGCCACTTGATAACACCGGATGGCCTTTCTTCCATTGGTCAATAACGAATTCCTCATTTCCATCTGAGACCTCTTCAAAATGGCCTTTACTACCATATGACCTGATTTCTACCAACATTCTGTTCGCGATGACTTGGCCGTTCTCTTAGAACATCAAAGCTTTCTCTACAGCTCTCCTCTCTTCTTTCTGAGCCCTTACTTGAATTTCCCTTAACAGTTGTTCACAGCAAAATAGGCTTTCTCTAGCATGCACATCAAAACTCTCCTGACCTCTACTCATAACCCAGTTCCAAAGCCACTTTCATAGTTCAAGGTATTTATACTGCAATAACATGTCTCAGTACCAGAATCTGCATTAGTCAGGGTTTGCCAGAGGAATAGAACCAATAGGACCACACAACCCCCACACACGAACTTGTATAACAGACTGATTCAACTGATTATGGAGGCTGAGCTGCTGAGTGGTCCCATGATCTGCTGTCTGCAGACTGGAGAACCAGGAAAGCTGGTGGTGTGATTCAGTCCAAGTTCAAAGACCTAGGGACTAAGATTGCAAGTGGTGTAAATTCCAGTCTGAGATCAAGGACTTGAGAACTAGGAATTTCAATGTCTGAGACGGGAGATAATGGATGTCCCAGGTCAAGTAGGGAGAGCAAATTGATGCTTCCTCTGCCTCTTTGTTCTATTTGGCCCTCAATGGCCTGGCTGATGCTGGTATTCTTTACTAAGTTTCTAGATTCAAATGTTAACATTTTGAGAACTACCTTCACAGACACACCCAGAAATCAGGATTTACTAGCTATCTAGGCATCCCTTAGCTCTGTCAGTGGACACATAAAATTAACCCTCATAGCTCCTGCCTCACTTCCCTTTTCTCTCATTCTTGTTTTTTGGGAGCTATACTACCAAATAAAGCACTAACGGTTAAGCTTTTGCCTCAAACCCTGTTATTTAGGGAACCCAAATAACCAGATATTTAGGTTAACACAGTAGGAGTGAGCTATAAAAAGTGCACCCTCAGAATGGGATTTTAGAGTTAAATCACCCACTGTCTAACAGCAATATGGAGCCAATGGTGGTGGTAGATAGAGTGGTACTAACCCTTTGTATGCAATGATTTCGCCCATAGTTTAATTGTGGTAGGTATATTTCTCATTTCCACCTGAGACCTCAGGTGCAAATGCCTTAAGGGTGGAATTGTCAAGGTAAGGGGAGATCAAATAGCTCTGGTGCTTAGTCAGTATGGGGACAATATTAAGTAAAGAGATCGTGATGTGGCTTCTTTTGAAGGCATTGAAAGTCTTGCCAATATAGTATATATACAGTCTTAAGGCAGTTAACTGACAATTTAAGTCATGCTCTGAGAGTCAGAGCAGCTTTATTGCAGCTCAGGGCAACTTCAGGGAAGACTTGGCTGAAAATCGGGCCCCAGATCTGATTATATAGCAGAGATTCTAAAAGAAAAGAAAAAAGGAAAAAAAAAAAAACCACCCCCACCAACAACAAAAAAACAACAACCACGGGCCCCAGAAACTGGAAATGGAGATATTTGGGTAGACAAGCTTAATAACTTTGAGCTTCTAAATTCCTCTGAGCTCTCCAGGCCGACAGAGATAGCCTCTAACCACTCGCCAAGAGCAGCAGCCTCCGCTTGCCTGGGGGAACATCCATTAACCTATCTAATCTGAAGCAGGTGCCTTTCAAGATGATTCCTGTTTTCCTCAAGATAATGCCTTGGACATCTTTCATTAGCTGCCTGGCTGAAAACCAAAGTCAGGTTTCAGCACAGCCTGAGCAGGAAAGTACAAGCTCTGCTCTGGGGGAAAAATAGCCCACATGCCAAAGGAATTGCAGGGTCTGGCCAACAGGTAGGTATTCGCGGAAACTGGGGGAACATGTGCAGGAGGAGTGTATGCTGTTCTGTTAGACTAGCAGGACAGAATTCAAAGCTGGATAGTGCGAAATTAATTAACATGGGGGTAGCTAACGATGATCCAGGATTCCTAATAACTGGAGATGGCTTCTCGATGCACAGATCTGATAATGTTCTACATCAAATGAGGTGGAGATGGTAGAACTTCCATGGCACCAAATGGAAGAAAGGGTCAGAAGTGTCAGTGAGGTGGGAATGGTAGAGAGGATTTATTAGGTATGTGCTCAGAACCCGCCACTTGGCTATGTTTCCTGGGATGGTCTGAGGGTATTTCCTTCACGGAGGATGTAGGAATGAAACAATGAGAGGAGCACTAGCACCTTTGGAGAAGTTGTACACACCAGGGTTGATAGTAGAAGATTTTGTGATGAAGTTTAGCTTCACAACATTAGTGGGGAAGATATAATTCTAGAACAGCAAATGCCAGGTGGTAGCAGTTAACAGAGGCTACTAATGTAATCATCGTAAGGACAGCCAGGCCACAGTGACAATGAAATTGCCTTTGCCTTCAGTAGGGGTGGGGGTCCTTTTTTCTGCCAAGGGCCACTTGGATATTTATAACAGTGTTCTGGGCCATATAAAATTACCAACTTAAAAATTAGCCTGCCATATTTTTCCAAATATCTAATGCCTGGATAAGGCCAGAACAAAAGTTTTTACAGGCCTTATATGACCCACAGGCTGGATGTTCCCCACCCTTGACTTACAGAGATGGCTATCTGGCGGTAGCTAATGGATCGAGGTATTAAAGGGGCAAGATGAATAAGCACGCGACAAAGGTACTGCTCCACGTGTATAATCAGAAAACTCAAAATGTTACCCGTCCAAAGTCCATGTGCCCAACACTCTGAAAGGCCAAAACTGAAAATGTCAGATGTGGGGGAGTAAAGTAAGATTTATTAATGGAGAAAACACCAACCAAGAAGATGGAAGACTTTATCCTCAAATCCATCTGAAGGAAGTACTGAGTTCAGGCTTCTTTTATATCAAGGGAAGGAGAAATGGGCAGGATAAGAAGTGATTGATGCCAGCAGGCATCTGAGAAAGATGGTGCTAGTTGATGTAAGTCTGAAGACAAGGTTCCTGCAAATCTTTGGTAAACAATGTGTGCTTTCCTTATCTCCTCGGGAGAGACACTATCTGGGAAGGGGCTGTTTCGTAAAACTCAAGCTGAAAGCAAAATTCCTCTAATGAGTAGCATGTCTATATGTAAGACTAAGCAGAAGCTGTAGCCTGAAGGTCATGGAACAGGCAGGCCTGAGCAAGATGAAGTCAGAGAGGCTGAACATTTCACTCAGTTACAATGACATTGCAAGCGAACATCTGATATCAATTGCTGCAATGGAAAACAGTGGTTCCTCATTTGGTTCCAGATCTTAAGCAGTTCATAAACTCAGATATAAGCTGCCTCACTCCAATCCATCTAAAATACATAAAATACAGACTAGATCTTGCTCTTCTCCACTTAGGAACTTTTCATAGTTCCCAAGTAAGTAATTATATTAGCAAACATTTCCATAGCACTTACTATGTGCCAGGCACTATTTTATGGGTTTTACATATATTAACTCATTTGTTTTCAAACAAAGCAAAATTATGAGGTAAGTAGTATTATTATTTCACCCTCATTTTACAGATGAATAAACCAAGGCACAGTGAGGCTAAGTATTGATAACTTGGAAAAACTGAGGATTCAAACCATGTTTTCAGGCCCCTCAATTTGGGCTTTAACCTCTTTATTACACTGTTTTTCTAAGATTCCCCACTGAATACAGAACCAAGTTAAAATTTCTTAGCACATCTTCCATCTACCTACTATATTTAATAATGTTTCTCTTTCTGTCTTTTTTTTTTCTGCCTTTGGATCTATTGCAGTTTGTGGTTTACCACAATGGACAGATTACTTATGTAATTTGCTGTTTATATTTATGACTGTATCTTACTCAGGCTTTTCTATCATTCAGGGATAACCTTCTAAATGTTTTATCGTATAACTTTTCATTCACTCATTCCAACAAAGATTTGAGTCATCCTCTATGCCAGTTGTTAGGCTGGGTTGCTAGGTCATCACAGCAAATAGGCAAATCCCCGTTGCAAGGGTCTTCCTGTTAATGAGTGGCAATTACTGTCCAGGGCTAAAGCATCACCTCTTCTACCATCCTCGGTTCTCTTTCCAGTTCCAAGCTCCATCTTGAGACTCTCTTAGCATTTTCTAACCCTCCATCACAGCACATTTCACGGAATGTCATTTTTTTTTAAATTTAAATTTTAATTGATTTCAGAGAGGAAGGGAGAGGGAAAGAGAGATGGATAGAAACATCAATGATGAGAGAGAATCATTAATGGGCTGTGTACTGCACATCCCACACTGGGGACTGAGCCCTCAACCTTCTATGTACCCTGACTGGGAATCCAACCATGACTTCCTGGTTCATAGATCGATGCTCAACACTGAGCCATGCCGGCTGGGCTCATAACATATCTTTTTCTCATGGTTAGTTGCGTGTCATCTGCTTCTTGTAGGGAATGGGTGGACTCATTTATTCATTGTATGTCACCCATGGTTGCTGAATGAAGGGATGAAGAAGTTAAAAAATAAAGTCTACATGAAATGGTGAGGTGGCAAGGGGAGAACTTATGCTTTTAAAAATATACCATATTTATATGTACATATTTGGGATGGACCAAATGATTAAAAGCTAAATTGGGAATAGAAAGAGTATTAACTTTATTATTTCTTTCTCTAATAGTTGCTTTAGATGAACAAAGACTCTTGGAAGGGCAAAAAAGAGCCCTGCAGCCTACAAAGACACTAATTATAAGGAAGAAGCAGTTTACATTATTTATAAGGAGCCTATTTACATTCCTTATCCCTGTCAGACACAATAGTTGAAGAGCTCCATCCTTTCACTACAGTGAACACAATAAAGTAAAGTGACAAGGAAAGAAAAAAGATATTCTAATAGCTGCATTTCATTACAAGAAAGATAATACCTCAAATATTTTTTAAAAAATGCTTCCAATATAAATCTAAATGGAAGAAAAACTCATTTTACCACGATGATGATTCAGAGTATAGCACCCACTTAAGTTATTCAGACAAGCTCCAAAATCTTCTGAAGGTTAAGCACTGTTAACAATATGTGCAAGGAGAAAAATGACTAAGATGCAATGTTTCATAATTCAAGTATTTGAAATTAATTAGTCACATTTCCTTTACCAGTGACTTTGAAATGTGCTTGTGCTATGACTGACTAAGGTTGTGAGAGCAACTAGGTCATGGGAGAAAAATCCCAACTTTATCTGTATTATTTTTATTTTCTTTCCTCCTCTCTGGTCACTTCCATTTAGTTTTATCTGGCAGTTTCACTTTCATCAATATAATTATAGCTAGAACTCAGTGGCAAATTATACCAGCCTTTTATCCTAACTGGACAAGTCTGTTACGTAAGAACAAGGATCAGAAGAGAAAGATTTACCAAGCTGATTGAAAAAAGAGAGAGAGATTTAAAAATACGTTTTTGTAAATGTCCCCAAAAGAAATATTTTTAGGGCTATATTTTTAAAAGTCTTGCCACTAGTACACATTAATGTCCAATAGTTAAGATTGAGTAAAATGCACTTTAATTTAGAATATAGTGATCATTAGGATATGTTTGAAATACAAATGAGTCAATATAAAGTAGCCATAATTGTTAGACACTGACATCACTCCCACAGTTATAAACCTCAAGAGACAAATAGAGGGAAGAGAATGAACCAGTTGCATGTACTTGATTTTTAAATTGCTTGTCACATATTTTTAAAATTTCAATTTGATTGATACACTTAGTGTTTTGGATATGGTCCATACAGCCTCTTCATTTTGAGCAGACTGGCATCAAAAAGCTTTGAAGTCAGAAGGCTAAGACCTGGTTGGTACCTGACTCCAGGGTTTACTCTGACTTTGGTCAAATGACTAAACCTCTGTAAACGTTGGTTTCGTCAACTATGAAAGGGAGATACTAAATAATACCTTAAGTTGTGAATCTATCCTATGGACTAAGATAATGTTTCAAATGTTTAGAACAATGCCTAGTGCATATTAATGATGATAATCATCATTATTAAGCGGTCTAAATTAAAAAAAAAAAAAAAAAGGTATATTGCCGAAGCTGGTTTGGCTCAGTGGATAGAGACCGGCCTGCCGACTGAAGGGTCCCAGGTTCAATTCCGGTCAAGGGCATGTACCTTGGTTGTGGGCACATCCCCAGTAGGGGGTGTACAATAGGCAGCTGATTAATGTTTCTAACTCTCTATCCCTCTCCCTTCCTCTCTGTAAAAAATCATATATATATATATATATATATATATATATATATATATATATATATATATGGTATAGCTTGAATCTGTAAGTTTTAAGTTTTGGTTCTCCTGTTCGTGGGCTATCTAGAACCTTCATCCTCCCCACATATCCCCGCCCCCCCCCCCCCCGCCGGCCCCCCCCAACCTTCAGGAGTATCCATTGTTTTCTGGGCCTGGCTCTTTCCTTCCTTCGCCCTCCAGGGGCCACTGTGTTTCCCCCGAAAGCGCGCTGGTTGGATGCCTGGTTGCCAGGACACCGTTGCCAGGCAACCGCGTCTGTACACTCCGGTGCTGCCGGCCAGGGTCTGGTGGACATGGCGGCGCTCGGCCGTATCTCGACGACCTCGTCCAGCTTGTCGGTGATCTCGGGGTCTCCGCCGGGACTGCCGGTGCCCCTGCCCCCCCTCTCCGAAACGGTCTCCAAGTCTCCCCTGCAGTCCAAGACCAGCTCCCAGGACTCGCTGCCCAGCTCCCCCTGCGGCGAGGACGCGCTGCCCCTCGCCGTGTTCTATGGGCCGCTGGACGCTAAAAACCCGCTCCTGGCCTCCCTGGAGAAGGAGATACAGGAGTTGCTGGGCTTCCTGAAGAGAAAGAAAGCTTTATCGACCACGGAGGAGAAGAAGCACGAGTTCAACCGGCGTGGGTGAGCGGAGGCGGGGGGACGGGGCGGGGGAGAAGGCCGCTGGGGGCGAGGCTGGGATGCCAGGGAGAGTTCAGATGGCGAGGATGCGGGTGGTCCCTGAGCTTGGACCGCCCGGGTCCCTGGATCTGTCCACAGAGTTTAAGAAGTGGAGACTTTTCCATCCTTAACTGTATCTTTGCTTCCTGCTTGGGCCAGTGTTTCTTATTCCTTGTTTCTGAGTGTCTCCTCATTGCTACTCCAAACCAGTACCTTTTAGGCTCGCTCACGGGTTTTGCAAAAGTTTCCTGGCTGTGGAGACAGTTTTGTGCAGGGAGGAAAAGGAGTAACTTTGAGATCGTTGACTGTTCTTGAAAAAGTTCCTGAGGCCATGAGGCATGCCATTGTGTGAACATGCGCTTTTAATTCCATTTTTATAGTCTGCTTAGGACCACAGTGACCTTTTCTTGATTTTTGCGACTCATTCGGCACATCTGTTTGCCGTTTGGAGGTTTCTATCACTATGTTATTATCTAAACTGCAAACTACCTTTTCTGTTTACGGTACTGTCTTTTTCCTCCCAGTCAAAATACAGTGCAAACTGCACAGTTATAAACCTAGACACATGGCAAAGAACACCAGAATAGTGAATCGTTTCAACTGATATTTCTATCTGTGCATTTAAAATAAAGAAGTAGATGCCGAAGCCGGTTTGGCTCAGTAGTAGAGCATTGGTCTGCGGACTGAAAGGTCCCAGGTTTGATTCTGGTCAAGGGCATGTACCTTGGTTGCGGGCACATCCTTGGTAGGCGGTATGCAAGAGGCAGCTGGTCGCTGTTTCTCTCTCATCGACGTTTCTAGCTCTATATCTCTCTCCCTTCCTCTCTGTTAAAAATCAATAAAATATATTAAAAAAATAAGATTATCAAACAATAAAAAATAAATAAAATAAAGAAGTAGATTTAAATTATGTTTATTCTTCTTTCATGTCTTTAACTATTTATTGAGCACCTACTATATACATCAGGTACTGTACTAGGAAAACATCAAATTAGCAAAATACATAAATATTTGTACCCTCACGAAACACATTATTTTTTGTGACTACAGATGGCTACTAAACACATATGTAAGGAAATTATTTCACAAGGAGGTAGTGGTGGGGAGAAAATTAGAGCAGGTAGTGGGCATTGGGGGGTGGGCACGGATATGGGATGAGTGTTGAGATTTAAAATTGGGCGATAGAGCCCTAAAATTGGGTAATAGAGCCCCACTGGTTTAGCTCAGTGGATAGAACATCGACCTGCGGACTATAGGATCCCAGGTTCGATTCCGGTCAAGAGCATGTACCTTGGTTGGGGGCACATCCCCAGTGGGGGGGGCGGTGCAGGAGGCAGCTGATCGGTGTCTCTCTCTGATTGATGTTTCTAATTCTCTATCTCTCCCTTCCTCTCTGTAAAAAATCAATAAAATATATTTTAAAATTGGGTGACAGGGGGGATGGTCAGGGAAGGTTAGGAAAAGTGGCCCTTGAGAAAGATGAGCAGAGATGGTAGCAAATGTTGAGAATTTCTGTAGAAAGGACTTGCCAAGCAGGAAGACTGGCAAATGTGAATGTCCCCGGATTAGACCGTGACTGTGGGAAGAACTGGTTTCTGGCAGGAGCGAGGGAAATCGTGATTTTAGTATTTAGATATATTCAGATTGAGATGCGATTCAACATTCAGGCAGAGCCATTATGTAGATACTTGAACATTTGGATCTGCAGGTTAGAGAAGATATACAGTTGAGATTTGTCAGCATATGGATGATATTTAAATGGTGGTGCTTAATGGAATAGTTGAGGGAGGGAGTGGATAGAAAAGAGGAGAGTCCAAGGACTGACCCCTGGGGTACTTGAACATTGACCATGGTGGGAGGGGAGGATAAAAAAAAAAATTGGCAGAGATTTAAAAGAGTAACCAAGGAAGTCAGAAAAAATAGTAAGTGTGTGATGTATTGGAAACCAGGTAAAGAAAATGTCCCAATGCCCTAACGGTTTGGCTTAGTGGATAGAGGGTCAGGATAGAGCATGGGCCTGCAGCCTGAAGGGTCCCAGGTTCGATTCCAGTCAATGAACCTTGGTTTGTGGGCGCATCCCTGGTAGGGGGTGTTGCAGTGTTGCAGGAGGCAGCTGGTGGATGTTTCCCTCTCATCGATGTTTCTAATTCTCTATCCCTCTCCCTTCCTCTCTGTAAAAAAATCAATAAGATATATATTTTTTTAAAAAGAAAGTGTCCCAAGGAGGATGCGGTGATTGATCAACTGTGGCAAATCCCGATGATGGGCCAAGGAATATGAGAACCAAGAATTAGCCAAGGAGAGCACATTACACACCTAAGCTATATGTATTTGTATTTAAAATATTTCCGTGTTTGTGCCTTAGCTAGCACTTTATCTTTCCATCTCCACTGCCAAAATTCCAGTTCAAACCACCACCATCTTGGATTTTCCCTGCAGCTATTCGATGCTCAGACATATCCTTCACATAGCAGTCAGGGCAACCTTTATGAAAAAAAAAAATTACTCACTCCGATATTTAAAGACTTCTGATTGCCTTTCCTTGCTTTTTAGAATAAAATTGAGACTTCTGATTTCCCCAGAGTCTGAGGATCTGGCCTTGCCTGCCTCTCTCATCTCAGCTCATCCTCACTTGTCTCAGGGCTCTCCAGGGACACAGATTCGACTGTTTCTCACCCTGGGGAGTTAGTACTGGCTGCCGCCTTTGTCTGAAATATTCTTGTTTTAGCTTTTCAAATAGTTGGTTTCTTCTCTTCCTTTAGGTCTTAGCTCAGTTGTTAACCTCCGTAGAGTGGCCTTTCATACCTAATTCAGGTTTGTCAATCAGTTTCCATTGTTTATTTTTGTTGTGGGCTGTCTGTCTCCAGCATTAGAATGTAAACTCCCTGTGACTTTTGAGTGATGTGTCTCTTTTTCACTGCTCTATCTCCAGCGACCATCCTGGACATAGTAAACATTCAATGCATATTTGCTTTTGAAAGAATTCAAGGGTTATTATCCTTGCATTTTAATAATCGTTAGAGTTATATATGGGAAAGTAGACCTGGATCAGTCAGTAAATACAGGACCTGCCCCATCTTTAAACAGACAATTATTAGAGGGTCACACATGTTAAGGATTGACATGGACCTTAGCAATCTAACCTCTCCTACAAATTAGGTATTTATTTTTTCATACAACAGTTTTAATTGAGTGTCTGTTATGTGCCAGGCACTGCCCCCTAGTCATGAGGTGTACAGTGGTAAACAAAATAGATATGGGAATCTGTGCTCCTGGAGCTTGCAGTCTGGAGAGGGATATAGGCTTCCAATGAGTCATTAAGTCAACACAGAAACAGCAAGTGCCACGCAGGGAGAAGTTACTGAGCACTTACCTGTGCCAGGCATTGTACGAGGTGCTGGGGATACTGCAGTGAACCAGACAAAAATCCTCGCCCTCTTGGTGCTTCTATTCTAGAGGAGGAAATAGAGAATAAACATGTTAAACAAGTCTATTTTATGGTGACCTAGAAAGTGATACATGGCTGAGGAGGAAAATGAAAGAGCGGAAGGGTTACGGGATGGGAGACAGGAGGTTGTCATTTTCAATAAGGTGGTAGGAATAGAGGCTTGAGCAGAGGCTTCAAAAGAACACAGCAGGGACATTTCAAATGAATGGTGAGGGCAGTGACATTAAGCTGAGATTAGAAGCATGGCTGGCAGTTGACCAGGCAAGGAGAGAGGATAAATAGAGAGAACCAAGCATGTGGGAAGATCTTGGCAGGAGAGAGGGACTTTGGAGGGATGGACAGAAGCTCATGGGGCATAGCTTGCTGAGTGTAGGTACAGTGGCATGAGGTGAGATCAGAGGAGTAGATAGGGCTCTGGGAGGGTTGAGAGGCCATTTATAGAGTTTGTGTTTATTCCGAGTGCAATGAGAAGCCATTGGATAGTTTTGGGCAAGGTATTAACCTCATGTGATTTTGTTTTAAAATATTATTTTGGTGGTCTTGTTCAAATGAAGCAAGAATGACAAGGTGGAGTCCAGTTAGGAATACAGGAGGTAGGATTTGCTTTTCTAAAATATTTGACAGATGGTTATTTTTTTACAATCAACATTTGTTTCCTTTTGTAACTGTAAGTCCTCCCATAGCATAAAAATTCATAGTCTTCAAAATGTAGATTTTGATCAGACCAACAATGTCATTAGATTTAGAGTCTGATAAATTTTTAAAAGGTATGCTTTTGTTATAAACACATAAGTTTTAGATATTTGGTGTATATAATTGTGCATTTCTATTTTAGAAAATCCTAAATATTCAGCAGCAGCTATAAATCAGCAATCCAAACTATATTAACATTCTTTTCTTAAATGATGTATAGTCTGTGCTATATTTTCCATGTTTAATCATTATATAAGCCATTCCCAATGATCAGTCTTGACTTGATCTTAGGGTTCAATGAAAAAAAAGAAAAAGTTCTTTTATTATATAACCTTGATTGAATTAACAAAGCTGGTATTTTTCTTTTATGAGTAAGAAACCTAGTCATCATTATGTCACCCATAAGGTTTGGAAGAATTATCTCTTTCATCTACATAATTTATGGGTTGGAGGGATTGAGCAAAAAAAGAAAAAGAGAGAATCATGGACATGCACAGCAGTGGGGTGATTGCGGGCAGGTGGGGGTGGGTGGGTGGGTGGAGGTGAAAGGGCAGAGAGGGGATAAATGGTAATGAGAAAAATAAAATAGAAATTTAAAAAGAATTCTAGCAAGATGGTGATTTTTTTTGATTTCTTATATTTATTCTACTATTGCAGCATTTCATGAAGCATCAAATGAAACAGAAAAAGGTAAAACAAACAAAACTCAAAAAGCTTCTACTTTTTAAAACTCCTATGGGCTGTATTTGCCACATTATTTGTTTGGCATTGTTATTTACTATTTGTTTCATGTGTATATTTTTTAGCCGCTAATATTATTACTCACACCAGGAAGGCAGGGGTACCTTAGGTCCCTACTTCCCTTGTCACTCAATCAATATCATTTCATTACCTTAACAAATTAATTGACATTTCTGTTTAGGTTGTATTATTAATATCCCAACAGGTATATCAAAGTACTAACCATTTTCAGTCCTTGAATTTATTTTTTTTAATTTATTTTATTTTTTAATTTTTTTTATTTTTACAGAGAGGAAGAGAGAGAGATAGAGAGTTAGAAACATCGATGAGAGAGAATCATCGATCAGCTGCCTCTTGCACACCCCCTACTGGGGATGTGCCTGCAATCAAGGTACATGCCCTTGACCGGAATCGAACTTGGGACCTTTCAGTCTGCAGGCCAACGCTCTATCCACTGAGCCAAACCGGTTTCGGCCAGTCCTTGACTTTAGATTCCTGTCTGTATAAGTTATTTTGGGCTTCCGTACAAATACTATACATTATCTGTCTTAAAAAGCAGAACTGTATTTCTCACAGTTCTGGAGGCTAGATTTCCCAGATCAAGGTTTAGAAGGGTCAGTTTCTGGTGAGAGTTCTCTTTCTGGCTTACAGATACCTACTTTGTACTCATATAACCTTTCCTCTGAGGAAGTACAGAGAGAAGGAAGAAGTAGAAAGGGAGAGAAAGAGGAAGGCAGGGAGAGAGGGAAGGAAGAAGAGAAAGAGAACTAGAGTAAGCTCAAGTGCTTTCTGGTGTCTCTTCTTAGAAGAGCATTAATCCATAACACCATCCTTATCTGGAAATGTATGATGGGATTGGACAACTGTCAAGGGAAATTTGCATTATTCCTAGAGGCATTTATAATGACTGAGAGAGTGAGGAGTAATTGTTAGCTCAGCAAATGAACAAAATAAGCAGTGATCTGCTACTCCTTGAAACTTTGATTAGAAACTATGTTGAGAATACTGTATGCTTTGTTTTTGTTTTGCTTGGTGGAATGAAGCATCACCCTAAATGGACTGATTAGGTATTTGAATTCTTAGACTGTTTATAAAAAAGAATAAAATAAAACCAAAAACTTTTTTTTCCTATTCATTCAGCCATTAATGCATTGTTTCAACAAAAGATTTATTGTGGCCGAAACCGGTTTGGCTCAATGGATAGAGCGTTGGCTTGGGGACTGAGAGGTCCCGGGTTCGATTCCGGTCAAGGGCATGTACCTTGGTTGCGGGCATATCCCCAGTGGGGGGTGTGCAAGAGGCAGCTGATCGATGACTCTCTCATCGATGTTTCCAGCTCTCTAACTCTCTCCCTTCCTCTCTGTACAAAATCAATAAAAATATATTTTAAAAAAATAAAACTCATACAAAATAATATGAGTTAAAAAAAAAGATTTATTGTGTACTTACATATACTATATTCACTACTCTTGGAGCTTGGCAATACATAATAAAGTTGAAGTCCTTGGAAGGCTCAGTTAAATATGTACTATTGGGTCTAGTAATAATTAATGTCGTTTTAAACATTCGTTTAAAATCTTGCTTGGCGTTGACTTGTATTGACATAACATTCAAACATGTGGTATCTACAGAACATGTGAAGTGCAATTAACAAGTTTTGCTTGAAAAAGTTTGTGTTTGGTTTGGTTTTTGTTGCAAAACTAGGGCTAAGAAGATGGCGGATAAAGAGCATATTCGGCACTGCATGCTTTACGAGTTCCAATTAGGAAGAAAAGCAAGTGAGGCTGCAAAAAACATCTGAAGTGCTCTTGGTCAAGATGCAGTTAGCGCCAGAAAATGCCAGCGTTGGTTTGAGAAATTTCGCGAGGAAAATTTTTCGTTAGATGACAAGAGTGGTCGAGGCCGTGTGTCCAATTTTGATCAAGAAGCTCTTCAAGCTCTTTTGGTGCAAAATCCTCAAATTACCCAACAAGAGCTTGCGACAACTTTAAATTGTTCACAAAAAACAATTTCCAATCAATTGCGTGCACTTGGCAAAGTCCAAAAGTTTGGAAAATGGGTTCCTCATGAGTTGACCGACAACAACCGTAATCAGAGTCACAATTTGCAGTTCGCTCCTCTCTCGTCAAAACCGTTTGCTGTTTTTAGAGCAAATTGTTACCAGAGATGAACAATGGGTGCTGTATGTTAATTTGAAAAGGCGGCCTCAATGGTTGGACAAAAATGAGGCTCCACAGCCCACGCCAAAACCTGACTTGCATGCGAAAAAAGTGATGTTGTGTGTTTGGTGGAATTTTAAAGGAATTCTTCATTATGAACTTTTACCATCTAACCAAACCATTAGAAGTGCAGTGTATAGTGCCCAATTGGAAAGGTTAGCCCAAGCTTTAAGAGAAAAGGAACCCGCGCTGATTAATCGGAAGGGCGTAATTCTTCACCACGATAACACACAACTGCATACTGCAAGAATCACTGCTGAAAAACTGCGCCAGTTGGAATGGGAAGTTCTCCCTCAACCTGCATATTCTCCTGATATTGCCCCTTCCGATTACCATTTGTTTCATTCTTTGCAAAACTTTCTTCTTGGAAAAAAATTTAATAATGAAGAATGCCTCAAAAATGCATTGACCGAATTTTTTGCATCAAAATCACAAGAATTTTACAACAGAAGGATTAAGATGCTTTCTGAGCGTTGGGCACAAGTAGTAGAAAACAACGGCAACTATATTGTTGATTAAATTTTGTTGTATTGTTTAAATAAATTCGATTTTAAAAAGTATTAGAAAACGACATTAATTATTACTAGACCTAATAGTTAAGAGTATGAACACACTAAGCCTCAGTTTTATAAACTGTATATTTGGGTTATTAATAT
Source organism: Pipistrellus kuhlii (assembly GCF_014108245.1). Taxonomy (NCBI): domain Eukaryota; kingdom Metazoa; phylum Chordata; class Mammalia; order Chiroptera; family Vespertilionidae; genus Pipistrellus; species Pipistrellus kuhlii. The sequence goes on along the minus strand of NW_023425529.1, from coordinate 13,679,707 downwards.
TACCCATCTTAGGCTTGTTGTGAAAATGCAATGGAACAAAAAAAAGCATATTAGCTAAAGATTCAGAATAGCTAACATAATATTGAAAACAAAGTTGGAGGACTGACAATTGCTGACTTTAATCAAGACTTACTATAAAACTGCCGAAACCGGTTTGGCTCAGTGGATGGAGCATCGGACTGTGGACTGAAAGGTCCCGGGTTCGATTCCAGTCGAGGGCATGTACCTTGGTTGTGGGCACATCCCCAGTGGGGGGTGGGGGGGGCGGTGTGTGTGTGTGTGTGCAGGAGGCAGCTGGTCGATGTTTCTCTCTCATTGATGTTTCTAACTCTCTATCCCTCTCAATTCCTCTCTGTGTAAAATCAATAATAATAATAATAATAATAAAAGACTTACTATAAAACTACATTAATTGAGTGTGGTGTTGCTAAAAGTGAACAAGTAAAAGGAACAGAGCAGAGAGCCCAGAGATAGGCACACATAAATATAGTCAACCAACCTTTGAGAAAGGAGCGAAGGCAATGCAATGGCGTAGAGATACTCACTTCAACAAATGGTACTAGAACAACTGGATATCCACCTGTAAAAAAAAAAAAAAAAAAAAAAAAGTGAATTTAGACAGAGACCTTATACTATTCCCAGAAATTAACTCGAAGTGGCATGATCCATGAAAGAAAGAATTCATAAGCTAGACTTCATTACAATGAAAAATTTATGCTTTGTAAAAGTCACTGTCGAAAGCAGCCTTAAATTGGGAGAAAAAATTTGTAAAAGATATATCTGATAAAGGACTATTATCAAACTATATTAGCACAAAGAACTTTTAATACTGAATAGTAAGAAAAAACAACCTGATTAAAAGAGTGGGCCAAAAACCTTAGCAGACCAGAGAAAATATACAAATGGCAAATAAACCTAAAAAGAGATTCTTCACATTATATATCATCTGGGAGATGCAAATTAAAATAATAATGCGGCACTACGCGTTTATTAGAATGGCTACAATCTGGAAAACTGACAACAACAAACACTGTTGAGGATATGGAGAAACAGGATCTCTCATTGCTGGCAAGTACAGCCACTTTGGAAGATAGTTTGATGTTTTTTTTGTTTTTTTACAAAATTAAATATATTCTGGTAAACTGTTCTCTTTGGTATTTGCTAGGAGTTGAAAACTTATGTTTATATATAAGTCTGTACATGGATGTTTATAGCAGCTTTATTCAAATGGACAAACTTGAGAGCAAATAAGATGTCTGTCAGTAAGTGAAAGGATAAATACACTGTGGTACATCCAGACAATGGAATATTATTCAGTGCTAAAAGGAAATGTGCTATCAAGCCATGAAAAAACATGGGGGAATCTTAAATGCACATTATTTAGTGGAAGAAGCTAGTCTGAAAAGGCTATAAACTGTATGATTTCAACTGTATGACAATATGATAAAGGCAAAACTATGGAGAGTATAAAAAGATGAATGGTTATCTGGAGTTGAGGGCAGGGAGGAATGAATATTCAGAGCACAGAGGATTTTTAGGGCAGTGAATAGTAATATCATACGTTTGTCAAAACTCATAGAATGTATAACACCAAGAGTAAACCCGAATGTAAGCTCTGAACACTGGACGGACGATAATGATGTGTCAATGTAGGTTCATCAGTTGTAACTATTGTACCACTCTGGTGGGGGTTGTGGATAATGGGGGAGGCTGTGCATGTGTGGGGGCAGGAGGTATATAGGGAATCGCTATACCTTTTCTCAATTTTTCTGTGAACCTAAAAATATCTATTTTATAAAAATGCATATAAGGAGCTCCCATTAGTGCTTTACATAAAAGCAATAATTTTAGCTATAGTTATAATCTATCTATATATAAATGCCTAATATGCAAAGTATCCTCTCAGGAGTTTTGACCAACTGGGAGTTCAATCACTTGCTATGATGTTCACTGGCCACCAGGGGGCAGCATAGAAGAAAGGAAGGCCCTGGCTGGCAGCTGGCAGCTGCTAGGGACCCTACCCAGGCATGGATTTTGTGCACTGGGCCTCTAGTTTATTAGTAATTAGACATTAACAAAAAGGCACATTGGAAAGACTTAGCACCAGGTAAGTTTTTAAGGATTGCTTGCTAATTAATCGAATTTTCCTACTGTAATGATATAATTTTATTTTATGATTCTTACAGTGCCATCTCTTTGTTTAATATCTGGACCAAATATGCACCCCGGCTACCCGCTGCCTATTACAACGAAAAGCTTCTGAAGGTTGGAGATAGCCTCTGCGAAATGAAAGTAAGTGCCTCCGCAGTAAAAAGAGCCTACATGACACTCATTTGGCTAATTATATCGTATTTGGTTGATACCATACCTATTTTACATGATTTGATTATTATTGCTATTTAGAAAAGAATAAATGAATTCTGCATTTTAATGGGACACAGTAACCAAAAAAGTGGTTTTTTTTTTTTAATTTTGTAGTTGAGATTTTTCAGAGGTGAGACATTTGTGAACAGAAAGACAGCTGCCTGGGGATGGCTAGGAGCATAGGCCCTAGCTCACAGAGGGTGTGGTAGGCGCCCAACAGGAAATGCTGAGTCATCATGTTCCTTTGGTATACAAAGGAGCCCAGACACCACTTCCTGTTATTTTTCACAGGGTTGGCCTTACCCAGCAGACAACTCTCATGGCTTTTGGTCTTGCTGCTGTGTTGCCTGTGTCCCAGTGGCTGTTTTAATGACTTTCAATTCCTTGTTAATGTTCTGCGGAATGTACATATAGCAGTCATTCCATACATGCCCTCTTTCTTGCTCAGCATGGTATTCCAAATGGAGTTTGCTCCTATTTCTAGTTCCACATCAATGCCCGGGTCTTAGATTGTTGTGGACTCATGGACTTGCTAAGACTACACACACACCATCGCTGACTTTTCAGTGAATGATAATGTAAGCTTTCTCTTCAGTTCTGGCATAGGCCCCAATTACTCCAAGTTAAATATGAGTTTTTGGCTCATCTAGGACCCTTGGACCAAGATTTATTTTATCCAACGTGACTGTAGGCCAGACATTGGCCGAATATAGTGTCTTTCTCAATCTTTAATTTCACAGCATCATTTTCTTCCTACATTTCTATTTTTCTGGACTTGAATCCTTTGGTTTAGGAGGGAAGTTTATCAAATAGAGGATAAGATGAAAAAGAGCTTTCATAATGAAGAACTAAGATCTATTTTCTGCTGTCAAAATGAGAGAATCACCTTAGCTCCATGCAACTGGACCATGGTTCTTAGAAACTTGAACATACAGTTTGGAAAACTATAGGAAAAATAAAATGATGAGTTCCCACTTGTAAGCTGTATTTATGTGAAGTGGAATAACAGTTTTGACAAGAATTAGAAGAGTGTTTCCCCCCCCCCCCCATTTTTTATGCTTCTCCTCAATAGAAGGAGCTGGTGATATACAGCACAGTTTGGGGGTTGTTTGAGGAATATCCAGGTGGGTGAATAGTATATTGGTGGAGGGAGGAGGAAGAAGCATGTGAGAAGTTGATAAAACAAGTGGGTGATGAGTAGTGACTAAGGAGTCAGAATATTTCAGAGAGGTGTATATATAGATATCTTAAAATTTGGTTGAAGGAAACAAATGAAATGTTTTAAATACTTTTCACTGATGGGAAAGTGGACTGATAAAGAAGATATTTGTGATCCTGAAAATGAACTTGACTTGTTACTTTGGTTTTAGAATTTCTTTATTTTAGTTGCAGTAAAGATCATTTTGTTAGAATACTCTTGTTTGGAACATAGATTCGAGTTCATTATAGGAATCAAGTTAGAACAGAAAAGAACCAGAATTAATTAGTGACCAGTAACAAACAAGTCCATAGAAATAGAAACAAAACAGCATTTGATTGTGGATGCCTCCCAAGGGGCTAGGTAATTTGAAAGGCAATTGTTTGTCCTGGACACATAGTTACAGGAGAGGAAGCTGAGTAAGGGTTGCAATAGACACATACTTCAGAGCCCTACTCACACCCACTTCTCTGAAACTCTCCAGATCAACTGTGCCTTGGGGGCTACTGAAATAAGGCATATGACTTTATAATGGGAATATAAGCATGACTTAGAACTAACAGAATCGTAACTAACAATAGCTCAGACTTTGTTGGCTTGACCCGATGCAGTTTCTGAGACTGTTGAAAGATCAAAGAGAGATTTAGCCAGCTCATGTGTGTTTTTCTTTTCTTCTTCTCTTTCCCCTCCCTTTGCTTTCTCTCACCTGTCCTTCCTCTCCCCTTCTCCCTCCCCTCCTTCCTTCTCTTTATCTCCCCTCCCTCCCTTCCTCCTTCCCTCCCTCCCTCCCTCCCTCCCTCTCTCCCTCCATCCCTCCCTCCTTCTTTTCCTCTCTCCCTTCCTTCCTTCTCTGTTTCTCTTGCCATTCTCTTCCTCATTCCCTTTTTTTCTTCCTCATTCTCTCTTTCTCTTCCCCTCCCCATCTTTGTATTTCCTTCTTTGTTTAGAGCTTGGGAAGTATCAGAGAAGCAAGACTAGTAACACAACTCATCTCCCTCTCTGACTGAGGAGGTAGATTACCATCAAGATGATATTGAATTTGGGGATATTCTCATCTTTAAGGTTATAATAGTCTTATCTCGCAATAGGAGAATTAAATGAAATAATACACATGAATAGGAGAATTAAACAAAATAATACACAATATCTATCACATAATGTGTGTTTGGAAATGATAATGGTAGTAATAGTGTAATGGTGATAGTAATAGTGGTAATAATCAAGATTGCTATTATTTACAATAATATAAGTAGTACCTAGTGTTAATAATTTAATAATTAATGTAATTTTAATATTTGTAAGACATTTAATAAGAAAAATGGTATTTTGAAATTTTCATCAAGTGTTCTTTTTATTTTAGGAGTATAAATTGGCCCTTTTACAGTGCTATGGAAGATACCTTCAGCAGTTCAGTATCAGCTTTGATGAGAGCATAGCAGATATACAACAATTCAAAACTGTCTTTTTTCCAAACGGCGTTGAAGACCAAACTGCTGCAAATACAGTAAGATGAAAGCAGCTAAAATAGCTATAAGTTATGATTAGCTATGCAATATATCCTCTTGTTGACAGCTTCTAAATGTCTTTCCTGTGTTTAGCATAGCATTTACTTGTGTGCTACAAGTTGCTTAATAAATGTTTTCAGTGCTAGATAGGAAGGGACACTTATTAGACTTTGCGAAGATGCTTTGGAGATCACGTCACTCTAATCACTCATTCATCCAGCAGACAGTTGTCATTACAATAACGAATATTTGCAGGGTACTTTCATTTTAAAAACTTAAAACATCTGATCCTCACATTAACTGTGTGAGTTAGATACTATTATTATTTTTATTTTACAAAAGAGAAAAATAAAGCTAAGCACAGAGTCTAACTATTGGCTCTGGAGATGAAACACAGATCTTCTGATATAATATTTTATGCTTTATTTCTGGTATACCAGTGTTATGTTAATTGTTACCATTGATTCACTGGTTGAAGAGTTACCATGTGCTAGGCTCTCCTACATGCAGTATATGAATTGTCATCTTTTAGCCTCATTATAGTCTCAAAAGGAGGGTTACTATTATGCCTTTCTTACAGATGAGGCTTCTTAGAGACTAAGAAACCAGTCCACTTAAAGCAATGGACAGGGTTGGTTTTTGAACCCTAATGAATTATTAAGCTGTTATTCCAAACTTGATCTTTCAAAGCCTTGGAAACATATGGCTTAATAAGCAGAAAATCTCAAAGTATTGTATGTTTGGCTGTATCATAGGTGCATGAATGGAAATACAGGGCAATAGAAGTTGGCACCCCATTGGGGAGAGAACTGAATGAAAAGCTTAGGACTTTAGAATTTTAAGGCCCCTCCTAGCCCACTCTGGTCCATCATGTGCGCGCGCTCGCGCTCTCTCTCTCTCTCTCTCTCTCTCTCTCTCTCTCTCTCTCTCTCTCTCTCCCCCCCCCCCTCTCTCTCTCACACACACACACACACACACACACACACACACTCACACACTATTATCCTGCTTTCACCTTGTATCCCCAGCTTAGCGCCAGTGCATTGGTGAGCTCCATTGTCTACAAAGCTTTTATCTTAGTTGTCTGTGTGGCTCGTCTTTTACTTCCTTCAGGTCTCATGCACTCCCTGCTTTATTATTTTGGTATTAGTTATTGTCACCAGCTACATTTTCATTTGTTTACTTTTTAATAATAATATTACAAATATAGTAGATCCTCAATAAAGCTTTATTGACTGGATGAATAGATGAAGTGATACAGTCAGAATTAGTAGGAGCCATACATAGAATAGATTAGAAGGCAAAAGACTGGAGGCAGAAGGTAAAGCAATGAAGACAGTATAAGAGCTTGCCATCAGGACTGTTGTGATGGGTGCAAAAAGAATTTGTGTTTTTTTTTTTAAATATATTTTTATTTCAGAGAGGAAGAGAGAGGGAGAGAGAAACATTGGTGATGAGAGAGAATCATTGATCGGCTGCCTCCTGCATGCCCCACACTGGGGATTGAGCCCACAACCCGGGCATGTGACCTAGCTAGGAATCGAACTGTGACCTCCTGTTTCATAGGTCCATGCTCAACCACTGAGCCATGCTGACCACACAATAATTTTATGTTTTATTTTGCATGCTTAATTTGAGGTACTGGCATGATACTGGCATGCTGCATTTTTCAACAAATATGTATAAAAAAATAAAATAAGTAAGATTGAAAATTTAGTCCAGTAGGAACCTATCAATACAGAACTAGAGGTCTTGAGAAGTTTTGTTAGAGAAATAGATCTTGGATTTATATGCATAAAGATCATAGATGAAGCAGTAATAATGAACAATTCACTGTCAAACCATTAACAGCAAAGTTTTGTGTGAACATTCATAATCATGTATGTAATATTTAATTATCCTCTTTGTATGTACTATAAGGAGGCATTATGGCAGAGATGATATGGATTTGATCTCTGGAGCCACACTGCCTGAGTTCAAATTGCTGCTGTGCCACTGTCTAATGATGGGACCTTGCGATTTCTTTGTGCTGCAGTTTCCTCATCTGTAAAAATTGAAATAATAATAAGACCTGCCTTCTAGTGTTGTTTTGAGGTTGCTAAGATAACAAAAGACTTAGACTAGGGCCCAACACTCAAAAACTGTTAGGTATCATTATCTGTTTGTAAAAGAGAGAGAGAGAGAGAGAGAGAAAGAGAGAGCGCGCACTTAGAAGATAATTATTCCAACTTGAGATACATTCAATAAATAAATATCTTCTGTGATACCAACTACATGGTGGCTAGAAATAGTGTACATGTATCCAAGTAGGAAATATATATGGTAGATAAGGCCCATTTATATTACTAAGAGTGTCCACCCCCTACTTTTAACAGGGCTCATTAGTACTCTCTTCAGAACTTCACATCTATCCAGTTATGTCTTAGACATCTCAACTTGACATATTCCAAGCTTAACCCATCATCTTTCCTCTATAATTGCCTCCAGCCAGTCACCCATGCAGGAAATTATCACAGATGTCTTCTCCTCCCTTATTTCTTGCACATTATTGGCCACTGAATCCCATTGACTCAGACAAGACTTAAATCTTTCCCTATTTCAGGGCCCTGGTATGTCTGGACTATCTAAGACCCCTCTGATCACTCCCAGCCTCCCTGTGTGTAGCTTTGTGCCCTTCCCTCTGCTTTTCATCTTCCACACTTTTATCATAATTAATTTCTAAAGTGTAAATAAATTGTTTCACCCCTCTGCCCTTTGACTTAGCCTTTTGGCTAAAGTTTATATTCCTTGGAATGGCTTGAACACTCTTCATGTTCCGACCATGAACCACCTCTATAACCTAATCTCTTTATCTTAAGCCTTCTTACTTAATCTTTCAAAAGTCTTTCAATCCAGTGACCTCTGAAACTACTTTAAGCATTCCTAACATTGCTTGTCCCCAGAATCCTCTTCTTTTTGCCAAGAACAGGGGCCACGTCTTCCTCAACTTTGAGCCACTATTGCTCAGCAGAGTGTGGCCAGTTGAGGTGGTCAATAAACATTTGCTGAATCAATGTGTAAATGGTAATATTTATACCCGAATTAATATGTTAGAATGCTATTTGGTGAGTTTCCAAAAAGGTGACTCAATTCCATATTCTTGGAAATAGAATTTTGTACTTTCTTTTGCTTTTGAATTTTTCTGATTAAGGAAAAGTAATCTTAATGAAATGGATGCTTCGAAGACACCTATCTTTGTATGTCTTACTTTGTTAGGGATATTATAAAAAATTTGTAGACTGGTGGCTTACACAACAACTTTTTTCTAACTTTATGGGGCAGCGATGGCTCAGCCCAGGGTGCTAGAAAACCTGGTTATCTGGTGAGAGCCTGCTTTCTGCTTCTTGAAGTGTCCTTAGATGGCAAAAGGCATAGGGTCTTCTCTGGGGTCTCTCTTAGAAAGGCACTAATCCCATTTACGAGGGCTTTACTCTCATGACCTTCTATCACCATCACATTGGGGATATATTTCAACATAAGAATTTTTTTTGGGGGGGGATCCATTCAGTCTAAAGCGCTATACTAATCTATTAAATTAATTGGGCACAATTGTTTCCATTTTAGTTTTTTTTTTTAATAAATATTTTAAGGAAAGTTTTTCTAAGTTGCATCAACTTTATATTCACATTTATATTTTCCCATGCGTTTCAGTTTCATGCTTTAAATGGAAAAAACATTTGCAGCTACCAGCTGGTCTGTGACAATGATTTGAACCTGCAGAACAAAGAGTCCGTGATCCAGTGTCTGCATATCTTGTCCTCCTTAAGACTCATCATGCAGGTGGCCTTGCCACAGGAGCACCTCTGCTGGATCATCTACAACGGTATAAGCCCACGTATTTTATTTTCCATCGCGTTTTTCAGAAAGTTATGTGAATGCCAAGTTTGATGTTAACTTGATTACTTCTTGATTTAAAATATAATTGCTTCATATTATAGTAGCACACTTGCTTTTTATTTTTTACACCATTATTACATTTTAGTTTGTCCTCCTATGCAGGAACTTACAAAGCATGTCTTGGGTTTTCTCTTCAAGGAAGGGTTAGAGTCTGTGGGGATGATCAGTTTCAGGTATATAGAAAGCAGGGCCCAGAGTTAGTAAATAAATATAAGTGGAGAAGAATAAAAAAAACCACTGCAGGTTAGATTGGTTCTAGGCATCATCCATTTATTGGTCTTCTCCTCAAATTCTTTGAGCAGTGACTGTGGCTTCCTACATATCAACCTTCTTCTCCAACTTGGTTTTGAACAACAAGCATTTGTGTGTATATATGTGTGTATAGTATATTTATATACATATCTACTGTATATTTATGTACATATGTATTCATTTATATTTATATACATATATCCATTATATATCTGTCTCATGAAATATCATCTATCAAAATGTAGCATTGTCCTGGCTGGGGTGGCTCAGTTGGTTGAGAATTGTTCTATGTAATGAGAGGTCAAAGGTTCAGTTCTCCATTAGGGCACTTGCATGGGCTGTGGGAGGAGGCATGCAGGAGGCAGCCAATTGATGGTTCTATCTCATTTATGTTTCTCTCTCCTTTCTCTGGAATCCATATATATATATATATATATATATATATATATATATATATACACACACACACACACACACACACACTCACACACACACACACACACACACACACACGCTTAATATGCAAATTGTCCCATCTGGAGTTAGATCCGGAGACCAGGAGTTCAATTGCTCACTATGACATGTGCTGACCACCATGGGGCAGCACGGAACGAAGGAAGGTCCCAGCAGGCAACCAGCTAGCCAGCAGCTGGGGAAGGAAGGCCCTGGATGGCAGCCAGAAGGCACTAATCGGCCCTGATTGCTGGCCAGGCCTAAGGATCCTACCTGTGCATGAATTTTGTGCACTGGACCTCTAGTATATATATTAAAGTAGCAGCTATTTTTCCTCTTTAAAGAGTTATAATTTAAATTTAATTTCTCTTTAAAGTTACAATCAAAAGTTGTAATGAGTCATTTGCTGTTGTTCTCTGGATAATATATTCTAAAAGGAAAAATAATACAGTATGTTCTCTGTGCATAAGAGTAGGACAAACTAACTTGAAAGAAAACATATTGAATTTTAGCTCATTTATGGTAATTGAAATACATTGCCTAGCCTTTTCCTTCTTTACCCTCCCCAAATAATTTTTTGACAATTTGATTGAAAATTACATTTGCTGCCAGAAATGAGGCTGACTTTGGAAGAAAATTTTAAATTCAGTAATTGTCAAGCTTTTGTACTTGATTAATCTTAAGAGGATCTGTTCCCCAGAGTAGCTGCTGCCATCTCTCCATCTGAGATGGTCATAGGTCTTGGAAGGGACTGAGCAGGAACAGAAGTTCTGTGCTCAAGAAGTATGACAAGCCATTGGTTTGGGTCTTACAGTCAGGCCTTGCTTTAGTGGTGAAATGATATAGTCCCTGGGTGCTGTCCTTTTAAGAGCACACACAGATATATACCAGTATTCTTAGGGGAAAAAGAGGAAATGATTTTGTATCTTCTACATCCTTTTATTGGTGTGTGCTTTTCCTTTCCTTTTTATTTTTTTATTTTTGATATTTTATTGATTTTTTACAGGGAGGAAGAGAGAGGGACAGAGTCAGAAACATCGGTGAGAGAGAAACATCAATCAGCTGCCTCCTGCACTCCCCCCACTGGGGATGTGCTGGCAACCAAGGTACATGCCCTTGACCAGAATCTAACCCGGGACCCTTCAGTCCACAAGCCGACGCTCTATCCACTGAGCCAAACCAATTTTGGCCCTTTCCTTTTTTTAAAATTTATTTTTTTAATGTTTTTATTGATTTCAGAGAGGAAGAGAGAGGGAGAGAGGGAAATAAATATCAATGATGACAGAGAGTCACTAATCAGCTACCTCCTGCATGCCCCCTACTGGGGATCAAACCTGCAATCTGGGTATGTGCCCTGACTGGGAATTGAACTGTGATCTCCTGGTTCATAGATCTATGCTCAACCACTGAGTCACACCAGTGGGCTGTGTGTGTTTTTCTATATACAGGTGGTATCATGCTCTAGACTTTATTCTTTAAAAAAATATATTTTTCTGCTCAATACTGTGGTTTTAGACTAACCAGGTTCCTGTGTATAGATCTAGTTCATTAACTCTACTTACGGACTTGTATTCTTCATATCCATAGACTCCTAAGTACTGAACCTGCTTTGCTGTACCTCTATAGCTACACACATAATTCTGCAATGAATATCCTTGTACCTGTCCTTTTATAGACCTGTGTGAGAGTTATCTGGGATCTATGCCCAGGAGTGGGATTGCTGGGTTGAGGGAAATAAACATAGCTTTTTACTAACTCTAGTCCCTGTTTTAATTAATTCATCCAAAACTTACTGCCAGGCATTATTCTAGGTACTAGGGGCACAAGAGTGGGCAACAGATGAAAACCCTGTTCTCATGGTTACATTCTGCTTCAGGGAGATGAAAAACAAACAAAACGAAGTGGTCATGGCAGACTGTGCTATGGAGAAAAATAAAGCTGAAGAAGAGATAGGGAGAGCCAGGCCTGGGGTAGGACTAGGCTGCAGTTTTAACTTTTAAAAAAATGATTTCAGAGAGAGGAAAGGAGAAGGGGAGAGAGAAACATCAATTGACTGCCTTCTGCACGCCCCCTACTGGGTATTGAGCCCACAACTGAGGTATGTGCCCTGATTGGAAATCGAACCTTGACCTCCTGGTTCAGGGGTTGATGGCTCAACCATTGAGCCACACTGGCTGGGCTAGGCTGCAATTTTAAATGGAATGGTCAGGGAAGGCCTCAGTGAGATGATATTTGAGCAAATACCTGAAATGAAACATCTACATATTTGGGGAAAAGGCATTCTAACTAGAGGATTAGCAAATGCAAATATCCTGTAGTTTTAATACTTTGGATTTTAAGTAATCAAAAATAAATTGATGAATCAATTTGTCAAATTTTCAAGTTAAAACTGAGCACTCATTCTCTTTATTTTAAACTGGTTATTATATGTATAGACATGCTTGGTTTCTTAAGATATATAACCAATGTTGGTTCTTTCATAAAATTTAACTGGGTTTATGAATATTCTATAACACCTTACTTCTCAACCTGAACCCAACTAATTTAAGCCTCAAATAGATTATTTTGGTGATGGCCATCTTTGATGAAAAGAAATCACATGACAAGACAAAAAATCCATATTAGGGATTTGGTCAAAACCAAAACAAAACAAATTTCCAGAGATATCCTGAGGGTGTAAAGATTCAGCCTGGGTTCCATTCTATACCAGCTCTCTCTCCATCACACTTCTGCAGTGGGGATTTGTGAACATCTCCAAGAGCCTGAACCATTAAAGAAGGGATCAGTTCTAGTCAGGATGCACAAGGGCTGCCAAGGTTAAAGGCACATTTTTGAAAAACAGAAGGCCCTTGTCATTCTTGAGGGCAGTCTCCTGAGGCCTCCTGAAATTCCCCAGTTCCTGTCACTAACATGTTTATACAGGCTCCTAGCTTACACCTGAATCACATGTTTTGTGGAGAGGCATGCATTTCCTGTGCATGTCCTTCCTTGGTGACTTTTTTTTTTTTTTAGACAAAGAAACACAGTTATATAGTTTAGCTTTTAAGATTAAAGACAGAGGTGGACAAAATGAAGTTGAGATAAAAATGCTGGGTTTGCCCGGCCGGCATTGCTCAGTGGTTGAGCACCTGACCCAGGAACCAAGAGGTGGTGGGTTCGATTCCCAGTCAGAGCATATGCCTGGGTTGCAAGCTTAATCCCCAGTGAGGGTATGTGGAGGAGGCAGCCAATTAATGATATTTCTTTCTCATCAATGTTTCTATCTCTCCTTCTCCCTTCCTTTCTCTCTGAAAATCAATAGAAACATATTAAAAAAAAGGAAGTTGGACTTGAGCTGTTACTAGCCAAATGGTTTCTTCCCAGGTGGACCTCACATGAAATAAATAGCTTCATGTTCTGGGAGCAGTCACAGTAAGAATGCTGAGTTCTCGAATGTTAAGGACCGAAGTGTATGGTGCTATATATGTTTAAGATTTTATTCAATATTTTTGTCACTGATTTATGTGATTAATATTTATCATGCTTACAGGCATGTTTTAATCAAGTGATATGTGTCTTGGAGCAGATGCTGTCTTCTCAGAAGCTTAAAGTTTAAATGTGAAAAATGGGATTCATAATTGTTGAATTTTGATGGTTATGAATTTTAGATCCAATATTTTATAGGAAATATTTAGACTACTTGTATTATAATTACATGCATTTTTAAAGCATGTTGCCACCTTTGGTTATGTTTATAGCATGCTAATGTTCTTTATATATAGTGAGATATATACTTTCTCCCTCCTCTCAACCCTGTGATCAGCCATCTATCCTTATTTAATTAATGATCTGATAAAAAAAAAAAAAAGCATACTTGAATGATGTTAAATAGGTGTTGAAAATGCTCTTTTTTATTAGAGTGCTCAAAGGCCATCCTATATAATGAAGAGGTAATATGCAAATTGACCATCACTCCAACACACAAGATGGCTAGCCCCCATGTGGTCAAAGATGGCCACCCCCTTGTGGACACAAGTTGGCCGGCAGGGGAGGGCAGTTGTGGGCAATCAGGCCAGCAGGGGAGGGCAGTTGGGAGGGATCAGGCCTGTAAGAAATGGCAGTTGGAGGTGATCAGGCCTGCAGGGGAGGACAGTTGGGGGCAACCAGCACTGTGGGGGAGGGCAGTTGGGGGCGACCAGGCCAATAGGAGAGAGCAGTTAGGGGTGACCAGGCTGGAAAGGGAGGGTAGTTAAAAGTGACTGGGCTGACAGGGGAGGGCAGTTGGGGGTGACCAAGCCTGCAGGGGAGGACAATTAGGGGTGACCAGACCAGCAGGCGAGGTCATTTAGGGGCATTTGGGCCATCAGGTTGAGCAATTAGGTGTTGATCAGGCTGGCAGGGGAATGGTTAGTGGGTGATTAGGCTCGTAGGCAGAAACAGTTAGGAGCAATCAGGCAGGCCAGCCTTTGGGAGCCAGCAGTCCTGAATTGTGAGAGGGTTGTCCAACTGCTCATTTAGGCCTGATCCACATGGGCAGTAGGACATCCCTCTATGGGTCCCAGATTGGAGAGGGTGCAGGCTGGGCTGAGGGACACACATTTCCCCCAACTCCCATGCAGGAATTTCATGCACTGGGCCTCTAGTACCTTAATAATAAGATAAATATTATATGAGAGTGAAAATGAATATAATGCAACCTATTATGTGTTATGATTTTAAAATTATTATGAGTTTCCTTCCATGTAGAATATTATGCTATGCTGATTAAATATGTATTTTAATCTTATTTATAAATAAATCTTTTGTTTTCAACCATAAGGAAACCATAGGGACCAATAACGTTTTATATAAATTAATAAAACCACAGGGTACATAAATTATGCTACTAAATATATTCTTTTGTTCAGTATATTTCAAAACTTAAACTGTTTTTATAATGAGGCTAAAGATTCCTGTGTCAGCCTATTTAAAGTATGGTCATATTCTTTTAATGATTTTGTTACAAAACAAATTATAATGATTATAACTCTCTAACCATTATTCAACTTTCTCATGAGATTGCTTATTTTTAGAACTACAGACTTAAGCCATAGGCATTAGCATATAAAAATTTCATAATTTTACTGTAAACCAAGTTAATGATTTTTTTCTCCATTTAGGTACTATTTACATTTACACCATTTGCAGAAAACTGATGATTATTGGCCAGTCTTCCAAGGTATGCAATTTACTGACAAAATATCTTCTCTTGTATTTCCTATTTTTCTTAAGACTTTTGTTAGCATTGAATGCTTAACAAAGAAAACTTAGTGAAGTATTTAGCAAAATCTAGTGAATATGTATTATAGATTTATTATTTTTAATTTTACTTCAATATGATCATAGGTAAAATTGCAGATAACAAAGTATTAAGGACAGAAAAGCATTCCTAAAATTGATAGATATTCTCTGCTATCCCTTGGTCTCTCAGATTAGCCAAACTTGTCAACTTGATACAGAATCTCCACCTGGTAACTATATCTCTAGGTAGGGTGATCATCCATTCTGGCTTGCTCAGGACAGTTCTGGTTTATATCTATAGTCCTGGAGTAATTATTGATAGTGCTTGCTTTCACTCTTAAACGTGTCCCGATTTGAATGATAAACTATGGTTACCCTGTTTATATTGTTCTGTCGAGCTTGGACTTCCTTTTGCTTGAAGAGGTTGGACTTGAATTATGGCCCACATGCTAATGAGTGAATGAGTGAAAAAATGAATGAATGCTAGTGTATTAGGGTGAAGGAACATCTTCATTCTGTTCCAGTCATGACCTGAGGGTAAGGAGCCTTCATTTTATAATAAGACTCTTAGCCCTGCGCACAAATCTGCACAAGTAGCTTGCTGCTGTTTTCCTCAGCTGGACACCTGCCCACGGCCACTGGTAGCTCCACTGCTTGTAGCTCGCTGCCCTGGCCTCCTGGAGCTCTCTGCCCACTGCCCCGCCCTCCTGGAGCTCCCCTCCCTCATAGCTTGCTGCCATGCCCCCTCTTGTAGCTCTCCACCCCCTGCTTGTAGCTGGCTGCCCCACCCTCCTGCTGACCTGGTCATTATGCGGTAGTCATTAAGCCTCAGGGTGTAACGGATACTTTGCATATTTCTCTCTTATTATATAGGATTCCCACTCATCAGTCTTCACTGCTAGGTTTTAGCTTGAGGTTTCTGTTGACTTCCCTACAATGTTGGTAGCATTTATGTCTCTAGGAGACTTATTTATTCCCTGTATTCATTGTTCAATCAGTAGGATGCAGGCCAAGAAGGGAAAATATTCTTAACATTGAATCCATATTCAAATGGCATCTGGGACATTTCTACTTTATTTTTTATCACATGCAAAAACTTTCTAGCACTCAGGAGATACTTTTTTTCTTTCTTATTTTCTCCAAACATAGCCAAGCATCTTAGAAGTCAATAACACTTAAAATTAAAATGGAAGGAAGGATATTTGCATGCTTAATGGAAAACAATTTTGAAATCGCTCTGTTTTGTTCCTCGAGTTGAAAAGCTCTGTTGCTGACAGTGACTTGAGCAAGACAGTGCCAGCTCTTTGAGTGCGAATTAAAATGAGGGGAGACTGTCTCATGAATAATGGAAATTTGGCTAGAGACTATCCCAGTGATTCTACATTTCTTTCCAGTTGATTTCCTGAAAAGAATCTGCATGTTCCTGTTGCTCTTGCTGTAGCAACAAATGCTGCTTCACAGAGCCACCCATAGTTTGGTCTGCTATAGCATTTGTCTGCCAGCTCTTTGAAGGGCAGAGATGTCTGTGCCAAAATCTAACTTGGAATTAATAGATTCTACGATATTCTTTTGTATTTGTACTTGTTAATGCCGAGAGAATTTTAATAGGATAGTCGTTTTAAAATAATTTCTTATTAAACCCTACCTAAGAAATTTTTTTTTCTTCCCCCTTATAGAACTTGAATTTCTCTCTGACAAAATAAGGGCTAACGGAGAATAGTTCTACGGTCCCAGTTTTGTGGGATGGGAGTGTGGGGGGTAGGGGTGAGATACAAGAATTTTGGAGTGGCGGATGGTTACACAGTTGGCAGTTGAAGGCTGGGATAAGATTAATTCAGTTTTTTTTCAGTATAATAAGTTCCAAGGAAATTAATGATTTCCACCCAGAAATTTCTAAACCTTCAGCTGGTGAGTTGATTCCTTGGAGGGGGAGGTGGGACGTGGTAGGGAACCAGCCACATCTGTGCTTTCTTCTGTCTGAGGGACCTGATTCTGTAGCTGTTTTAGAGTTCAACTCTATTATAGCTTGATTCAAAAGAAGAAATAGATATGATATTCTCAGGCTTTTGTTGGTGTAACCCCAGAGAAATATAAACCCCTATCACTGTAAGATTTAGGCATCATTGCTACCCTTTGTTATTATTGGGTCCCTACTATGAGTTAGGTATATGTGTTAAAAGCTTTGTATACATAATAACACTCACTATAGTCTTATGAGGTCGGAACTATCACCATCACCATCATCATTTGTTGAATGAATGCCTACCATTTATCAGGTAGGCTTCTAAGCATTTTTCATATATTATCCAAGCATTTTCATATATTATCTCAGTTTCTAATATTATCCTTATACCAAAAATTTGAGAAAGGTATTGCTTTCTTCTTATAGATGAAAAAGCAAAGATTTAGAAAGGTTAATTTGCTCAATGTCTTACATCTAGTTAAGTATAGCTAAGGCCAGAGTGAATGCCACACTGTATTGCCTCTCAACTCCATTAGACTAAATTTCATTCCTCACGACCCATCCTATTTTGGCTCACTTACTCAAATGGAGAAGCAATATGGGAGGGGTTGGTGACATCCTGAAGACCAAAACTGGATGGAGTTCTTCCCAGATGGAAAATACTTTTGTGTCGAGGGAAGTTACAAAGCTTAAACTTGTATTCAACCAAATGAAATCTATTTACCCTTTAGAGGTAGGGCAGATTTCTGAAATCTTTTTTCCCTAAAGATATATATTACAACTTTGCTTTCACTTATGGTATAATCTGTAATTTCTTCTAAGGCATTTAAAACTGTAGTATAATACTCAGCAAGCATTAAAGAATATAGTAGAATCTATTAATTCTAAGAAAATGTTGATTTATGTTTCATTTATAAAGTTTTTGGGTTGAACAATGATTGTCAAATTATTCCACATTCCATTACATAAACTTCAAATTCAACTTCGAAATGCTCTGTTGTTTCCCTTAAAGGATGATATAAATGATGCTGCAGTGCCATCCTGTGGCTGAACTGATAAATGGTGTGTGGACTGTTTTCGGGGATTGGGTGGGGGCGGCTTTCTACGTACGCCTTAAATAGGAGGAGCTCTTCCGCCGCACCCGGAACCGAATCTCCCGACATTCCCCCTTCCCTCCTCTCCCTCCTTCCCCTCCTCTCCCCCTCCTCCTCCTTCTCCTTCCCATCTTTCCCCCTCCTTCCTCTTCCTCCTCCTCTCTCTCCTTCCCCTTCTCCCCCCTTCCCTCCTCCTCCTCCTCCCTCTCCTTCCCTTCCTCTCCCCTCCCTCCTACTCCTCCCTCTCCTTCCCCTCTTCTCCCCTCCCTCTCCTTCCCCTCCTCTTCCCTCCTTCCCTCCTCCTCTTCCTCCTCCTCTTCCTCTGTGTTTTAAAACTGATTTCAGAGAGGAAGGGAGAGGGAAAGGGAGATAGAAACATCAGTGATGAGAAAGAATCATTGATTAGCTGCCTCCTGCACACCCCACACTGGGGATCAAACCCACAACCCAGGCATGTGCTCTGACTGGAATCCAACCATGACCTCCTGGTTCATAGATAACGCTCAACCACTGAGCCACGCCAGCTGGGCTTCTTCATTTTTATTTTATTTTATTTTATTTTTGACATCTTAAAACTTTTTAATATAAAAACATTGCCAAAACAACAATATCTCTTCCACCAACAGTGTTTTGGCCCATAGGTCATTAACAGTCTCTTCAACCTTCAATATCTGATGAATTAAAAACAAATGGAATTTCATTGTTTCAGTTTAGATTTACCTGGTTGTGATGTAAGCATTTAAAATAGTTTTAAATTTCCTTTTTAAATATTATTTCCTTTAAGTTTTTGATAATATATATTTAGGCTTTTAAAATAAGAACACTTTATTTTAAAATTTTAATTTGGCTTTTCAAGGTTTTTTTTTTTTTCCTATGAAGAGAATAGTCCTACTTTAGTCTCATCAATTTTTAAAACTAATACAAGTGAAAATTAATTTCATATCCTCTTCTATTTGCTTCCGTCCCTCCTGTTTTTCCAGGTTCTTCTGTTTCTTTTCCTCCTCGTCTGTCTTCATTGTCATTACCAAAGCTAACATTTATATTTACTACTAGAGGCCCATTGCACGATGTTCGTGCAGGAATAGGCCTTCCTTCCCCTGGCTTCACCCCCAACCTCCCGGGAACTGGCATATCCCCACGCCTGAGCCACCCAGAGCTGGCAAGTCCTCACTTCTGTCGGGAGCACCACTCCAGTAGCTCCCTCCACAGCCCCCCTTCCTCTCATAGTAGGCTTCACTTGCTCCCCGCCTGCATATGCAAAGTAACCCCCGATTTTGTTGGGTTAATTTGCATACTCACTCTGATTGGCTGTGGGCGTAACAGAGTGATGGTTAATTTGCATGTTTCTCTTTTATTAGGTAAGATGTTCCAAGCATTTAGTGTATAGTAATTTATTAGATATTCAAACAGTCCAAATTACTGTTATACCAATATGGATGAGGAACATGAGGCACATGGAATGTAAGTGAATGGACCAAAGTAACATTGCTAGTATTGGAGATAGAGTTTTAGCCTTATAGGGCAGGAGAAGAGGAGAACAGAATGAGCAAAGACACGTGTATTTGGATCACTGAGGTGTGTTTTGTGGAATAGAAAGAGTTTTGGAACAGCTTAAGGATATGATGCAAGGTCCAGAGTAATGGGGTGTGGAAAAAGGCAGGAATTGTCTTTGCACGCCCTGTATAAAGGCCTGTACTTTATCATATACTCAACAGAGAACAGTTGAAGTGTTTCAAGCATGAGAGTGACACAACCAGTTTTCATATTGAAAAGATTAACTATGGTGGAGGATGTACAAGGAAGGGGCTTATAAGAAGGGGGATGGTGAGGCCAGGGAGACAAGTGAGGGTGTATCCAATACTCCAGGAAGATGTATGAGGACCTGCTTGGTTAAGGCTGATATTCCCATGGATATAATTAGAATGTAATATTCTGAGACATTTAGCTCCCAGATTCTTGTTTTCATTCCAGTAATATTTTTTTATAATGATATGTGAAGAACAGACCAAATTTCTTCTTGTATTCAATCAAATGAAAGGCTATATAATCTACCCTTTGAGCTTTTGGAATATTTTTATTTATTTTATTGATTTCAGACAGGAAGGGAGAGGGGGAGAGAGAGAAACATCAGTGATGAGAGACTCATTGATTGGCTGCCTCCTGCACGACTCCTTCTGGGGACTGAGCCTGCAACCCAGGCATGTGCCCTTCACTAGAATAGAACCCAGGACCCTTCAGTCTGCAGGCTGACGCTCTATCCACTAAGTGAATCAGCTAGGGCTGGACTGTTTTTGAGGAAAGGAAAAAGACTGAAAAAGTTAACTGCAGAATACATGTAGTCATATAGAGTTTCCCAGTATAGGGTTTGTGGGAAGGGCATGTTAAAAAATAATTTGTGGGTAAAAGCCACTCAGGTAAAATAGCACAAGAGGTTTCTCCATGTATTTCTACAGTCAGTCAGACAACAATGATGAGCCTTTCCCCATAATTTTATTTCACATTATACCTTGGGAATAATTATACCGGAAAAAAAGTGTCATTTATGGAGTGTGCCAAATACCATCCTAGCATGCTGTGTATATTGTCTTCTCCATAACAGAACTGTGGTGATGTGCCAGAATACCCATTTTAAAGATGAGAAAGTTGAGGTCTGGAGAGGTAAAATGACACAGCTAATAGGTGATAAATTTGGGCCTGAACCCCAGGTCTATTTGATTCTAATCTTCAACCGTTTCTACTAAGTATCACAGGCCCCAGACTGTAAGTCTTTTTCATTTTCTCTATGCTGCTATACCAGTTTATTTTCAAAATAATACATTGGTTCCAGGCCAGCTAATAAAAATTTTATTGTTGGAGTTAGTTCCTGTACTATTGTTGACACTTGATAGATATTAATAAAATTGAGCTGAGTTCACAGGACTTTAGGAGTTAGAAAGGAAGACATTCTAAGATGGTTAACTTGAGTTCTGCGTTCTTTAAATTATTCCTTTACTTTTTAAAATGCTTGTGTTTTCTTGACTCATTATTTTTGGTTTGAGTATTCAGCAGCATCTTGTTTCAGAACTTATAATTTGATTAGATCAAATAAAAAATCACAGTTATTGGCCTAAAATGAAAATTTATTCAATTATACCCTTTTTTTCTTTTTTCTTTCTTTTCCTAAGACCTTACAGTATCTCCTGTGGGCCAGTGTGTGCATGGAGTCCTCAGTCCCACTCCTGTCTGTCAGGTATTTGACATGGAGAGTTACTCTTTACACTGCGGTCTGCCAGTGCTACTATGACTGCCATGCTGCTGTCCATGGAGAGGTATGCTACTTTTTAATTTAGAGGATTTCAGTATTTAGAATACAATGGATGCAGCATTTTCTTCTTTAGAAATCCTGCAAGAATGAAACAGACACAAACAAACAAACAAAACCCCCCAAACTGAAGTGAAGCAAAGCCAAACATCCCAGGCTAAATTTGCAGAAATTTGCTTGGCTTCTCCTTTCTGTTATCTCTTTGCTTTTCTTTCTTTTCTCTCCTTTATTCTCTACTCACTTCCACCTTCTTTGCTGCTCTTCTGAATAAGATTTCTGATATCTTTCCTTCCTCATTGTATTCTTGTATGCAATTTGCCTCCTTCCTTATTTAGTTTTATTTTTTTTTTACATTCAATATTATTTTGTATGAGGAAGGTACTGAAAATACCTGTATCAGAATTTTACTTTCCTTATTTTTAAGATTTATTATTTCATAAAGTGAGCATATCTGACAGTTTATTAACTTTAGATCTACATAATTTAGTGGTGCTTATAAGAAATGATAGACTGGATAGCTACTGTGATATAGAGAATATAGCCCAGAGTTTAATTCACCAACTAAGTCCAACATATGGGAAAATGAAACATAAATTTGATACATTTTAATCAAATGTCTTGATATTTTTTAAATCAGTACTCTCTTATTAATTGTGAATTAAATTTCTTTTAATTGCATATAGGCCTTTGCTCGGCGTGCTTTAGCTAAAATTGATGAATTAAGGCAACTGGAATTAATGAGCTCCTCACAACAACCAGAAACATCCAGGAGATATTATAGGGAGGCCACGATAAAGGTATGAAAATTTCACGAAATAAAAGAAATGTACTGCACTCTGTGATTGATGAGCTATTTTATATGAGTAGTTGCATCCCACTGTTACTTCACATATAATTCTTCTCTTTGAGGCAGATGGCAGTGATGATCTTCAAAAGAGCAGTATTTGAGTCCAGAAGAAGAAGCAAAAGTTTCTTTAGACCAAAGATAAGAATTAACCTAAAGGAGGTACAAACTGTAAGTAAGATGTCTTTTCTTTTTCAGACTCTCTTGGTGGTGTATTTGTGTTATATACCTCCGTATCTTAAGCTCCGCATGTCATTAGTATTCTCTGCAACCAATGGCAAATAAAGAGAAGAACGCCTTCCCAGTTTGGGCACGAGGTCACTTCATCCCTTTCCAAAGCTTTTGCACCTTTGCACAACCCCGGTTGTGTGACTTTAAAGGGCAAGAGGCTGAGGAAGATCCGGGGAGAGGGTCAGACTCCCAGGCCTCGGAGTGGTTCTGCAGAAGCTCTTGTCCTGGACTGCTCCTGTCAGCTTAGAAGGCTTGGAGGTTGGAGGGAGGGTGGAAGCGCCTCTTCTCCTCCGCTTCAGTTTCTCCTTTGGGAGTGTTTAGAAACTCGCGTAGCAACAGACAGCCCCCCTGTCTTAGAGACTTATCACAAGCCTCTATTTCCCACTGCAAGCAAGTTGTAATTATCAGGGGCCACTCATGACTGCTGCTCAAGGCCAGATTGAAGAGCCATCCTCGTTTAGAAAATTGCTGGTTATTCCATAGGAGGGGTTAGAAGAGAGCTTTGGAGGACCTCACACAGGCGGCAGTGCCCAGCATGGAACTGACAGCAGTTTCTGCTTCTCACATATCAAACCTGGTCACACGGCCCCTTCCAGCCACAAGCGTTTATGCTTGTGGGGTCCTCTGCCTTTTCTCCCTCCTGCCTTTTTCCTTCTCCCACTGCCTTCCCCTTTGTCTTTTGGCATTTCGGTATTCCTCAAGGCCAGTTCTGTATTTATTTGAAGCCTTCCCTGACTGTTTTGGTGGTCTTGAATTTTCTCGTGCGAGTTTCTTTGTAGGGACTGGAAATGGTGGGAAGGGGGAAGGCGATGAGCAGTTTCTGGCAGAAGAGTGGTAGGATCTCAGGGCCTGGAAGGGATTCTAGAAAACATGTGGTTCAATCCCTGTCTATACAGATGGGAAAATAAATCCCAAAGTATGTAAATTACTGGCTCAAGGTCACGAGGCCGCTGCTGACAGCACTGGGACCAGAACCCAGGTCTCTAATCCAGTACTTTCTCACCGCTGCAGTGACTGCTGTTCTCTTAAGACATTTCTTCTTGTGACATGTAGGAGTAGTTCTCCCTTTTTAAAAACTTTAAATAAATTAATATTTAAATCCAGATTTTATTTGGACATTGTAGCTGTCTAATGCTACTTGACCATGATATATTGATGACTGAGCCCAGAAGTACATTTCATATTGTCTTTTAAAATAATATCCCTTACCAACCAGTGAGGTGTATTGGGGGGGGGGGGCGCGGGTGGTATTACCAAATGATAATGAGCTTAAGGATAGATAACTTACCGGATGAGCTGCTGAGCTGCCTGCATCTGGTATTGTTAAGTAGTAATGCTATGGTGTTTGTAAGAGAGCAGGGGACAATTCTTTTTTTCTCAATATAATTTTTTTTCCCCCTCTGAGCAAACCAAATTTAAGTATTCAAAGCTTCAAGATTGTTAATAATTAGCATATTATTAGATCTCAATTTATAATCATCCTGGTATAAAAATAAAATATATTTTCAAAGAAAAATGTTTAAAATTCTAGATAACATTACATTTAAAATAATTTATTCCTGGTTTCCTTTAAGATAATTATTATATGTAAAGTTCTGGTGGTATATCTTTTTAGGAAAAAAACATAATTGTTTAATGGGTACTTTTTACCGAGAATAGTCAACATAACCTTTTTTATAAAGTCATAGTATATTACCTTAACATAGTTTGCATAATGTCCTGTTTTACGTGTACAAAATAATGGTATTATGTTTCCTATAAAAAGTAATTGCAATATGCATTACATTTATTTTATAAAACAGTTTTGAGCTTGTAAGTCAGTTAATAACTCACAGTAAATTATTTAGTCTTTCAAAGGATTCTTTTAAAGAACTACTAATTCAGAACTACTAATGATTGACTTTTTATTGATTCATTCAATAAATATGTTTTA
This sequence comes from Pipistrellus kuhlii, assembly GCF_014108245.1. Classification (NCBI taxonomy): domain Eukaryota; kingdom Metazoa; phylum Chordata; class Mammalia; order Chiroptera; family Vespertilionidae; genus Pipistrellus; species Pipistrellus kuhlii. The sequence goes on along the minus strand of NW_023425529.1, from coordinate 13,655,374 downwards.
AAGTACTTGCTGTGTAAATAAGATAGATAGAGGTTACATTCTAGTAGATAAGTTACATAATAAATAAAGTAATTGTAGTTTATCATAAGTATTATGGAGAAATAATGGTAGCGATTGAATGAGATACAGATAAAGCCCTTAGAATGTTCCTGGTACATAGTAGGTCCTCACTACATATTAGCTGTTGTCTTTATTTACTTATTTGCTTTAAACAAATTGATTTCTGAGAGAGGAAGGGCAAGGGAGAGAGGGATAAGAACATTGATAATGAGAGAGAATCATTGATCTGCTGCTTCCTGAATACTCCCTCCCTACTGAGGATCAAGCCTGCAATCTGGCATGTGCCCTGACTAGGAATCCAACTGTGACTTTCTTGATATATATTGCCAAATTAATTTCTAAACAGGAATTCTCCAGGGTGACAACCTGCATGTACCAATTTTGCCACAAGCTATTATCATTTTGATATTATCACTTTTTTTATAATTCAGTTTTATAAAATGGTTTTTAAAATTCTATTTTTTAGATTCACCTTTTCCTTATATTTGTGTTTACTCCTTGTTTTCTTTTTTTTTGGTGAATTATCTTTCAGTCTTTGAAAGATAATCTTATCTTTCTATTAGATATTTTAATTTAAAAAATATATTTAAATGAGCTCATTGTTTTTATAGATAATATTTTGCTTGTCATGCTTGACAGCCCATTTTCTATTACTTTTATTTTAAATCTTTTTTATAGATCTTTTTTTTAAAATATGTTTTTATTGAATTTTAGAGATAGAGGAAAAGAGAGGGATAGAGAGCTAGAAATATTGATGAAGGTGAACCAGCTGCCTCCCGCACATTCCTTACTGGGGATTGAGCCTGCAACCCAGGCATATGTCCTGACTGGGAATCAATCCCGTGACACTAGGTTCATACCTGCTGGGGAGAACTTCTAAATATTTATATTTTAAAATCCTTTACTTGGTATTCATATATGCTCTGATAAATATTCTATTCTTTTTGCTAATTTTCCTATAATATTAAAAATACACACACAAGTTCACTGAAATCTATTGGGGTTTTATTCCTGCTTTTGTTTTTTCTGTCTTTCTGACTTTTCCCCAAGAAGAGGAAAGTAACAAAGGAATCATGGGGGAAATGACAGTATGTTCTAACTTGACATGGATTCTAGGAAAACCAGCCAGAGCTGCTTTTCTTATTTCTTGGTAATCTAAATACAGAGAACAGGTAATTTGTCAGAGAGGATACAGCGTGGAGGCAAGCCATCTGCAAGAGGTGAAATCATCCTGGCTGATACAAAGCAGAGTGGCTCACACAGTCACTAGCTTAGTACACCGCTGGTTAATTCTTCTTTAGAGTTAACTAACATAAGGCCAGCTATTTATGCTATGAAATGTTGTTTCAAATTTGGGTTTGAGGACCCTACATCAGATTTTCCTGCAGTGCTTTGTCGGGGTGTTTCTCAGCACCTAGAAGGGCTTAGGAATCTGGAGAGGGGCTGCTAGTAAATTAATAAAGAGATTAGACATGAAATATAAATTTGGAATACATGGGGGAGCCAGAGGAAACCTAGCTTCAGTAACCAAGTTCTCTGAATCTCTGGACCCTTAGCTCTTTATTAACACAAATTTCCCTAAGGCAAAGCAGATATACATATCAAAGGTTAAGGTTTGGTATACAGTAGGCATTGTCAGGTTGGGGCAACTGCCCTTGGCTGCTCAGCTGTTTGGCCAGCAGCAGTAATAACATGTACATTGAAATGCCCTCAGCTGTCTGGCAACAGGCAATAATATATGCATCTTTTTCAGGTTTGGGGAAATGCTCTCAGCTATTCTAGCAGGCAACAATATGATTCAGCCCTGCTGAATATGGAAGTCCTTCAATCTTTTGAGGACTTCTTGCATTTATTATGACATGCTGGAATTAGCTTCCAGCACTGCTTATTAAAATGTCCCACACAGGCCCCCTGAACCTCGGAGATGTGGTCTGTGAATCTCAAAGCACTCCTGAGAGATTCTTAGGCAACCGAAGTTTGAATATCAGTTCCTAAAGGCTGTGGTTAAGGTACCACAAAGCATAGAGATTGACGTTGCCCTAATAAAAAGACAGTGATACAGAGCCATTTTAATGCTGCTTGGGAATGCAAACATATAAAGAAATAGCAAAGTCTTTGATGTAATGGCAACATGACATAAACCTTAATGGAGTCTGGAGTAACACCTCAAAAGAGGAAAATCATAAAAGCAGCCATCTCATTGACAGGCCAACCATTCTTCTTTTATCATTAATTAAGCATAGTTTACTTATCTTTGCCTAATGATATCAGACATTATAGAACTTTTAAAAAATGGGCTGTATTTTTTTTTATTACAGTTGCCTTGGCCACGCACTATCACAGAACGGTTGTTGGATGAGATGTTTGATAGCACTGCATCCCGGTTTCTGGCTGTCTTGGAAGCTCTTTCTGATTCAAATAGGCGGACACTGCAAACTGGACCTATTGTTACAGATGAAATAGAAATTCGTGATGTTGTCTCAGAACTGTTTATAGCAGGACGGGAACTTCTAATAAGTAAATAAGTTGTTAAGATAATATTTTATTGTAGCACAGGAGTAAGAGCAGTTTTTGGTGTGTTAGTTCACACATAAGTTCATACACAATTTTTATTGACCTTGAAAATTCAGCAAACTTGTTAAACTCAATGGGTAGTTCAAATAACTTCGTAGGTTTTCTTTTAGATTGTTTTATATATGCATTCTGTCAATAATGTCAATTGTATTTCTTTCTAATTGTTAAGGTTTTTTATTTTTTCTTATATTCCTTGATTTATTATGCTGGATAGGAAAGTGGTAATAGCATTTGCCCTAGCTGGTGTGGCATAGTTTGGTTGGAGCAAATATATTAAGGTTTTCTCCCCATCTTTACTTTCCCTTTCTGACTGCTGCTTCCCCCCACCCCCCACCCCCGCAATGCCTTTGATGGTAATAGATTGGGTGGTGATATAATTTGCCATCCAAACTGTTTTTTATTATTTCTTTTTTTAATTAAAAAATTTAAATGCTGACATTATTGCAGACTTTACCCATCCCCCCTTCCACCTTTGCCCACCTCCAACTACCCCTGCCTCCCACTATTTAGGCCTTTACCACACTATTGTCTGTGTCCATGGGATATGCTTATATGTTCTTTAGCTAATCCCTTCAACTTCTTTATCTAATCACCCTTCCTCCCTATTCCCTTGGGCACTGTCCATCAGTCTGTTCTATGTATCCATGCTTTGTTTCCATTTTGTTTGTCAGTTTATTTTCTTCATTAGATTCCACATATTAAGGAGATCATATTCAATTTGCCTTTCTCTGATTGGCTGATTTCACTTAGCATAATACTCTCCAGGTCCAGGGTAAGAGTTCCTTTTTTTTCGATTATCTATGGCATAGACTGCACATGTGTCAAACACAAGGCCCGCGGGCCAAATCCGTCCCGCCAGGCCTTGCAATGTGGCCCACACTGCGCTGTCATCACTGCACTCCGCTGCGTTTCCATCACAATGACAGTTTATGACTGTTCAGTAAACCATTCGGCCCGCGATTTAGGCTGGATTTTAGATTTTGGCCCCTTCTCTGATTGAGTTCGACACCCCTAGCGTAGAGTGTAAGCTCTGTGAAGGCCTGAATTGTGTTTTTTTTTTCTTCTTCTTCCCCATTGTCTCCTTAGTGCCAGACCATGTTTGATAGTTAATATTTAGTAAATACTTACTTGTATGAATGACATTCCAATCTCTCTCCTTTCTTAGTGTCAAACACTGCTATGGATGGAATGCTTGGCTTTCCAAAAGTTTCCCTTCTGCAACTTATTATAGAAAGAAAAAATATTATTTCTATGGATGCTGCTGTAAAATTTATAAAATTAGCTTTTAACTATGAGGAATGGAGTTTATTTGAATCAGCAGCTGGACAGCTTATTGATTTTCTCCAGGTAATATGTGCAAAATCATTCATTTGCTTTTATATTGTTAAGATGACATTGAGTTGCTAATTACTGTGTGTGTGGGGGGGCGTTTATACTTCACTTAGACACTGGATGACCCAGAGTCAAAGAAAGCAGAGAAGGACTTAACTCTTCTTTTTGCAATGGAACCTCTAGTCAATGTAAAAAAGAACAAAGGTTTGGTCTACCCTTTGGAAAACTACAAAGAAGGACAGGCAGCCTATTATGCTAAAAAAAATTTTCCTGGTGAGTATTTATTTGCCTTTTTGAAAATTAAGATAATTTTATCTGATAAAACATGCACTTTAAGAGTGAGGTGAGAGAATGTTCAAGGCAGAAGGAGTAGGAGGTACAAAGGTCCTGAGGTGAGACTGTGCTTGGTTGTTGAAGGAATAGCACGGAGGTAGGTATGACTGGAGTGCACTGGTGGTGGCTGTGGAATTTGAGAATGTGAGGAGATGAGGTCAGAGGCATAGCTGGGTGCCAGATCTTGCAGCATCTTAGGCCTTGTAAGGATGGTGGATTTTATTCTGAGTGGTGGGTTTTGAGTAGCAGACGAGGTTTTACTTAGCAATTACCTTGGTTGGTAGGTGAGAGATGAGTAGGGCAGTAAAGCAAAAACCATTTGTTTGGTAAGGGAAATATACCTGCAGAATTTTCCAGCAATAAAAGTTATCCTGTCTAATAGTAGAGTAATATACAAATTAACCATCACTCCACAACAAAAATGGCGGCCCCCATAGCCGCAAGATGGTGTGTCTGGCCTGTCCGCGGGATCCACCTCCTGCTCCACCACTGCTGCAGTGCCTGGGCCTGTCAGCTCTGCTGAGGTTGTGGGGGACCAAGCAGTGAGGCTTGATCCGCTCCCAGACATGGCAGACAGAGCCTGGACAGCAGGGCATGGAGGCTTCCTTAGTGCAGTGGCAGTGGGGGAAGACCTAGGTCCTGCAAACAGAGCCTGGACAGCAGGGCTTGGGTGCTTCCTTAGAGCCGAGGCAGCGGGAATACCCCCAGGCCCAGGAGACAGAGCCCAGACAGTAGGGCTTGGGAGCTTCCTTAGTGCTGCAGTGGTGGGGAAGTCCCCAGACATGGCAGATAGAGCCCAGAGAGCAAGGTTTGGGGGCTTCCTTAGCAAGGTGGCAGCAGGAACACACCCAGGCCCCACAGATAGAGCCAGGACAACAGGGCATGGGGGCTTCCTTAGTGTGTTGGTGTTGGCGAAGCCTCCAGGCCTGGCAGACAGAGCACACTGCAGGGCATCAGGGCTTCCTTTGCATGGCACATGGTGAGGCAGGCAGAGAGGAGAGAGCAGGGTATGGGAGCTTCATCTCCATGGCTGCAGTGAAACCTTCAGGCCCCGCAGAGAGCAGAGAACCACAGAGAATGGGCCTAAGCCATCAGTAGGATATCCCCCGAGAGCTCCTGGATTGTAGAGGGTGCAGGTTGGGTTGAAGGACCCCTGTGCACAAATTTCGTGCACCGGGCCTCTAGTTGTTTAAATAATTGAAAATCTGCAGCCTCTATTTTTTAGACCAGTGGTTGGCAAACTCATTAGTCAACAGAGCCAAATATCAACAGTACAATGATTGAAATTTCTTTTGAGAGCCAAATTTTTTAAACTTCCTCTAACTCCACTTCTTCAAAATAGACTCACCCAGGCTGTGGTATTTTGTGGACTCAAGGGGCCAAAGAGCCACATGTGGCTCACGAGCTGCAGTTTGCCTATCACAGTTTTAGTCCAATGAGAATTATTTAATCTGATTTTTATGGTTTATCATGTTCTTAAGACATTGTTTGGCTGCTCAATTGTAGTAAATAATTTGTACTGAGTAATGGTACACATTTTTTTCCAGTAGTTTCTGAATAGATATTTTTGTTATTTTTATTTCAATTACCATATTTCATATATGTTTTAATATTACAAACTTCTTTACTTCCATAGTGGCCATACAGATTGTAGATTCATAATAATGATGATGATGATGATGATAACAGTCAATTTTAATCAAATAACAGCCAAGTTCAGTTAGTTTTCATATAGAAGCATCTGAAGTTTCTTACTGACATAGTATTTGCCTGGATATCAGTTGTATCATTTTTGTAGAATTTCTATGTTTCTGTGCTTTTCTATTTGAAATTTTGTAACTGATTTCTGTTTTATTTTCCTTTACTTTATGAATTGAGATTCTTGTATGAAGAATTATGGATATTCAGAAGATATTTTTCAATTAGCAGCAGTCTTGTATTCCTGTGTCTGCAACTGTTCCCAGGTGAAATAGCTATTTGGGTAATTTTTAATTGTATCAAAGGAGGCCATTATATCTAATTTAAAGTGAGAGTTAAATCTCCCAGGAATTGAATCTTTCCAAAATTCTATATATTTTAAAAAAATTTAAATATATATTTTTTTATTGATTTTTTACAGAGAGGAAGGGAGAGGAATAGAGAGTTAGAAACATCGATGAGAGAGGAACATCAATCAGCTGCCTCCTGCACATCCCCTACTGGGGATGTGCCCGCAACCAAGGTACATGCCCTTGACTGGAACCTAACCCGGGACCTTTCAGTCTGCAGGCCGATTCTCAATCCACTGAACCAAACCAGCTAGGGCAATTTTAAATCTTTATAATAATATTTTTATCCTGACATAATTTTAAGTCTCTTTTTATTATAGTCACCATTTTGGATGTCAACCTGTTTTTTTGGGAAGTTTTTAGGTTGCCTATATTCTATATAATCCTATATAATAAAAGACAATATGCAAATCGACCAAACAGGGGAAGGACCAGTCACTATGATGTGCACTGATCACCATGGGGGCTGACGCTCAACACTGGAGCTGCCCCCTGGTGGGGAGTGCTGCTCAGCCAGAAGCCTGGCTTACAGCTGGCGAGTGCAGTGGCAGTGGCGGGAGCCTCTCCCACCTCTGCAGCAGTCCGACATCCCCTGAGGGCTCTGGGACTGCGAGAGGGCACAGGCTGGGCTGAGGAACCCCCGCTTCCTAGTGCACGGATTTCGTGTATCAGGCCTCTGGTTTCTAATAATGAAGGAAACTAGTGTTTTTAATGAAGAGTTAATGTTCTTGGTGACACACTGCTTTTCAGTCCTTAAGTACAAAGCCTGATTATCATCTGGAATCACTTTGCACACCATGGCCAGTGTTTAGAAATGACCTATTCATGGGTAGGAATATTTAAATAAAAATAGTACAATACTGGTTTTAACACTGAATTCCAGGATCTCAGGCTTTCTCTGAGGTTCATCGGGAGCCCAGATTTGGGTAGTAATATCATGGCCTGTTTAATTAGTTGAGATTCTGATGGAATTTTATTTGGAAAATTTGCTTTTACTGTTATAGGAAGGTCTGAAAACCACAATTACAGAACATTTTATTAACTTTTGTTCAAGTAAGTGAAAGAGTGAGGGACTTGAGATGATCTATTGTTACAGTATTTTCTATTTCTTTTGGGTCTATTAGATTAGGTTATAACTTGCAACCGTTTATTTAATTTTTGAAAGAAAGATATTTGGTAGCAAATATGAAGATTATAGTGAGAGAGCTAAGCCCAAAAGTTTTAAACAAGGCTGAAAAGAATAAGGACTTTTTTTTTTTTTTTAAATCTGTCTGCTTTTTAAAAATCATGCCCATTTTAGTTCAGTTCAGTTCAATTCAATAAACACTTATTTATCCTTGTTATGTTCCCAGCACTGTTCTAAGGCGATACATATACAGATTAATCTTAAAGTTTCCCCAAAGGAGCTCAGTTTTGTGTTTTAATCATAAACTCATTATCTTTGTAGTTCAGATATAATAAGTATGTAATATTTTGTTTAATTTCTTCATGTCTCTTTTGCCTGGTCTATATACTTTCCCACCTCCCATTCTCTCTCCTCTTACTAGTTAACCACACCCCATTTTATTATTATTATTATTATTATTATTATTATATGGGAATTTAAAAAAAATATATGTATATGTATATATATATAAACATCTCAAATTTGGTTTCTGTACTTGCTAAAAATGTTTGAGACTTCTTTTTAGAGAGACAGAAATAGCCTAGCACATTCGTTAAGACTGAGGTCCCTAGAACTAGACTGTATGGGTTTGAATCCCAGCTCTGCTACTTTCTATTCATTTCATCCTGGAAAGTACAGTCAATCTTCTTTGCTTCAGTTTGCTCCTCTGAAAAGTAGGGATGATAGTAAAGTGGGATAATGAGATTGCTGTGAGGATGAAATGATTTGGTATATGCTTTAGTTTGTTCAGGCTGCTATAACAAAAAATGCCATAGACTAACCAGCTTAAACAACAAACATTTATTTTCTACAATTTTGGAGGCTGAGAAATTCAAGATTAAGGCACTGGCAGACTTGGTGTCTGGTGAGGACTCACCTTCTGGTTCATAGATGGCTGTCTTCTCCCTGTGACCTCGCATTCATGAGGGCTTCCCCCTTATGCCTCATTCCTTCCTAAACCACTTCCCAACGAGATTACATTGAGGGTTAGGATTTCAACACATTCAACCTCATCTATATATCTTATTATTCCTGACAATTTACTTTCTCATTTTTATTTTCAGGATGTTCAGCCTGATAAAGAAATTGTGGTGGACATGATAATGTTCTTATGGCAGAGATGCAAATTAGGAATTCAGCGGCTCAATATATCCAGAAACGACTATAGAAAATATACCCAGAAAATCAGCACTAACAAAGTATTTATTTTTTCCCTTTCACATGTTTTTTATTATTGCTAATTTAAATTGTGATAGTTAAATTGTTCCTGTTTTTCTACCTGCATAACTACTATTTTGTAAATATATTGCTGAGTGAGCTTTTCTTTTATGTGTGTTCACTGTACTTCTGTCCCAGTTTAGCTTTGGGGACTGGGGGCATGTTTCAGGTTTTTAAGGGAGGAATAAGTATGTTTCTAAGGTCAAATGAGTTTAGGTAAATTTACTAACTTTAATCTTAGAAAATCAAATAACTAAGGAGTTATATTTATTTCTGCAATAATATATTTAGAATACTAGTAAATAAAGAGATACCAGTAAATAAATAAAATATTTTAAAATAAATAAAATGCCAGTAAATAAATAAAATACCCGTAAATAAAGAAATACCAGTAAATAAATAAAAATTTCTCCTGCATTTCCAGAGTATCATATTGTGTGTGTGTGTGTATATATATATATATATATATATATATACATATATATATATATAAAATATATTTTATTGATTTTTTTACAGAGAGAAAAGAAACATCGATGAGAGAGAGACATTGATCAGCTGCCTCTTGCACACTCCCTAATGGGGATGTGCCTGCAACCCAGGTGCATGCCCTTGACCGGAATAGAACCTGGGACCTTTCAGTCCGCAGGCCGATGCTCTATCCACAGAGCCAAACTAGTTTCTGCCAGGAGAAAATATTTTAACAATAACAGTCTCCTGGGATTCTGAGGCTTGCTGAGATTAGCTACATTAGGATACCTGGGCATGATTTTATCAGATGCTCTGATGAAGTAATGATCTGGGTGCATAAATAGTATTTCCTTGTTCTTCAAGTGTGATGGCTTATTTTGTGCTAAGCTTTGGATTTTATAGGCTTGAAAGACTGTGTTCAAGGGGCATGCCATGAAACTCGAAATATTTTAGAGGACTTTGATATTGAGCATAACAGCTCCTTTTAGGAAGGGGAATCAGAGTTTTGAAGATAATCTTCACTGATACATAAAATATTCACTGATAAATGAAAATAACATGATAAATTTTCCTTATGGTTATAGATATGCAGACCAGAAGCTTAAGTGGATCTTCTTTATAAATTTACATAAATATATTGATTGTATATATAAAAGCCTAAGCTACTGTTAAGATTGGATGACCTGACAATTGGCCAGTAACTGTGATACACACTGACCACCAGGGGGCAGACACTCAATTTCTTGTGGTTCCTCCCACAACTAGCCAACTTCCTGTGGTCTCTCCCCCTGGCCAGCTGGCCCTGATTGGGACTGGGCAAAAAAGCCCTGATCTCTGGCCAGGCCAAAGGACCCCATCTGTGCATGAATTTGTGCTGGGCCTCTAGTTAAAAATAATTTTATTAGGGTCATTGAATTTTATATTGTTTAGTAGAGGCCTGGTGCACAAAATTCATGTATGAGGAGGGTCCCTCAGCCCAGCCTGCACCCTCTTCAATCTGGGCCCAAGGATCAGGCCTAAAATGGCAGTCGGACATTCTTCTCACAATCCTGGACCACTGGCTCTTAATTGCTCACTTGTCTGCCTGCCTGGTTGCCCCTAACTGCCCCCCCACTTGCTGGCCTGATCACTCCTCACTGCCTCTGTATGCCAGCCTGGTCATCCCTTTCTGCCCCCTCTGCCAGCCTGGTTGCCCCTAACTGCCCCCCTGCTGGCCTGATTGCCCCCAACTGCCTTCTTACCAATCTAGTCACCCTTCACTGCCTGCCCCCCTGCCAGCCTAATCATCTTCAATTGCCCACCCTGCTAGCCTGGTCGCTCCTCACAGCACCCCTCCCCCCACACTGGCCTGGTTGCCCCATGCAGCCTGCTTGTTCAGTTGTTTGGTTGTTCCTCACTAACCCCCCTGCCAGCCTATTCATAGGCAGCCATCTTGTGAGGGCACGATGGTCAATTTGCATATTACCTCTTTATTATATAAAATAATTAAGATGCACTAATACAGAGGGATACTATATATAACATTTTAATATAATTAGTAGATGAGGACTTCAAGGAAGTTTTAGGTTTTGAACAGTGTGACTCTTTCTATAATATAATATACTTTAATTTGATTTTGTTGTATATTTTCTCTTTTCAGTGGATTTATCTTCTGTGGCAAATAAATGAACTAATTCACTGCTACAAAATGGAAGACTTTGACATTGTAGTAGTGGCAGAGGTCACATTACGATTAAGTGAAATATTGGAGAATTTAGGAAACCCGAAAAGAACATTTAAAAGAACTCTAGGTAGAATATCGAATAAAAAGGATGAATTATATATTAATGTATATATACACATATGAGTATATAGGTACAAATTGGAATACAGGATAAATTTTTTTTTAATGGAAACTAGACATTTCAATATTGTGCTTCATCAAAGATGATTTATAAACAGAGAACGATATAAGTTTAACCAAGTGGATATTAAAAATAGTTATATTCTGTATGAATCAATGGCAGATGAAACTCTTACAGTAATATTTCTTCTCCATTCTTCATCACCACCTGCTCCCCCCTTCCTCCTTTATGTTCTTTTCTCCTTTCATTCTGTTTTATACTTCCTGCTCTTCCATTTCCTGATGAGAATGTGTGTTTTTTGAAGAGAGCATGTTTTAGTCACCATGTTATTCTTGGTTCCTACCACAAGTTTCCAGCTCTGCCTGTCCTCTGTTGCTAAACATGGCTTTGCAGGTGGAGTTTTAGAGCCATGGTTCTCACACTTTGATTGGTATCAGTATCACTTGGGAATTTGTTAAAACTGTAAGGCCCAGGCCATATTCCACTTCAACTACCCTGGACCTTTCTAGTGTTTATTGGCTTACCAGGTGATTTTGGTATGTGTTAAAGTTTGAGAACCACTCGTTAGAGGTGTCTAGCTAACACAAGCCATGGCCTGAAGTCACATTTTTTTGAAATGTCCTGTTTAAAATTTTTTTTGTGTGTGTAAAACTTGTATTAAGCAGAATTTCAAATATAAAATAGATGAAATAAATCACCATGTATGCATCATCCAGTACTAATAATTATCAACATCTTGTCAATCTTATTTCATCTCTCTCTGCAACACTTTCTTTTTTCCTGAGGTGTTTTAAAATAAACATCATGTTATTCCTCCAACAAATACCTCTTTCTCTCTTTTTCTCTCTCTCTCACTCTGTCTCTCTCTCTTTCTCCCCCCCACCCCCCGCCCCATTGGTCCACAATGCCAATATTATTATACCTTACATGATCTGTGAAAATTCCCATTTCTGATTGTAGTAAAAAAAACCATAACTTATTTGACTGTTACAATATTTTAAAAAACACCAGCAGTCTTTTTTTTTGTTAACAGCTTAACATTATTAATATCTAACAGACCTTTGTATCTACACATGATGCACACTTTATATTTAGAATAAAAACTACTTTATACCTTACAGTTTAAAATGAAATTCAGGAAACTGTTATCATTTTAGACTATCATTGTTTTTTTTCCCAATCAAAATTCAAATAAGTCTCTCTCTCTCTCTTTTCAGAAGTAACTGTAAGTAAAGGACCTAGTGAATTATTTGGGACTCCAAGCGAGCGCCGGGAAATTCTTCCAATATTACAGGTCTTACAAAATATATTCTAAAATAGTTAAAAACATGAATGTTAATTTTTGAATAATATTAACTTTGTAAATATATAATGGTTAATGATAAAGGTAATTTTGAATATTTAAACTTTGACAATTTATGGTTTCTACATACATTTAGAACTACAAGGCCATTTTCCTACCTTTTGCTGTAGAATTTTTGAGTTCTTTACACTGTATTGTGTCTTGTGAAGAGAGCTAGATTTAAGAAATCTTAAAAAGAGATTATTTTAACTGTATTAAGAGATTGAGGAGGCCTAATAACTGTCTGCCAGTGCTGTTTTCAGGGATTATTTATAGTGCTTCCTGTTTTCCATTCTAGACATACTGAAACATAAATTCAGGTGTGAGGTTTTTAAAAATTCTTAATTCAGATATGTTCCTCTTAAAAGTTCCAAGGTGGATTCTTAAGACACAAGAATTTGAGAATCACTGGGTTAGTGGGCTGGCTCTCACTCTCTAAGACCTCATTGGCAGAGATGGGAATGCTAGTGGAAATTTTGAAGTGCTGGTTTTGGCTTGTGATGGAAAATTTCTGGCAACTATTGCCACTAAATGAAATGGGTTTCTTAGGAGGTGTTCAATTTCCCACAGCAACAACAACAAAAAAACTAAACATCACTTATGAACTGTTGCTGTTATTTAAGTTATAAAAATGTGCTCTGTCCTTGCGATGATTTACTGTTATATGATGGGAAATTGTCAAAATCAATATACAAGTCTGATGTCAACAGTGTAAATGGCATCCCCTAAAATTGTGCAATATACAACATTCCCAGCTACACTGGGGCACATGGTTGAAGCAGTAGAGGTGATTCATTGGTGTGGTCAAGGGCACACTCAGTGTTGGGAGACCTGAAGTTAAGTCCGACTCTGAAATTGATTGTTTGTGTGATCTTGAATAAATAATTTTATCTCTTTTAATGCTAGTATACTTATCTGTAAAATTCTGGTACTACTTAAGTTGTATAATTTAAACAAAATATTGGTAACCCTGTGGAAATAGTACCTGGCATATGGTAGCTCTTCAGCTTTTCCCTTATGTTTTTTTTAAAAATATATTTTATTTATTTTTCACAGAGAGGAAGAGAGAGGGATAGAGAGTTAGAAACATCGATGACAGAGAATCATCGATCAGCTGCCTCTTGCACACCCCCTACTGGGGATGTGCCCGCAACCAAGGTACATGCCCTTGCCCGGAATCGAACCCGGGACCTTTCAGTCCACAGGCCGACGCTCTATCCACTGAGCCAAACCGGTCTCGGCAGCTTTTCCCTTATGTTTCATATAGAGCACTGGATCTTAAACTAGGGTCTCAGCCCATGTGGGGGGAGTGAAGTGGAGAAAATGAGTGATAATTTATTGTCAGGACAGTGCAAAATCCATATGCTCACCTAGCAGAGTCTGTAAGAGAAATAAATGATGTATCTTGCATATATACCGGCAAGTATTTTAAAAATATGAACTGCTATTATAATTATGTAAAATACTATTTGAAAGTTATATTGAACATGTGACAACTATTTTTTCAACAAATGGATAATAAAATTATAACAACTACGGAGTATCTACCTCATAGGACTGTGGAAATTTAAAAGTTAATCTTATGTGAAGCATTAAGCTTAGTACCTAGAACATGTTTTAATTAAATGTTAGCTGTGGTGATGAAGATGATGATAATAAGATGGTGGTGGTGATGATGATAGAATGTGAGTGTGTGTGGGGGGTCTTTGAAATTCTTTGATGGTAAAAAGATATCCTTAGAGATTTGGGTTTCTTGAAAAGCAGCAAACTAGGCGATCAGAAAACACTCTTGGTGCAAAAAACACCTAGAAGTTATAGACAGAATTGAACAAGTATTCTCAAGTACATTGCATAGTTCCCTAGACAGTAAGGTAAATCCCAGGGGTCAAAATAGAAAGGGGAACTGAAAACCAGAAAAACTTTTTATAAGTAGATGCTGCAGTAGGTTGATGGGCTCAGTTACATGCTTAGATAACAGCCATCCTGGGACAAGAGACGAGGCTTGGGCACAGAAAGATGAAGGCTTGGAACTGAGACTCACACATCGAGTTAGAATTTACAAAAGACTACATCTTAGGAAAAAATCTGGCTATTTGTGTAGGGAGGTATCTCAGTGGGTATTGAGAAGAGGAGTAGATGAGAGAAAGTCTCTAATGATTTATAATTTTGGGCTTGTCCTCAATTAGGTCTATTATTTGAGTTTATACTATTTGAGATTCTCAAAAACTCCATGAGACCATGATTCTTTTTATTATTATTATTATGAATTCTTTTTCGTTGGTGCACACACATGTAGTTCAAGTGCTGGACATTAAACCCATCCTGTGGCATGACATTGTCACACAAAATATAATAATCACAATAACTGGAACACGGATTCTTGGTTGAGCCAGATTTCTATAAAAAGGGTACTGTGGACAGCACTTCCATCTCTTGAATTTAACCTTTCTTGTGAGCCTGTGGTTCTTGTATCTCCATTCAAGAAGGGGAGGGGCATATATTACATATCTTGAATGGATATATTTAACCAAATTGTGTATATTTTAGGAATGCAAGGATGATTTAACATTAGAAAATATATAACACAATACATCACATTAGCAGATAAAAGGGAAAAAAAAGTATGCATCCCACTAGTTAAAGAGATGTAATAAAAGCATTTGACAAAATACAATCAGAATTCTGAAAACCATGAAAGGAAGCTATGTACATGTTTGTGAAATCTAATTTGTATTTGGGAAAAAAGGATGAGATGTATTCATTACTTTACCTTTATTAATAATACTCCATATTTAATCAAAAGGCAAATATACTTAATAATAACTATAATACTGTTGATATTGGATAGACTATTTAATTTGTTGCTTGGTTTTGAATTATTGCTAAAAGAAGTTTAGAAATGTTGCATATGAATTTTTCTCAACTTTTCTTTTTCTTTTTTATTTATAAAACCACTTTAGAAAAAACCCTTGGAACAGTTATATTTGGCTTATGAACTTCTTGACAAAGCAATCCGTGCAATAAATGTCAATTGCATGTTAGCTACTTTGCCAAATGGATTATCAGTGTTTGATCATTGCTATATCAAGGTAAGAATGGGAAACTCATAGATTTAAGTTTTACTTAACTGGGATGAGGGCTGGCCTTGCAAATAGATAAGAAAGCATGATTTGTGGTGGCTTCCCTTTCATAAGCCAGGAACATATTCAATCCCCTCATCCCAGAAGAAATCAAGAAGAGTGAGGAGTCTTTGTATTTGTCATTAAAGATGAATTTATAAGCCAGAGTGTAATGGGTTGAGAATGAGGAGGACTTAATGGCTAGGAGTAAAATAACTTGCGTGCTCATAGGGTAGAACTATTATTAGTATGTTTTTGTCACTATGTTTCTTTTTTATTTTTACTTCAACTCTATCAAAGTACACCCAGGATACAGATGGAGACATTGCCAAACCAATCACACCAAATAATTTCATCATGGATTTACATCTTGAATTAATTCAAGCTCAGCATCAAATAGCTGTTGTGCTTCTTGACCAACTGGACGGTATAGTCATCAAAGCAAACAGTTTGTTCTGAATCAGTTTTAAGCTAAGTTTAAAATTAAAATTGGTAAATTATGTTCTTGTCAACTGGGTATTTATTATTTTGTTTTTTCTTACTTCTCCAGTAAATATCAATAGATAGCTTTTATTATTCTTTACACCTTGCATAGCTAATAAGCTAGTAAACTTATAAAAATTGTTTATTTGAGCTATTGTAAATTATTGGTATTTTATGAAATCAATGAAATGACCATTTATTGAGTGCCTACCAAAATCCAAGAATCATGATAGGCTTGTCACATATGAGACACCCAGCCTCTACTTTTGAGCTTATAGATAAGCCAGTTACAATGAGGGCGATTACTAAATGTGATAGAAGTGGGTTCAAAGTTTTAGTTGTGGGCACACAAAAGATGAGTATCCATGTGGAATAAGAAAGTCAGGGATGACTACCTAGGAAGCTAGTAAATACTAGTTTTATGAAGAAGATTGAAAGGAGGCCACAATTTTGGAGAGAGAAAGTAATCTTGAGCAAGGTGGAAGCAAGCAGTTGTAAGGAGCAATTCTAGGAATGACTGGAATTCTCATGGCTGGATAAAGCGCACAGGGAATAACAGATATGTCTAGGGAGGTAGATCACAGATAGGTCTTGAAGGGCTAATGGGTTTATACTTTACCCTGAAAGATAATGAAAAACTGAGAAAGACATCTCCGACAGAGGACAGGTGATTTGAATTTAAGTTGTTTTGACAAGAATAGCTTTAAGAAAATGTGCCAGCAATAATACAAATAACGTGTTTACTTGAGTCTCAAAATAAGATTTAGTACCATTAGGCCTAGAAACTCTTCTGTTTAGGATTAAATTTTGATAAAGCCATCTTACTCTTGATATGATTATATAGCCACTATTAATATAACTACCTTTCTCCATTTTAACTTATTGAGTAATTAAAGATAGAACTAAGTGTTGTAGCCTATTATGACTTCTGATCTCTGTCTAAAGCATTCAGAAGCATATCATACATACAGCTAAATAGTATATTAGATCTTTTTATCAATATTAAAGATGATTTTATTTATATGAAATAGAAAAAGCATATTTTTGAGTTAGAAGTAATTTGAAAATTCTTATGTCCTTACATAAACTGTGGCAAATATAAGATCAGTAAAACTGCACTATAGTATATTTGTTTGAATTTTTATCTTTTGATGGATAAAAATAACATAGTGTTTTACAAATAGATAACTATTCTTCAGCTAGAGGCCTGGTGCATGAAATTTGTGCACGGGGGTGAAATGGGGGGTGGAGGGTGTTCCTCAGCTCAGCCTGCACCCTCTCCAATCTGGGATCCCTCTCACAATCCAGGACTGCTGGCTCCCAAATGCTCACCTGCCTGCCTTCCTGATTGCCCCTAATCACTTCTGCCTGCCAGCCTGATCATCCACTAACTACTCCCCTCCAGCCTGATTGATGCCTAACTGCTCCCCTGAGAGCCTGTTTGCCCCTAACTGCCTTCCCCTGCAGGCCTGGTCACCCCTAACTGTCCTCCCCTGCAGGCTTGATTGCCCACAACTACCCTCCCTTATAGGCCTGGTCCCTCCAAACTGCCCTTCCCTTTTGGCCATCTTGTGGAGGCCATCTTGTGCATTGGAGTGATAATCAATTTGCATATTACTCTTTTATTAGATAGGATAGAGGCCTGGTGCATGGGTGGGGGCTGTCTAGTTTTCCCTTGGGGTGTGGGCAGCCTGGGTAAGGGGGCTGTGGTGGTTTGCAGGCTGGCCATGCCCCCAAACGACCCAAGCAGAGAGGTCCTGGTACCTGGGATTTATTTATCTTCTATAATTGAAACTTCATAGCCTTGAGTGGAGGCCAAGGCTGGCTAGGAAGCTTGGCTTCCTCCATCACTGGGGGAAACCCAAGCCTCCTGCTCTCTCCAGCTCTGTGGTCGCCACCATTTTTGTTGGGATTTATTTATCCTCTATAATTGAAACTTTGTAGCCTTAGGCAGAGGACAGGGCTGGCCAGAGTGGGCAGAAAGCTTGGCTTCCTCCATCGCTGGGGAAACCCAAGCCTCCCTCCTGTTTTCTATGTCTGCAGCCATCTTGGTTTGGTTAATTTGCATGCTTGCTCCTGATTGGATTGTGGGCATGGCTTGTCCGTGTAGTGGAGGTATGGTCAATTTACATGTTTCTTTTTTATTAATGTAGATGTTTAGAAAATATTTCCTTTCTTGAATATGAGCTTAATTATAATGGCAGTCTCCTTCTTCCTCTTCAGTTTTTCAGATTCCAACCGTTAGCAAAAATATATCTACCAAAATTCCAGAAAAACTAAAACAACCTGAACACATTGATTGTTTTACAGGTAATTAAAACTGGGATGACCTGTCTTTCCAAAAATTTGTAAAGATAGTTTTTATGTTACCTTTTTGATAATGTGTTTGATTACTGTTTCAGAAGTCAGTGTAATGAATAAAATAAGGAAGAATAAGCTATCTAAAGCAATTTATTTGATGAAGAAAGCGCTTCTAATATTTGAGAAAGATGCAACCTCTACCTCTTCACATAACCTTTTGATGGTAACAATATATCCTTGCTTCTTTTAGTCTTGACATACAACTTCTGTTAAGTGAATGATTTACTTCCCTTTCCTAAAAATAATGTGTTGTCCTTAACATTAATTATGAAACTTCAGGTTTACCAAATCTAGTGATCTGAGAAGAAACAGTCTTGAGCAAAAGTAGGTTTATAGTTGTTCATATGGAAAAGAATACAATCCTATATAATAAAAGCCTAATATGCTAACTGATCATCTAGTCATCTGTTCAACCAATCAAAGCATAATATGCCAATGATTTGCTAAGGCCAATCAACTGCTTGGTTGCTATGATGTGCATTGACCACCAGATGCTCTGACTGGTAGGTTAGCTTACTGGTGGGGTCTAGCAGATCATGACTAAGGGAGACTGAGTGAGATGGGTCAGACATGCAGTGGAGCCCTCCTGCAGTCCCTCTCCAGCTGGCCAACCTCCCGTGTCCCTCTCTGGCCCCAGTCATGCACTGGTGGGGTCCTTGGCCTTGCCTGTGCCCTCTCATAATCTGGGATCCCCCAGGGGATGTCAGAGAGCCAGTTTCAGCCCAATCTCACAGCAGGCCGAGGGACCCCACTGGTGCATGAATTCTTGTACTGGGCCTCTAGTAATTAATAAATAATAATAATTACTTAATGAATATAATGAACATAATGAAGATAATGAATAAACTGTGTGTTTCACATACAACTGTAAACCTACTTTTGCCACAGCCTGTATATCTCCAGTCCTGAACTCTCCTGAAATAAGAAATTTGCTTTCTGTATAGATTGCTCTGTAGGTGCAACTTGGCATGGGAAGTCAAATGAAATCTGAAGAATTCAAAATAAGGGAATTTGTAGAATTTAAGTGACACTGTACCAGCATAATGCAGTTCATTCTATGGAATTAAAATACCATCTCTTCAATTGGATATTGCTAATTTATGAACCAATTATCTTGTCTCATTCTGGCCTGGAAATTATTCTGTCTTTTTGCTTACTCATTATATATTGATTTTAGAGTTTAAATTCATGAGGGAAATAACTTTTCAAGTTATGGAACCTTTTATATCTTCCCATTCCCCTTTGCATTATCCACACAAATTTGGTTGTATTGTCTGAGTGAATGGCACATGATGAGGCAGAGAATAATGCTACAAGTAGATTGGCTGATAAGGGAAAGAAAATGTAGGTCAATGTTAGGGGGAAGATGCAGAGTTAAGAAGCATTTTAGAGAGAAATTTTAGCATATTTACATGATAAGAATGAAAACCCAGAAGGAGAGAAATTGAAGATATGACAGAATGGTTAATATATAAAGTGGAGTCTAATAGAAGAGGGAAGGAGGATGAGACTGAAAGCACAGATAAAATGAATCATTTTAAATGGAGGGTGGCCTCTGATACAGAAGGGAAGGTGAAAAGAACAGATACATGTTTAATTAAGTCTGTTGGCAGAGGCAGAGTTGAGTTGATATCCTTTTACCTCAATCATCTGATAAAGTAGGAAGCAAAAATATCTGCCAAGAATAGTGAGTGAGGGTGGATAGTTGGATTGAGGAGAGTAATAATGATTGGAGAGTGGAGAGGTATGGATGAGAGAGAGGTGACTCCAACTTAAAGAAATGACAGAACGATGAAGTCCTAGCTGAGATTAAAGTCTGAATTTTTTATAAGCATGGTGGTGGGGCATTATCTTGGCGTGGTATTTTATTTTATTATTTATTTATTTATTATTGGGTACTCCTGACCTGAGGATGTTTTTTTCCCATTGATTTTTAAGAAAGAGTGGATGTGAGAGAGACACATTGATTGGTTGCCTCCTGCACACATTCGTCTGGACCGTGGATCCATTGTGCAACTCAAGCACATTCTCTTGACTGGGAATCAAATCAAGACCCTTTGGTGCATGGTCCAATGCTCTAACTACTTAGCAACACTGGCCATGGCTTGGTGTGATATTTTTAGTAGCTGTGACAGCAGACTATTTGGAACAGAAGAGTTTTGTATAGGGTTGGATTTTTTTCTTAAAGGAAAGCTCTGTCTTCCTACCACTGAGATTAGGGAACACACTGGAGATGTGGGAAGTCTGAAGTTTCCACATTCTCCTTGTGCATCTTTTCCTTTTCTTCCTTTCTGAGTCATCCTCCTTAAGGATTTTCACCAACTATTTATTTTTTAATCTTTATTGTTGAGATTATTATAGATGTCCCTCTTTTTTTTCTTCCATTTCCTGCCTCCAGTCCCAGACCATCCCCACTCTATTGTCTGTATCCATAGGTAATGCATATATGCATGTAAAATTTTTGTTTAGTCTCTTCCTACCCTCTCACTTCCCTTCCCTCTTAGAATCATCAGTCTGTTCCATTTCCATGTCTCTGATTCTATTTTATTCACAGTATTTTTCTATTCATTAAATTACTTATTCATTTATTTTTATATTCAATTGTTGATAGGTATGTATTTGTTGCAATTTTGTTGTTCATTTTCTTCTTCTTCTTCTTCTTCTTCTTCTTCTTCTTCTTCTCCTTCTTCTTCTTCTTCTTCAACACCCTTCAACATTTTATATAATACTGAATTGGTGGTGATGAACTCCTTTAGTTTTTTCTAGTCCATGAAGCTCTTTATCTAACTTTCAATTTGACAATGGTATGGGTATTCCCTTGTGGGTAACTAACTGCTTTTCTCTTGCTGATTTTAATATTCTCTCTTTGTCGTTAGCCCTTGGAATTTTAATGATGATGTGTTTTGGTGTGGTCCTCTTTGGGTTCCTCTTGTTTGGGATTCTCTGTGCTTCCTGGACTTGTAAGTCTATTTTTTTTCCACCAGGTAGGGGAGGTTTTCTTTCATTATTTCTACAAATTGCTTTTCAATATCTTGATCTCTCTCTTCTTCTGGCACCCCCATAATGCAAACGTTGGTACGCTTGAAGTTGTCCCAGAGGCTCCTTACATTATCTTCATATTTTTGGATTTTTTTTTTCTTTTTTCTCTTCTTGTTGGGTGTTTTGGTAATTCATATTTCAAATCATTGATTTGATTCTCAGAATCATCTACTCTACTCTTGAATCCCTGCATATTATTTTTTATTTCAGTCACTGTATGATCAATTTCTGATTGATCCTTTTTCATTTTTTGGGAGGTTTCTAGTAGATTCTTGAGTAACCTTATAATTGTGGTTTTGAACTCTATATCCAGTAGTTTTCTTTCTTCCATTTCTTTCATTTGTGACATGTTTATTTGTCTCTGCATTTTGGCTGCTTCCCTGTGTTTGCTTCTATGTATTGGGTAGAGCTGCTATGTGTCCTTGAGTTGGTAGAGTGGCTTTGTGTAGTAGGTGTACTATAGGGCCCAGTGGCTCAGCCTCCCCAGTTACCTAAGTTGAGCACTCTAAGTGTACACATTTATGGGCTGTGAGCACGGTCTTATAGTTGAGACTTGATTGCTGTTGGTGCTGTTGGGAAGAATTGACCTCCAGGACCAGCTGTGACTATAGTGGGAGAGCTGCTATGCAGGAGATATTCCTATGGAGCAGGACTTTTCTTCATGGTGGCTTTGATGCTCACTGAGTTTTCCCCTTGAGTGTGCCACTTATAAATGTGTAGAGTTGTAATCTGTTATGGTCTGACACTGACTCTTGGGTTTCCAAGGAAGTGCAAAGTCAGCCACTGCCTGGGGCCACCAAGCAGGAGTTACAGAGAGATCTTAAGATTTCTCCTTTTTGTATGGGGTTTAAAAGTACCCACATAAGACCCAGTTATGAAGCAGGGCAGGCTGGTGCTGGTGCCAGGTCTTGGGTCTTTTATTGATAGGTTTGGGGCTCCCTTACCCAGTTGTAGCTTGTTTGGGAAATTTTAGCCTGAGAAAGGACAGGCCATCCTTATGCAAAACACACTGCACACAGCTTGAGTGGGGTTGTAAATTGGATGAGGTGAAGTTTTAGGGAATAACCAGAGAGGAGCAAACAGATATGGAGGTCCCAGCATAGGTACAATGATCCTGCAAGCACATTCATCTGGAAGAAAGCTGCCCCTGAGTTCCTGCCCCAATGCCAGTTTCTCCTCATATGTGTCTATGATCCCCAGAGCCTCGCTCTGTTCCTGGAGCTCAGAGGAAGAGGGACCTTATAAGTTCAGATTGTGGTGCTGGCCTTTTAAGAGGAACAGCTGGATCTCCATTAGTCTGTGTGTCACTGAGCCCCAATCTGCAGTGGTTTTTATAGCCTGTATTTATTAGTTCTTCTTATTGCCCTTAGGGACTTCTTCTTTCAGCTCTGGGACTCTGAGATGGAGGTCTGGTGTGTGGTTGGGGACCCCTTTCTCCTCTGCATGGCATCTGTAGAGACAGACAATCTCCATCCCAATTAAAAAAGCACACCTGGGTGACAAATCAGCCTGTTTCATGCCCTGCACCTCCTACCAGTCTCAGTGTGTCTTCTTTACTTCCTCCTCCATTTATTTCTTAAGTGAAACTATTTTAATTAAGAAAAATTATAGCCAAAACTGGTTTGGCTCAATGGATAGAGCGTTGGTCTGCGGGCTGAAAGGTCTCAGATTTGATTCCGGCCAAGGGCATGTACATTGGTTGCTGGCACATCCCCATTGGGGGGTGTGCAGGAGGCAGCTGATCGATGTATCTCTCATCGATGTTTCAAGCTCTCTATCACTCTTCCTTCCTCTCTGTGAAAAAT
This sequence comes from Pipistrellus kuhlii, assembly GCF_014108245.1. Taxonomy (NCBI): domain Eukaryota; kingdom Metazoa; phylum Chordata; class Mammalia; order Chiroptera; family Vespertilionidae; genus Pipistrellus; species Pipistrellus kuhlii. Next base: position 13,632,180 of record NW_023425529.1, on the reverse strand, counting down.
CAATAAAATATATATTTAAAAAAAGAAAAATTATAAACATAATGTCCTTTGAGGATAGATTCATAGCATGCATTTTGAGACCTTACTTTTTATGAGTCATCCTCCTTAAGGATTTTCATCATCTAGCAAGTACTGAATATTTGTTTAGAAGTCCTGAAATCTTCTACCTTTGCTCCTCAGTGGTAGTATTTTTTTTTATCCAGTGTTAAGGCTTAATGATCAGTCTTCAGCGTACAATGATATTATGGCTCAAACGATTGCCAAACTTTCTTTCCTTAAAAAATACAAATAGATTTCTTTCTTTTGGAAATTATTTTGTGGTGGTGCACATTACAGAATGTTTTACATTATTATGATCTTGTAATTAAGTTTTCCCCAAATCAGTAACTGATGCGTCACCCAATATGAAATGGTTTGAAAAGCCAGATCTTTTCAGAACTCTTAAATAATTCATAACCTGTTTCAGTTTTTTCAAAAGAATCCTGACCTTGTGGAGCTGGATAATATCATCAGGTGTCTATTTCATTACAAATTAATTAAAGGTGGACATACTTGTAATGAATGAGGGACAAACCTTCCTAGTTCACTGTTAGCTTTTCAAATTAGATGAAAATTTTCTTGGTTATGGGTTCTTCATTTTTCCCATTTTCCTGTCTTGACTTATGGGAGTTTATATTGGCTTTTTACACATTATATCTCAGGTTTATTTTAATGGATTGCACCTAGAATCATTTGAGATGTCTTTGATCTTCTAACAGTCATTGTGTGACTTATCATCATTGCCTTTGGAGCCCATCCACTGAGTATTCAACATCTTTGCAGATGGGATTTCTCATTGGAAAGAGGCAGTACCACTCCTCCATCTATGTGCTAATTATTACCAGGACAGGGTTGTTTACTGTTCTTTTTTGTTCAGCTTACATTTCTCCTTCTGAACATCACCTCTTTAGTAATTTCTTCTTCCCACTAGATGTAATCAGGTGGGACTTTTTCAGGGGCTTTCTTCCCTGCTAGCCCTGATGAGGACTAGTGATGGAAGCTGGCCAATTCATTGCTACCTTTTTGGAATCTGAATATTGAGCAGAGGAATAAAAAGATTAAAACTAGTTTGTGTTTATTCATTCTAATGCGTGTGTCCTGATCAGACAATTATAGTTTTGTTCTGTAGACCTGCCTATCTTTGTGGACCTGCTCTTGTCCAGGCCTGGTTTTCCTGTTACTTCTGTTGCAAAGAACCCCAAATGATGCATCTAATTTTCTCCTAATATTATTTGTTGGAACATAAACAAATAGATAGCTGAGATGATCTTAGCAGTTCCAAATTCTGGTAATAATGCTTCAATTTTAAGCAAAGGAACATTATGAGTTAGCATATTTATTTTTATAATTGACATGAACTCTAATTTTATGCTCCTGTTTTGAAACCACAACTAATGAAGAAGTTACTAGAAGTTCTAATAACTCTTGCCTTTAATATTTCCTAAATTTATATCTTGAGGTCCCTTAAATACCACTCTGTTAACTATGATAGCAGTGATTGGATTACTGAGCATAATTGTTTTATTTATTTTTATTTTACTAGAGGCCTGGTGCATGAAATTTGTGCATTGGGGGTGGGAGTTTCCCCTCAGCCCAGTCTGCACCCTCTCCAATCTGGGACCCCTCGAGGGATGTCCGACTGCTGGTTTAGGCCCGATCCCAGGCAGTCAGACATCCTTCTCATAATCCTAGACTGCTGGCTCCTAATTGCCTGTCTGCCTGGTCACCCCTAACCATCCCCCCTCTCCCCCGGCCAACCTGATTGTCCCTCACTCTTCTGTGTGCCTGCTGCAGGCACCAGGGACTGGGGGTGGAAGGCTTTTTTCCCTCTCCCAGGCCGCAGCTGCAGTCGCTGGTGCCCAGGACTGCGAGCAGGCAGCTTTTCTTCCTCCTGGTTTTGTCCAGGCCCAGCTTTGTTAGAAAGGAGGTCCGGATGGTTGTCTGGAAGACATCCATTCTAATTCGCATATTACCCTTATATTAGTATAGATTACTATTACTCTATCTCCTACTTCAAGCACTCTGGAATGTTCTGTTTTGTCATATCAGAATTATTTTTGGTGCTCTAGGCATATTTTTCTCTATCAAGCTACACATTTCTTTCCCTGATTTTTTCCCTCTTATATCTATCCTATAAATTGCATATTTTATTCTAAGCAATATTTCTTCCCAGGATTCTTAGATATGAGTTAATGTACTTTCTACCTCCTTCTGAATTATGCATAATAGTGTTAAGAACCCAGATTATACCTCAGGGAGATCTACTAGGAAACTAGTAAATATAGCACTTTATCATTGCAGTTTTTTGATAGTTTCTGTATGTCTTAATCATGTCCTTGAAGATTGCTCTATATCTTACTAAAGTGTTTTGCTGCAGTGAGGCTATTAAGCCATCATCAAATGTATTTGTCAACCTGTCCTCATAAACATTGAATAAGTTCTGAAAAGAGGCAGATCTCAGATTCTGTGATGAAAACAATAGGCAGAGAGATTTTATTTAGTCAACAATATTTTGGACTTCAGTGGTATTATTTTGGGGCACATTGCAGCACAAACCTCCATTAAAAAAACACTCAGAACTTACTTACTTTGTGAATGGGTAGAGGAGCCTCTTTCCATTGAAGTTCTGGTGGCTGATTCTTTCCCTGTGATAGGTAAAGACTCATTTCTTCTTTTAAGCTAAGTAAGGCCTCTGATTTGGCAGGCACTCTGCTGGACAGCGAGGATATAGCAGTGAGGATATAGTTATTTTCCATTATTTTCCATGTCATGGAAAACCCATTTCCTCTTGACCTCTGATTAGGGAATTGTCTATATTTCAGAGCTGCAATACTTTGGTGTTCTAGGTCATTGCTGTCATAGCCATTTTCATGTCCACGTTGATAACACTTTCACAACTTATTAGAGCTAGTTTCATGAGAATTTTTCTTTCTTGATTTTTTGGGGACTTTGTCTCTGATGATATTTCCTCCTTTCTATCTGAGAAACTCCCTTTAAAAAGCCCCTAGTCACTTTCTCATAAATGGAATCTTATTAGCATCTTAATAATTTGGTTCACTAAATTAGGGTGTTAATTTCTAACTATCATTAGGGTTTACTTTGAGTCCTATTATAGAATTAATCTGATTTACCTAGATCAAAGACTTTGTTTTAGATTTTTCTTCTATCACTTTCAATGAAACTGTGACATTTTTATTAACACTTTAGTATTTTTATTCACCTACTTCAAATCAGGCCATGGGATTCTGAATGTGGGATGATAAATTAAAATCGATCAAGACTTAATCAGAACATCTTAAACATGATTTCTTAGAATGCATAGATTATCCTCTTCTGTCATAATTTCATACATCTTTCATTCAGAATATAATTATCGAACCTAAAGAGATAACTACAACACTGTCCTTGTCATTAAGACACTCATTAGTTAGAGAGTATGGACAGTCATGTTCACAGGTGCCTTATTGCATAATAGTTATTCACACTAACATAAAGATTGTGTGAAATGAAGAGAATGAGTACATAAATCATGGGACTTATCTTGGAAGAAGTCAGCGGAGGAGATGTGTGAATGTGTCTTGAAACACAGAAGAGGGTGTAAGACCGTCCAAGAAGAGGAAAATGCAGGGCAAAGGCACAAAAGAATATAGTAGAAATTATCTGGGAACGAGTGACTTTTTTTTTCCTTATGGTTTTGGAGGTTAGGTTGGACAGAGTGGTAGCTATGGGAGGAGAAAAGAGTTCAGGGGGAGAAAAGACTGGAAAGTATAGTTGTAATCAGAATTAAAAAGGGCTGTGGAGGAGTTTGCCCTGTAGCCAGTATGGAGGAGCCATTGATGAGCTAGGCAAGTGGTCGACAAACTGTGGCTCTCAAGCCACATGTGGCTCGAGAACCGCAGTTTGCCTCTCTCTTGACTAATGAGTTTGCGGACCACTGAGCTAGGCAACTGAAAGTTTAAGAGTTTAGAGGCTGAGAGGAAAGGCAGGAGGCTGATCTGCTCATCTAAATCAGTGGTTCCCAGTCCCTGCTGCACTTCAGAATTATCCTTGGCATTTGTTAACAATAGATGGTCAAGCTGCGCTGCCAGTGATTTTTATTAAGTGGCTTTAGAGTAGGGAGAGACTATCTTAATTTTTAAATACACTTCATAGATGATACTGATCAACAGCCACGTTTGAGAAATGTCTGTGTGATAGCCCATGGCAGGAAGTTTAAAAAGATCTCAGTTGGGGTCGCGGTTATGCAGGGAGAAGCTGCTAGTGTCAAGTCAGAAGATGCTCCTTTCTAGCTGCCTGAGCATGAACACTGAGGCAAATTTTGGGAATAAATGTAGAAAGCCCAGAGCATTTGATTATTCAACTGAGATGGAGTCAAAAGCAGTCTGTGTTAATACCAAGGCCAGTGAGCGTGTGGTGCTGGCATATTTTCAGGCTCCAAACATAATCCGGAGGAAGGAAATGGCTCTAGATTCTAGACTTTTAAGGCATTGGTCCCTTTCCTTATGTTGCATAACTTTTCTTAGGCTGATTTTTACTGATTCTTTTGCAACCTGAATAATCATAGTCTCCACAGCCTGTGATGCAAATGAAGGCACATGAACATTTAATCTTCAAAATGTAATAGATTTTTTAAAGTTCTCACCTGAAGATACGTTTTTATTGATTTTCAGAGAGGGAGGGAGAGGAAGAGAGAGAGAAATAGAGAAAGAGAGAGAGGGAGACAGAAATATCCATATGTGGGATACATTTACCCGTTGCCTCCTGTAAGCACCTCAGGCTAGGGATCAAACCTTCCACCTAGGTATGTGCACTGACTGGGAATCAAACCCACCACCTTTGTTGTATGGGACAATGCCCCAACCAACTGAGCCACTTGGCCAGGGCCAAAATATAATAGATTTTATTTCCCTTCTGTTCAACTAGGAACTTCTTCCCTCAGAATTTTCCCACAGTTACCTGGGGAACCTACTTACCTTGTTCAACTCTGGCCTCTTTCTTATCAAACTGCCACTTGTTGCCTTTCCAGGGAGCCCTGCTCTGTGGGCATATCTGCCTTCTCAGAGGGCCGAGGCTGGCCTGTGGTCTGTGGCAGAGGGTCGATGGGGGAATGAGCCTCTGCCCAGCCCCATGCTGGTTGCGTCCACTGAGCTGAACTGGAACTTGACTTTCTCATAGTCTTTTATGACACAGTCCCTTCGGCTTCTGGCCCTTACTATTTTCCATCCATTTTCTTCAACCTGCGCCCCCCCCCCTCCCCCTTTGACCCCTCCCCCCCCAGTTTGATTGAATGAGTGGAAAAGAGGAGATAATGGAGGATAACAGATGCCATCTTATCTCCCTGATTGACTGGTTTATTCATTCTGTGATGCAACAGTTACATCAAGCACCATGAGTACATAAATTAGCTTTTGCCTGGCCAGTGTAGCCCAGTGGCTGAGCATCAAACTATGAACCAGGAGGTCATGGTTCGAATCCTGGTCCTGGCACATGCCTGGGTTGCGGGCTTGATTTCTGGGGTGGGAAGGGGGGCGTGCAGGAGGCAACTGATCAATGATTCCCATCATTGATGTTTCTATCTTCCCCTCTCCTTTCCTCTCTGAGATCAATAAAAATATATTTAAACAAGTAGCTTTTGATGGTAAACTTTTGATGGTCTCTGGCACATAGGCTCTGGAAGCGTAGTTATCATATATCACCCTTCTCACAAGATGGAATGTTTGTCCTGTGCAGATGGCTAAGACTCCTGAACTGTAAGTGTAGAAAAATGTTCAAGGTCTTCTGGCACAGAATAAGTGGAATTAAAACACCATGTATTGCTAGAGATAAATTTTAATCATGACTAATGATTTTTAGACCTTATGTCCACCATTTTTAATAAAAAATGAGAAGTTAATTCTGACCTCAGTTTAGGCCAAGCTTCAATATTTCAGGGAAAAAGTATGATGCTACAGTTTTATAGTCTGCACTCCCATTGGGGATGGGTTTACCCACTTAGCTTTAAATATCAATCTGATGCTTATGACTCCCAGAGCCTGTCTCTAGTCTTATCCTTTCTTTTGAGCTTGAGTCCAGCTTTCCAAATGAAAGCTTTAAATTCATCAGGTCTTCTGTAGGGGAAACAGCATGGGTTTTGTATCTGAGAGAAGTGCATTTGACATTTGGTGGACATTTTGTCTCTCCATCTTCTGGATTTTCTCTCTAGTGTTTATTAAATTTGCTAGAACTTTCAGAATAAAAAGGAATAGTAGCATTCTGTCTCCTCCTGGATGTTACTGATGAATCTTTTAGTGTTGCATGATTTTCTCAGTGGGCTAAAATTAGTATTTTTTCTCCTGCTTAAAGAAAGGGCTCTCCGAGTTTATTGAGCTTTGCCTCCAACCCCCAGCTTTATTGAGTACAATTGTCTAATGAGATGGTAATATATTTAGAATGTACAATGTGATTATTTGATATATTTATTGTGAAATGACTACCTCAGTCAGGCTAATTAACACATTTATCAACTCACATGGTTACTTTTATTGTGTGTGTGTGAGAACTCTTAAAATCTATTATTTCATAAATTTCAAGTGTTCAATACAGTCTTATGAACTATAGTCACAATGCTGTACCTTAGATCTTTAAAACTTATCTCATTTTATAACTGAAAGTTTGTATCCTTGACCAGCATCTCACCTTTCCCCAATTTTACTTCTTCCTTTATGATTTGGGTGTTTTTTACTTCATTTTCTTTTCTGATTGCTGTGGCTAAAATATCCAGTATCATGTTGAATAGGAGTGATAAGAGTGGGCACCCTTGTCGTATTCCTGATATTGAAGGGAGCACTTTCAACCTTTCACCATCGATGTGATGTTAGCAGTGGGTTTGTTATATATGGCCTTTATTATGTTGAGGTACGTTCTTTCATATGCAATTTGTTGAGAGGTTTTTATCATAACAGGATGTTGAATTTTGTCAAATTTTGTTTGGGTTCTACTGAAACGATCACACCCCCCTCCCCCATTTTCTTAATGTGTTGTATTGCATTTATTGATTTGAATCCTATTTATATTGAACTATCCTTGAATCTCAGGAGTAAATCCTGCTTATTCACTGTGTATGATTCTTTTGATATACTGTAAAATATGGTTTTCGAATGTTTTGTTAAGGATTTTTACATCTATGTTCATCAGGAATATTGGTTTGTAATTTTCTTCTAGTGTCCTTTTTTGGCTTTAGTATCAGGGTAATGCTGACCTTGTAAAATCAATTTGGAAATGTCCCTTCTCTCCAAGTTTTGGAAGAGTTTAAGAAGGGTTGGCATTAATTATTTTTTACATCTTTGGTAGAATTGACTAGTGAAACTATCCGTTTCTGTGTTTTTCTTTAGTGGGAGTTTTTTTTATTACTGACCAATTTCTTACTTGTTATTGGTCTGTTCATATTTTCAATTTCTTCATGATTCAATATTATACCATAAGAAGATTGCTCTGTGTTTTAAGTGCAGTCATATTTCAGATTTTGTTATCAAAAGTTATAATAAATTTGTAAAATTATTCAAGAAGCTATCTCTGTTGTTAGAAAATTTTAAAATGGCATAGGAATTATTAGTTCTTTGATATTTGAAATATTTTCAAATGAAATTAGTTGAGCCTGACACTTTTGTGGGAAGTATTTTTGGGATATATTTTCTAGTTTCTTCCATCATTATTTCTGTGTTTAAGTTTTCTGTTTCTTCAGTCAGTTTGCTGATTTTATACTTTCATCCTTAATGACCATTAATGTAAACTTTTTCATGGGCTTATTGGCCATTTGTATATCTTGTATGGAGAAATGTTCATTCAAAACCTTTGTCCATTTTTAGTGGGGTTATTTGTTGTTTTATATGAATTTTTAACAGTTTTTTTTATATATCCTAAATGCAGGCCTCTTATCAGATGTAATATGTATAAATATTTTGTCTCATTTTGTCAATTGTCTTTTCACCTTTTTGATGGTATCATTTGAAGCTTTTAAATTTAATGAAGTCCTAATCCCAGATCATGAAGATTTACTCCATTTTCTTCTAAGAATATTATTTTGGCTTTTACACTTGGATCTGTAACTAATTTTGAGTTAATATTTGTATTTGGTGTGATGTAGGGGTCCAAGTAAATGTCTACTGTAATTACCCCGGTACTATTGAATATATGTTGGAAAGGCTATTTCTTCTTTATCATTCATTGAATTTGAATGTTTGCATAGCTTTCTGCTTTGGAGCTCAATTAGAGTGCTCTTGCCCTTTAATTTAATTTAAAAGAGGAGTTTAACCCATTTACATGTAATATTATTGCTGATATAGTTAGTCTTATTTTGAATATCATTTAGATCTTCTGATTTCTATGTTTTCTTTCCTTTTATTGCCTTTTCTTCAGGTATACAGAATAAGTGTTTTTTGTTTGTTTGTTTATTTTGTTTTTAAACATATTTTATTGATTTCTTTACAGAGAGGAAGAGAGAGGAATAGAGAGTTAGAAACATAGATGAGAGAGAAACATCAGTCTGCTGCCTCCTGCACACACCCCACTGGGGATGTGCCCGCAACCAAGGTACATGCCCTTGACTGGAATCGAACCTGGGACCCTTGAGTCTCCAGGCCTTCTCTATCCACTGAGGCAAACTGGTTTTGGCAGAGAATAAGTGTTTTTAACTGTTCTATTTCTTCTTGCTAAGAGGAAGAAATTCTCAATAATATTCACTTAAAAACAGCATATACCAATAGTCTCATTGTTTGAAAGTTACATTTCAAGTTGCAGTACGAGTAGGTGTACAATTCACTGGTATAAATGTAGATGATTGTATAATGAACTTTTTAAGAACAATGAAATTCGATAATAGATATCCAGAGGTTTTGATTAAAAATGAAATGTCTCATATTAAATATAATAATGATAAACAAATTAGACATATATATGACACTACTGCCTTATTTAATAACTATTTTTTTACTTAGCCTTATTTAGTAGCTGTTTCTTTAATTTCTGCAAAATCACTCAGTGCTTGTATACCACCAAGACTCAAAGAACTATATATAGCAAGATAGCGTTATTTAACATCACTACAAATATAAGTGAAATTAAAGCTCTTGAAATATATTTTTCTGTTTTCACACCTTATTATAGGAAGCATATTCTTTAATTGAGAAGGTTGAAGTAGGACAAAATGCTCAATATCTGTATCAGAAAAATATGGAAAGTTCAACAAAAAAGAAAAGCAGAATCCCTCCTCCACCTATCCTGCTATCCCGAACTCATTGTTCTGTGACATTGAAACCTGCTTCATTTATTTCCGATGTTAAGGTATGTTGTCCACCATGATCTTTACTTCAGGCAAAGCAACACAAGTACTTTTATGACTGTAATGATTGATACTTTTATTGCTTTTAGGGCCTGACTAATCTTATTTGTAAGCACCGAACACTGGATTAATATTCTGATGTAGTAATTGTTCTTAGTTTCTTCATGATCTTTTCCTTTTTATGCTGTTTCCCTTTATGCTCTTTATTGACCTGCTATACCCACATATATGGTAAAGAGAAACAGTAGAGAATCATTTGTAAGTATCTTCATTACCATGACAAACTAGTAGTCATACACAGACATTCTAGTGTGACACTTGAAGAGGATAGATGACACTCTCAGAGCCAATGATAGAGATGATATTTGGGGATGGTGAATTGAGTCATTCTTTCCAAAGTTCCTCCAAGTAAATGAGGATGGTTTTAATACAAACATACAAATGACAGTTTCAGCTGTATTGTAAGTCACACATTTTTATGTATTTATTGAAGGATGTGCTCTTTTTTCCATCTCCAATGCCTTGGAACTCAGCCTAAATGTTACTATAACTTGAGATTTTAATTTCCTCACAAACATTTGGTTCTACCTAATTTATATTTTAAATATTACCTTCTCTTCTTTTGGATGATCAACAACATTCTCTTTGATGTTATATAAAAAATATAGTGTGTCTTTAATTCTCTTTAGGACATCTGCTTGAGCTTATATTGACTTGGTATAGTGGGGAGGGTATGGGCTTTAAAGTCAGAGGCAAGCTTAAAAATTCCAGCTCCACCTGCCAGCAGTAGGACTCTCTAGGAAATCTGATTATACTTCATGAGGTGTTTTGTTGTGCTTTCATTTGTAAAATATGTTTACTGTGAAAATTAAATGAAATATTATGTAATATTCTTGGTATATTAACTTTTCCCCTCATATCTTATTAAATATATGTAGTAAATTTTTCTAAAAGCAATTAATTATGTAACCATGATTACATGATTTAATTTTATTTTTTAACACAATTTTTCCAATGAGCATTGAGTATCTATCATCTATAAAGCAGTGTAAGGTAATTGAGTTATAAAAATAAGCACAAACAAACATGGTTCTAGTCTTTGAGGAGCTTTAGGCTGCTGGTAGGTGGACATCAGTGAGAAGTAATACCATCTTCTCAGTGCTTTATAATTGGGGGAATAGAAATATTGTCAGTCTTACATCTAACTGCGCTATAATAAATGCATTATTCTGATTGCTAGCCATTTTAAAGTTCAACTTTGGATTTTTCTGGATCTGTTGAAAGAATAGGGAGTCACTGATTTTAGAAATGTAGTGAAGAACTATGACTGGATAATTTACCAAGATACTTTTATTTTCCAATGTTTTGGTTTATTTTATCAAAATCTTATTTTTAAGTATTTCAAATTAGTGACTAGTTTATTTCATAATGCTTAGAAATAGAAAGATATGCGTTCCATATTTGACTTGTAATTGTTGGACTTATCACTTACCACTTTATATTAAATTTTTTTTTGTTTTTAAAAAATATATTTTTATTGATTTGAGAGAGGAAGGGAGAGGGTGAGATAGAAGTATCATTGATGAGAGAGAATCATTGATGGGCTGCCTCCTATATGCCCCACACTGGGGATCGAGCCCACAACCTAGACATGTGCCTTGACCAGGAATCAAACTGTGACCTCCTGGTTCATAGGTCAACACTCAAACTCTGAGCCATGCTGGCTGAGCCACATTATATTAAGTTATACAATATGTGTGAAACACGCAATTACTTAGTTGCCGACCCACTATAATACATTAGCAGAGTTGTATACTCTAGGAAATTACCTTCTGCTTCCTACTGAGCAGCACTAGATGGTGCTATGGTCTTAAATACATTTACTGGTTTGAGGATTCAGCCATCTTTTGTTTGATCAAAACCACTGTTAAGGTATTTGTTTCATTAAAACCTATTTTAATAGTTGAAAGTGCTGATGATATTTATACAGGTTTACTTCTGAAGTTTAATGATGAAGTGATGATTTATTTATGGTGTCATTGCTCTTTGGTAGATTCTAATCACACATTGCTTCTTATAAGTAATTATATAAACCAAGATGTTTTCATCTGTGGAACAAAATATAAAGCCTGCTTATAAATATGCTTTTAGAGAGAATTTTACTCTTCAAATTCCAGTTGACAAATAGAGCTTAGCTTAGAGCAATAATGGTCTACATCATAAACATAAACTTTCTATTTCTTCTCTTTACAAAAAATGGTAATTTTTTTTTTTGCATGAGTGGTCAAGGAAAGTTAGTTTTTCATTTTTGTGTGAGATTCATCTGATTTCTTTTCCCATCCTCCAGCTTCCAAGTTCCGTCAGGGCTCTCTGTCCTTAGAGTTCTCCTGCCTTTGTAGATGGATCCTTAATCACTTGAGAAAAATTTTTTTTGAAACACAAAGGTTTGGCCACCTGCATCAGAAATTCTTATTCACTGAGGCCATGCAGGCTTGGGTGTATGTTATTTTTTTAAAATGGTTGATTCTTTACAAAGCATACTTTAAAAAGTGATTCTGCTGCATAGTCTGAGTTGACAACTACTTGTATAGACAAGACACAATTAGGATTTTTCTGTTGACCCAGAAGAGATAGCAGGCTAAGCTATGAGAAGCCTTTACTTCTTAGAGAAGTTTGCATTTCGCTTGTCATCCAGTTCCCTTGTAATTTAGGAGTTGAGATGTACAATTCCTCTGTTCCTAACCCCCGGTCAGTATGGTGCCTAATAATGCTGGTCCCTAGATATCAACTTGCTCCCTTTCCTTATACTGAGAATAGTTCATTACAGAAAAGAATTTCCATTATTTTGACATTTTGGCAGAAGGGCCATTGTCTAGGCATTTAATCAAGTTTAAGTTTGGTCGTTTTAGTAGAATATGTATTTTGCTTTTGGTTTATGCCTATATTTAAGAATTATCAAAAGGATATCAGAAAATGCATGCACTGGAGAAAAAAAAATTATCCATACTCTTACCACTTTATTACCCCAAATCTTCCGCTATTCTTATTTACGAACAGTTTCTTCCAGGCTTTTATTTTTTTATATGTATTTTTATATTTTACATCAAATAATATGATTTAGTATCTTGCTTCTTTTTCTATTCACTTTTTTGTCATCTATTATTTAATAAAATATGAAAATCATCCCAGTGTTGGTCTTTTTCCCCAACAAGATTAAGTCATCTTTGGAGTCACTCCCTGACACTATCTGATCTTGGGCCAGTGATTAAACATCTTGGTGTCTTGATTTCCTGAAAAGCAAAATGACAAAAGTAATCCCAATTTATAGTGATGTTGTGAATATTAGAAAGCATATGTAAATTTCCTAGCAATACTCAGCAGGTAGGAACTGCTCAATTAGTAGTAGTTAAAATAATGAGTAATGAATAATATTTTAATCTTGTTAGTCCCAGGTAAACTAGCCTATATTTGCCTTTTTATTTTTATTTTTTTAAAAAAGATTAAACTTAAGTACTTGTGTAAACCTGGATACCATGTTTTAAAACTTGCATAGTTATTGTACATTTTCATCCCTTTGCCACATCCTGATAAAGGAAATTGAATGCCTTATTAAACAGACGACAGATGCTAGGCTTGTCTCTCTCCTCGGCAGGTGTCGTGGTACCGCATTTTGGGCTGCAAAGCAGAAGGGAGCCATGGAAAAGTGAGACTAAACAATAATCGTCTCCCAAACTCAGGAGAGGCGGTATGTCACATAAAAAAAAAATCTAAATGCCAAGAAATCTTACTGAACATATTGAATGATGATTTTTTCCCTTTAGGAAGTCATTATCATTTCAGTGAATTTCTCTAATTTCAACTTCTTGAATCTGACTAAAATCTAATAGTAAATGAAGAGATTTTTTTTTTACATGTAAGGTTTACTTACTATATACTTAAATTTATATTACTTTATTTTTTATACATAACTTGAAATGTTTTTTGTTAATAGATACCAGCTGATGGTAAAAGCATTTTTGAAGTGAAAGGTTTAGAAACCAATGAAAAATATGTCTTTGCAATTGCTGCTTACTCTTCTAATGGGAATCTTGTCGGTAATGCTGTTGGGGAGACAACTAAACCAATTCTGATTTATCCACCTCTTTCTGCTGTTACTGCTCGGATGTTCCTGACTCAGGTAGAAGAGATTTCTGCTCATTTGTTTTTCTTTATGTGTTTTTCCACTGAGCAGTTATTAAGTAACTTCTGATGGAGGGGAAAAACATCACAGCAGATATTCTAAAGCTCCTTAATATATATTTTCCATCAATGCAATTTAATCTCATGAAATGGGAATAATTCCTTCTCTTATGAGTTTGCTTTTTATAATAACACTTTTACCTGGATTACATATATAACACATTAATTTTAGAAATTTTGGAAAATACTGAAATGAAAAAAGAAAAAAAAAAAGAATGTTATCTGTTATTCTATCATCCAGAGAAGCAGTTCTTAACCTGGGGCAATTTTGGCCCCCAGGGGACATTTGCAGAGTCTGGAAACATTTTGGGTTGTTACAATGAGAGGGGTGCTACTGGTATCTATCCTGTTTCCCCGTAAATAACACAGTGTCTTATATTAATTTTTGCTCCCAAAGATGCACTAGGTCTTATTTTCAGGGGATGTCTTATTTTTCCATGAAGAAGAATACGGTACACATTTATTGTTAAATGAAAATAAAGGAAATTTATTACCTGTATATGGTACGGTAGTTGTCAACACAAACCAGACAAACTGTGAATCCTACAGTATCAAGAATTTACTCATTTATTCAATGACAATCATGTCATCATCTTCTGGAACATCATCATAACCATCCAATTCCTGAATTTCCTGGTGAATTTCTTGTGACTCCATTTCTTTCAGAATCAGTGGACCAAATCTCTCATGTTTAGCCTAGGTGGGGCCTTATTTTCGGGGGGAAGGCTTGTATTTCACTCAGAAGGAAATCTGTAAGTAGGTCTTATTTTTGGAGGATGTCTTATTTTCGGGGAAACAAGGTAGTGGGTAGAGGCCAGGGATGCTGGTAAGCATCCTACAATGTAAAGGACAGTGCCAGGCCCCAATAACAAAGAATTATCCAGACCAAGATGTCAGTAGTGCCAATGTGGAGAGAACCAGAGATATACTTTCATCTGTGTTTATATATATGTGTGTTATACATGCATATATACCCATATGAATTATGTCTATGTAATTTTAATCATAGTATACATATTATTGTACATTCTGCTATTTTCATTTAGTATATAACTGACATTTTCCCATTCCATTAAATTAATCTTTTAAAACATAATTTTAAACAACTGCATGGTATTATCTATCATATAGCTAGATCATGGTTTGTTTAATAATTTTTCGTTGTTGGACAAATTTAAATACCTCCCAGTCCTTTGTTGTTATAAGCAAAGCTGTGATGCATATCTTTTTATATAATTCTTTGCTGCATTCATGATTACTTTCTTAGGATAGATTTACAGAAGTGAAATGTCTGAGCTAATAGGGACAGGCAGACCTGAGTTTAAATGCAAGCTCCTCACACTAGCCACATGATAGTGGGCAAATAACCTTCATCTGTGAAGTTGGAATAATAGAAGCTACCTCCTAGAGCTAGCATGAGTATTAAGTGGAGATATTCATGTCAGATGTTTAACCAGAGCATTTGTCACCCACTAGGCACTTAGTAAATATTATTGTTGTATTTAGTTGTGGGTATGTTAATGAATTAACATTTTTGCTGAAATGGTTACCTGACTTAGAGCATATCACCAGTGAAAAAGATGCTAAGAAGAGTGTGACTCATTGACCTAAGTCTCAAGTATCTAATTTTAAACCTATTATTGACTCTAGAGATGATGGCTGTTCTAAATTTTATTACATTTCTATTGTGCTATTTTTTCTCTTAATAGTTGATTAGTATTATAAGCGAATATTTTAGTGGCTTTTGATAGGATCATATTTTTCAAAGAAAATTACATTGAGAGAATTGCTAGGATTTGTCTAGCATTGGTTTAGCATGTCATATTGGCTCATAGTTTTCTGATTTCTTTGGAATCTAATATATTCCCTAATTTGCAGTGATGGAGTTATTTCAAAAAGAGGAATAGAATATTTTATCAAGGCCTAATTTTTCTCCAGGGAGTGGTTTGACTCTTGGGATTCACTTGGCAGAACTTTCATTGAAAATTAATAAAACTAAGTCTCAGCTATACTGCTGGAATAATGAGAAATGTCATAAAGCAGTGACCTGTGTGTCTTTATTGATACCATATTTGCAGTACTTCAGTTTGTTTATGACAGTTTATGAGCATTCTGCCTCATAATGTTAAGTGGCTAAAGCAAAATTTTCTCACTTAGTAAATTTCCTTATTTACAAAAGTTTAAAGGTTCTAGCAAGAAAATAGACCTTTCTCTTGGAATTGTGATCTATTTTTATGAGAGTGGTTTTTAATTTCAGGATAGTTTGTTCTTTAAAAATACTATAAATATACTTATAGTAAGGTATGGAGATATTCCACTAACTGCCAATTATTAACATGGACTTGTGATTTTAGGTTGCACTTTTGCTCAACATTATTCTTCAGACATTAATAAATTCAGGTGAATCTTTACTAGGTATTCCCTTAATTCAGGCTATCTGAAAAATAATTTTTTTTAGGAATCTATATGAGTGATGTATTTTCCAATTTCCCTCTCTTTAAAGGCTAATTTCTTTTTATTCTTCCCCTTTAAGTTGGGAAAAGATAGATAATGTGATACGAAATATAGAAAATTAGAAGTCTGTAAGCAGAATTTTAGACAAATTTCTTGGTCTCCATTTTCCTCTCTGTAAAATGGATACATGCAAAATGCCATATACTGCAGAATTATTGAATTAGTACTAAATACAATAGTGGGCACTATGGGTGGTTGAACAAAGGAAATGTGGAATATCAAAAACTATTGTGTGACAAGCATTTAAAAATGCATTATTCCCTTTATTATAATTACTCTTTGAGGGGTATTATCACTTTCATTTTATATTGAGGAGCCTGAGATTAATTCGATTCTTCCTCTGCCAGTCCCAGTTAATTCTAGAAAAGGTGACTCAGGGAGGTTAATTTACCCAAGGTTACTTGGTAGCAGATGGCAAGCCTGACACTTGAGCCAGCTCATGCATTTTTATTGCTCGTCCAGATTCCAAGGAAGTCATGTGTTCGATGTCTAACATGTGCCCAGTTATTCTAGAGCCTACACCTCTCCCATCTTCTCTCTGCCTGGGTTTGGTGGTGTTCAGCGGGTCTTGATGATCAGTGTTGGCAGGAGAATTTGATGCTGGGACATGAATGTTTTGTCAGAAAGCACAATGATGTCAGGAGAAGGGGAAATAAAAGTTCGTACTCTTTTCCCACTTTATATATGAAGTCATTGAAATTATTTGATTAATAGAGGTTTGCCTATGACTATTCAAATAATAAAAGAAAAAGCTATCAGGTAAAAAAGATAGTTAACATAATTTTTTAAAAATGTAGCCAGCAGACACATATAGCTATTTATTTAACTTTTAGAATCTAACAGCATTTTTTTCAATTACAGTGGACATTTAATATTATTTTATATTATCATAGTTTCAGGTGCATAGCATAGTGATTAACATTTATATACTTTACGAAGTCATCTCACCCATAAGTCAAGTATCCACCTGATAATTATCCACCTGTAATTATTACAATATTATTGACTATATTCCATATGCTATATTCCCAGGACTTTTATAACTATAAATTGTAAATATCACATGATATCACTCATTTGTGGAATATAATGAACAGCACCATTTTTAAGCTTTTTAAGAAATTTCAACTCTTCCCTCTCATCCTCTAAATATGACTACTCTTTCTATATCCATCTGTTTATTGATGAATTATTTATTCACTGTCTGCTTTGTGCCAGGTTCTACACTAGATGTCATTTCTCCTTCCTTTCAAATATATATAACAACCCTTATTTAGATAATTTTGACTTATGGTTTTAGTTAAGACTTTGTAAGTAGGGGAGCCAGCCTGGCTTGGGGAATGCACCATGGGAAGGCTGCAAAGCTCTAGGTTTTATACTTTCAGTTCTCTCTAAATATGCTTTATTTTTCTTTCTCTAAAGATTTAATTTCTTTACCTCTCTATGTTTGGAGGAAAAATAGCACCTTGTTAATTTTTATATATCCCTCAAATTTAACTGTAAATAGAGACCAGCTAGCTGCCTTCTAATCTTAATTCCAAATTCCTGGGAGAGGGATTCTGGCTTCCTAATGCAACAAAGAATCTGACCTCTTTTTTGATGTTTGACCACCGTAAACCTCACCCCTCTTTTTTCCTTTGGCCGCACCAGGAAGGCAGACTGATAAGAGAGGTCTGTGGGCTTACCTTATCTTTGGTGCCAACAGGAAATTTAAACCTTCCAGGTAGCAGGAACTTTCCTTATTCCTGCTTCCCAGTCACGAATCAAGGGCCAACTCGTTTCTTCTGCTTTGTCCAAGCCAGCCCAGACTTATGTGTGCCTGCCAAACTCTCCTTGGGAGTCTTGTGTGAGTAATACATTTTCTCTCAAATTCTCCAAGTGAGTCCAGGTCATCCAAACTTAGGGTGGGGGTCCATCTTGCTTTGAAGTGGGGGCTATAAAACACTCAGCTTAGGCCAGGCACTCACTCTGGGCCAGTCAACTGTGTTACAGTACAGTGCAACCTCTGGGTATCCTCTTCTGTGGAAAAGGATGCATTCAACACATTATTTATTTCTTGTAACACCTTATTACTGAGTGCTTACTCTGGGCCAGCATTGCTCCAGACGAGTTATTCAAAACTTGAGCGTGCATCAGTGATCAGGAATGCTAGTTAAACAGATTTCTGTGTCCTACCAGAGGAAACAGGCAATTCTATGGAAATAGAAAGTAGAGTATAGTAAAAGGAATTGGAAATGTGAAGTGGGGAAATGGAAGATTGATTACAGTGTTAAAAAGAGTGCTCAGGTAAGTCCTCACTTAGAAAGTGAGGTTTGAGCAGAGACTTGAAACAGTTGTGGGAAAGACTCTTGGAAGAAGAGCATTCTGCAGAAGGACCTAGAGCAAAAGCCCTAAGATTTCCAGAAGTACACCTGGTATGCTTTATAGATAGCAAGGGGTCCAATATGGCTAGAGCAGAGGGACCCATGGAGAGTGAAGGATTGGTCAGAGAAGTAAGGCTGAATGACTGGGTAGGGGAGTATATCATGAAAAGACTTTTAGGCTATTTTAAGAACTTTGGCTTTTACTTTGAGTGAAATGGAGGGTTTTGAATAGTGGCATGATATAATGTGACTTATATTGTCAAAGGCTCACACTAAAGACTGATATATTGGAAATAGATCACAAGAGGGTAAGGGTGGAAGTAGAGAGACCTCTCTATTCCTATAATTCAGTGAGAGATGAACATGGCTTGGCCACAGTGATAGTAGATGATGTGATGAGAAGTGGCCAGATTCTGGATATGTTTTGAGGGAGGAGTTAATAAGAATTGCTGATGGAACTAATATAAAGAGAAAACTGAAAGATGATTCTAAGATATTTAGCTGACCAACTGCAAGGATATAGTTGATATTAACTGAGTTGAGGAAGTCTGTGGGTGATGTAGATAGTGGTAGGGAAGATCCGAAATTCAGCTTGGGGTATGTATGTTGAGGTAAGATACTATTAGGTATTTCTTATATATTAGACTGACTGTATATTCAGAGAGAATTGTTGAGTAGTTAGATGTATGAATCTGGAGTTTAGAAGAGACAGAGGTTTGGGCAGGAGAGGGTTTTGAGAGTAGTCATGTGCCAAAGCCATGGAGCTGGATGTTATCACCAAGGAAGTAAGTGCAGACAGAAAAGAGGAGAGGTTCAAGGACTGAACCCTAGAGCATGCCAATTATAGAGAGACTGGGGGAAAGAGAAGGAGCTTGTGCAGGCAACTGAAAAGGAATGTGGCCTTTGTAGTGAAAAGAAAATCAAGAGTGTGGTATTCTGGAAGCCAGATGAAGGTCATGTATTGAAGCTTACACTATATACTTCATCCATCATTACATGAGTCTTTAGTGCTGCTTTTTCATTTTAACCTCATCCCCTCTATCATCTGTTCTGCACATCACTACCAGTTAGCCATCTTTGAACATGCTCATATCATCACACTCTTATGTTTACTCACAAAGATTCATGATTTTATAAACCACGAGAGGCCCAGTGCATGGATTCATGCGTTGGTGGGGTCCCTCAGCCTGGCCTGTGCCCTCTTGCAATCTGGGACCCCGTGGAGGATGATGGACTGCTGGTTTCAGCCTGATCCCTGCAGGGCAACACCACCTGATTCTCCCACCTGCCGCTCCCGCTCATCCTGACTCTACTGGGTCTGTGCAGGCTTGTGCCCAGTCAGTTGTGATGAGGAGACGCTGTGCCACCACAATGGCATTCACCAGCCATGCATCTGGCGCCCATTGGTCAGCTGAGCAGTGCTCCCGCCGTGGGAGCACATTGACCACTAGGGGACAGCTCCTGTGTTGAGCGTCTGCGCCCTGGTAGTCATTGCACATCATTGTGACAGGTTGACCAATCATTCAGTTTGATCGCTTAGGCTTTTATATATATATATAGATAGTTTTATCAAGGTATCTTGTTTCACAGTGTTCACTAATTGAATAAATAACATTATTTTTCAAAAGACTATATATATTTTTTTAAAGGAAAAAAAAACATTCAATTACAGTTTCACCAACCCCATTATACATCAACTGCTATTATTTCCCATGGAAATCTTAGAATTAGATGGTGTTTTAGTGACCACTTAGTCCAAATCTTCTATGTGATCAATGCAGCCCAGAAAAGTGACTCAGTTTCCACTCCAAGTCTCTGCTCCACTGATTTTACTGAGTGTCAGGCTCTGTACAAATTATGTAACTATGCAATGCCCCATCTGAAATACATAGATGATAATAGAGCTTACTTAATAGAGATATGGTGAGGAATCAGCACAATAATGCCTGACATTTTTAAATACTTCTACCTGATTTTCAAGACCTTCTGACACCATGTCCCACTTTACCTGTCCAATCATATGGCCTACTTTTCTTTCTTTTTTTTTTTTTTTAATATATTTTATTGATTTTGTACAGAGAGGAAGGGAGAGAGATAGAGAGTTAGAAACATCGATGACAGAGAGTCATCGATCAGCTGCCTCTTGCACACCCCCTACTGGGGATGTGCCCACAACCAAGGTACATAGCCTTGACCAGAATCGAACCCGGGACCCTTCAGTCCCCAAGCCGATGCTCTATCCATTGAGCCAAACTGGTTTCGGCATATGGCCCACTTTTCCCCAAATTCTGGCCTGCCTTTCCAGTCTTTCCTAACTGCAATGCGGTGATTTCCATTACTGGACCTTTTTCAGATTCTGCCTAAACTATGGTCATCTGAATCTTATCTCTTCTTAGGGGTCAATTCAAGCCCTGCCTCCTCCTTGAAGTCTTTATTTCTTCTTTTCTAAATCTCCACAGCTATTATGTTATCATGTGCAGTTTTTCTGTAATTTCATGTGTTTTATGTCTATAACTTGATTACAGTTTCATGAGAGCATTTTCAGCTTTGAAGAAGTTTATTGGTTGGTTGATTTTGAATGTTGACCTGGCATATTTAAAAAGTTCTAGATCTGTAAATTATTCCCTGGAGTGGTATATAACCTAGCAGCATGTCATTTACATATTTAATTCAATGAATTTACTAGTATACTTTACATTTTACCTGCTTCCATCAAGGATTTGAAGTAGCATATAATTTGTGGTGAAATTTCACATTGCTATACATATAAAAATAGAATGATTTTTAGAAATATATTTAAAGAAACATATTCTACCAAAAGAAATAGGTAAGTTCATGACTTTTTTTCTTCTGAATGTTTCAGTTGTACGAGTAAAAGCCTAAAGTTTTTGCCTAAAGTTGAATGTGTTAAATTTAAAAATATATCATGGCTTCTTGGAAGCGTCTCTGTTTTATTCTTCACTCTTTTCAGCTGTGAACTCTTTGTTGTACAAAACTTCCAAAAGTGTCAGTCAGAAGCAGAAAAGAATGAAATATATTTCATATTTTTGGTTTGGGAAATCTGATTGTTTCTCTTTGAACAGATTGTTCATTATAACAGTGTCTATAATAAATGGAGTGTGCTGCTGAGATAGATGGGAATGAAATTAATTTGGCTCAGATCTGATCTTTGTTTTTCTTATGAGAATTTGAAACATCCTTACAGAGTTTCAAATTTCCATGCAATTCAGAAATAAAAGAGATTTTAAAATGGGTCTGTCTCCCTTGCCGATGGCTATCATTACCTTACTGTGGCACTGAAGACCAGAGCAGCAAATGTGAATGACTGTATATGAAATTAGTATGTTATAGGACCCTATTGGAATTCTTGTTTAAAATGTACATTTCACAAATAAAAATGTTGCATAAGATAATGTTCTTTCTGTTGTAGGTTGCCTATCAGATTGGTAACTATGAATTGGCTAAGAAAGTTTTCTCACCAGTCTGGGATTATTTTGTCACTTCACCACCTCGCAATGAACAGTCTGTGGTTTGTTTAAGCAGTATGATGACTATTACACAGAGAAAGTAATTAGAAATACTCTCTCAAAATATTAATTTGCTTTTTGAAATTAAAAGTTGGGTGTGAAGCCTAGAATTAATTTATTTGTAATTGCATGTTAAGATAGCTCATATAAAACTTTCTGATTAGCTTTTAATGAGTACATACATTTCAAGGTCTTGAGTCCTTGTTAGAAACTTCTTTGTTAGAATCAGAAAAAATATTGCACCATATGGATGGATTCTGAATATAAGTTAATGAAAGTTATGTAAAAAAATACCAAACTCTAGCCAAGGTAATGTCAATTTTACTATAAAACACAAATAGCATTGGGAATTTTAAAAAAATGTATATATATCTTTATTGATTTCAGAAGGAGAGGGAGAGAGAGATAGAAACATCAACAATGAAAGAGAATTATTGATTGCCTCCTGCATGATTGAGCCTGAAGTCCAGGCATCCCTTGACAGGAATCAAAACTGGGAGCCTTCAGTCCACAGACCTAAGCTGTATCCACTAAGCCAAACCAGCGAGGGCAGGGAGTTTTATAACAGAGAAAGGCCAAATTCAGGTTAAAGTTTGAGTCTGATAGGTGGGTAAACTATTAGGATAAAAATGCTTTTTTTTTTTTGCTTGATGAGCTCCCAGAATTACACTATCAACAACTGGGCCAGTAGAAGCCACATATAAAACCACAGGCCATACTTTGCTTTAGAGCCATTTTTTTTTTCTTAAAAGAACAAAGTTTGTCTGACCAGCATGGCTCAGTGGTTGAGCATCGTTGATCTATAACCAGGCAGTCTCGATTCAATACCTGGTCAGGACACATGACCGGGTTGTGGGCTCAAACTCCAGTATGGGGTCTGCAGGAGGTACCTGACCAATGATTCTCATCATTGATGTTCCTATCTCTCCCTCTCCCTTCTTCTCTGAAATCTATAAAAATATATTTTTTAAAAAGAAAAAAAATAAGAGAAGCTTAAGAAATTAGGATTGGTATGATTTCAGGTTGTCTTAACCACTTTGAAAAACAGCATTCTCCATCACCTGCTTGTTAATGCCTAAAATTTCTTTAATAAGAACACAAAACCCTTTACTTCTGAATCAAAGATAATGAGCTTAAAATGCAAATTCTTGTTGAGTAAAGACATGGATGATGCTTATTCAGGTTTAGATATAATTACATTTAATTAAAAAATGTAGACTTAGCATTTGCTATGTCCTAGGTACTATGCAGGATGGATTTGAGAATTATTTTTAGAGGAGAAAGAGAATATCTCATGTCATTTGTAAGAATAAGGGAGAGAAAGGAATTAAAGTTGACTGGGATTTCCAAGGTTACCCTACTGGGAGGCCTATTACATTTACTAAGGGAGCATGATAGGACAGGTAGAACACGTTTTTTGGGTGAAGATAATGAATATGATTTAAACAATTTAGTTTTCCAATGGGACATCTTTGTAGATATGAGATATCAGGTAGATAGTTGGATATTTAGTGCTGACATCTAAGGAGAGAGGTTCAAGGCTAGAGTTGTAGATTTAGAAATTTTCATTGAGGTGATCATTGAAATTTTGACAGGGAATGACTATTTAGCAGAAAAATATAATAGAAGGCTGGAATTTGAACCCTGGGTATGCATACATTTAAGAGACAGAAACAGAGATGGCACCAAGGGAGGCTACTGGAAATAAGCAGACCAGGAGGTGAAAGTTTGCTGAAGTATACTTTGAAAGGCAGTGAGAGCATCATCATGGAGGAACACGTCAGCAGTATTGAATGCTAAGTACAAGGTCAAGTTGAATAGCTGCATAATAGAACACTACAGAGAGACAGGGTAGGATGTAAACTAAGAAGAAGCTTTTATTATTTTATTTTTTTAAATATATTTTTATTGACTTCAGAGAGGAAGGGTGAAGGAGAGAGAGAGAGAAATAGAAACATCAATGATGAGAGAGAATCATTGGTTGGCTGCTTTCTGCATGCCCCCTACTGGAGATCAAGCCAGCAAACCTGGGCAAGTGCCCTTGACTAGAATTGAACCAGGGACCCTTCAGTCCACAGGCTGATGCTTATTCACTGAGCCAAAGCAGTTAGAGCTAAGAAGAGGCTTTTAGAGTTGGCAATTAGGAGACCACTGGTGAGTTTAAGAGAGTCATGATGGGACAGAAAACTTTTGCAATTGACTGAGGAATAAATGAAACTGGAGAATTGTAGCATGTGAAGTTTGGTGGTAAAGAGAAGAGGAAAGTGGGAAGAAGCTTGAGGGGGGAGGGCAAATTAAGGAAAGGATTTTAGAGGGTAGGAAAAAGGAGTCAGTAGAGAGAGAGAGACTAAAGATACAAGACGATGTAGGTGATGATGATACTGTGCTAGAGCCAGAAGGACATAGGAGCGCATGGAATGGAGAACAGGAGGTTTAGAACATTTGTTGTGGGGACAACTGAGAAGCACTAATGACTCAGTTGCTGTCACATAACATGAATTTATTGTAGTAGAGCCCAGTTCCTGTGTCAAAGAGCCACTTTTGATTCATCTTTATATCCCAGGTCCTAGAATAGTGTCTTGTACATAGTAAGTGTTCAGAAAATGATAGTATGGATTGAATAAAAAGAATGAGAATAAATAAGTAAATATAAAAATCGGACAGTGACATTTATGCAAGGGCAGGAAAATTGATTATTGCATAAAATAAGATTTGCAGAATCTAAAGTGCTACATAGGCCACTATTGACATGACTATCAGAGTCTGAGCTGGGAAGGGAAGGAGATGGAGCCAGGAGGAGCTGATAGCCTGGAATGATTGCCTATTTCAAGGTTCTGATGGTTAGCATGAGGACAAATAGAGTAGGATAGCTAAAATTCTCCAAGCAAAGATAATTTTAGAGTTTAACTTAATAATAAAACAGACACTCCTCAGGTGTGAATTACTGATGCTAGACTCTTTCTTGTTTTATAGGAATATGGTGTATGGAGAGTAGATGAACCTGAAATTTAGAAGGGAGGGTTTGCTACCAAATAAGACTAAGGAGTAAGGGAGGGAATATTGCAAACAAAGAAGGATGATTGTAGAGCTCCCAGGTTTGCCAATGGTTGGCATTGTTGACTGCAACTTAGAAAAGATAATTAGAAATAATGCAAAAGTTTTTCTCTCTCGACCCCACCCCCAGCTGATTCTACTATAAATGGCCCTCATTTTCATAAAGTTCATTAATGAGTGTCTATAGTGATTTCATTATATTGATAAAATATAACTTTATATATTAAAACCATAAAGCTTTGACAATAGTTATTTTTATGTATCTATGACAGCTTAATTCTTTTAGTTGTGAGCTTGTTAAGGATAGTCTTTGTTTTTAACTTAACACTGAACCAGAGTAGTTGTTCCAAGACTTGGGATCATTGTGTAGATACTAAGAATAAATTAGTCTAAAAAGGCAAGTTCACATGATAAATCATTCTTATATTTAAACTTGTAATGTCATTTACTCCTTTTTGCAGATTATATTCAGATATTTTGGCAGAGACTTCTTCAATCCTTTTATACCTTTTTCTCAGAAATATTTTTGTAACAAGTGACATTAAAATTAAAGAAGAAAATCTTTTCTGTGATAATATCAAAGGCAATGAGATTTTTCCTGCTCAACAAGTAAGTGAATTAAAATGACTGAGAATGTGCCAGTTTTCCTTTATTTGTTTCTTGATGTTTCAACTTCATATTTTGTGGGAATGTAAGTCCTGGCTTGCGAATGGACTGAGGAGCCATGTGTGTTTGTGCTGACTTATTTGATAGTCCATGTAGGATTCACAGGTTTATCTTTTCTCTTTTCCCCAAATTTATATGGGATCATGATGTATTTGTTGTTCTGCATGTTGGCTTTTAAACATTTTTATAATATACTACTGTAGAAGCCCGGCATGCGAAATCACACACATTCCGCAGCACTTACAGGCCCACCCATCTGTGCCAGTCTTCGGTCATTATAGCATTAGGGACACTGGGTTTTTATAATATAGATCTTGGACATATTTTCATGCTGGTACATGTCAATTACCAAATTCTTTTTTAATTATAACAATGCATTCCTATACAGAGGCAGGTATTTAACCTCTGTTCTATTGATGGTCTCAGGGAGCTTATGAACATTGTTCTATGTACATCCACAACCCGATTACACTCTTGCTTTTATTTTTTTTATTTTTTATTTTTATTTATTTATTTTTTAATATATATTTTATTGATTTTTTACAGAGAGAAAGGGAGAGAGATAGAGAGCTAGAAACGTCGATGAGAGAGAAACATCCACCAGGTGCCTCTTACACACCCCCTACTGGGGATGTGCCCGCAACCAATGTACATGCCCTTGACCGGAATCGAACCCGGGACCTTTCAGTCTGCAGACCAATGCTCTACCACTGAGCCAAACCGGTTTTGGCTACACTCTTGCTTTTAATAACAATCCTACATTTTTTTCTTCTTTTTAGATTGAAGTTACTTTTTCCACTTTAGATATATGGAGGGTTTTGCCATTTTTTGTTGTTAGGTTGTTGTTTTTAAAAAATATTTTTTTTATTGATTTCAAAGAGGAAGAGAGTTGGAGGGATAGATAAAAACTTCAGTGATGAGAGAGAATCATTGATTAGCTGCCTTCTACATACCCCTTATCAGGGATTGAGCCTGCAACCTGGGCATGTGCCCTGACCAGGAATTGAACCTTGACCTCCTGGTTCATAATCCAATGCTCAACCACTGAGTCATGCCAGCCTGGCTGTTAGGTTCTTTTGCAGTTGCTCTTTTCTACTCATGCCCTTATTCATCTTTTAATCAATAATTTGTTATGTGAATTTGTGCTAGTTTTTATGAATATGAAAGTGAAAAAAACACACACCATGATTCTTTGTCCAAGGCAGGTGCACAGTCTTGCAGAGCCCAAGCACTTACAACCATCAATCTGTTCCTACTATACATCGTATTCAGTTTCTTCTTTCAGCATCCAGTCTGAAAAGAAAGATAATTTTAAAGTACTTCAATGATTTCCAGAATGCTAGGCTAGAATTTGAGTAATAATTTGTTATGTAGAAATTTCTGGTTGCTATTTATACAGTTTTATTTGTACATAATCTTGTATGTATATACACAGAAAAATAATGAAATCTTCCTCAGGAAAAGGAAAGGAGGAATAAGATAAGATTCTTATTCTTTTTAAGTATCATTTAATCACAAAAGCCTCTCTTCACATTTTACTATAATTTTTACTTATGTAGGAGAATTATAAGGGGAATAGTTGGCTCTACTGAAAATTTGCTATTTTCTCACAAATTCAGAAGGGAAATGGGACTCTGTTAATCAAGTGGGGGCAGTATAACAGAGAAATTATATTTTAATTATTATAATTTATGCTTTTGCAACAACTCTGTTTTTTTTCTCTTACATTAAAACAGCCAAGATTTTATCTTACCAGTTACAAAGATTGGTTCTTTTTCTGTTACTAGTGGTATTTGTATTGTTTTACAAAAAATTCTGAAGTTTAATTCTAAAATTGTGGTATTATTGTGTAGCATTATTAGGGAGTTAGTGTTGTTCCTGAATTTAGATTTCTCTTTATGCCAACATTCATCTGTTAAACCATAGGGATCATATTTCCTACCTTTGTTTTCCTTAGACACATTAGCGAAGTACCTGATATTTAATTTGCGTAACAATACCTGTTTCTTTACAGATTGCTAGACTGATGGAATGTGAGAGAGTGTTAGTCGCATTGGAACTTAGCAACTACCTAAATGATTCCAGTTATGCTCTTCAAGCTGTGACTCAATGCTATGGCCTTCTTGCTCCTATAATCTATCACAACATTGTTTTGGTACCTGTCATACAGGTAAGGGTATTTCTTCCTCTTCTCCTTCCAGACAAGGGTATTTTTACAAAGGCAACTCAGCAGTGCATTTTGGAAAATAAAACAATGTATCTCTTATCAAGTACAAATAACAAGTATTTTATGAAATGTCATGAGTTAACTGAAAAACATTTAAATAATTTAAATGATATGTCTGGGCAGACATAAATAAGGACTTAAAATGTGTTTCTCTGAAAATAATCAGCCCCAGTGCTGTCTATATTTAAATACTGACAATATACTTATCCACATTTTTAAATTTCATTTCAATTTTTGTGTTCTTGTAATGTTTGAAGCAACAGTATTTATTCAAAGCATGTTGTTAAAGTTATCACCTGGGGGGGGGGTGGGATTGCTGGATGACCCAAGAAAATATGCTTGATGTCTCAGTGATGGAGGAGTTACAAGATATCCTGGCTGAAGGGATTATATTAGTTGTTCATGCTACCTCACAAATCACTGCAAACTTAATGACTTAAGAACACCCATTTACTATCACAGTTTCTGTGGGCCAGGAAGCTGAATGTGGTTTAATTGGGCTGCTCAATGTCTTAGGCTGAAACCAGGGCTGCAATCTCATTTGAGCCTTAGGATCCTCTCCCAAGCTCACTGGTTGTTGAGGAAATTCATTTTCTTGCGATTGTGTGATAGGAGGTCCTTGGTTCCTGAAGGCTGCCTACCAGTTTTCTGCCCAACATGGCACTTTGCTTCTTCAAGGCCAGCAGGGGAGTCTTCTCTGCTATGCCTGAGTCTTATATAATGAAATGCAGTCATAAGAGTGACTGCACCATCACCTTCACAGATCTTACCTCCACTCGAGGGGAGGGATTAGACAGAGCTTACACATCAGGGGGAGGGACTTGCAGACTATTTTAGAATCTGCCTAGGATAAGGAAATAGGGGAGGAGGAAGATTTTACTGCTGATGGTGCATAAAGTTACTCATCATCACCATCATTGTCATCATCATTGGCTCACATTTTGAGAGCCAAGATGATGTCAGTGAACTTATACAAAGTGTAAAAATTTTAAATTCACTATTGAGGAAATTAATCAGAGAGCTTAAATAAGTTACCAAATATTCACCTTGGAGTGGCTTTACTGGAGTATAGACATGCCTCCTCCTCCCAAATTCCCCACATCTAGTAGTTCAGCTGCTCAAGAGATAGGCCTCCAAAATCCAGCATCTAGACTAATATTTTCAATAGTTGGCAGCCTTCCATGTCACTTCTAAATGGACTGGAGCAGTATTTTCAAGTGTAGAATATTCTTCCTCCTGAATCCAAAGGAGTCTACCTGTCATTGTCTTCTCTGTTTAAGGAATGATAGATGTCAGATGTCAGACTTACTTTGGAAGGGGTGTCTCAGATATTTACTTAATGTGTCAGGCCCCTAAATCTTAATTAGGTTTATTTCTACCCTCTGGAGGGCATGCATTGTATTAAGGTCTTTAGTGCACTTGCCATTTCTTGTTCATTAGGTCTGACTGACATAATGTTACTGGTATAGTGGTCCAATGTTTTGTTTTGAGAATCACCCAGAAAGTTCATATCTTTCATAAAATATTATGTCAGAAGGTGGGAGAGTTATTGCTCTGGGGCAAGACTTTAAGTGTATATTCTTATCTGCCCAGTGTGAATGGGAACATCTAATACTTCTTTCCTAGAGTGTAGAAAAGAAAACATTAACCATATCAATGCATGCCTTGTAATGTGGTCTAGCAAAGAATCCACATTAGGATCAGCAGCTGTGCTTGGGGCTCAGGCTGGTTGAGTTCAGGATAGTCCAATGTCATTCTTTAGGATCCCACTGACTTAGGATGCCTTTGGTTACAGCTCAGAATGGCTTATAGTGTGAGGAAAGCCTTAGGAATGAAGTGCATTATTTAGAATAAGAAAAGATGAGTGGAACAGAGAGAAGATTCTAGAAATAGGCCTTAATATGTATGAGAATGTAATGTATGGCAGAATTGGCATCCCAATTTAGTGGAGAGTGAATATTTTTAATAAGTTGTAGTGAAACACTGAGATATTCATTTGAAAGAAAGTTGAGTTTGATTCTATTTGTACCATATTAAAAATATCGATATTGTAAATACCAAACTAAGCAAAAAATGTGACAAAAAATCCCAAGGGATTACCTCTGCAATCCAGGGTTGGGGAACCATTTCTAAGCAAGACAGAACTCTTAGAAGCAACAAGAGAAAAAAACATATTCGACTGTATGTACAGCAATCTATGTGTGAAAAAAGGGACCATAATAAAGATAGCACAAATTGATGAAGGGTAAGTATACATAACAAAAAGTCTTACAAATTGACACTAGTATAACAGAAAAGTGGGCACTGGATACAAATAGGTAGTTTATCGGAAAAGCAAATCCAACTGGCTGAGAGACATATGAAAGCTGCCCAAACTGAATATTCATATATGTGCACATTAAGTGAAAAATCTCATGTCAGTGGCAGGATTGAAAATATCTATAACTCCTATTGCTAGTGAGGATGTGGGGCAAAGGCATTCTCATTTCATTAATGGGGGAAATGTGAATTGTTAAAGGCATTGGATTTGGTAAAGCAATCTAATTTTAATTAAACTAAATCTAATTTTAATTAAACTAAAAACAAATATACCTGACAGCAATCCATCTACTAGTAATTTATCCCAAAGAATAACATTTTAGTGAAATTAAAATATATCTACCTGACAAAGCAATCCTTCTATTAGTAATTTATCCCACAGAATAAAATCACAGTTGGATGCCAAAACCGGTTTGGTTCAGTGGTAGAGAATCAGTCTGTGGACTGAAGGGTCCCGAGTTCGATTCCGGTCAGGGCATGTATGTTGGTTGCAGGCACATCCCCGGTGGGGGGTGTGTAGGAGGCGGCTGGTGGATGTTACTCTCTCATCGACATTTATGACTATCTCTCTCTCTTCCTCTCTGTAAAAAATCAATAAAATATATATTTTTAAAAATCACCAGTTGGAAAGATGCTACTCCAAGTTTCATCCCTTCATTCCTGGATCCATGTGTTCTACCTGCTGGGGACACAGTACCACGTAATTGTCACCGACTTAGAATGTATGCTATGCCCAGGAGGATGGTGCCTCTTCCTCATTGGGTTTCATTGGAAACTGAGCCTGTATAAGGGTACTTATTTTATTGTGCTACTCTTGGTGGTGGAGACAGAGAAAGTGAAGTAGCAGGAGGATGGCCACACTGCAAAATCTCAATTCTAAAACTGCAACATGGAGATTCTGGAAGTGGCTGACTGATGGTTGATCCACAGTAAATAATTATGCAGTATTAGGAATAATGAATTGGAGCTAAACCTGTAGACTTGGAGGGATTTTTTTCACAAGACATGGTTGAAGGAGCAATGCACAGTTCACAAAAGTGTGTATAAATCTTATTTTGTAACCTAACATAATTCTGTTATTATGTACATTTAGTATTTACACACACACACACACACACACACACACAATTATTTGAGGCAGGAGAAAATGACAACTTAATGTTAACATGATTTGTGGACATGATCTGGAAGGGCAGAAGAGGGTGATGGTGGAAGGGAGTAAAGAAGCATTTTAAAACCTGTAAGTGTACTGTGACAATAGTAATACTATTGTTGGAATGGTAGTCTGAAGCAATTAACAAACCCCCAAAAGACCAACATCCATATATTAATTTGTCCTTTGGGATAATCTGAATAAAAAATAGATTGATGCAATCTTAATTCAATTTTTCTGATGGGGTAGTATTATAATACTTATAGCAAGGAGACAGAAATAAACATCAAAATTAATTATTTTCCTGGGATATGAATATTTGGTTTTAATTTTGAAGGAAACTAGTATTTCAAGTACCTAGTATCAGTATATTTAATACGGTACATCTTTCTCCATATGGTTTTTCAAGGACTTCCTAAGACTGGATCTGATCTTAATGCTTTTTATATCCATGTAATATTCTGTCTATATCTTTTATGACACTTGACAAAATATGATTTGTTTTATAGTTATTCATGTACTTATTATTTCCATAGATTTTCAAGTTATTTTAGATGAAGGACTGATCTGAAAATTGATACCAATTTTCTTTCAAAGAATATTCCTCTATACATGATAAACAATTTATTGATAACAATAAAATTTAATGCCTTAAAACTTGCATGATTTTAATGGAATATTTTATAATGTGTAAGGATAATATTTTCAGCAAACTGTTGCGTTTCTATTTTTTAGATCTTGATAAAGTGTATGGTGGTTTTGCAAGGACTACCAAGTGTCATCCACTCAAAGAAAAATATGGCAAGTTTTGAAAGCATACAGCATATGATAGCTTGTTGTCTCTTCTACATAACAAAGGTATTTATCTTATTCTTTGCCTTGTATCATAAAATTTAGGAGCAGTAATGATTCAGAAAGTGAAGTTACTTTTATAGGAATTAATTTAAAAATTAATATCTAGAAAGCATTTTAGATCAAAAGTAGCCTAGGCATGCCAGTTGGTAAAGCATGGAGGGTGTACCTTGGGGAGGAATGGGATGAAAAGAAGGCATTTTATGGTACCTCATGCATTTTGGAAACCAGAAAGAACCAAGGGACCAGAGGCAGAGAGGTAGGCTTATTTATCTTCATTGCTTGGCTCAAAGACAAGCGTTGTATGCTTCTTCAAAGGTTTTGTTGACTTAATCCAGTGAATCTCCTCAAAGAAGGGTTGTGTCTACCTGCCTGTTTTATGTGATGCTCATAGGGCCTTTCTGATTTGGGCAGGGATCTGAAAGAATACTGCATGGGGGGGGGGGAGGGGGAAGAGACTGATTTGGTCCATCACTTTGGTTGTGACAAAGCTTGCTTCTATGGAACTGAAGCAACAGACACACCTCTAACCTCCACCTTAGCAAAGAAGTAATTATTTGCAGCTCTTTATGGCCTGACCTCAGGAGCAGAAAATCATATTCTTTCCATCACTCATTGACTTACACTGTTGGAGAGACATCTAGGACCTGGTCTGTGTAAATTCCAAGGGAACATAAGCCATAGCAGAATGAGGAGCGTAATAACTCACTAAAGGAAACTTAGAACCCCAAGGGGAAAGAGCAGACCAGAACTAAAATAATTGTGCCATTTACTCTCACCATGTTGGAAAAGACCAGAGATGATTTAAAAACAACAGCAAAAGAAGACATAAAACTTTCAAGGTAGTGCCATTAGGTGATCAAAACAAAACAAGAATATCTGTCAGTGAACAAAGAAATTTAATTTTTTAGTAAAAATTAAACAGATTCTGGTTATGGTATTTCTTGAGTCAAATGTAGAAGCTCACCAAATACCTGAAAATGTACAGAATTATTTAGCGATAAACTCAGAAGTCATAATGTTAAATGAAAGGAGTTTTGGAGGTAAAAAAGAAACAAATGGAGAAGTAATAGGCTCCCTGAAGTAATAGGTCCTATGCAAGATAAATGTAAGAACATATGTGTAGTCATATCCTGGTGAAATGCCTGAAGTCCAAGGATAAGGACAAATCTTGAAGTTTTGAGACTCAAAGAATAGGTTATTTGCAATGGAAAATAATTAATTAGTTTAAAACTTTTTTTTTTTATCAGTAACACTAAAATTAAGATGGAACAACATTGTAAAATCCTGAGGGTCTAAGAATTAATAACCAGGAAAGATACCATTCATTTCTCAGGGCAAAATAAACATTTTCAGAAGTACAGGCATTGAAAAAGTATTCTGCCTGTGTACTTATCTGAGGAAAACACTTGAGGAAATACTCTATCAAATGACAGTTGGCTCAGAACAGAAGTCCCAAGATAGGGAAAGACAAAAGAAAAGAGGAATAATGGGAGCAATGAATCTGACAATATACATATTATTAAAATTAAATAGATAATAATGATGTGACTAGGACTTTCTAATATAAATGCTAAGTAGGGTTTCTTGAAATAGAAGAATCATCCTTGAAAGGAAAACTTATTAGTAACCTAGAATTAAAACTTAAATCCTCTTTGGGGCTGAGGGAGGGTTGAGCAGTCAGAGAATCTTGATGCATGAATGTGTGTGTGTGTGTGTGTGTGTGTGTGTGTGTTTAAAATATAGTATAAAATACATATATTATAACATTACTTTCTTTTGATAGAATAAATATATTCAAAGATGGCCCAGAGGAATATGTAGCTATGAATAGAAATTTACAGCACAGTAGGACTTCTAAATTGATAGGAAGGAAAAATGAACAGAAGAATGACTGGGAAGAAGAATGCCTAATTCAGCAAAAGTTAGAAGGAAAAAGAGTATATAGGATGGAAAGAATAAAATACAGTATATTAATTACTTCACTAAGTGTGAATGGACTTAGAAGACAGAGTTTGGCAGATGGGTTAAAAAGTCAGATTTAAATGTATTTCATGTCAAGAAACACTCATAAAACAGAGTGACAAATACTGGTTGAAAAATAAATGATTAGATAAAAGTACTGGGAAGATGCAAATAAAAATAAAGGAAGAATAGCAATTTTCACATCTGAAAAAGAATTCAGCCTAGCCAGTCTGGCTCAGTGGTTGAGTGTCCACCCAGAACAGAGGCAGAGGGGTAGGGAGGGGGAGAGCAGGCTTGGGCTCCTGCCTGGGTTGCAGGCTGATCCCCTGTGGGGGCATGCAGGGCACAGCTGATCGATATTTTCCTCTCCTAGGTGATTCTGTCTCTCTATTCCTCAGAAAAAAGGGCATTCTATAGTGTTTTTCAATTCTCCTCTGTCTTACCACCCTTCTTTTATCCTTGATGCATCTGGGGATTTTCTGGTCTTAGGACAGTCTTATTGTCAAGTAATATAGATCAATTCTGAATTAAAACAAAATTTGAATGTTTTACAACAGCAAATTAAAGGATAAAAAAATAAGGTTATATAAAAATGCTACAAAGGCATTTGATAATACTTACCAATTTTTCTTAATAAAATTTCAAAATAACTTAGGAATTAAAGGAAGCTATTGAATATAGTAGTCACTCCTTATTTGTGGGGAAAATGTTTCAAGATCCCTATTGGATGCCTGAAACTACTGAACCGTATATATACTATGTTTTCCCCCATACATACATATGATAAGGTTAGACATAGTAAGAGATGAATAACAATATATAATTATAAAATGGAAAAATTATAACAATATGCTATAATAAAAGTTATGAAAATATGGTCTCTTTCTTTCTCAAAATATCTAATTGTACTGTACTCACCTTTCTTGTGATAATGTGAGGTGATACAATGCCTACATGATGAGTGAGGTGAAGTGAGGTGAATGACTTAGGCACTGAGATGTAGCATGAGGTTACTATTGAGCTTCTGATGATAAATCAGAAGGAGGATCATCTGCTTGGGGTGATCCTGGGGTATTGAGCCATCACAATGCCTATGGTTAGACATATATATATGATGTCTATGGTTGGGGAAATTTAATATTTGGGGCCAAGGTTGATCACAATAAATAAAATCACAGAAAGCAAAACCTCAGGAAAGGGGGAATTAATGTAATGATAAGACATTTACCAAAGTTTTACAACAATTATCTTACTAAATGGCAAATTTCTGAAGCCATTTAAAAAAAAATTAGGCACAGGAAATACTGACTCTTAAAAGTATGATTCATTATTTATAGAGATTCTGTTTCATGCAATAGATAAGAATATGAAATTAATTTTATAATAGAAAAGTATAATTTATTTATAATTGTAGAGGTCTCAAAGCACCATGAGAATCTAGTAAAAAGTTACTAGAAGTAAAAAGAGAATTTTAAGAGAATCTAGTCAAAAGTTATTAGAAGAAAAAGAGATTTTATAAAGTGATTATATGTAAAATACTTATAGATTTTTTTTAAAAAAAATTAACAGTAGCCAGTTAGAAATGGAGAGGGGAAAATATAGCACTTATAATGCACAATATTTTAAATTTAACAAAATGTTAAAGAACATAAATAAAAGAACTGTGAAATCTTACCAAAGGACACAGAAAAGATCTGAACATATGGTAGGTCACACCAAGTTCCTGAACAGGAAGACTTCCTCTCATAGAAATGTAAATCTTTCCTAAAATAATATTTAAATGTAATGTATTCCAAATAAGAATCCCAATGGGGGTTCTCTGAAACTGATTAGGATAATTTAAATGTCCTCAATAGATATTAAAATTTACCATAAATCCACTTCAGTAAAAAGTGGTGTTAGTATAATAATGGGCAAATGTCAGTGAAAAAAAAAAAAAAAAAAGAGAATCCAGCAAGAACCAGACCCAGGTCTACAGAAGAACTTAATATATGACAAAAGCGCTATTTTGGTTCATTAAGAAAATAATAATCCTATCTAATAAAGATGGAATATGCTAATTGACCCTCACACCATCGCAAAGATGGTGGCACCCATAGACAATAAGGAGGGAATATGCTAAATGACTTCCATGCTCTCAAGGATGGTGGTGCCCATAGCCACAAGATGGTCCCCTCAGCCCCACCACATGCCTGCCTTCAGAGTCCCCAAGTCTCCTCAGTCCCCCAGCTGCTCAGGGCTGGCCCAGGGTGCAGGCAAGCCTTGGATGGTGGCTGTCCAGCTGCCCAGGGCCACCCAAGGCTCAGGTAACCAAGGCTGGCTAAGGCTTGCACTACTGGCAGTGGCAGCAGCAGAGGTGTGATGGGAGTGTTATCTTCCCCTGATCGCCAGGTCACCTCCCTCCCCTGAGGGCTCCTGGACTGTGAGAAGGGGTAGGCTGGGCTGCCACCCCCTCCAGTGCATGAATTTTCATGCACCAGGCCTCTAGTTTATTATAATAGTTTATTTATTAACCTGTTAACTGAGCGGGACCTAAAAATATGTCAAACGTAAACAATATCGGGAACGGGTAGGACGTATGAATACGTTCTTGAAATATATGTTGCGCCCTGAGAGGGACGGTATATATTTTTTGTAATCTTTTTTTTTTTTAAATATTTTATTGATTTTTTACAGAGAGGAAGGAAAGGGGAGGGATAGAGAGTTAGAAATATCGATGAGATGAGAGAGAAACATCGATCAGCTGCCTCTTGCACACCCCCCACTAGGGATGTGCCCGCAACCAAGGTACATGCCCTTGACTGGAATCGAACCCGGGACCTTTAGGTCTGAAGGCCGACGCTCTATCCACTGAGCCAAACCGGTTTCGGCTATTTTTTGTAATCTTTATCATTGTTTGTAAAATTTATAATTTTTTAATTCGACATGTCCATTTTTTTTTGTCGGTATTCTTTTCTATTTTTTTTTTGGTAATTTTGTATTTTCCTTTGTGCTTTATATATATAAATAAACGAATATATATATATATATATATATATATATATATACACACATATATATATATATTTCATTTATTTTCATTAAGTATAAATAAAAAAATATAATATGAAATTACGTCCTCGGGCGTGATGTACTGACACGTCCTAGTGAAAGAGTACGTGCCCATTACAGGTTGCGTCATTAAAAAGGGAACTCCCCGGTTAACAGGTTAAAAGGTGCTGGTATAACTGACAATTCATCTGAAAATAAACAATGCCAGCATCCTACCTCATACTATACACAAAATAAAATCCCAAGGGATTCAAGGGTGTTTGGCCTTGAAGTAAGAGAAAATATCTCTCAACAGGACACAGAATTAAAAACACACACACCAAAACAAAAAGCAGATAGATTAAATAAGAGGAACAGTAGATGGCTTTTCAAATCCTGAAATGATATAATGAGATTTGCATTTTAGAAAAAAGAAATTATTCTTGTTGTGTAACAGCTCATCATTAAAGGGATGGGGTGTGGTGGGTAGGTAAGACCTGAGGCAGGGAATGAGTTAGAAGGTGGGAGATGATAAATTAAGCTACTGTGGAAAAGTGGAAGAGGGAATGGAAAATATTCAAGAGTTACTAATGAGCCCTAACCAGTTTGGCTCAGTTGATAAGAGTGTTGGCCTGCAGACTGAAAGGTCCAGGTTCGATTCCGGTCAAGGTCAAGAGCATGTACCTTGGTTGCGGGTATATCCCCAGTGGGGGATGTGCAGGAGGCAGTTGATCAATGTTTCTCTCTCATTGATGTTTCTCTCTATCCTTCTTCCTTCCTCTCTGTAAAAAAAAAAAATCAATAAAATATATATATTTAAAAAAGTTATTAACGAGAGAGCATTGAGAACCTGGAAACCTATTGAGTACAGGGGGATAAAACAGGGAGAGGGAAGAGTCAACAACAATTCAGTTATCTGCCCTGGGCAGTGGGGTGAATACAGTGCTATGTGTTGATGGGGAGCAATTTTGTGTGTAAAATGGAGAAAAGATCATGAGTTTTGAATATATTGAATTTGGGAGCCTATAGGATATAGGTGGTGGCCATTATATGATCATATGATTGTATTTATAGGCTTGGAGTTCAGAAGAGGCCAAATATGTATAAAGACCAAGGAGTCATTAATATATGGGCTCAGTGGGAGCAATAGAAATAGATAAAAGGGGACTCTGTGTAGGATGAGAAGGGAAGAGGATTATCTAAGAATCTCAATGGGCACTTAGTCCAAGGAGCCAATCCTGCTTCCACTAGGCAAGAGAAAGAATCAGAGTCGATTAGTCAAAATCTTTCTTAATCCTTATCTGAGGATAGGATATGTTTAGAGAAGGGATGGGGGGGGGGGCGTGAGAGAGAGAGAGAGAGAGAGAGAGAGAGAGAGAGAGAGAGAGAGAGAGAGAGAGAGAGAGATTTGTTGTTCCACTTATTTATATATTCATTGGTTGCTTCTGGTATGTGCCCTGACCAGAGATGGAACCCATAACCTTGCTGTATAATCAGATGCTGTAACCCTGCTGTATAATGCCCCCGTATTAGGACAATGCTCTAACAACTGAGCTACCTGGCCAGGGCAGGATTTTTTTAATTTAAGATTTTGCTGTAAATAGGATTTTGCTATTAGAACTAGTCTTCCAAAATTGATATGCTGAGACTTGTCGTTCCAGAAACTTCCTCCAGCATGACCAGCAGTCCCAGATTTCAAGTGTTCATTTCATATAAACACACTTTTATATGGATTTTCTCTTATAAAGCCCAATTTGTCAAATGCCAGTTTCTTTTCTCTGCTACTTTGAAAAAATTGCTACTCTTTTCAGATGGTTTAGTCTTTCTTCTACAAGCAGCAGTAGTTTTCCCCAAAGTTGCCAGAATTGCAACATGAAGTGTCACTTCTGAGACACATAGTCTTCAGTGTTTCATTATTTTCCATTGTTAAAAAACTATTATGCTAACCATCTGGCCTAGTCTTTTTGTTTCTGCTCATTTGATGTGTTAAGTACAATTGGTTCTCTTTTTCTTTTGATTTGAAATGTTCTTTTTCATTTAATATTTTCTACTGGCATATTATAACAAGGAGAAATGATTGTGTAATACTCCATCAACAGAGGACCTAAATATGTCGGAAAGCAAAGTTGAGGAGAGAGCAAACATTACGCCATTTGTGTTTTCTAATAGCAAAACTATCTCCTTCTTGCATCAATTTTATAATAAGATTGGACTGCCTTGCTTGGCATTCAAGGCCTTGAATGACTAACCCCATCTACCTTTTCAAATGCTATTTCACCATTTTCCTTCCCATCCTTAGTTTCCACAGTCAGCATTACTTTATACCACTATGGCGCTGGTCCCACAGAAGTATTTCCAGTTCTTACACCTTGCATGAAGTCAGTCTTATCAGGTTTAAGCAGCTATTCACTTCCTTGTTCAGTCACTTATTATATCCTTTCCCTGCATGGGAAGTAACACTTGTTACTCATTGTAAATACTAACTTATTCAACTTGACAGAACTCATCTACATATAACAAGTTCATATGAACTTATTTCTACCCACAGAGAATTGCGTTGTGGGGTTCTCCGTGAGTGTTTCCTTCATGTGACCCTTCACTGCAGCAAGCTCCCTACAAATTAGATTGCTGGCCAGGGAAGCTTTCTTGGAGTTGATGCTAGAATCCAGGTTTTAATGACCAGGTTATGTTAATAACCCTGACATTACTCTAATTAAAGAAGAGGAAGCTGTTCTGGGAAATGGCTCAGCTGTAAGGAAGCATGAAGTCCTGAAACCATGGTCAGAATTTACACTTGGGCCAATATTTTGTAAACTTAAAAGTGCAAGAAGATGAGTGGTCAATGATTACACTAGAGAGGTAGCTAAGGACCAGGCAGAGAAGGCAAAGAACAGCAATAACAGGAAAATATGGAGTGGGCCACTCACCTTCTTATGATTAGTGTCTGCTTCTACTGGGGTTCATGGAGAATCTGCCCAAAACAGCTTCATTCTAGCTCAGCCTACTATCAGAGTGCCTTGTCATGCATTTATGGTTGTAAATGCCCCTCCCCCAACACCATTGTTAGTAATTTTGCCATTTCACATGGAAAGCAACTCAGGACAAGAGGTGATGGTTATGTGGACTTTAAGAATGATTTAAAAAATATATATTTTATTGATCTTTCACAGAGAGGAAGAGAGAGGGATAGAGAGCTAGAAACATCAATGAGAGAGAAACATTGATCAGCTGCCTCCTGCACATCCCCCACTGGTACATGCCCTTGACCGGAATGGAACCTGGGACCTTTCAGTCTGCAGGCCGACACTCTATCCACTGAGCCAAACTGGTTTCAGCAGAATTTTTTAAAAAATGTGGATCTTTTAAGTGGAAACATTTTCTGAGTAGTTAACTTACCAAACGTATAGGGCTATACGTCCCAGAGGTACAGGGTATTCATTATTGATGAGATTCCTGTTATTTTTCCCTTATTCAAAAAGAATAAAATCGAGCAGTTTTAATTCTAGGGACATATGATCTGGAGGTTAGCTTTCAGTTTCCTTAACAGAAATGGTAATTCTTAGACCCAAAACATTGATGGGGCTGTTGAATTTATGAAAGATGATGTAAGACACATGAGCATCATCAAGAGTTTCCAACAGAGATGATTTATTAAATATTTTAAATTAGATTCTGCGTTCATGGAAGGAACATGATCTGGCAGTAATTATTATAAATTATGGAAAAAAGATGTTGGACATCACGCCAGAATGCAAATCCCTATTTGGTATGATTGAGCAAGAAGAAACACAAGAGGAGGTAACTCTTTTTTGTTCCTCATCTCTAAGCTTATATTTAGTTGAGTCTTTAAAGAGATCGTGTGTTATTAGTAAACATGTTCAAAACAGTTTTTAATTTGTTATATTTACATAAAAGAAAAGTGATATATAGTGAAGAGCTGATCCCCTCCCCCCACTTTCCCCCCCAAAATATATTTTATTGATTTTTTTACAAAGAGGAAGAGAGAGGGATAGAGAGTTAGAAACATCTATGAGAGAGAAACACCGATCAGCTGCATTCTGCACACCCCCTACTGGGGATGTGCCTGCAACCCAAGGTACATGCCCTTGACCAGAATTTAACCCGGGACCCTTCAGTCCAAAGGCCGATGCTCTATCCCATGAGCCAAACTGGTTTCGGCTTCTTTTGTGATTAAAAAAAATTAATTCATGCTAAAATACTGGAAAGCTCCCTTTCACCCCTACTGATCATCATTTACGGCTGGTAGTGAGCTTCCTGCACCCAGCTGGACATTGGACTAAAAGCCCTTGTAAAGTCTCCCAAATTGAAGATCTGATTATCCTGCGTGCATCACTGAATGTAGTGAGAACATGTCAGAGCTTTTCTCAGTATTCAAAGTAGATTTCCCAAACTCATTGTCACACCTAAATTATCTTTATTAGAAGACTGCTACTCTTTGAGACAACTTTTTAATATCTGTCTCCCAAGCTTGGTGCTTACTAGAGCCTGCTTTATTGCCTTTTCTGGAAACTATATGGTTAAATGCTTTGGTTAATCAAACTTTAATTGTCACTTAGTTGATCAGGTTTCTGAGGTGCTAGGAATTACCTGAAGCTCCTCAGTGACGGTTGTGGCTGCATCAGTTAGAGTAGCTCCGTTTCTTTCTCTGTTATACGTTGAGTTTCCATGGAAGCATTTGTTTGCCACAAAAACCTTCAACGATCAGCACAGTTTAACTGGATAACATTTTTAGCCACAATCCTTTTTCAAGGGGGTTGCTTTATCTAGAGAGGGTTTGATTAAGCTGGAGGGGATTTGAAGGTTTTTCCCCCCACCAAGTGTTCTCTCTCAGAGCCTGTCATCCAGCCCCTGCTTATCACTCAGGCTTTGCCTCAGGACACTCCTCGCATGTGTCCCTGGTGAGGCCCCCCCCCCCCCCCCCATGCCTCTGGCATTTATTAATTCACGTTGTTTAGCCATGGAGATCATGGTTTTATTTATAAGTACAGAAACAGAATTTTAAGAATGCTATTTGGGAAAATGAGAAAATGACAATTGCTGAAACATGTTGAAGTGCATCCTGAGATGTAACCACTGTTTCTAGGGTTGTTCTAAGAAGACTTCTAGGACCAAGAGGCCACAGCAGACATTGTCACCTGAAAAAATAAATGAACAGTTGCTCTTGATGGAATCATACCTTCTCAAACTGACGAAGCAATGTAGTCATTTTGTTTTCTTTCTGTATACTTGTGTTGAGCTTATATATATATATATTTAAATAAGAAAATATTTTGTTAAAAGGATGAAGGGGAGATTAGCATTTGGGTAAACCCTTTAAGGTTTACATAGGGCTTTTATATAATAAATTTAAATTTATAATCCTAATAATATTCTGTTAATAAGGGGTTGCTAACTGCTTTTTACAGATGTGACCCATAAAGATTAAGTGATTTAGTTAGGATTGCATCATTAGCTTGGATTTGAGCCTATCTCTTCTGATTCTAAAGCAGGGCTTCTCAACCTTGACACTATGGCCAATTTGGGCCATATAATTGCTGTGAGGAACTGTCCTAGGCATTGTGGAGGTTGAGCAGCATTCTGGCCTCTGTCCTAGATACATAGCACACAAGACTCCCCGTCCCTTTCCCCCAGCTGTGACAGCCAACTGGGAGGCAAATGTTGCCAAATAAGTTGGGGAGGGAGAGTGCAAAATTGAGAAGCACTGCTCTAACAGCAAAGGGTAATTGAGAAATAAAAAATGACAGCATGAGAGGTCTTAATGTGTGTGTGACTTGAAACACCGTCTACTCAAGTGAAAGATTAGTTTAATTTCAGATCATTGTGTTATATAGTAATACATTAACACAATGATTGGAATTTTGGGAGTTTGCAATTTGGAAATCTGCGTAAGCAATTGATTTAGTTTGTGGTGATAAGTATTATCACATTTTTAAAAAGCAGGTACTTCAGATCTTCCAGAAGAACAGGAGAGTACCTACATTTCTTTCAAGTGGGAGGCTCCACTTTTGGCCCCATAGTCTCTGGGGAACTGACCATACCTGTAGACTTATGTGTCCCTAATTTACCTCTCTTACTGTGTGTCTCAGTGATATCTGGGTGTTTATAAGCTGAATTTATGAATGGAACCCAATGCTCTATTATTCACACAACCAGTAAACATAGTTTATTGAAAGCTGTAATTGTCTGGGTACCTATAAACATGTAATTCCTTAAAATGTAAAGTGTTCTAGAAATGTGATT
Source organism: Pipistrellus kuhlii (assembly GCF_014108245.1). NCBI lineage: Eukaryota > Metazoa > Chordata > Mammalia > Chiroptera > Vespertilionidae > Pipistrellus > Pipistrellus kuhlii. The sequence continues at coordinate 13,588,655 of NW_023425529.1, read as the reverse complement.
TATTTCTTTTCATATTATCAAAACAAACAAACACAAAAACCTAACATTTTACCAGGAAGCACAGTGTAATGTTACTAATTTACTGTTTCCTATGTGCCAGAAACTACTGTGTGTTTTATACATATCAAAACTCATACAATTTCTATATAACCATTATACGAAGAACTTACTGTTGTTATTCCCATTTTAGAGATAAGAAAACTGAGGCACACAGAAGCTGAGTACCTTCCCAAGATCTCATAATTTAAAGATGTCTGGGTTAGATTCTGAGCCCAGGCAATTAGGCTCCATTGGTTGTGCTGTTCATTATTCTATGCTTTGTTGTCTTTAAATGATAATTTTATAAAAATGGAGTTAATATAATTGGTGGGTTTCTGAGTCTGGGCTTTGCTGATATATGACAGCTGTTGAATAACAGAAACTTGTGCCTTGGAAACTCTTCAGCTATTTGGTAGCAGACTCCTTGGTTCTTGGGTGGGGGGAATGAAAAGAAAATAATTGAAATTATTGAAATTTTTAATCTCTAAAATATTATTATTATAATTTTAAGGCACATAATTTAGAAAGAATACTTGGGGTCCCCCCCCCCCTATTTTTTGTCTCCTCCAAAGAATTTTTCTATTTGGTTATTGATATTAAACAGTATGTATTACTTATTAATATTTTTAACCTTAGTTACAGCTGAACTCTCAGGATCAGAGGACCCTATCTTTCTTTACCCTATAGTTTTAAATTGGTCGGTCAAAGGTGCTGTGAAAGAAGGTAGGTGACTTAAATGTGTACATGCTCTTCACTCAACTTACTATTGAAGATCATTCATTCCATAGATTTTGTTGTTACTACTTAAAGGTCTAACTCAAGCATGTCAAACTCTCGGCTGGGCAGGCCACATGCCTAATTGGGACATGCAACCTGTTGGTGGTGAGTTTGACATGCTTGGTCTAACCAGGCAGAAGATTTGGGGTCTTTACTTGTTGAAAATAATTCAGACTCTTGATTGTCAAGTGATGAAAGAGACTGAAATAGGAGCCTGATTTAAAGTTTGGGAAGACAGAAACTTGATTGTGACTTATTTGGGTAGTAGATGAAACTTAATAAAAACTAGAGGATTGAAAAATGTGTTAGTGATCCTTAAGTTCAGCTGTGAAGAAACAGCAACATTATTGCTTAACTCAGAGTGCAATATAATAAAAAGTAGGATAACTAGTTATTCTGTAATTTTTTTTTCAACTAGTCATACATGAGAGGAACTTTTAAGAAATCTTTCTTAACACTGTGTTGTTTGAAAAATAAATGAAATATAGACTGAAAAGGTTATTTGATTTTAGAAAATAGTAGTTCTCACCACATTTACTCTACATTTTTTTTAAAAAAGTGAGAAATCTAAAAAACAGGTTAATAAATTTTTCTGTTAGAACAAAATGTGTATTAGTAATAGTAACCATTCAACACTAACAACAGTGTATTGGTAATTATATATGTATGAACTTCCTTGTTTTCATAGTTATGAAATTTAAACAGAGACCTAGATTCCTGGAATTTTTTTCCCAAATTATGCTGAAATGTCTAAACGATGAAAAATATTCCCTTATGGTGGAGATTACAAATCCTGTCAGTGACTTCTTGAAAAGGTACTTGTGATATCTGTTTTATTGCTACTAACAACTTAAAAAATGAGTAACATTGTCACATAAAGATATATAAGGTAGATGAAAACGAGTATAGGATATAGACAATTAGTAAAACAGCCACCTCGTAGATAGGATTTATGTCTCTGTGTGTAAAAACATAGTAAGTAAACATAAAATATATTTATACAACACAACTAAGGCATAAGATTTAGAGTATGTTTATGTATGCAGCAGGAAGTAAATTAGGCCTTTTTGCTATTGATTCAAGATGGATAATAACATCTCTGGGCTATCTGGGTCCAGTGCTGGTCATTTACATGCTCTTCTGATTCCTTTACATTAGCAAGCGGAGCCATTCCTTAGGGTTTCATTTGCAGATGTGAACGAGGAGTTCCTCAAATAGAAGTAGTGAAAACTGAAAGCTATTCCCCTTGTTCTCTGAGCCTGAATGATTCTTTTTGTCTCCAAATAAAATTATAGTGTTTCATGCCAGTTATGAGAGAGGCCAAATGAACCCAACTTTTGTTCCAACAGCTGGGTTTTACTTTCACCCCTGTGCCCAGATCTACCTCATTTTAGTAATGGGAAGCATTAGTAACATGGAATCTATTTAAAAAATGGCAGCGGAAGAGAAACATTATCATAAAAATACACAAGAAAATAGTCTTTCTAAAATAGGCACTTCTATTATTGGAACAAACGCTTGGAATATATGCGCTTCATATTTTCAAAACATAAAAGAGGAAATTGCTTGCATTAAATGAAGCAGGCTCAGATAAAAAGAACATTGGTCAGAATTAGAAAGTTCCATTACATTTAAAAAAACAACAACAAATACACCACATAGCCAAAATGAGATGTTTAGAAGCTGTAAGTAATATTCTTGATACCAAAAAAAAAAAATAAATAAATAAAAAAAAAATTAGAAGACATTATCAGTGGGCAGTGAAAATTGGACCAGGGAGGTCCAATCTAAGCAAAATAGATATTCTGAAAGAGTAAAATAGAGAAAGTGGCTTAGAAGCATTGACCAGTGGTATAATAAAAGACGTGAGGTTGAAAATTGAGTGGTATATAAACATGTTCCAACTGAAGGTAAAGATTTCAGTTCTAAGGCTGAACAGATGTTTCAGGATACTCTTCTCCAAGTCAGGAAGAGTAGACAAAGGGCAAATGCAACACCTCGATTTCTGCTTTGATAGTAATATCTGTCTTCTTTTGTGTTCACATGCTTAACAGTTTTAACAAAGAAACTTTCTCATACTGCAGCAGACACAGATGCAGCTGTATTTACTTCCAACTTTATGTTATTATAGTTTCTATTTAATGTGTTAATTCATATAAATTTTTTTTGGTATGGGGATTTATATTAAATTTTAGTTTTTTACCCCCTCAAAGTTTTATCAATTATCCTGGCAATATTTAAAGAACGTTATTTTTGTTAGTTTTTTTTTAAATTTGTAATTTATCTTTATTGTTGAAAGTATTACAGATGTCCTCATTGCTCCCCCCTCCCTCTGCACCCCACCTTCCCTCTGCAATTGGTCAACTACCTATGATTTCTTCTAAGATTTTTATGGTTTCATGACTTACATGAACTTTTTATCAATTTTGAGTTTATTCTTGTGTATGGTATAAGTTGGCTGTCTAGTTTCATTTTTTTTCATGTACCTGTCCAATTTTCCCCAACACCATTTATTGAAGAGACTGTCTTGACTCCATTGTATGTTCTTGCCTCCTTTGTCAAATATTAATTAAGTGTAATGGCTTGGGTTGATTTCTGGGTATTCTGTTCTGTTCCAGTGATCTATATGCCTGTTCTTGTGCTAGTAACAGGCTGTTTTGGATATAGTGGCTTTATAGTATAGCTTGATATCTGGTATTGTGATTCCTCTAACTTTGTTCTTAAGATTGCTCTGGCTATTTAAGTTCTTTTTTGGTTCCATATAAGTTTTTGGAGTGTTTATTCTAGATATGTGAGATATGCATTAGTATTTTAATTGAATCTATAGATTGTTTTGGGTAGTTAGAGGCATTTTAATGATGTTGATTCTACCAATCCATTAACAGTATCTTCTTCTGCTTGTTTATATCTTCCTCTGTCTCTTTTTTCAATATCTTGTAGCTTTCTGAGTACAGATCTTTTACTTCCTTGGTTAAGTTTATTTGTAAGTATCTTTTTTTTATTGTTGATGCAATGGTAAATGAGATTGTATTTTTAGTTTCTCTTTCTGAGAGTTCACTTTTGGTATATAAAAATGCCATCAATTTCTGGGTGTTAATATTATATCCTGCTACATTGCCAAATTCGTTTATTAAATCTAGTAGTTTTTTTTGCTGGAGTCTTTAGGGTTTTCTATGAATAATATCATGTCATCAGCGAATAACAGTTTTACTTCCTCCTTTCCAATTTGAATGGCTTTTTGTTAATTAGTTTTAATGCCATCTTTTCACACTCAAAGTGGATGATTCTACCAATAATTCTTATAAGTCACAATGAATATATTTCATAAACTTTTATGTTCTACATAACAAAAAGTCAAAGTTTATGGAAATAACTGTTGAAAAGACAGAAACATGATAATATAGAATATAACATACTACTTTAAAAAAGAAATAAAAAGGACATAGAAAATATACCTAATCTAATTAAGAACAACTTAATATATATATAGTCAATTTAAAGCACTCATTAAAATTTTAAAAAAGTCAATTGAAAAACAAAGCTCAGATCATTCGGACTAAAATTTGTAAAGACCACATTCTCTTACAGTACAACAAAACTGAAATGTCATAAAAAATAAATTACTGACATATAAAATTATTGGATGAAAAATAGAAATCTACCTAAAGGTATAGAGCCTTTTAAAAATGATGATAATAAGAAACCTTAATATCAATTGTACTCAAAGCAGCAGTTAGAGACACATTTTTAGCTTTAGAAGCTTTTATTACTAAACAGGAAAAATAAAACTGAATGAACTTTTACTGAACTCACAAAATTAGAATAATAAAATAAATCTAAGAAAGCAGAAAGAAGAAAATTAAAGTTGAAACTAATCAATTATAAGTTGGTTTTAAACTAATTTAATTGAGAACTGCTAGAGCTAGTTCTCTGAAGTTATAACTAAATTATGTGAATTTTTGGCTGGTATAATAAGAAAAAGCAAAATACAAGTAATCCAAGAGAAAATAATAATAAATTTGAAGTGGTTAAAGAAATATTAGCTAACAGTAATTATATTTTTATATGAATAAATTTGAAAACCTAGTTGAAAGTGGTAATTATCTGGGAAAACTTAATTTAAAATTGATTGAAGCTGTAAAAAATTGGATAGCTCAAAAAATTTTAGGATAGTTCTTTCAGATTTCATTTATTTATTTTTTAAAATATATTTCTATTGATTTCAGAGAGTAAGGGAGAGATGAGAATCCTCGATCTGCCACCTCCTCCACAATCGGGGATTACGCCTGCAACTCAGGCGTATACCCTGACTTGGAATTGAGCCATGACCTCCTGATTCATAGGTCAATCAATGCTCAACCACTAACCACCATGGCTGGGCAATCTTTCAGATTTTAAAGAAAGAAATAACTTTTATTTTACATAAAGCTACTTCAAAATATGGGTAGAAAGTCTCTTAATGAATTTATCACAACAGACTCTGATACAGTTTTATGAAAAGACAATGAAAGTAGAAAATTATGGGTTGTTTTTACTTAGCAGTATATAGGAGCAAAAATCCAAAATAATATATTAGCCTATTAATTTAGCAATGAAATATAAATTGTATTCTCAATACAAATATAGGAGTAGCAAATCTGTAAATATAGAACCAAAGGACTTGTATGCATGCATATAAGCCCCAGTGGACACCAGTGGGCTGAGGGCATGAGTGGGGGTCGTGGGGGACAATGGGAAGATAAGGACTCATGTGTAATAGCTTGATCAATAAAGAAAATAATATATAGTTATCACTGGTAGTCAAAGAGTCTTTAGTAGATGCTCAAAGTCATGTGAAATTTAGCAATCACTCCTGGCAAATTAGGATTAGAAGAATATTTTCTGTTAAAATAAGCTCTACAACAAAGAAACCTATTATTCCTTAAATTACTTAACATTGTTTTGCAAGTTCTTTCCAATGCATTAAAATAGAAATTACAATTATAATTTATGTAATTATCACATAAACGGGTCTCAAAATGCATGTCAATAAAGAATCCTACAATAAAGTACGTTGAAAATGAAAAGAAAATGATTGATATTTGCTAATAATTATAATACTTAAAATCCTCACCCAAGGATGTATTTTTTAAATTTTATTTTAGAGGGTAAAGGAGAGAGAAAAACATTGATGTGAGACATAAATATCGATCTAAATATCGATCAGTTACCTCCCATAGGTGCCCTGACCAAGGATCGAATCCGCAATATTTTTGTGTATAAGATGATGCTCCAACCAACTGAGCCTCCAGGCAAGAACACAAATAATTATTTTTTAACTTAACAAACTAATTAACTGAAAACTATCTGAACTAATAATAGCATTCTACAGGATGGCTAGATGTAAACCTGCAAAATCAATTAAAATGTACAATAGAAAAATTATCCATTTCTGTGAAGTACAAGATTAAATTTAGTAGGAGTTGTGAAGAGAGGACTTGGGTTCATATAAAGAAGACCAAATATCCTTACTAAGAGATATTAAAAGGAATGACTTGAATAAATGGAAAGACATAGTATATTGCTCATTGGGCAGATGGAATATTGTAAAGATTTCTGTTTTCTTCAATTTAATTTATAGATTTAATGTAATTCCAATCTGATTAGTTTATATGGAATAAGCTAGAATAATAAAAATATTTGAAAAATTAAAAAGAGTAAGAGGAGAAATTTATACAATACTATTAGCTAAAGGATAAAGTGGTTTTTTTTTTGAAATAATAGTAGACAGCCATTGAGTCAGAAACATGAACTAATATAAGTAATCAAATAAGGAATAAACTATGAAATCAAAGATCAGTAATTCTGACTACATAAAAATGAATAAATGCTTTTTAAAATAATACAACATAAAAAGCTGTCAAAATTAAGAGGAAGCATTCTATGAAGCATTTAATTCATTCAGTGGATGACAGTTCTGAGCATGGAGGAGAATGCTGAAAGGATTGGGAAGACAGTAGCTCAGGCATACATTCGAGACCTTGTTTTCCTGCTTTCCATTTTTTCGTGGAATACAATGACCAGTTCAAGCATTCTAGTGGAGTGGGATAGGGAGGAGGTAAGGAAGAGACCAAGCTGATTAGTCTCTTGAAAATGGCAACCAGTCTCAAGTTGCCTGTTACACAGGATGGATCTCCAATTCCATCCATCACTGGTCCAGCCTTCCTAGTTGAGACAAACAAAACATTTGCCAAAATGAATACCACACTAACTGGGAGACTCTTGTAATTGCTGCAGCTGGGCTGGAGCTCCAACTAACCACAGATCCAGGCTCCTCCTCATCAAAATTGAAACAAGAGGCCAAACTGCCAGTGGGAGCATGATGAATTTAGAACTGTAACACCTAGAACTAGCTATCTAGGCTCACCTGGTCATTTCATTAGCCTTGCATTGATATGACCCTACATTTTATTCAATTCAAGCTTTGGATCCTGTTTATCATGTTACAGCAGGGTTTAGTTGTACTTACCAAAAGAAATATAAATTTTAGGAAACATACAAATTTCAGGAAAAATAGGTGCTAATTATCATTAGAGGGTGGGATATTGAGAGACTTTAAAGTGTTTGGAGAATGGGCCATAAGGGTCCATGACAAATTTAAACACACACACACACATACACACACACACACACACACACAAACAACAAAACAAAACAAACAAACAAACAAACAAAAACAACCCAAAAAACAAAACAAAACAAAAAAACAAGATTAATATTCCCTATAGGTGATTGGGGGAAGGGAGAGAGTTTAGTAACATAGTAATCTAAAATGCTTAGCTCTTATTGATATCCAGAAGGTGATGGAACCAAAAAGACTAATCTGTTGGAAGCAGGGTAGCTTGTCTAGGGTCACTTTTATGTAGTTATCTGCTCAGTTTTATAATTATGTGTTCATGTTTTATTTTTGGTGCAATTCTATTTTTTCTGCATCACATGCCAGCTCTAAATCAAATTTTATGGTATTATTTACATTGTGCTCTTTTGAGAGGCCAACTATTCCTTGATAACCAGGAATATTAGTCTACGCATAGGACACAAACAATTTTAAAAATTCTTCTTGCATAATTTTAGTGACAACACTCATTAAAGATTTATTACTTTGGGGTAGTTTTACAAATTCTTGCAGATTCATTTAACAAATTTTTCTTTTTTTGTATTAGGAGACATGAGTCCCTAGTTGGAATGAAAAAAACGAAATATAAGGATAATATTTTGGGTCAGAAATTAGATAAATTTGCAAAGAAGTATAAAGCTGCAATAATGGAGATTGCGAAAGTAAGTTTCATAAGTTTTGAATTTTGAGCAAATGAAATGAAGAGATACATGTATCTACAGATGATTGGCAGCATTATAATTTATTATAACATGAAACAGAAGGAAATACAAGCATAATTTTATAACTATACAATTCTTAAGTTTTCAAATGAATATATTTTTTAATTTTTAAAATTTATTTGAGAGAGAGAGACAGAGAACATTGATGTGAGAGAGGAACATCAATTGGTTGCCCCTTCCATGTGCCCCCCTGAAGATTGAACCTGCACCCTGGGTATGTGCCCAGACCAGAAATTGAATCCGCCACCTTCTGGTATATAGACGACACTCCAACCAGCTGAGCCATATCGACCAGGGCTCATTTGGATATTTTTATACTCATATTTTTTCTTGTCTACAGGGATATTTTTGTTACTTTTGATAATAATTTTAAGTGAGATGTATAAAGAAATCACTGTATTTTAATCTCAATAGATAGACCTTAGAGTATGAGTTAATTATAATATTGTATTCAGAACTTAATTTTTGTTTGTAACATTTTTGTTTTTTCCTGTATTAAGACTACAGAAATACCAAAAAGAAAAAAGAAAATTAGGGGAACTCTAAGAGACTTTTTATCCAGAAATCCATGGGTTGCTGAATTGTCAGCACAAGAAAGGTATTCATTTATTATTTAGTTTATTCAGTAAACATTTACTTGAAACCCATTATTTAGGGCTTTAGAGGTATACCGCTTAACTAGAGAGCTAAAGTTCTTTGATATTTTGATAGGAATAATATTAAACAAATGTATTTTATACTTAAAATATGTACTCACTAGAAAAATTTTGAAATATTAGTTTTTTCCCAGAGCATATTGAATATGGTTTTATGAACTTACTTTATCACTAGTAGCCCATTGCGCGATATTGTGCACAGTAGGCTGCCTGCCATTTCTGTGTGAGGTGGGCCCACTGCATTCTCTCTGGGGTGCTTCGGCCACAGAGGCTGTGTGCCAGCCCCCTTGTCCCCTAAAGGCCCTCTGTGGCCTGGACATTGCCATGGTGATGAAGCAAGCATCCCACCCCAGCTGCTCCTTGCCGCTAACCAGAGTTGCTCTTTCACCGTGGTGATAAAGGCTGCTCACGCTGTCCACTCTCAGCAGCAGCAACCCCCCCCCCCCCCCCCCTCGGGTTGGGGGCCTCTGGTGAGGCTGAGAGGACTGAGTGCTGCCACCTTGTGGCTATAGGCATTGCCATATTTGTGATGGAGTGATGGTTAATTTGCATATTACCCTTTTATTTGATAGGATTATGACTGATGTTTTATTTCCTTCTAATCTAGCTAAAGTTAGAAAAATGTTTGCTTTATTTTTTTTCAAGGAACCACACAGAGAAATGAATTTTTTGTTTAATACTGAAGTTAGTTGATGAATGCAAATAATTATGTTATAATTTATTTGTCTAATCTCAGTGGCCTTTTAGTTATAGAAAAGAAAAGCTCTGTTTGGTTTGAGCTTAGGACATAGACATCAGAGAGAGTTGAAGACAATATGCAGTGACTTTGTCCCTTGTGCGCATTCTTGTGCTTCTTTATTGTCCTATTTTACATTTTTAGTTCTAAGTAAATGATAAATAAGCTTGTTATATTTGCATAAGGGTAGCCAAGTGACTTCTTGATTATGTACAAATTGGAATCATTTCTCTTCAAATATCTGAAAGTTTATATAATTTCAAAACTTCTTTGTCCCTTGGCAGAAATAAGAGAGTTGATGTTAGAAAAATAGCACATCGAATCCTGGTAGAAAACTTGAATCCTCTAATATTTAATTATATTAAAAGGAAGAGGTTCCGTCAAATATGTCTTGAAGAGATACCCTGGAAGGCTCAGATGAACTTGTATCTGGCAAATGCACATTTCAACTTGCTTTTAATAAAGCTAGGGGAACGTATGAAGATGAAATTTGGCGTTTCACATACAATGGTCAGGTATAGTATATTATCAATAAGTAATACTTTTTAAGTTTCAGGAACATGGATTGTATTTGTGTGTCCAAGGCTTCAATGTTGATAATAACTTAAGGAGGTTTACAGTGTGTTTCTATCTTTTTTTAAAATTATTATTCTGTCTTACTTGGCAATTGATATATTTAATTTTTTGTTCATTGATATATTTCTTATCTTAGACTCGTTCCCAAACAGGTGTTAGATATAAGTGCTTAGGAAGTACTAATTTGCATATATCTTGACTATGTTTACTCAATAAAGCTTTCAGTAAAAGGAGAAAATATAATTCTAAGTGAATTTAATATTAATTGCATAATAACTGTAGATATTAGTGGGCATTAGGCAAATCTCTATTTCATTTAGAGATATTTTAAGCCTCCATAAATATATATTGTAAGCTTCTATAAACCCAGATAATATATTCTCATATAGAGTTTCTCTTATTAATTCAAAAGACACTTTGAGCTCTTAATAAATGTCTTTGGCTGAAGTGTTATAGGAGATAAAAATAGAAGATAAATACATAAACAGAATACTATGCAGCCATTAAAAAGGCAATGTAGTGTCATTTGAAAAGATTTTTTGAGCATTTATTAGACACGAGATCCTGAGATAGGTGCAGTGGGCATGTAAGCATGAATAGGATATATAAGTTAGAATCTGGGAGGATAGATTACAAATGTTCATGGATAATTCTAGATAATGGTAGTAGACAAAATACTCATAAAGTCTTCTGTGTTCCCAGGAGGGTCACTTTACTCTGGCTGAGACTAACAGGAAAGATCAAATGTGGAAGGGCCACTTGGCCTGTCTCTTGATATCTAGGCAAGATTTAGAAATGTACAGATATAGAAATAGGCTTTCCTGGTGGGTGGGAAACATGAATTAATGCTCAGGTAGGAAAAACATAAGATAAGAACCCCAAGTGGTCAACCCAAAATCTAGGGTATATGATAGAGGAGTGGTATAAGATAATTTGCAAAGTAGGTTAGTTCCAGGTCATGGAGAGTCGTAACCATCTATTAAGTCTGTAGTTTAATTTATATACAGTGGGGGATTATTAAGAGTTTTTGAGCAGGGCTATAAGAAATTTCTTTGGCAGCAACATTCAGAGCACTAACTCACAAATATTTAAAATATTAAAGTAGGTTTTATTTGACATATTTAATTCAATTTTACTTACAATGTTTTTTAACAAGATTTTTCCCCCTCTTGCAGTTTCCGGTCATGTGATCCTAGTATATTCTCATTATATAATTCAGGAACAGTATTACCAACAGGAAAATTGACTCTAGAAAACTATAAAGTGATGCTTGACTTCCTTCATACAGCTAAAAAAAGAAGGATGAATTTACCATCAGGTAAAATAAGTAAACATATTATCGCCCTAACAGGTTTGACTCAGTGGATAGAGCTTTGGCCTGCGGACTGAAAGATCCCAGGTATGATTCCAGTCAAGGACATGTACCTTGGTTGTGGTCACATCCCCAATAGGAGGTGTGCAGGAGGCAGCTGATCAGTGTTTCTCTCTCGTTGATGTTTCTAATTCTCTACCCCTCTTTCTTCCTCTCTGTAAAAAAAAATCAATAAAATATATTTAAAAAATATATTATCAAATTAGCTTTAGATTTTTATTCACCAATCACACACACACATACATACACACTGGGCAGACACACAAAATTATATGCACCATTTCCCAATGACCCAGGAATTTAGGTGAGTTGTAACATTTTGTAGGAGACTCTTATTTTTAAAAATTTCAATTTTTATAGTAGTATCATATATATATTTGGAAATACCTATATTGTGTTCTGACCTAAAACAGTTTGGCTGTGTAGCAAATATAATGTTCTTTTAGAAGTGTTGGTAGCCCCCAGTGCTCAAGAGGTTATATTTTAGTGGAAGTAAATTTGAGAATAAATTCCACCAAACATACTGATGCAAGCAGACATGAAACAATCATATAGCTATCCTATACAACCGATTTTAAGGGAAGTCTATTCTTGACTTATGATCTCCAACTAGCACCTTCAGGGAGAGCTTACTCCAAGATGATTGCAATACTATTCTGATGGCAGAACCAACTAATATCGTCATCAGGCCAGGTGACAGGGGCCGCTCTGAGAGGTGGAGAGATGCAGGTGAACAGGGCTCTCCATTGGCACTGATGACATTATTTGAAACAATCACCTACCTTGAATACCACTCAATTCGCAAATAAAAAATTATAAGTTTTTTTTATGCTGTTAAAAGACCCTTACCTATATTTCTAATAATGGTATTTTAAGTGGTATGTAACTTATTGCTGAAAAAGGTACTTTATATGCTGGCTCAGTGCCTCAGGAGAGTTGATTCATATTTGAGGTACTTGACATGCTTTCTAGTTTCTTCTAGAGTGTAGATTAAATTTAACGAGTACCTGTATGTCATACTATGAATATTGAAGTATTTGAAAGTAAATTTTCTAGCCTAGAAAGAATCTTGAGTTTTATGTGTAGATTGTTATACATAGTTTCTTGATTTTTTTTTTAAACTAGCTCCCTATCTAAGATCTATATGAAGTCAGCAATAGTTAGCAATAGAATACTTTGCTATTGAGACTTCTTATTTAGCTAGAGGTCCAGTGCATGAAATTCATGCACTGGGGGGTGGGGGTGGGGATGACCCTCAGCCCAGCCTGCACCCTCTACAATCTGGGACCCTTTGGGGGATGTCCAACTGCCCATTTAGGCCCAATTTGGATCGGGCCTAAACTGGCAGTTAGACATCCCTCTCATCCCTCTAACTGGCAGTTAGACCACATGGGGATTTCCATCTTGTGCAAGAGCATGTGGGCCAATTTGCATATTACTTCTTCATCATATAGGATGCAGAGTTCAACTGATAAGAAAAGGTTTGCAGCAGGAGAAATCCTTTGTGTTTATATTAGGTCTAGTAATAATTAATGTCGTTTTCTAATACCTTTTTAAAATCGAATTTATTTAAACAATACAACAAAATTTAATCAACAATATAGTTGCCGTTGTTTTCTACTACTTGTGCCCAATGCTCAGGAAGCATTTTAATCCCTCTGTTGTAAAATTCTTGTGATTTTGATGCAAAAAATTCGGTCAATGCATTTTTGAGGCATTCGTCATTATTAAATTTTTTTCCAAGAAGAAAGTTTTGCAAAGAATGAAACAAATGGTAATCGGAAGGGGCAATATCAGGAGAATATGCAGGTTGAGGGAGAACTTCCCATTCCAACTGGCGCAGTTTTTCAGCAGTGATTCTTGCAGTATGTGGTCGTGCTTAATCGTGGTGAAGAATTATGCCCTTCCGATTAATCAGCGCGGGTTCTTTTTCTCTTAAAGCTTGGGCTAACCTTTCCAATTGGGCACTATACACTGCACTTGTAATGGTTTGGTTAGATGGTAAAAGTTCATAATGAAGAATTCCTTTAAAATTCCACCAAACACACAACATCACTTTTTTCGCATGCAAGTCAGGTTTTGGCGTGGGCTGCGGAGCCTCATTTTTGTCCAACCATTGAGGCCGCCTTTTCAAATTAACATACAGCACCCATTCTTCATCTCCAGTAACAATTTGCTCTAAAAACGGCAAACGGTTTTGACGAGAGAGGAGCGAACTGCAAATTGTGACTCTTTGATTATGGTTGTTGTCGGTCAACTCATGAGGAACCCATTTTCCAAACTTTTGGACTTTGCCAAGTGCACGCAATTGATTGGAAATTGTTTTTTGTGAACAATTTAAAGTTGTCGCAAGCTCTTGTTGGGTAATTTGAGGATTTTGCACCAAAAGAGCTTGAAGAGCTTCTTGATCAAAATTGGACACACGGCTTCGACCACTCTTGTCATCTAACGAAAAATTTCCCTCGCGAAATTTCTCAAACCAACGCTGGCATTTTCTGGCGCTAACTGCATCTTGACCAAGAGCACTACAGATGTTTTTTGCAGCCTCACTTGCTTTTCTTCCTAATTGGAACTCGTAAAGCATGCAGTGCCGAATATGCTCTTCATCCGCCATCTTCTTAGCCCCAGTTTTGCAACAAAAACCAAACCAAACACAAACTTTTTCAAGCAAAACTTGTTAATTGCACTTCACACATTCTGTAGATACCACGTGTTTGAAGGTTATGTCAATACAAGTCAACGCCAAACAAGATTTTAAATGAATGTTTAAAAACGACATTAATTATTACTAGACCCGATATATCATACCAACAGGAGAATGATTGGCCTGGGTTGCTGTACTGCCTAATCCTGGGGAATACTACTTACCTTTTAGTGTATGTGTCCTGAGAATGGCCTGTTTTGGGGTAAATTACAAAACAATGTGATCCTGTAAATGTTCTCTAAAAAAAACAAAAACAAAAAAAACACAAGACATAACGTTGGCCATAGCCCCTGCCTGGAATATTCTTCTTCATAATTTTCCCTCATAGCTGAATCATGCCCACCTTTTAAGACCTAATCTAAATGCTTCCTTCTCTAGAAACCTTCCCTGATTCATTGTGTTCATGATAATCCTGTCCTTTCTCCAAAATTATATAGCAGTTCTTATCTGAATTACTCATTTGATGCTTATCACCTACTGTGTTTTCTGGAACTTAACTCTCTATTTAAGTTAGATGTTTCTATATAACCATTCTTTATTTTTGTACTGTAGATGCTATAGAGTTTACAACATTTATTGATTCCCAAATGAGTGATGAAAATGTTTCTAAGACACAAACAGCTTCTGACCCTGACTTTCAAGGAGCTCTTACTGCTAAAGAAAGGGATCGAGCATCAACTTTGAGTCTATTGGACCATTTTATGAAAATATTTTTATATTGTAGGAGAGCGATGGTAAGGTCCTTCGTTTTTGCTAATGTGGTAGACATAAATCTGAACCCATAAATTTGGGTGTGTAAGATGTATTTATTTGCTTACTATGTGTAATTTTGGTTTCAGTTTTAAGACTAAATTTGTTGGGTTCTCTTTCAGTCATTTCTGAGGTTTGCCTGCCATGGTAATGAGGTCTTACACATTGTCAAGTTGTCAGGGAGAGGGGTGAGCTCCTTTCACCATTAGTCATCCATCTGCCTAGAGAAGAGGTGGCCTTAGTTCCTGTTTACACAGTTTTCATGGATATTCACACACCCCTCTGCTGCTTTCTTGCCACACTTAGGACATGGGTTTCTCTGGTGACACGGGTTTCTCTCTGGAAACTTGATCCTTCCTGGGGCACCATAGACCTCTTTCTTTTCTCTAGCAGGGGAAGATCTTTCTAGACCACAGGAAAGATCTGCCTTTGCCCCAGACCTCTGGTTCTACAGGCCACTTGTGTTTCTTTTCAAATGTTCTCTTTTTCTTCTTAAATATTATAGGGTGTATTATGAAACTCAAATTGGAATCATTTGATATAAATAAATTTCCTTTTTCTCTTAGTAAGGAGGAAGATACACACTTACATTCTCATATTCTCTGTGGAGAGGAGAGAATGGCTTTTTTAAAATGTCAAGTAACCCACATCATCTTGACCATGACAATGCATCCTGCTTTCCTTTCCACCAGCTTCGGGACCTAGAAGTTGTGGGTCCTGCTCATCTCTCAGAACTCAGCTCCTCTTGCTTTTGTTGAATCCAGTCTCCCCTCTGTAGTCTTGAAACCAGAGAACTTGTTTGTTTCTCAGTCCTCTGGTTCATCCTCCATGCTTTTAACTTGCTGTCACCTTAGCCTCAAATGTTATTCCCTACCCAACATCCCTATTATCACCTTCACATGACTTGTTCAACTCAACATCCAGGAACTCACTTTCTTAGAGAGGACTTCTCTCCTGACCACCCTATCTAAAAGGATGTGTTCTCTCCCCCTTGTGAGGTCCTAGTCCATTTCTTTATAACTTATTATTCATGAAATTACATTTTTATTTGTCTACTTTTCTAGTCTTGGTCTCCTCTAATAAATTGAGGCAGATCTGGTTTTCTTGCTTACTGCCACGTTACCAACACCTAGAAGAATGGGAGTGTTGCAATCAGACCACCAAAGTGCAGACTTCAGCTCACCACTTAGTAGATTCATGATCTTAGCTCCATAATCCCATTTCCTTATCTATAAATTGAATAGCATACTAGTACATACTTACTTCATAGGAACTATTGTAAGAAGGAGCTAAGATGCTGCATACAAAGGCCTTACCACAGTTTCTAGCACATATAAGGGGCACATAACAAATGGTGTTATTTTTATTATTGACATTAATATTGCAGAAAGATAAAGTTGTTCAGAGATGTGTAACATTTGGAATTTTAGGGTCTTCTGAATGTTGTGTTGGTCTTAGGTATTTTTGTTTGTCCATTTGTTTGCTTTTTTATGGTCTTAGGTTTTTGCTCACCGTGGTGGCTATTGGACTCTGCTTCAGAACTGCTGTCGGGCCCTTTGGAACTTTGCTCGGGAGCTACAGATCCTTCTTAAACAAGCAGTGGACCTGTGTAAAATATTTCCTGTTAGTCAAGATGGTTTCCTTTGCATCTCTGTATTACCATTCTATTTTGGAGCAGACCTACTTATTGACATGTTAATAGAACTACAAAATTCCAATTCTATTGAGGTAAGAGTGTTTGGGTAATTATTTTAATTGTATTCAATTAACAAATATTTTTGTACCATACGGCTTGGGCTAAGTAAAAATTAATATTTTTCTTTAGTTCTTAGTTGGTTTGTCTATATTTCATTTGCTTCTATTACTATTTGGTTCACTAAATATCTTGCATTGCTATTAATTACAAATATCTTACCCTGAAAATTTAATTTTTTAAAGGGAACAGAAAGTAACATCTATTAAGACCCAGCTTCTACATTAACTAACCGTAGTGCATTTAATCCTCATAGCAATCTTTTGATAGAGAAAGAAACAGATCCCAAAAGAGATCATAAAGTTTTTTTTAACCTTTTATTTCAATTGAATTTAGCCTATTTAAAAAAAATTTTTTTTATTACTTAAGGTATCATATATTTGTCCTCATCCCCCCATTTCCATCCCAAACCCCTCCCCATGTATAAACCCACCTCCTGTTGTCCATGACAACTGGTTAGGCTTATATGCATGCATACAAGTCCTTTGGTTGGTTTCTCCCTCTTATCCCCACCCTACCTTATCTTTCCTCTGAGGTTTGACAGTCTGATCAATGCTTCCCTGTCTCTGGGTTTGTTTTTGTTCATCAGTTTATGTTGTTCATTATTTCCCCTTGATGAGTGAGATCATGTGATACTAGAAGTACACTTATAAGAGCTGAAAATGAGACAAACAATAATGGTTATGCTGAGAGGCAAATGAATCAGCCTGCAGTGAGTTTCTTTCTGGGCTAACAGTTCTTTTGGGTCCCAATTTCAATGTCAAATAGTTACTTTGTGTACATGTCAACCATGATATTTCAGTTCTGGATGGTGGACAATGGTGGTAATGCAGGTCTGACCCTCTCTGGTTTGGTTCTGTACAATCTTCAGTGTCACACAGCTGCTGACTGCTAGTATAGTCTTCCATCTCTGGACTGTTTCTCTTCTATCTTCATGGCTGGAGCAGTCCTGTCAATTCCTCTTTGTTGCAGGAATCCACATGGTCTTGGAGTTGTTTTCTGAAAATATACAAACATATTCTCAACCAAAAGTTAATAAAAGAATATTTTCTATAAATTTGACTTGTGACCCTTTTTCATTTTTTGCCCAAACGATTTTCCTTTGGATTGTTTTGAGACCATGTATGTTTTACATGAGTGTCTTGCTGTTAGCATTATAAATGAAAGTTAATTTTCTAAAGTAAAAATTTTCTAGATGTAATTTACTTGCAGAATATTTTTCCTTACATGATATTTTTCTACTACCCCATATTTTTATTTAAATATTAGGAGGCTTTTAAAAATTTTATAATTTAGTCTTGATAGCTTTTAAATTTTATTTTTTGCACTAAAATATGACTGCTTTAGGTTCATTACATGTTATGCAATTTTACCATGACATGAACCACCAATAAAAAATTTTATCGGGTCTAGTAATAATTAATGTCGTTTTTAAACATTCGCTTAAAATCTTGTTTGGCGTTGACTTGTTTTGACATAACCTTCAAACACGTGGTATCTACAGAACGTGTGAAGTGCAATTAACAAGTTTTGCTTGAAAAAGTTTGTGTTTGGTTTGGTTTTTGTTGCAAAACTAGGGCTAAGAAGATGGCGGATGAAGAGCATATTCGGCACTGCATGCTTTACGAGTTCCAATTAGGAAGAAAAGCAAGTGAGGCTGCAAAAAACATCTGTAGTGCTCTTGGTCAAGATGCAGTTAGCGCCAGAAAATGCCAGCGTTGGTTTGAGAAATTTCGCGAGGGAAATTTTTCGTTAGATGACAAGAGTGGTCGAAGCCGTGTGTCCAATTTTGATCAAGAAGCTCTTCAAGCTCTTTTGGTGCAAAATCCTCAAATTACCCAACAAGAGCTTGCGACAACTTTAAATTGTTCACAAAAAACAATTTCCAATCAATTGCGTGCACTTGGCAAAGTCCAAAAGTTTGGAAAATGGGTTCCTCATGAGTTGACCGACAACAACCATAATCAAAGAGTCACAATTTGCAGTTCGCTCCTCTCTCGTCAAAACCGTTTGCCGTTTTTAGAGCAAATTGTTACTGGAGATGAAGAATGGGTGCTGTATGTTAATTTGAAAAGGCGGCCTCAATGGTTGGACAAAAATGAGGCTCCGCAGCCCACGCCAAAACCTGACTTGCATGCGAAAAAAGTGATGTGTGTTTGGTGGAATTTTAAAGGAATTCTTCATTATGAACTTTTACCATCTAACCAAACCATTACAAGTGCAGTGTATAGTGCCCAATTGGAAAGGTTAGCCCAAGCTTTAAGAGAAAAAGAACCCACACTGATTAATCGGAAGGGCGTAATTCTTCACCACGATTAAGCACGACCGCATACTGCAAGAATCACTGCTGAAAAACTGCGCCAGTTGGAATGGGAAGTTCTCCCTCAACCTGCATATTCTCTTGATATTGCCCCTTCCGATTACCGTTTGTTTCGTTCTTTGCAAAACTTTCTTCTTGGAAAAAAATTTAATAATGACGAATGCCTCAAAAATGCATTGACCGAATTTTTTGCATCAAAATCACAAGAATTTTACAACAGAGGGATTAAAATGCTTCCTGAGCATTGGGCACAAGTAGTAGAAAACAACGGCAACTATATTGTTGATTAAATTTTGTTGTATTGTTTAAATAAATTCGATTTAAAAAAGTATTAGAAAACAACATTAATTATTACTAGACCTAATAGTTAACACTTTAGGAACAGCTTTTTGTCCAGTACAATTAATTTCTCTAGACTATCTGATTATTTTAATTAGCCAACTTAAATTAGTCTGAAAATAATACCCTACTATTTTACTGTCAAATTTAATTCTCTAACAACAATCTTATTTTACCCTGTAAATATTAGTGGACAGGATCATTTGCCTTCTTGAGTAGGCCCTGAACATTCTGGTGCTAGGCTGGATTTAGATAGCAAAACCCACTTTCCCACACCATGGGTATAAGACAACTCAAACAAGTCTTGTTCCAGTGGGGGGGCAGCTGCTATTGGCCAAGTCTCTGTCTGTTACCTGGGTCCTGATTTGAGCTGGGCATGGAAGTGAAGCAGCCATGGGGGTAGGAGACCTCCCTCAAAAGGGGGGAGGGTTCAGATCCCTTAAAAGTTAGGGGGGTGAGGGTCTGTGCCCCATCTCTGTAGACCCCCAAGTTCTCTCCTGATGGCCCCTGTGTGACTGTGCCTGTCTTAGGTTGTTCCTTCCCTGAGGAATCTTACCTGTCTCTGGATAACCAGACATCCTCCGGAGCTAAACAGGATGATGTGAATTCAGTTCTGTCTCCTTGGAAGCCTATGCCCCCATGGCCTCCACTCCCAACACCTGCCTTGGGATCCCCTCGCCTGCTGGTGGGGCCGCAGCACTGATCACATATTTTATATCTGGTAGAACTTACATTTAAAACTTTACACATTATGCTTTAAAGCAAGAAAGTAAAATTGGTAAAATTCAAACATGCCATATCCTAAACACAATGAAAATTAGTTAACACATAATCACATTGAGTCATGGAGTAATTTCCAGATGTTAAATATATGGCAACGATAGCATAAAAGAGTAGGAGGGTAAATAAAATTAAACTGTCCTAAGTTTTTACACTTTATATAGCTATAAAGTGGTACAATATTAACTCTAAGTGGAATGTAATAAGTTAAGGATGCATTTAATAACCTCTAGAGTAACCACTAAAAAAGAAATATAGCTAAAAACCAAAGTTGTAAAATGGAAAAGGAACATATGGGACAAATAGAAAACAAACAAAAATAAGAAATCTAACCAAATTATGTCAGTAACCATCTACATATACATAAATGGCTAATATGCAAAGTGTCCCTGCAGGAGTTTGACTGGGAGATCAGAATTTCTATCACTTGCTATGACATGCTGACCAGCAGGGAGCAGCATGGAACAAAAGAAGGCCCCCACTGGCAGCCAGAAGGCCCTGATCAGCCCTGATTGGCAGCCAGGCCTAGGTACCCTACCCATGCACAAATTTCGTGCACCAGACCTCTAGTATTAAATATACACGGATTGAATATCCCAATTAAAAGGCAGAGATTATCTGACTGAATTAAAAAGGACACCTAGACTTGTCCTCAAGAAAAGAATCTGAATATAAAGAAAAAGATGGATTAAAAATAAAACAGTAGAAAGAGATATATCTGTTAAAAATATTTTTAACAGTAGAAAGAGGTATAAAAAAGCTGATGAGGCTATATTAATATTAGATAAAATAGTCTTCAATTCAAGAAACACTTGAGAGATAAAAAGGGAAATATCATTGTGGGAAGAGGCTCCATTAACCAGGAAAAAAAATACTAGTCATAAATGTGTATGTACCTTTATAACAGAGATTCAACATATACTCTGGACACCCAAAGCTTGGAACACAATACTCACACAGTAATCTTTAACTTCGGCTAAAAGAGGGTCTTCTAGAACACTTTTTTTCTCAATAGATTTGACCTTTGCATCAGGGAATTGGATATATTATTCTAAAAACTAATGAAATTAACCAGTGTATTAGAGAAACTTAATCATTTGTATATAATAAAACCTGTTTCTCCTCAAAAATTAGGTTCAATATCCTAACTTAAATAGTGACTATGCACAAGAAGTGTAGACGTTAGTCTATGCTAATATAGTAATGACTAGCCATATGTGGCTATTCAACATTATTATTATTATTTTCTTTAGAGAGAGGGGAAGGAAGAGGGAGAGGGAGGAAGATCGATGTGAGAATGAAACACTCATCAGTTGCCTCCTACACTCGCCCCACCTCGGGGTTGAATCCTAAACCTGGGTTTGTGCTTTGACCAGGAATCAGACCCTGTGACCTTTCAGTGTATGGCATGACACTCCAACCAACTGAGCCACACCGGCCAGGGCTGTTTAAGTTTAAGGTTAAATGAATGAAAATGAGATAAAATTGAAATTCTCATTGTACTAGTCACACTTCAACAGCTCAGTACCCACATGGGCTGGGTGGCTGCTCTATAGAACAGCACAGATGTAGCAACACATTTCCAACATCACAAAAGTTACATTAGGTAGCATTATGAAGTTTCATTTGCGTAATAAAAATATTCTGAATTTTTTTTCATTCAGTCTTCTTCATATTGTATTTTATATGTCACATTTAACTTTAAAAATGTGTAATTAAATCTGAAATCACACTTTTAACGTGCTTCTTGCAGATTATGGAAGAAAAAGGAGAATACAGTGTTCCAAGTTGCTATGGGAATATTAAAAATGATAATGGCGGTTCTAGCCTTACTTTTGAGCATCCTTTGGATAATGTAAATATGGTTGATTTGAAATGGATCCATGATTTTGTATTAAAATCTCTGGAACTTTTGTATCAAGTAGAAAAATGGGAAACACTAGTATCACTTGCCATTCAATTCAATATAATTTCACAGTAAGTACTGATTGTAAGGGCAATTAAAAGTGACAGACTACCCCGAAAAAAAGTTTTAACTAATGTTTGCTTTTAATTTTATTTTTACCCTGTCCAGTGAGAGATACACAGAGCAAGTGACACCACTCCTGGTGTATGCACAGCGCCAGCTCCTTCTGAGAATATCCAGGTTTGAGGGCCCAGATATTATCCAACAACCTTGTGTAAGATATGAGACCAAATATAAAGAGAAGGTGTGTTTGACTCTATTATTTATGCAGTTGTGATTTCTTACTAGTACACATTTTAACAAAGATTTAGGAATCAAATAAATGTTACTAGTTTCATGTAGGCATATTTATCATTCAAATAAAAAACATTATTGAAAGCTAGTTGTGTGCCAGTATTTTCAATAACAGGGTAAACGAAAATAAGTCCTTATCATCGCTGATTTATCCGTTAGCAACAGTCAGGACAGTGTCTAGAGCTAGTATCAGAGCCATCGCATTCATATAGTCCAAATCTTGCCCACAGGCCCCTGGCATCTGTGTGGGCTGACATC
The DNA here is from genome assembly GCF_014108245.1 of Pipistrellus kuhlii. Classification (NCBI taxonomy): domain Eukaryota; kingdom Metazoa; phylum Chordata; class Mammalia; order Chiroptera; family Vespertilionidae; genus Pipistrellus; species Pipistrellus kuhlii. The sequence goes on along the minus strand of NW_023425529.1, from coordinate 13,565,958 downwards.
CAATGCCTGCCCCTATACCTGTCTGTGTGCCTGTGTGTTGCAGCTGCCCTGCAAGGACGCCATTGCTTCTTTTCACAAAGGTTCCCCATGGCCTTTGTATATCTTTTCCTCTTGTATATTCTATGTAGTGAGAATCCAGTCTGAATTGTTGCTTTTTGGGACTTAACTTTGGAGGGGTGGATGGAGGGTCAGATAATAAACATGTAAACTGATATATAAAAAAGATTTAAAACCAGTGGTAGTTCTCTGAAGAAACAAACTTGGTCAATAGAATAGAGATAGGCTGTGGTTGGAGGTGGAGACTTTAGCAAGTGTGATCAGCAAGCCCTCTTGGAGCAGGTAACCTTTGATGGGACGGCACTAGCCATCCAGTGAGAAAGAGCATTCTAGTCCAAAGGAAGAAGGGCAGAAATCCTGAGATGGGACAGAAAGAAGGCCCCAGGCTGCAGTGTTGGAGATGAGAGATAGGGGCTCCTCTTCTGTCTTCTTTGTTGCTTACTCCCCTTCTCCCCAATATCTTAAAGTTAAGTATGTCCCAAGACTCTGTTCTTGGTCCCCTGTCTTCTCTGTGCACGTTCTCTGACATGGTGAGTTAATTCAGTCTTGGATCTGAGTATCATCTTTATGATGATGACTATCAAAATTACATCTCAATTCTAGACCTTTCTCCTGAATTCTGTATTGACATATCTAATTTCCTGTACCAGTCAGGGTTCAGTAAGAGAAGCATAACTAGTAAGACTGATCTATCATCTATCTATCTATCTATCTATCTATCTATCTATCTATCAATCTATCTATCAATCTATCTGTCATCTATCTCTCTAGATTTATTATAAGAATTTGGTTTATATTATCATGGGGACTGACTAAGCAAGTCCAAAATCTGTAGAGTAGGCAGTCAGGATCAAGAGCAGGAAAGGACCCTACAGGTAGGACCAGAAGCTGTTATCCATAAGAAGTCACTCAGGGAGAATCCACAGGGGCCAGAACAGTTTTAGATCTGGAGGCTGTTTGGAATTTGGAATCTGGAGACCACCTGCACTGTCAAGGACTTACCTGATTGGGTCAGGCCCACCTAGGATAATCTCCCTAATTAAAGTCAATTTATTAGGAACTTTAATTAGTATCTGCCAAATTCTTTCATAGTAGCACCTAGATTACAGTTTGATTGAATAACTGGGTTGGGATTTATGTATTCTAAAAAATGGATTCTTCCCTTCATTAACCTTCATAGGTTAGCCTAGCCAAATGGACTCATTAAAATACCACACTGCCCAATCAACATTATCTCTTATTATTTAATATACTTCTCAAATTTAGCTCATCTCAAACAAACCTGTTCTGCTAATCATTATCATTTTTTTAATTTTCAAAATATATTTTTATTGATTTCAGGGAGGAAGGAAAAAGAGCAAGAGCTAGAAACATCAATGATGAGAGAGAATTATTGATTGGCTATCTTCTGCACACCCCCAACTGAGGATAGAACTCACAACCTGGGCATGTGCCCTGACCAGGAATCAAACTGTGACCTCCTGGTTCATAGGTTGACCCTCAACCACTAACAACACCACTCTTCTAGCTGCTCAGTCCAGACACCCAGGGGACACCTTCTCTTGCTTTCACATTGCACTTCAAATTGGTTTTCAAATCCCCTACCTTCAAAATGTATTCAGAACCTTACCACATCTTGCTACTTCCACAACCCCTGCTCTGATCCAAGCTATAGTTATATTTGCTTTGATCAGTGCAATGACTTCCTAATTAGTGGTTTTGCTTCCAACACCCCTGAAACTCTGCCTCCAGCTCATAATCTATTCTCAATGCAGTAGATGGAACAACCTTTAAAAACCTAAGTCAACCATGTCATCCCCCAATTTTAAACCCCAAAGCAGCTTCCCATCTGCTTCAGAGTTAAAGTGAACATCCTGTCATGGCCTTAATGCCCTACATAACTTATCCCCAGTAACTCCTCTCCTATTACTCCTCCTCAGGTTGCCCTGTTCTTTAAGACAGTTCTGCCTCAGGGTCTTTGCCTTTGCTGTTCCCCTGCTTAGAATCCTCCTCTCCCTAATATCCATATTGACTTTTACCTTGCCTTTTTGTTAAATGCCATATTCTATGTGAGTACTTTCTTCACTATGCTATTTTTGTGCTTGTTTGCTTTACTTCTCTCTATAGTATTTGTAACTCTTTAATATTCTCTATAATGTACTTCTCTATTTTATTTATTATCTCTCATCTTCCACTAAAATATGTTTCATAAGAACAGGAATTTTTGTTTGCTTTGTTCTCTGCTCTATAGTCCTTGAGCTTGGCATGTGATAAGTGTTCAATAACGTTTTGTTTAATGAAGCTGGAGAGGTGGAAAGGCCTAGGTCAACTAGGCATATATAAGGCTGTGGGAAGGAATTTTCATTTTGTTAGGCTGTATTTGCATCTCATAGTAGAAGTACCTACAGGGGACAATCAAGCAGCAGCATCTAATCAGACTAGGGGACAAGGAGGGGCTGTATTTGTAGCAATAGGTTAGCTCAAGAAATAGGAATGGAGCAACAGGGATAAGAGGATCTTGGACCTTTCAAAATAATTTCCTTCTGTTTAAAAATGTTTTGCTTTCAGATATTTTATAATTTTAGCACTCAAGTATCTATTAGAAAATAAAATTTTAAAACACTACAGGGGAAGTTAGTTCTGAAAAACTTTACCAGGGAAGTTTAAATTGTGTTAATTATGAGTAAGGTGGAAAAATCTGCCATTGGGAAAGCAGCCTATATTTTAACTACATCTCAACTTACATAATGGGAGATATATTCAGACTTGTAAATTTATAGGCTATCTGAAAATTATATTCTAATTGCTGTACATAATTTGCCTAATGCTCTTCCAGCTGTGCTGTACTAAAGAAATATGAAAAATTATGTGGCTGTTTTTTCCCACAAAAGTCTCTGCGAGTTTTTATTTGTAGCATTCTTTTGTCTCTATTTTTTATTTTTGACAAATGAAAAATAAGAAAAATATTTTAAGCCAGCCAAATTTTGGGCTATAAATACCTAAGTTATATTTTTTCCTTTTTCCTTTTTAAGATAACCTGTCGGAATTTTATTGGGAAGCAACTCGAGATTAATCCTCCACCCAGTCAACTGGCAGAAACAGATAGCGACTCAGATTACCTCCAAAAGGTCACAGTTTCAGGTCAGTACCAGTTTTATCTTGAAACCCTTTTAAAGCAAGGTTTGCTGTTGCATTCTGCATAACAGATCTTCCATAATTAAAATATTTGCAGGAGAACTGGCCTTGGACAGGAGGGTGGAACACCCCCGGGGGAAGGGTAGGAGAAGGGAAGAGATTCACATGTGGAAATGTTGGTAGGTGGGAAGAGCAGAAGTTGAAGGCATTCTCACTGGGTACTGATGATTTTCTTAATGAAGCAGGGGTTTGAAAGCAGAGCCAAGGCTGATAGGGTAGGAGATTTCAAATGTGAACGGGTGGACTGGCCCTTGAGGGAAATAGGAGAAGGGAAGATCAAAGGCCTGCAGAGTAGTGTAGAGGGTCCAGTAGAAGGAGGTTGGTGACTACAAAATTTAGGTTTTATTGTTCAGGATAAATCCAAGTGTCCCCTCATATTCAATGAACAGTGGGGGGATTCATGTAGGTCAATGATATGTGACTACTTCTAGTCAAAGAGTGTGATACTTCCTGGGTATGTTCTCTCTTTCTTGATCTTGTCTGTCAAAACTCTGGAGATCCCAAAATTTGTAATACATAATTCAGAATGTGATTCATATTATCCTCTACATCCTGAAAAAGGACTGGCAGATGTGAGGAAATGCTGGTTATCAAAATAATGACTGCCATGGAAGGGATAGAAAAGACATACCTAGTAAAATTCTAGACCCGTGTGACCAGTAGTGCTTATTGGTGACTGGAGCATTACGTCAGAAAAGCACTGTGCCTGCCTGTTGTTAAAGCTCATTTGGAAAGTCAAGGTGGTGGGACAGGCAGGAAGGCAGGTAGGATCAGGCCACAGGGATCCTTTGGGTTGAATCTCAACCAGTGGTGGAAGTATAAGCCAGTTTGAGTAATGGTTAGAGCAGGAATATTTGAATGGATAAAAATCTAAAGACTATTATAGTGGCAGGTACCATATTTGGCAACCATCAGGTGCTTTAATTTTTGCAATCTTAGGGGTAGGTATTTTTATGCTTACATTACAGATGAGAGAATGAAATGTTACTAGTAAATACTGGAACTGTGATTCAAACCCTGGTCTGATTATGGAGCCCCTAAGTACCCCACTGAGTGCTGATCCTCATTTGTGCCCTTTTAGGTTAGACTCTCCTCTAACCCAGCGTTTTTCAACCTCTGTTCCGCGGCACACTAGATGTTGCCTGGTGTGCCGTAGGTGCAGACAAGACAAGAATTTTATAATTTTTCACTATTTTGTTTACTTAATATTTCATAATAAAGTAATTATAAAATACTTTCTTTGTGTTTATTTGATTCCTATTCAAGAGAATTACTTTATATATAGTCAATATAGGCACAGAGTTAAATTTTTTAACATTTTCTAATGGTGGTGTGCCTCGTGATTTTTTTCATGAAACAAGTGTGCCTTTGCCCAAAAAAGGTTGAAAAACACTGCTCTAACCTTATAGCACCCAAGAAAATATATGCTAGATATCAGTGGTCCTGGGAAGACAATTACTTTCTTCTGGCTAATTATGATAGTATGGTAACTTTTAGATTATCCTGCATATTAATTATAGGTTTCACACTGAGTCATTATCCTGAAAATCTTGGCATTCAGATTATCACTCTTTATGACACTCAGACCTCTTGGAACAGTATTTTGGCCCACACTTTGGGGCTTATTTGGCAAATATTTAGGAGGCTTACATTTTTTTCATTGTATTCAACTCAGATCATTAACATGTTAACATGTTTAGAATCACGATGGGTCTTATACTGTATATGTCACCATGACTTGTTTGCAATTCTTTTAAAAGACCAAGCATATTCTTGATGTTTTCCACACCACATTGCTTCTTTAGAACATCATATATTTTCGTTTGGCATAATAGTGTTTGTTACTAATGTTTGATACATTTCTTTCTCCACAACAGATGTTGTAATGCTCCAGAGCCTGGAAACATTTGGTGCTCTCATTATTTAAAAGCATTCCATTCTCCCTCTAACTATTTAATAATGCATATGTAATTTGGGAAGGTCTCTGTAGGATTTGGAGAAGTGAGAATACCCGGCTTTATAGATTACTATTTGTATGGATGAGTAACTTGCCTGCTTGTTAGCTTCATAGGCGAGAGAACTCTGTGGCTATGTATTTTATTGAAGCTGTGTTTGCATTCTGTCTGGAGCCTCATTCTTGAGTGTTGACCTTATTGATAGTTAAGTTTTCTGATAGGGTTGTTCAGACTTCAGGTATGTTGGAATTTTCAGTCCTTTGGCAAGTGTGTTTTATTACTGCCTCTGGACATTTGAATTGATGTGACCAAATGTGTAGAAAGCAGCAAAAATTTCATGTACTCCCTGGGAGTTTTCCTTCGAGGACCCATATGCCAGGAGTGATTGGCATTTAAGTTTTAATGTCTACACTGTTATACTGAGAGACAATGATTCTCTTCATTTTTCTTCCCTTCTTTCTCCTCCCACTCCTCCTTATCTTCTTGTTCTCACCTATTTCAAACTGCTGTGGCTTTGAAATAGCTTCTTGAATTATCCATGGGATTTTTCATACAGGAACCTCCTTGAGGCAGATGTCAGGATAAGGCCTCTGAAGCTGTTATTTCCTTATTGTCTTTTTCTTTTAAATCTCATGTAGGCAGCCACAAAACACCAAGTAGAACCCTAATTAGACCATAAGGAAAAGGTACAGTAGGGCTTCAAAAAAGGAAAATCAAACGCCACAATAGAGTTTAGAAAATAAAAAATATATTTGAGAAAGTATCAGGAGGATAATTTTATTCTGACCCCTATTTTAGCCATGGCAGTCACCTCCCCTTCTTCCTGTCCTCCTGGCATGCCTTTGTGATTTCTGTTGTGGAATGTAATCTCTGTAAGAGCAGGGATGGGATCTGCTTTGTTCATCCCCCCAGTGCCTAGCCTGGTGCCTGGTACTGGTAAGTGTTCATATATGTTTTAAAAACACTTGACTCACAGTCATAATGTAAGCCTCCATCTATCAAGTGCTTACTCCATGGCAAGCACCATGCTGACACTTCACACACAGGTAATCTCCAGAGGTAAATAATATTCACCCCACTTTTTTTCATCCCACTTTTGACAGATGTTTGAAACAAAGGCCTAGAGAAAGTAACTGACTGTCTCAAAATATTAATATGTGAGTGCTTCCAGCTTCCTCCTGTTCCTCTGCTGGCTCCTTTCCCTGATCTCACTCTCTAAGGAGAAACAGAAAAAATCAAGGTTCATAAATTCTTGCAAGAAAAACAGAGCAGAAATTTATAATCTTCAGGGTGGTGTGCAGAAGGATGGCGGTGGGAGGAGTGGGAGTATACCTTGTCAGGATCATGCAGGACGTGCACGTTTAGGAGAGAGGGGACTTGAGGGAGCATGTGGAAGGGACAGGGCGGAATGCCAGCTTGCACACATGTCATAGTGACACACATAAGGCCCACCGAGCTTATAAACATGATAATGATCTGAGTTTCACAGATGCCAAGATTTTCATGATCACAACTCAATGTGAAACCTATAATATGCAAGATAATCTAAAAATTACCATATTATCACAGTCAGGAGAAAGTATCTTCTCATGACCACTGATATCTAGCATACTTTTTCTTGGGTGCTATAAGGTTAGCGGAGAGTCCAACCTGAAAGGGCACAAATGAGGATCAGGCCTGGAAGCTCAACAGAGCACTTATCAGCATGCCTGGTGTGAGAGGGAGGGAGGAGAGTAGTAAGATAAAGGGTCAGAGGTGAGGTAAAGTCTAAAAATTGAACATTACAGTTAGCCACATGGAAGAACTTTGGGGTAGAGTGATGGGGATGAGGAGGTCTGATTAAAGAGAGTTCCAGAGTGAATGGGAAACAATGAATACAGAACTTTTTAATGTGTTTTGTTGTAAAAAATGGTTTAGAGAAATAGAATGGTACTTTGAGGGGAAAGTACAAGTAGAGTCAAAAGAAAGGTTTTTTATTTTTTTGTTTTTTTGTTTTTTTATTTTTTAAAGTATTTACTTTTTATAAGTTCAAATATAGTCACCATGCCCCAGAAATTATAACTGGAAATCTTACCTTTTGACCATCTTCACCTATTTTGCACATCCCCACCTACCCCTGACAATCACCAGTCTATTCTACCTATCTATGTGTTTGGTTTATATAGATTCCACATGTGAGGTCATACAGCATTTGCCTTTCTTTGTCTGACTTATTTCACTTCCCATAAAACCTTCAAGGTCCATCCATATGGTCACAAATGGCAGGATTTCCTTCCTTCTTATTTCATTGTATGTATACACCACATTTTCCTTCTCCATCCATTTGTTGATGGACATCTGAGTTGTTTCCCTGTCTTGTCTACTGTAAATAATGCTGCAGTAAACATAACATTTTTAAATTTTCTTTTTGAATCAGGGAAAAAATAAAACAGCAAAATGTACTATGGGAGATATTCATCAGAGGGAAAATTAATGATTTGGGGAAAGGAAAACTGCAAGAGGGATGCTGTTGAGATGTAGATAGGCATGGGTGGATATACTGATGGGGGCTTGTGGGAAATCCCTTTAGATTGTTTCATGTTTTTTCAAGTGAGGTAAGAAGCAAGATCATTGGCCCTGAAAAAGAGAGGAAATAGGTAATTCCCACTTTTTTTCTTTTCCCCCACATAGCCAGTTTAACTACTCTTCCTGTTGCTTCAACAATGGAAAATTCCCTGTGACCCTCCCTTGTTCACATTGCTACTACCTTTGTCAAGTTCAAATCACACAATGCTGTCACTCAGCCACCAACCTTCTTCTATTAAAGTCTGCTGTCCATACAACTGTCAGCTGACTCTTCCTAAAGCATCACTTTCTTCCTGTCAGGGTCCTCCTCAAAACCCTGGCTCAGCTCCCCAGTAAAGAAGATGAAGAGCACTAACTCAGTGAGGGCTTCAGGCCCCTGGCAAACCTTTCTTTGTTCAAGAGGACTCGCCATGGCTTCTCACTGTGACCGAATCACCTCCCTTACTGCTGCTGCCATATTTCTCTTTGCACGGCTGGTTCTGTGACCAGAGGGAAGCTACTAGACTTTTCTATGTCTTCTTTCCTCATCCTACCTCTTACGGTTGAGTTTAATTTGATGAGACTATCGAGGTAAATTATTTAGAACTAGAGGTCCAGTGGATGGTGGAGTCCCTTGTCCTGGCTCTCTGACATCCCCCGAGGGTCTCGGATTGCGAGAAGGTGTTCTCCGGTGACACATCCCAGAATCGGGCTCCCTCCTGTCTGGTTCCACTCAAGAACTGCAGCTGCCAATTCACTGCTGCTCAGCAGCTCCTGTGTTGAGCGTCTGTCCCTCGGAGGTCAGTGTGTGTCATAGTTACTGGTCAGAGTGTCTGCTCCTTGGTGGTCATTGAACATGATAGCTAGATGTTTCATCTCTTGAGCTAACCTGTAAACTCTTATAGCTGCATTCCCTAAAAGTTGCAGTACTCTCAGTACCTCAGATTTTGCAGGGGGTGTTTCGACTATTCAACTTGTTAAAGAAGCAAATTCTTTGTTACTCTGTCTGAAGCCTATATTTCTTGTTTTAGTTGTTGTTGGTTTTTGTTGTTGTTGTTGTTGTTTGTTTGTTTTGTGTATGTGTATGTGTGTGTCTGCTTCATGTACATATTTTTTTGCAGCCTAAGTTTTGGATGGTCACGTCCTCTCCAGAGACCTTATAGCAACTCTATTTATCAGGACTGTTTGTTGGTATCATATTCTGTTATGACCTCATCTTCCTTGCCTCTGTTCCTGTATTGGAAAGTGTCCTTTCCTTTTCTAAAGAGAGCAATTGCCCATCTCCAGGCAATTTTGTTTCCTTTATTTTTTTGTAGGCTTCCTAAGAAAAATTGACAGGATCTAAAGTTTATGTGTGGGTTTTGTTTTGTTTTTTATAAAAATTAAAATTTTTAAGGTTTTTTTTTTTAAAAAAAAACAAAAACACACACACAAAATTTAGCCGAAATCGGTTTGGCTCAGCAGTAGAGTGTCGGTCTGTGGACTGAAAGGTCCTGGGTTCGATTCCGGTCGGGGGCATATACATTGGTTGCGGGCACATCCCCGGTTGGGGGTGTGCAAAAGGCAGCTGGTTGATGTATCTCATCGAAGTTTCTAGCTTCTATCTCTCTCCCTTCCTCTCTGTAAAAAATTAATAAAATATATTTTAAAAAAATTTGAAACATACAGAAAAAATTATCTTAATGTTGAAATATCTGCTACATACCTGGAGGCTTTTAATTTAGCATCTTTAGTTTGGGACCAATAAATTATCTGAATTAGTCTTTTGCTACTAGTTCACTTGCTGCCGCATTTCATCATGAGCGTTACTCTTCCTGTTCCTTTCAGAATACGGCTACGCCAAAGGGCTCCTCTCTGTGCCTGTGGATGTGGCAGATACGTTGAGATGTTTTAGAGAGACTTTGGAAAAGTCCAGGTATCACAACAGATCAATCCGACACAGCAGAAAGTTGCTTTCACTATTTCTTGCACAGACACAAGGTAAAAATAATTGCTCTGTATCCCTTAGTCATTACTTAGGTGGGGATGCCACCTGCAGATCTGCCTGCCACAGGTGCCTCCTCCCTCCACTTCCAAGCCCACTCACTGCTGCCTTGCACTTTCTTCCTGCCTAGTGGAGCACATCATCTCTCTCTTTATGCTAACCAAGGCACTGTCTCATCTACTTTATGCTTCCCGTGAAACTACCATACTCCCTGTGTAAAGGGGATACAAAAATAATATTTGTTCATGTTTTGATTGTACATCTAATATACATATATATATGTACACACACACACACATACACACACACACACACACACACACACACACACACACACATATATGGTTGCTGCCCTCTGAAAAAATCTATCTACAGATTTTAGTTGTACTGTCCACAGACTCACATTACATTGAGTGAACTCACATTACATTATGTTTAAAGGTCTTTCAATTGTGGCATACATTGACAGTGATTTTTAAAATTTATTAAAAATAAACATAAAAAAGGAAATAAAATTCCTAAGAATGGTGTATATCAACTCACTCTGAATCTTAACTGGTACCAAAATGTTCATTTGAAATACTGAAAGATGAGTCAAATATTCATGTGAAATATGGTGTTCAAGGAGAGCTCTATAGATACCTTGGGCTGCCTAAAAGATGAACAAGAAGGGCCTAAAGTCAATTAAGCCTGAAACATTGCTGGAGGCAAAAATAAATAAACAAATAAAATAAAACGTGTTCTACTTTGAGTACATCATGAGAAGATAGGCTTCTTTGGGAAAGACACTATCCTGGGGAAATAGAATACAGAAGGAAAAGAGAAGACCAAATATGAGATGGATTGACTCCATAAAAGAGGCCATAGGTATGAGAATACAGGACCTAAGCAGGACTACCTAAGAGTTTCTTTTATCATAGAGGTTGCTGCCCAGAGGCAAACTCACATCTTACTCTTGGAAGCTCTTAAAAAGGGGGCAAACCCCAGTGGTATAACTTCCACCAATCCCCATGAGAAGCAAAGCATTATCTCAACATTTACATTCTGGTAAAACTGTAAAGTAGCTTGAGCACAGAGCCCATCCACACACATGTGTTCTCTTAAAAATGATTATAGATAGTAAATTTAAGGAAACTAAGTCCCCAGCCTGCAAATAAGTCTCAGCTACATAAAAAATCGTTCCTCTTTCCTCCCTTTCCATTTCTATACCTTCTTCTTCACCATCAACTTCCCTTCTTTTTTCCATTTTAAATTTCTTTTTCATTCTCTTTATGAGTAGGAGATAAAGGAATAAACAATGCCAAATTTGCTACTGGAAAGGTGCAGTTTTGCCTGGGGACGGAAGAGATGCACATGCCCACACCCCCCGACCTTTCTCAGGAACACTTCAGAGTTTTCAGTTCAGTGGAGAAAAGCAAACTTCCCTATTCACAGCTCGGACTCGTAATTTCTTCATATTACGAAACTATTGGTAAGATTTACTCATTGTGTATTTATTTTCAATATGACCTCCTGCATGACATTTGGAGATTACATTTGGTGCTGAAATAATATATTTTTAAAATATATTTTTATTGACCCAGAGAGGAAAGGAGAGGGAGAGAATGATAGAAACATCAATAATGAGAGGATCATTGGTTGGCTGCCTCCTGCATGCCCCTGACTGGGGATTGGGCCCTCAACCTAGGCATGTACCCTGATGGGGAATGGAACAGTGATCTCCTGGTTCACAGGTTGATGCTCAACCACTGAGTCACCTTGGCTGGGCTTAAATATTATTTTAAAAAATAGAATTAAAAAAGGGATGAAAGAGCCTAAAATAGAATCTATCCATCATACCCTTGCAGACTGTGACAGAACAGTGTCAAGACAAGAAGCTTCCAGTACCTCCTTTTGCCCACTTCCCCCAGCCTGACTGCCACATTGCAAGATTCTAGGCCACCCTTCTGCCCATCCCTCTTTAGTAACTTAATCTCTGAACCACTGGTCAGGATGTGGCCACTGTCAAGTTCTTGTGCTCTGCCCCAATGATTCTACTTTCTTTGTCTTTCACAAATTCAGCAGTAAATACTCAACCCATGTTGTAGACCCAACATCTCCTCCTTTTTTTTCCTTGAAGCAGTCATTCTGCAATTCCCCCCTCTATTCTCTGGTGTAAAATTTACATTTAATATATTCTTTCTGCATGTATTATTTCCCCCCCAAAATCAATGTGAAATTCTTAAGTACAAAATAAAGGATAAAGTCGCTTTTCAATATATGAACCTATTGTTGGTATGTAAGTACTCAAGCAGTGGAAAGCACAGTGAAGCAATCAGAGGCTCATACCCTGTGTGCAGGATCACAAGGATGTCACAGCTCCGAATGCTGAGTGGTTCGTTGTTATACTGGTGACACGTGGCATCAGAATGTTAATCTTGGTGACATAGTTTTCTAAAATAGCAAGTAAACCTAGGTAAAATTCTAAACAAAACAGTGCCACAGTGTGTGTTTGCATTTCTGGCAAATTCAGAGCATTTTAAAAACATGCACATGTACCTTTTTTTTTTTGTAGGATGAAGTTAGGTATTAGACTCAGAATATTGCAAATGGGTTTCTCACCTTTTTCTTCACTGTGGGTGAAGGTTCTGTGCTTTGCAGGCCATCCAGTGTCTCTGATCTTTACCTACAGAATACCAGAAGATGTCCCATAGTGACAACTAACAAAACCCTTCCTAAGACTTCCAAAATACCTCTAGGGGGAAGTACAGCCTCATTAGAAACTATTGCTAAGTTGGTTGGGTATTTTAGCCACATATTCTTGAAAGTATGTGTTCATCAGAACCCCTCAGCCCCTATCCCCACCCCTCAAATTTGGGTGATATTAAATATTTGCTTTTATGCATTTGGGTGAAAGGAAGAATTTGATAGGCTATAATCTTATCACATCCCTGCTCAAGGCTTCTCTTCTAAAATAGAATAACATCCACATTTTCCCACAAGGCATTCAGATGCCTCTTTAACGCTACCATAACCTTCTTCTTCACCTGCCCAGAAAAACCATACTCCAGCCACACATATCATCTCCATATATACCCACCCCTTTCTCCCTTGCACCCCTTTTCTGCTTTTCTCTTCTTAACCATTTCTACCTGTGTGACTTTTCTTTCACTTTCTCCATGTTTCTTACCTGTTGTTAGACCCAATCTTCCACTCCACAGTGTTCCAATAGACTATTGTTGACTCTCTTTGTATATACGTATATATCAGGTGACATTTGGCGTGCAGTTAGCTTCTGTACACAATTAAAGAATAATATAATTTAAAATGTTCTTGCAGATACAAAGGAAATCTTTTTCAGGAACTGATCTTTGTTCTTTTTTCTTGATTAAAATACAGATGTTCTCCAAGCCAGCAATCAAAGAAGTCTTAAAGTTCAGGCATTGCATCAACTTGGAAATCTTCTTATCTTCGCAGGAAAGAAAAGGTAGATTTTTTTTAAAGGAGTCTACAGAACGAGAGAGAAAACCTCGTTTGAAAAAAAATTTTAATTGTGAAAAAATATTGTCTTTCGTAATTTCTAGTTCTTCAATAATATTACATTGCAACATTTATTCATCAAAAGCTACTTAGGAGAAATGGTTATAAATACATAATACACAAATGGTGTGGGTTTTTAAAATTATTTTTATTGATTTTAGAGAGGAAGAGAGAGGGAGAGAGAGATAGAAACATCAATGATGATAGAGAATCATTGATTGGCTGCCTCCTGCATGCTGCCTACTGAGATGGAGCCTGAAACCCAGGCATGTGCCCTTGACCTGAATCAAACCTGGGATCCTTCAGTCCACAGGCTAACGCTCTATCCACTGAGCCAAACCAGCTAGGGCTGGTATAGGTTTTAAAATGTTTCTTCAGTGTATTCACCTTCCCTTTTGGAAATATTTAATAATATAGGTCTCAGAAAATGGAATGCTCGATGCTATGTTTCTGTTGTAGGGCTGCTTTTAAATGCTGGTGTCAAGCTCTTGATGACATATTCAGAAAACAAGATGTGTTGCATACATGGAAAGAGTTGGGTACCTCGGTCACCAGTGCCACCAACAGCTGTTCACCTCCACGTACCAAAGACTACAGTGGGGAATTCCTGTCCAGAGTTGGCATTTGGGGGTGTCTGCAAGGGGCAGAAATATCGGCAAAGATAGCCCAGTGAGTGTGATAATGGAATGATCTGCACAATAAGCTAATAGCTTCCCTCTAAATAATCCAGGATAACCACATTTTAAGGTTCTTGATTTAATGACATCCACAAAGTCTTTTAGTTTTTGTCATGTAAGGTAATGTGTTAGTAGGTTTTGGGAATTAGGACATGGATATTTTAGGACATGGGGGCTGTTATTCAGCCCATTATCACATAACATGTGAAAGTTTGTCCTGATGCCTTATACCCAGGTAGCATCACATATATCTCCCCCCCCCCCCCCGCCCCACGATATCCTTATGATACTCAACCAGTTTCCCTGGTTGGTAGTATATCAGTATATTCATGAAAAAGCAGTATCCCGACTTTGTGAAGTACTTTTTTTTCTTTAAAAAATATATAGTATATTTACTGGTATATTGACTTTAGAGAGGAAAGGAGGAGAGAGAGATAGAAAAATCAATGATGAGAGAGAATTCATTGATTGGCTGTCTCCTACACACCCCCCACTGGGGATTGAGCATGCAACCCAGGTATGTGCCCTGACTAGAAATGGAACCATGACCTACTAGTATATAGAAGAAGTTCAACCACGGAGCCACACTGGCTAGGTACAAATGTCTTAAATATTTGATTAATATGAAAAACTTAAAAAGAAGGAACAGTATTCACTTCGGCAGCACATATATACTAACAAAACAGAAGCTTAGCATGGCTCCTGCACAAGGATGACAAGCAAGTTCAAGAAGTGTTCAATATTTTTAAAAAGTATGGAGGGCTATGGGTACAGGTATCTTTCACCTTTCAATTACATTACATTTATTGTTTACCTATAGGGTGTGATGTGGTGGGCAAAAACCTGCATAGTACTTTGAGCTGTAAAGCAATTTTTTAAAAAGAATAACTAGTTAAAAATCACATCGTCTTAAGAAAATTAGCAGCCTTTGGCAGGGGAGGTAAGATATTACCTAGTTAAAAAGTATTAAGCAGTAATGTATTAAACATTTTAAACAATGTTGTGAAGTTTGATTGTTTTGCACTCCTGGAAAAGAACTCATACACACACATGCACACACACATATGCACACACACAATCCCTACACAAGTCTGAGCTTGTGACTTAGTAGAACTTGGCAGTAGAGAAGAGAAAGGTTGAGAAAGATTCACGGCTTGGAAAAGAATTGCTGCTGCATTCCTGCCATTGGGCACCTCGGCTTCTCTGAGCCCCTGAAGTTATTATCTACTGATTTTCAACAACAGGAAGTCATTTTCAATTGTCTAGCTGCAAGTCTGCCTTCCATGGGATAGATGATACTCCAGGGGCCTTGGCTGTTCTCAGAGACTCCCTGAGTAGAGGAGACACTTCTCCCCATGGCTCAGAAGGGCAAACCCCACACCCGAATATCCACATGGAGAAGCTGAACTCAGATCTTAATTAATTAATATAGTTAATATGGTGAAACCAGCTGGTTTTTATCTAAATTAAGGCTTAGAAGAAGGTAATGTGGTTTATAGCTTTAGCTGTGGATTTTAAGACCCACATGAAAAGAAACTCAAACTCTTCTACTGGACTTAACATGAGACAGCAGTAAATTCAGAGGCATTATCTTCATCTTTGGTGGAGAGATTTACTAGTGTGCATAATATACTCCTGGTGAGGAAACACACTGTTTCAGTTTTTGGAAGGATTATGTAACCATACTCATTAAAAACTTTAAAATTATGTAACCCCTTTCCCCCCCAAAATTCCACTTCTAGGGATTTATTCTGTAGAACTAATAGGACAAGTGCTCAAATATGTATTGATAGATACCACAGTGTTTACCTCAATATTGAACGGATGAAAATGGTATGAATCTTTTATATCGTGGTATGTTCATAAGATAAAAAATATTAAAGTTCTATAAAGTAATAATGTGGCTCATTATGTCAATGCACAAAGATTTGTTTATAAAGTTATATGTATTGCATAATTCTAGTCTTAATATGTGTGTTTATAACTAGAAAAATATCTGGAAGGAAATGGGCCAAAATGTTGCCACTAATCAATGTTTAGGTGGTAGGATTATAGGTGATTTTTTAATTTTTTAAATCATTCTTAATGTTCTAGATCTTATAGGAGTATGTAGCACCTTTCAAATAACAAAGGCTACTTTAATTTTGGAAAGTTTGTGAATATGAGAGATGTATTTATATATATAAGAATATTTTTGAGAAATTATCTATGAATTGGTTTCTTTTTCTTATACTTATTTAGATTTATTAAAGTGTTGGATGTTGAGAAGAGAACCAACTGTTGCATTTTGTCTGCATTACTCTTTCAGGTAATATTTGATGTCTATCTTTCCACAGTAGCATCACCATTTACTCAGTAAAAAAAATTAATAATAATAAGGGCAGTAGTTTATCATATTCATGAAATGTCCAAGTAGGGAAATAGCATTAAGATTGATTACATGTCATAAGCCCATCTTTCCTTCTGTCGCTGAACCCCCATTTGCTGCTTTCACCTTTAGTATCCAACAGACTCTGTCTTCCCCTTGGGATTCTGGAAGGAGTTTTACAGATAAGGAAACTGAGACTCAGGTTGTTATTAAGATCACGTTGCCTGTGAGCAGCAAAGTTGGTCTGGTTGCCTTAGATTACCTCATCCCTAAATAAAGTTTTGCTGGATTCCAAGATATCAAATATACTATGTAATGAAAGCAAGAAGTAGGTTGAAGACCACAGAAGCATGAGGAGTGTTTGCAGTTCCTAGGATTGGGGTTTGACTTTACTGGAGAAAAAAGGAGCTTTTATCTGAAATACAAGACATTTTCAGATTCAAGAATGTCTCCGGGGCCTTTGCAATGTACTGAAGGCTCTGTTTACTTTGAAGTATGGGTGCCTTGTTCTGTGTATCACAGGAGTCTGATATGACAGCTGTATAGATAAGATCTTTGGAAAAGGTGTCTCTGGATGTAAGGCCAGAATTTTCAATTTTCTTATGTTCTGTTCACCTCTTGCCTGAGCTTCAAAGGGAGGAAGGAGAAGAGGCAAGGGTGTAAAGGGAACAATAACCTGATTTCGCCTCCACTTATTGCATCCTTTACCTATTCCACTCCTTGCTCTCAAAAGTAATGCAGTTTAAGTTTTAGAAAATAAGTACAGTTGACCCTTGAACAGCAAAAGGATTGGGGGCATGCTGACCCTACATAGTCGAGAATGTGTGTATAAGTCCTTACTTCCCCAAAACATAGTTGCCCCTCGGTATCCATGGGGGATTGATTTCCCCATAGACAGTAACTTCGATGGGTGCACAAATCCCTGTATAAATACATACATTGGCATACATCAGTGTATGTAGTTAGCCCTCTACATGCAATTCAAAGGCCATCTGTAATTTAAAAATAAATGTCAGTTTTTGCTTAATGTTGACATATTTCTTGATAATACTGCACCTAAATTTGGCAGGATTTATTTTTTTATCCTTTGATTCTTTTTATGTTTTTAAAGCAAATTTATAAGACTAAAAATTTAAGCAACTGCCTAACATTTTAGAATAGTTACCTTATTAATAATCTGATGAAAGTTCTTTCCAGTATTTACATAAAATAATTTTAAATGCATTTGTCACTCAGAAGTTTTTAATTTTTTAAGGTAATATAAGAAGCACTCCTAAATATAAAATTTGCTTTTGTGTATTCATCTTGTTTCCCAACATCTAGAAAATGTTGGTCAAATAAGTTACTTAAGAAATATTGGTCAAATAAACTAAATCACCTTTTCAATTAACTCAGTAAAAATTAAGAATTACCTCTACTTGACTTAGATTTTTTAAATAAGCTGTTGCCTCCTGTACTTATAGGTTGGTAAAGTAAAAAGAACATCATTTTTTGAATTAAATAGATATAACTTTGAATGTTCTTTCTACCCCCACTAGCTGTGTGACCTCAGGTAAATTGTTTAAGCCTCATTGTTTCATTTGTGAGATAATAATCCTGCTAGGGGTTGGTTAAATGAGGGTTAAATAAGATAGTGTTTATAAAGAATTTGCCATAATGCCTAATGCAAAATTGTCCCTCTCAAATGATAACAATATAATGATAATTTCTTCTGAAAATAATATGTATCCAATTACCATGGGCTTTCAAAGGCAACATCTTGAGTGTTAAAAGCATTTGGAATCTCTGCTGATATAGATAACATTGATGACAGGTGCTGTTTTTTTTTTTTTTTACAGAGTAGAGTGTGCTAGGCATATGCTAAGCATTTTAGCAAGTAATACATGTATTATACTTGTCTTTCTGTGTCATATTGCCAATGCTACATACAGCTTTTTGTCTCACCTTTTATCATCTTCAGGGTTTGCTTAGAACCACACTTCCACATCCTAAAGCTGAACGTTGCTATGCTCAGTATGAAATCACTCAGCTTCTCCCAGGCATCGAGCTCTTCTCAGATCCATACCGGGCTAATATTTGCTCTGTAGTTGCCAGTCTCTATTTTGTAATACGCGAGCTGCACTTTGCTAAGCAAAACATAATCGTAAGTAATTGGTCAAAATCAACAAATCTTAATTTGCTGTGGCCTTATTTTATGACCACTTACCTTATACTTTTCAAAATTTGTTAATATTTTGGTCAGTTCTTCTTTAACTTTTAATCTCTGTATTCAAGATTCTTATCTGTACTTCAAAATAAAATATATTAATTGAGATTCTTTGACATCATTATTTGGATTGTTTTTGGATTCAAAACCAGTGTTTATTTGATTTTGTTCTCTTTTTACTCTAGTTTACCTTTTTTCCCCTTAAGATATTTGGTGAAATGGATTAGAATGGTTCACAAGTCTCAAACAGAAGAATCTAGTACATATGTAATTCAACACATTGTCATACAGATCACATCAGTACCCAAATTATGAGGCAGTTTACTTATTGAGATAAATAAGTAATTTAGCTTTGTGTCACTTGTCTTTTCTCTGGTAAGGGTGTATTCTAAGTAAACAACTTAGTCTGTGAAAGAAAAGACAGATACTTCTTAATATCCCAGGAAATTTAAAAAATTTCAAAACAACTCTATTTTTCCTTTAAGGAAATAAACCACAATATGTATATGTCATAAATTTGAAGGTAATTATATTTTTTAAACAAGTTAGAATGTTTTAACTATTGGTCATTTAATATTTCCTCCTTGATTTTATTTTATTCCCATTTTTCTCCTATATGCTATTTTCTCCACTTTTTTTTTTTTTATCTTTTTCCTCTTGTGTGCTTCTTAATATCTATTCTGTTCCGCTTACATAATTTTCATACTTACTTTCTTTTTTTTCATGTATTGTTTTCTATTCCCTTGTTCTAAATTCACTCTCTCTCCTTGTATTGAAAATATTTATTTCTCCCTGGTATGAATTGTTAAATTATAAAGTCATGTGTTAAAGTGTAAAGGTAGATAAATGCTTTTTTTTTTAACATTTGCATATTTGGCAAGAGATTGTTTATTAGAAAAAAATAACAAAATGGTACTCTTCCCATTGTTAAGGGGATTCATTTCTGGATCTAGAAAACAGTTCTATCCCCTGGGTAACCTTTAGCTGCCTAGTCACACTCATATATACTACATATCACTGCACTGGAAAAGAAATAAGACTTTTTGTCCCTCTGAAGCTTAAGAAATTGAGAACATTTTTCTGAATAATTGAGCAATTGGCAGCAATAATGTTGTGGTTTTATTTCTCACTAAAGAAAAGAAAATCTCAAAGGTAATAGCCAACTCATTGTTTTGTGCTGTATTAATTGTGGGGGGAAAAAAGGTATTGTGTTGTTTTTATTGTGTAATTGTAGAAAATTGTGTTGTGTACTGTTTAAATGTTTAAGATCAGTTCTAATCCTTTTTAAAGCAGTTGCTATTAGCAGCTGTCAGTGGACTGACAGAATCTTCTTGGCTGAACTTTCAGGACTTAAACAGTTTTCATTTTGTGTGACACTACCCTCCAGAAAGTAGGTAGCTAAGGAGCCTGTAAAATTTGCTCTGGAACCCATTGTTGTGGATTCATGGGAAATAGTTTGCTAATTAATAGGCGTCCTAATGATCCTTCTTGCTCAGTCTTCCTTTAGTGGGCAGGACCCACGTTGTTGGAATCAAATTGTAGGACCCAAGGTGAGCTTCAGTTTTGAATTGAGATCTGGAGAAGCTATTCCGAAGTCTAGGCAAAACTGTCCTTTCGACACTAGTCTCTAGCAGTGGCTAGGTAAATTGAAATATTGATAGTCTGAAAAAAATATTAATAGTCTTGAACCCTTAATGTATACCTGTGAAATTTCAGGAAGAGTTGAACTTTGGGATTAATTCTAGGACAATAAAAACATTATGTGAAGAGTAAGTTTGGGTTTTAATCAGTAGACTATACACTCTGTGAGGGCAGTGATGTGTTAGATATTTTTTTCTTATTCAACAGTGCTTTCCATAGAATAGGCAAGTGATAAATATTAGTTTTCAATACAGACATTCTAATTAGAAGACAAATTGCTGCTGACATTGAGATGAACAAGTAGGCACTATCAGGGGCTATGGATGTGAGTTCCTTTGCTTTAAATTTGGTATTTATTTGGTAGGTCTAACAAATCTAGAGTGTTTCCACAGGCCTCAGTGATTCATACATAGATGATGAATTAATTTTTCAAGGAAGATAACTAACTGAATTTTTACTTTTGGAATATATGTGTAGCCTTGGGTTTGTGTACCAAGCAGCATGTACTTGGAAATTTAAGTTCTGATAAAATTATGAAGCATATGCTAAAAAGCACATTTTACTTACATAAAACAGTATTAGTTCCTTGCATGGAAAAAGCAATGACCATTTTACACAACATCTCCTACACTACCTGGCAAAATTTTATTATTCGGTTATTAACTTGATAAAATACATTTTGTTTTTCTGTTGGTAGATTCTGCCTCTCCTTGCATTGTACCAATATTTTGTTGCTGCAATTTGCCAAGACTTGGTCAGAAATCTAGAAGTAAGAATCCTCAAGGTATGTTACAAGTTTTTAAAACATTTGATATTCTTGAACTGTTAAAGATATTTCCATGAATTAATTTGGTGCTAATACTCATAATAATAAGTATTAATTAATTAGGAATAATATGATATACTGATATTAAAAAAACTTGCCCATTATTATAATAAAGTATGAGAAAGAGCCAGTTAGAAAGGTTTAAATGACTTTACATTGGGCCCCAGTAAAGTGAGGAACAGCTACACCTAGTAACAAGGCTTGCCCAATACTAGTCAGTCTAGAGATCACCATTTCTGAAGCATTGGTTTACTGCAAGAATAGAGACTAATGAGTCAGTTTTCTGAAGTTTCTGTGTAACTTTTGCTAAGGATCTTTATGTATCTTATGGTACACAGGATTTTTAATTGCTCAGAAACTTGAAGTGACAAAACACACAGACTAAATTACAATTTAACTATGGAACCTAGGAGTCTGCTGAGGTTCTCAGCCTTCAGGGTTCATGTGCAGTTGGCTTGAACTCCATGTGGAGTGGGAACCTCTAGCATCTCATTCTCTCTGCCCCATTTCCCATCAACTATGGTCACAAGCTCCCACTTTTGTTGAATTTGTTTTGTAAATGGATTATCTCAACATTCAGGACATTTGCTCCCTCTTCTGCATGTCCTCATCTCTGATATGGAATTCAACACTATTCCATGTTTCACACACACACTTTATCTAAGGCCTTTATATCTGTACTAGAGGCCTGGTGCATGAATTGGTGCACCAGTGGGGTCCCTTGGCCTGGATTGTGGGATCAGGCAAAAACTGGCTCTCAGACATCCCTTGAGGGGTCTTGGATTGTGAGAGGGCACAGGCTAGGCCAAGGGACCCCACTGATTGGCTGGACCCCAGCAGCAAGCTAACCTCTTGGTTAGAGCATCTGACCTCTGGTGACCAGTGCACATCAAGGCAAGCAGTTGAGCAGCCTTAGCAAATCATTAGCATATTAAGATTTGATTGGTTGAATGGATGACTGGACATTTAACATATTGAGCTTTTATTATATAGGATTGGACTTTACTGAAAATAGGGAACACTGGAAAATTTAAGATGAGGCAAAACAATCAATTAGAAATAGAATATTTGACATCTCAGAGCTTAAAATATTTTTTGGCCAATATCTCATTCTTTTGCCTCCCAGCCCATAACTTGATTAGCTGTGTGCCAGCAGATGTTTCACAACTCACTCTAAAAAAAGCTCTGATTTGTAGCACTTAAAATTTCCATGGTGTAAGTACTCCCACTATAGCTGATGTTAGCTACCAGTTGGGCATTACTGAACATGAATTTGAGATAAGACCTGCAGTAAGCTCTTGTAATTGTGAGTAGGAGGGCTCTACATACTATTGACTTAATCCTCCTTCTTCTTTGGAAATGCCCTCTATTCTTCTCAAATCTTTCCTGTTTTCTAATGAGGAGAAATTAGAATTCCCTTTAAACTGTTCTTTCCATCCAGACCCTGACCTTGGGCCTATATTTTCAGACTCAAATAGTCCATAACATTCTGTTTCTAAATAGAGGAAATACCTTGCCTAAGAGGAATGCTGTTGCTGATTAAGATAATCTATTTTAATTCTGGAATAAAGAATTCATTATTAGCCATGGTAATTTCTGAATCACCATTACTAAGAGTTATCCTGCTTTTGAATTTCAATAACACTTAACAAAAACCTGCATACAACTTTTTCATAAAAAAAAACAGTGTTCTCTTAAAGACTGCCACATTTTTTTAATGCTAGGGCCTGTATTTATTCACCTTTTAGTCCTGTATGATGTCTTGGGAAATAAATTCATATACTTGATATTCAGTAATTAATAATTGAATTGAATTTAAAATTTATAGGCATTTATCAAATGCCTACTGACCACACTTTCCTTAGTGTTTAGTGGAAATTCGCCTAGAAGGTACTTGGTAAATATGTATTGATTCACCTGGGAAACAACATTTATTGAAGACCTCTTATATAAAAGCACCATATCAGCTACTTTAATCAAAGAAGTATAACCCAATGGCCCTTGCTTATAGGGACATAAAAACAAGGAGGAGAGACAAGACATACACACAAAACAGTAACGTGTGCACCTTCCACTAACCATTTCCCAATGAGTGTGATGAGCAATGTTCTCCAGGAGTTCGAAAGAGGGGAAGACGGCTTTGAATCTCTATCTTTCACAAAGTAGATAAGATTTAGGCTTGAAAAGAGTAGACCTAACTGAATAGGAGAGAGGAGGAAGGGAAGATTCTTGGCAGACAGTAGTGTGAAAGGTTGAGGTGAGGAAGTATTGCTTTGCTTAGGCACAGGGCTGGTTCAAGTTAGACTGGAGGTTCTGAGTAGGGAGGTTGGAGAAGAGAATAACGTGAGGGTACCAAAGTCCATGACATGGAGAAAACCAGGGGCCCAGGCTTGAGTTCAACTGGGACATACTATGGAGTCTGAGTAGTAGAAGGAAAGAGGCGAGGGGGTAACCATTTGATTCTGGTTGCAGTGACCATTAGTAACATGTCAGAAAGAGATGCAGAGAGGCACTGAAAGAACAGTTTTTGGTTAAATGATTATTTGTTAACTTGACAGGACACTGGACAACTCTTTTTGTACTAGAGTCTCTTAAAAGCCACTGAAGAACTATAAATTCCATTCTGGAGTCTCAGGGTGGGAGGGGGATCAGGAGAAGGACAAGATCAGGAGAAGGACATGATCAGATGTATCTGGGAATAGTGTGAAGAGAACAGGGTGAGACACAGTGGGTCTTATTGGAAGAAACCAGGGTTTTACCAGAAGCAATGAAAAAGGACAACTGCTGCATCATTCGGAGGAAAGGAATGACCGCCTGTGTGTGCAGAGTTTGCCTGATGTTTCTGAGTAAACTGGTGTCGGTGAGTGGGAAGAGTCTCAGGAAATAGCAAATGAAGCTGCTTTTTGACACATCAAACAGTAGTAGATCATGCTGTTAAGTTTATGTAATACACCAACATCTTTCAGGGAAAGCTCTGAGACCTCCTTATGATCAGCTAGTCTGGCTCCACTTTAGAACTGCCACATCTTGACAGATTTTTTATTCAACACACTCAACATTTGTGGAAAGGATATTGTTAGATCAGTATTTGTGTGAGTGAAGGGCTTATTTATGGGTAGTTTTTCCCCCCCATCTGGCTTGTTTATGTTCACAGTACTAGCCATTTCTGTAAATACATGTCCACTGTTATCACCATTGTGTTTCTGAGTGGTCAGACTGGTAGTCCATGTACAGCAGTCTGACCAGAGAAGAGTATCTTCACACAAATTAGAGGAAATGTTCCCTCCAAGGGGCAACGAGAAAAATATTTATCTATAAGTCAGAGAAGTGTGACTCCTGAATGCCTACTTTGATGTTCTATGACACTGGGGAGATTAGAGCCCAAAGTGTCTTGGGCAAGACCCAAAATATGCAACCCAATAAACAAGAAGTTTCCTCCATTAAAAATGCCCTCCTTGCCGAAACCAGTTTGGCTCAGTGGATAGAGCATCAGCCTTTGGACTGAAAGGTCCCAGGTTTGATTCCGGTCAAGGGATTGTACCTTGGTTGCGGGCACATCCTCAGTAGGGAGTGTGCAGGAGGCAGCTGGCCAATGTTTCTCTCTCATAGATGTTTCTAACTCTCTATCCCCTTCTCTTCCTCTCTGTAAAAAAATCAATAAAAAATATTTTTTAAAAAAAACAACCCTCCTGCCCAGTTGGCATGGGTCAGTGGTTCAGTATTGATCTATGAACCAGGAGGTCATGGTTTGATTCCCGGTCAGGACACATGCCTGGGTTGTGAGCTCAATCCCTAGTGTGCGGCATGCAAGAGGCAGCCAATCAATGATTCTGTCTCATCATCGATGTTTCTATCTATCTCTCCTTCTTCCTTCCTCCCTGAAATCAATAAAAATCTATTAAAATTTTTAAAAGAAAATATCCTCCTGACCTTTTATGTTTTATGTTCATGTTATTGTCACATCTAATTTCTCCTAACTTATCTTCTTTTTATTTCTTTAAAATCCATACACTCAAGATATGTCAGTTTAGGGCCTGCCCTGTCCAAACTCTCCTATAGCAGCAGCAGCAGTAGCTGCTGCTGCTGCTGCTGCTGCTGCTGCTTCTTCTTCTTCTTCTTCTTCTTCTTCTTCTTCTTCTTCTTCTTCCTCCTCCTCCTCCTCCTCCTCCTCCTCCTCCTCCTCCTCCTCCTCCTCGTCTTCTTCTTCTCCTTCTTCTCCTTCTCCTTCTCCTTCTCCTTCATCTTCTTTTAAATAAATCTTTATTGTTCACATTATTACAAATGTTCCTCATTTTTTCCCCATCCATTGCTCCCCTCCACCAGGTTCCCTTCCCACCCTCTGCCCTTTCTCCACCCCCATTGTACTCATCCATAGGTGCACAGTTTATGTCCAGTCTCTTCCCACACACCCCACTCTCCTTTTCCCCCAGAATAGTCAGTTCACTCCCCTTCCATACCTCTGATTCTTTTATATTCACCAGTTAATATTGTTAATCAGATTTTTTAAAAATTCCCTTGGTTTTTAGATTCACTTGTTGATAGTTATGTATTTGTTGTTCATAATTTTTATCTTTGTTTACTTTCTCTTCTGAAAGAACCCCCTTCAGCAATTCATATAATTCTGGTTTGGCGGTGATGAACTCCTTTAGCTTTTTTTTTTTTTTTTTTTTTTTTTTTTTTTTAGTGAAGCTCTTTATCTGGCCATTGATTCTGAGTGATAGCTTTGCTGGGTAGATTATTTTTGGCTGTAGGTTCTTGCTTTTCATCACCTTGAATATTTCTTGCCATTCCCGTCTGGCCTGCATGGTATAACTTCTTAGCAGCCAGAGAATAAAGTCCCAAGTCCCCACTCTGGTGCACAGGCCATCATTCATACCTACCCCCCATCCCTCTGCCCCTTTCTCCCTAAGCTCCTGCCATACAGGCTGTTCCTTGAGCACACCAAGACCCCTGTGACCTTTATTGTTGAGGTCTCCTTAGCACATTTTCATGTCTCTCTCTCCCTCACATCATTCCCAAACCTTTCTCAAACACCTTTTCCTCAGAGGAGTTCCTCCTGACCCCAGTGTTGAAGATAGCATTTTTGTCAGTACCCTCAATCTCTTCTCATGCTGTGTATATATCATTATGTATCACTTACATTTCGCTAAATATACATCCTGATGGAATATGTAAACTCCAAGAGGGTTTGATGCATAAGAGGTTGTCAATAAACATGTTAAACGAATGAATGAATTTGATAACTGTTTTCTTCTTATAGTTCCCTGATTGAAAGGTCTGCTGTGTTATATTCAAAATAAACTATATACAATGTATAGTTACCAACCACTTATTGTTGTTAAGTATATGTCTTTAAAATCTACAGTGCTCATTAATTATGGGTAAGAAAATTAGTGGTTGTCTCTATGTTGTGTTCATTCACCTCCTGGCTTATTTGACTCTCCTTGGGGTGTGAGAGACTATCAGGAGTGGTTTTTTTTGTTTTGTTTTTTCTTTTAAACTGAGGTTCACCATGGAAACATAAAGGTAACTCCAATTATTTTTTAATCCTTGCAGGCTTATCATATTTTTATGTGTTTGCCTCTAATGAAGCAGTAGCCACATTTGTAAAAACATCCTTTGTTTTGAATAGTCCCCTGGTGTTGTTGTGTTGTTTATTAGTTTCTTGGTGTATCACCCATGTGCCTTCTACACTAACACGTGCATCTCCATCACCCATATTTTCTAAACATTAATTTATTAACATGTTACCAACATTGACACTTTACAAACATTAAGTACAAATCTTGGATCTCAGTTGATAATTTTATTCTAAAATTTTTATTTTACAAGTAAAACAAACTGTTTCATTTTAAATCTCATTTTTTTCCTTTCCTTTAAAGATCGAAGTCCTCACAGAATTAAGATTCTTCTCCGAAGCCTTTCATGAGATAGCCCAGATGTTTTATGGGAAGCACATGCCTTCTCTAGTCCCGACCCCTCCTAAAGCGTATTTGAAAGTGAAGGTAAATCTATTGACTTGATTCAAAGCCATTTCTTTACCTTTTGAAGGCTACTTTCCTGAAATACAGAGAATGATTCCACAAAGGTGTGCTTATAAGTCTTCGACCCTAACAGATCTCTCTGTTCTGCCTGGCTATCGCTATTGTCAGGCTGTCATCTGTCTGGAATGGAAGGGTGTCATGGGGGAGGGAGTGTGGACTTGGAGTACATTGGTACAATAAAATTCCGTATTATAGTTATTACGGTTTCAGTAGACACATCTTATTAGCCACTACCTCTTAAGTTTGGGGAATAATCTTATAATTTCTGGTTAATGTTCTTAGAACAGTTTCTCCTCATTTTTTTTTTTTTTTTGTGTGTGGATGTTTTTAACTTATATGCTTTATACCAAAGTGTTAAACATGTTTTTTAAATTTCTTATGATTTCTGTGAGAAGACATTCCTCAATTTTGTCTGATCTTTTTTGTCTTTGGGGAATTGTCTTACCTGGCTTGCTTAATTTGTATTTGTAAATCAGATAATTGAGGCATCCTTAAAAATGTATACTGGTGTTTACTTCAAATCAGAGTGAACTATTGCTTTCCTTTGCTTTAGTTTTCATGGTGATCTGGGAATCACTGGTGGTCTTGTTTGGGGAAATGCTTGGACTTTCGTGGGCCAGCAATAAAGGAAATAGAAGGAGGTCACAAGTCAGTTTCCTGGGTGAAACAGTATGTGGGAGGGATGAGAC
Source organism: Pipistrellus kuhlii (assembly GCF_014108245.1). Lineage (NCBI taxonomy): Eukaryota > Metazoa > Chordata > Mammalia > Chiroptera > Vespertilionidae > Pipistrellus > Pipistrellus kuhlii. Next base: position 13,538,253 of record NW_023425529.1, on the reverse strand, counting down.
TGATAGATAATGCTGGTGGGAGTCAAATTTGGAAGACCTAAAAGAAACCGGAGAATAGGCTGTAAGTCTTGAAAATTACTTAAGATAACATTATATTTATATATAATAAATTCATTACTTCGGCATAGTCCCCTAAAATGCATCTGCTTATTTCTTAGTCTGACAGGTACAGCATTATAATTTACTGTAACATGGTAAGCATGAGGTTATCTACAGAAAATCCTAAGAGGACATTCAATAGGCAATAGGATACTTGTATGTGTGTGTGTGTGTGTGTGTGTGTGTGTGTGTGTGTGTGTGTATACATGTATTGATCTATTTATCTTTTGAGGAATCAGTTGGGTTTTGTTCATTTTCTGTAGCATGAATCAATTATTTTCTTATCTCAGTAAAATTAGAGTTTTTTCATGCTTGCTTCTCAGTCAACAGCCTTCCCCTATTGTAAACAGTTTATATTTTATTATTAAAATCATATTTTAATTTAGTTAAATATTTATTGAGAGCTTACTGAATACAGGCACTATTCCAGGCATGAGGATAGAACAGTAAAAAGACAGATAGAAAATTAAAGCCTTCCTGGAGGCATACTACTCTTGGACAGTCCAGTGAGGAAGACAATAAACATATTAAGCACATAAATATATGTCATGTGGAGATGTGCTGTGAGGACAGGCAAACTGAGTTGGGAAGACAGAGTGTCCAGAGCAGTGGGTGGCTGTTTTATTGAGGGTGATTTGGGAAGTCTCTAATAAGAGAGTTTTGAGGGTGAAAGATTTGAGAAAGTAGCTTTCCAAGAAGGAGGAGCTAAGGCCCTGAGGAGGATTCCTGCAAGATGTGGTTGAGGAAAAAAACAAGCAGACAGGTGAGGCTGGAATAGAAAGGAAGAAGAAAAGAGGAGGGGGATGCAAGAGCTAGGCCTTATAGGACCTCACAGGGCTTGGTTAGGGCTGGAATTTACTCTGAATGAACCTTGCAGAGCTTTGAATGGAGGAATGACTGGATAGGAATTGAATATCAAATGAACACCTTGCTTGCTGTTTGGGGACTAGACTGTGAAAAAGCATGAGTATAAAGAGGGGACCAGCTAAAAGGCCTTTGCAAATAATCTGAGTGAGATATGACAATGGTTGGGGTAAGAAGTGAAAAGTGGTCTAATTCTGGAGTTTGCAATAGCAGAGTTCACAGCATTTGTGGATGATGGTTTAGATGTGGGATACAAGAGAAAGGGATCAAGTATTACTACAGAGTGTTCAACATGAGAAACTGGTAGGAAGACGTTTTTATGAACTAAGATGGGGAATACTGCTGAAGCCGGTTTGGCTCAGAGGTAGAGTGTCAGTCTGTGGATTCGATTCCGGTCAAGGGCATGTACCTTGGTTGCGGGCACATCCCCAGCCCAGTGGGGGATGTGCAAGAGGCAGCTGGTCTGTGTTTCTCTCTCATCGATGTTTCTGGCTCTCTATATCTCTCCCTTTCTCTCTGTTAAAAATCAATAAAATATATTAAAAAACCAAAAACACAAGATGGTGAATACTGCTGTGGCAGGAGTAGAACAGTGAGTATGAGATCCTGGCTCGACATACAGGAAGGGATGTGGTGTTGGTAGGTACAGAGCATATATGATCTGAAATTCAGGGGAGAGGCTTGGGATTCAGGTAAATTTTGGAGTATTAGCATAGATATTTACAATAATGGGAGTGAATAGAATCAGCTAGGGACTGAGGCAGATGAAAAAGGTAGGAGTCAGACAAATGACCCTTAGGGTCATCCACATTTGGAATCCAGGAGTGAGAGAAGGAGAAAGAAGCCAGTTGGGTGGAATGAGAAACAAGAGAGAATTTTTAATGGTCACTGTTTTCACTAAAATAAATAAACAATCTGAAGCCAATGTTGGCAGGTAAATGCCAAATTTCATTTTTATCAACTATTTATCATAAGGCAAAAGTGTGGGTACATTGTCTCCCAGTGTATTGGGACTTCAAATTTTGTATTCTCAAAATTCACAGTTTTACAGGTTCAATTGGAAATTTAAAAAGTATAATTAAAAGAGGAATTGTGTTCAGGTTTAAAATTAAAATGGGTGCCAATGTTATTAGTTATTTAAAGAAATAATTAGTGAATTAGATTTCAGTTATAAAAGTACAGTAGGTCATTGAGAGGTTTTTGGAAATTGCAACTTTAAGTGCAATGATGTATTATGAAACCAATTTCATCATAAGAAAATTGATATAAGGAAGATCAGTTTTCCTATGGCATATTTCTGGTCACAAAACCAAACATCACCAAACTTATAAAGACCCAAAAACACTTCTAATATTGGCCATTAAAATAATTGTGAACTATGCATGCATGTAAGAAAGATTCATAAAAAGAAGTAAGGTCATGGTTTTCCAACCTGCTTAATCCAATTCAGGGTCATGGGTAGCCGAAGTCTATCCTGGCAGCTCAGGTGCCAGATGGGAACCCATCATGGACAGGACGTCCCTCCACCACAGGGTGCACTTACACACTGACATTCACTCAGACTGGGACAATTTAGACATGCTAAGTAACCCAATATGCACATCTTTGGGATATGGGAGGAACCCAGAGACCCCAGAAAAAAAACAAAAAAAAAAAACACAGGCATGGGGACAACATGCAAACTTCACTTAGACAATGACCCCTACTAGGGATCAATTTGTTTCTTCATCAATGTTAATGAAATGGCATTGAATGAAATGACTTTATTTGAGTACCTGCTGTGTCTGAAAAGTCTTACAGATTATTATTGGATTTTTCTTTTCTTTTCTTTTTTAAATATATTCTATTGATTTTGTACAGAGAGGAAGAGAGAAGGATAGAGAGTTAGAAACATCGATGAGAGAGAGTCATCGATCAGCTACCTCTTGCACACCCCCTACTGGGAATATGCCCGCAACCAAGGTACATGCCCTTGACCAGAATCGAACCCGGGACCTTTCAGTCCCCAAGCCGATGCTCTATCCATTGAGCCAAACTGGTTTCAGCTATCATTGGATTTTTCACAGGCTTTTAAAAATTATATCTTTTAACATCCCATTCATTGATATTCTGCTCTCATCATCAAATCTAAAATCCCATCAACTCTCTTCAAATTATATCACCAAGGTTTTCCCCCTGGATCCACTCACTTTTCATTGTATTATAGGAGATGAAGAATATCTTCAAAAAAGCAAAAAAAAAAAAAAATTTAAACACTACTAACACTTTCTTTTAATAAGAGCTCTATATGAAATCTTGGATTAGTGGTTCCGCAAAAGCAGATCCTGAGACAAAGATTCGGGGGCAAATACTGTAGTATGTTTGGGAGGTGGTTCCAGAATGAATGGTGAGTGAGTGAGAAGGCCCGAGAGGGAAGTGAGAAAAGATCATTCTATGGAACTTTAAGAACGGCCCTGCTGTGGGCAATTGGGACTCTTTGAGAAACCAGTTCCCTATACTTCTGGAATGTTCTTGTGGCCATGGATTGCCCTCCAGCAAAGAGGCACAGATAAAGTAGGACACTTTCCATAGGTGGCTACCTGTTAACAAAAGCTGCTGGTGACTTCCTGGTGATCCAGGGGATATGAGCAGGACATCAGTATTGGCATCTACAAATGCATCCAACACAATGACACCACAATCTTCTGTGACAAATAAATTGAATATTTCCTAATGCAATATTTTGTTTAAAGCCAAACATATTAATAGGTAATTCACTAAAAAAAGAAAAGAACTACAAAGAGTCATTCTGAAGAATTAACATAATTTCACCTCAAACTGGCCAAGGTATTTTTAAGGGCTAATACTAAGTGCTGTTAAACGTGAAGTAATCCTGGCATTTTCATAAAACACTAAAGGGCCAGTGCATGAAATTTGTGCACTAGGAGGGCTCCTAGTGGCTGCTGGCCAGGTCCTCCTGCCCTTCCCCTGGCCAGCTCTGCCCCCTGGTCAAACTCCTGATTGAGGGGTCAATTTGCATACTATGCTTTTATTATATAGGATGGGGAGAAGTATAAATTAAGCCTTTTTTAAAATTTTTTTTTATTTTTAGTTTTCTCAATGTCTTCTTATCTAATGAGCCTGTAATTCTGTTTCTGAGGATCTTTTCAAAAGTGATCATCAGAAATACAAAAATAGTCATTAATGTTATTTAAATAGAGCCGTATGGTGGGGTAAGGGTGGGAAGTGGTCCCTTTAGATGTCTAACAAGAGGAAATAGGTTATTCTGCTGCATTCATAGGATAGAACATTGCCTAGCTATTAGACCAAAGCTTACAAATAAGTTAATGGTGTAGGAAAGCAATTATGATATAATGTTTAGTAAAAAGGAATACAGATCCATTTATAAAAATTTAAAATAGCCCTAACTGGTTTGGCTCAGTGTATAGACATCAGCCTGTGGACTGAAGGGTCCCTGGTTTAACTCTGGTCAAGGGCACATGCCTGGGTTGTGGGCAGCCAATCAGTGATTCTCTTGTATCATTGATGTTTCTGTCTATCTCTCACCTCTCCTTTCCTTTCTGAATTCAATAAAATATTTTTAAAATTTTAAGTATATCAAAAAGAAAAGACACCAAAATATTCACATTGACAACCTAAAAAAGTTTATTTTTCTGTGATTTTTTTACTTCTTTCTACTATTTTGTCTTTGACTAGAGCATGTGTAGTACTATTAACAGTTTTATTTAAAAGAACACTCAGTATTCTTGTTTCTAATGTTAATGCTTTGTATGTTGACAGACATTTCAACCATTTGACTCAGGAAAACCTCTTACTAGTAAAGAAAATATACAGGTAAGGATAACAATCATTTATATAAACATTGGATATATTCTATGGATAAGTTTTGATTCATTTCAGTCTATTTGAGAAAATTATGTAATGTGCTCTTCAATGTCTCAAATCCTGAGGTCAGACCTAATATTGGACACAAACTGAGCTCATTTTCAGATTGGGCAAATATCACTTATTGCTCCTAAATCTTTTCACTTACACATGCATTCAGTTTGTTCATCTAGCCATATCAAGTATCTAACTTTGATATTTGCCTGGATTCCCTACACAATAACGGTTGACTTTGATGTAGGAAAATAGCCCAATTGTTCAATCTCGCTTTTATGCATGTCCTTCTCCCCAGTTTGAGACTGCCTCTCAGACAATGGTTTGGAAAGTTTTCTTCTTTTATTAAGATTTTCTTTATTGAGAAATAATGAACATATCACGTTGTCTAAGGTGCATGATGTGTAATTTTATTACTGTATATATTGCAATATGATTATCTCCACAGAGGTGACAACTCCTCTAATTTCCACCATATTCTTTACAAAGGGAGGGCCAGACTGCCCCTCTCAATATGTTTGTTTTTGTCAATTGAATGATTGGGACATAAGCTTTGATGACCTCGTAGCATTTAAACAATTTGAAATAATTATTTTTAAAGATTTCAGGACTATCGGCAGTGTCTACTGGAAAGTGTTAGAGCACATGAATGGTAATGCAATCATTATCCAAAGGGGTTATGGACAGGTAAGGGGCTCTTACGCCCAGGTGACAGGTCATGCATATATATGGAGATATATATATATTTATACTAGAGGCTTGCTGCATGAAAATTCATGCACATGGGGGGATGTGGGGAAGGGGTGCACGGTCCCTTGGGTGATGCCCACCTGCTGACTTAGGCCTGCTCCCCGAGACCGATTTTCAAAAAGAAATAATCATATCCTTAGGTAAGGATTTTTTTTTTTTAAAGGTAATGGTTGCATAAAAATTCACTGCTGGCAGGGCTGAGGGGATTGGCTGCTTCTATCTTGTGAGGGTGTGGTGGTCAATTAGCATATTCCCTCTTTATTATATAATATATATAGCTTTATTATTTTTTTAATGCTAGGAAACAATATTCTGTTTTATTAAGTAAGGTATTTGTTTTTATTAAATAAAAAAATTTACTAATTTTGAGAGACACTTCAAACTTGCTTTATTTTTGTTCTCCCCAATTTTGATAGGAATATATAAAAAGTAATTTATTAAATATAATCTTATTACATTTTTATTGTTTATTTTATTTCACAAGCTTTACATATAATTATGCTTCAGATGATTCATTGTTATGGCCTTAAAGTTTATTTTAAGTTGTAAGCAAGTTGTGTAAAATTAAAGAGCTGTTATTAGAAAGTTACAAATATATATTCACATTTCATTTTAGTGTTCCAAAATTTTGGATGTTTAAGAATATTTCTCTCTTTCTAGTCATAAATGCAACATATCCTAAAAATACTATTTTAAAAAGTGGTTTGAGGTCTAAAAGGAATGTCTGCCTGGTCATTTTTTTAAACAGAAGACTGACAGGATAATGAAATACTGATTTCTATTAGCTAATTAATTAAAACAGAACTGTTGGTCTGCTAAGAGTCTTCAGATTATACTATACAGGGGTACTTTTTTTATAGAGTGAGAGAAAGGAGTGTTAAATAGCATTTCTAATTAATTTTCTTTTGATTCTCAAGGGTTTGTGTTTAATTGTCAAGACTCGTTAAATCACTGATGTGGAGAGAAAAGAGAAAACTCCTCTCCCCACCCTCACCCCCAAACGGGCTGTTGTTTTTCTAGGTCCGGGATATCAACCATTTTCCTAGTACAACAGTTTGTTACTAGCTGCTCCAAAGGCTGGCTCTTCTGTGTGTGCTCATTTCCACCCTTCAGAAGAGGTTAAGAAGGAATGGACAATATAGCAACAGACCTCCCATTGACAACATGGCTTCACACTCACCCAAACAATGTTTACATAAAACACTTTCTTTTCTAAAATAGATAGCCCCAGCATCAGCATTTTACATTAATACAACAAATATTTCAGAAGAGCCTATTGTACACAAAGCACTACTCTGGTGCTGTCCAATAAACACATCAATTTACAATACAGACAAACTCTAAACCCTCAGGAAATGTATATTTTAGTGGGCAAGACTAGTAATAAACATATAAGTAAACATTATAAATAAGTAAAGCATATAATATGTTAGAAGGTGAATCTTTTATGCAGAAAATAATCCCAGAAGTGTGTAAAAGGGATTGGGGCATAAGGCTAGGTTGGGTGTGATCAGGTTAGTTTTCACTGAGGTGACTTAAAACAAACTAAAAACACAATTCATATGATATATGGAGAAAGAATAATCTAGAAAGAGTGTACAGTGAGAGCAAAGGACCTGAGGCAGGATAGCCTAACTTGGTAAGAAACATCTTGGCCAGTGTTACTAGAACTGTGTGAATGATTGCAGAACAGTGGGAGATGAGGTCAGAGAGGTAACAGGGTACCATTTTGAAATGGGGCCTTTGCAAATTAGGTTCTTACTCTAAACAAAATGAGGAGCCATTGGAGGGTTTGGCCTGATTTGCTTATATTTTAAAAGTATCACTTTAGCTAATCTGTTGAGCCTTTTGTGTACTATATACTGTTTTTGTGCTGTCAATCAATTACATCACTCAACCAACAGCACAAATTCCCAGACCTGTGTGTGTGTGTGTGTGTGTGTGTGTGTGTGTGTGTGTGTGTGTGTGTGTGTGTGTGTGTGTGTAGTGGGGTGGGAGGTGGAGACCAAGAATACATTTTTAGATATATTCCGTTTGAGATATCTCTCAGATATTCAAGTGAAGGTACTGAGTCAGAAGTTGATTATAATGTCTTTTAAGTTCAGAAGAGAGATTGGAGCTGGAGAGAAAAACTTTTATTTCATCAGCATCTAGAAGAAATTAAAACCATGATTAAGATGATCTAAAGTTAGGAAGTGAGGAGGCCGAAGAGGACTGAGCCCTGAGACACTCCAATATTAAGAGGTGGAGGAGCGGAGAGGAACCCGCAGGGAAGACTGACAATGAGTGGCCAGTAGAATAGGAAAGAAATCAAGGGATTTTAGTGGTTTGAAAGCCAAGAGAAGCATTTTCAGAAGAAGGACTGATTAATAGTGTCAAATTTTGCTGATGAATCAAGCACCACAATTTACTGAGTCCTAAACATGCATTTTTTTTTTCACATTTAACATCTCTGAAATTAAAATGAATTTCACAGTTGAGGCCATGTGACAGTTTAATTGGCATATGAGATACATTTTACAGATCAGCAATTTTCAACCTTTTTCATCTCATGGCACACATAAACTAATTACTAAAATCCTGCAGCACACCAAAAAATGTATTTTTTGCCAATCTGACAAAAATAGTTATAATTTTTATTAATTCACACAAGACAGCTATTGTATTGGCTGTTGTCACTTTTTTATTTGACAATCAGAAAAGAGGTCATTGCATGTCAGGTATTGCATGTTTTAAAAATTCTTGCGGCATACCATTGTACCACAGCACACTGGTTGAAAAATCACTTAGATCATAAATAATATGACATATGAGATCTAAGAATTGAACATTGGATTTGTTCCATAGTAGACCATAGGTGCTGTTGACCAAAAGATTTCAATGTGGGAAAGATAGGTTTATAAGCAAATGAAAGGAGAGAGATTAGAATATTGACAACTCATTAGGCCATACAACAGAGAGCAAGAATTGGGGGAGTAGCTGGAGAGAAAGTCAGGAATATTGGGTTTCTATTTTTTGATATGGAGAAGACAGGATGGCTGTGTGCTGATGGGAATGCCACTTAGAAAGGGAACATTTATGATGGAGGAGAATGGTTGAGTAGACCAGTGGGGATAGGTCCCACGGCCTAATGGCAGGAAGGCAGACAGAGTGGTGAGGCAAGTGCTTAGGTAGGTTGGAGAGATGGTGGAACTGTGGGGTCTGTGGATGCTACTTGACTGCTTCTATTTTCTCAGTTAAGTGGAGAAATCAAGATCATTGCCTGGAAGGAAGAGTTAAAATCTAGAAACAAAGAAAGTGTGCAAAGGGTTGTCTGGGAGAGAGGGGGAATAAATGGACTGGGTTAGGTCAGGAATTTAAAGTGGGGATGCTGATCCTGAGAGGATGATTTCCCCTAGCCTTCTTCAAGTACAGGGTGCATCTACCAAGCTAGTTTCATGTTGGTTTTTACCAGGGAAATACAAGTGCAAAAGATTGGGGTCTGGGAGTTGAGGGTATTCACCAGGCGGAGGTCTGGTGATTGAGCACAGATCTAAGCTGGGTAGGGAGCTGGCTTGTCTCCCCATCCTCCCATTCCTATTCTCGTAGCTCTAAGTTACTCACATGAAAGCAGAGTGGTCAGAAGGCATGGCTACTGAGCTATTGTAGTTGGGGGGGGTGTTGGGGGATAATGGGGAAATAAGGACACATATGTAATACCATAATCAATAAAGAAAACTTTTAAGTGTGTCCTCCTTTGCTCTCAGCCCTGTTTCACTCTCATTATGTGGCAGGGGGAGCTCCTGGGGCAGGTTACAACTTGGTGGGGAACTGCAGAGGTGCTGTGGAGCCTGGGATGGTTCTGACATCACACGTTTCTCTTGATAGACATGCTATTCATGGTACCTCATGTCTGTCCCTAAAGTCTTTTTTTTCCAGAACCAAATAAGGAATGCAAAAAGAGGACAGAAAGGCAATGATATATAAAACAAGATTTTACTTACTTGCATTTATAAATTCTTTCCCCCCCATTTTTTAGGCACTCGACGACTTAATCAATAAAGGCTTGCCTCACATTCTGCATTCAGTTGGCCTGCAACATCTTTCAAATAAGTTTTCTTTTGTTAAAGCATACTTGTTAGTAAGTATGGCTGAAACAATAAATTGCGTTCCAGAAAATATATTAAAAATAAGCTCCCATGGGAAGAACAAAATGAACATCTCAAACTTGAAAGGTAATTTTTTGTTTCATTCTTTTCTTTCTCCTTTCTGGCTCCAATTCTGCCCCTCTCCACCCCAGTAATCCCTATGAACAATATAGTATCTATTCTTCCAAATTTTCTCTAAGCTTACAAATGACACACATATGCTTATGTTTAAGTACAGGCATATCCACATTCATCTAAATATCTCCATATCCATAAATTTTATACACACACACACACACACACACACACACAGTAGGATTTGTCATTTGTTTACAAATGATATATTTTTATATTTTTCTGCATCATGCCTTTCTCATGCAAGAAAACTTCACTAAAACTGCTCCTAAGTCAACTGCTATTGCTTTAGTCCACTATTCTGGCTGTGCAATGTTCTATGATGTGAATGTTCCATGGTTGTTCAATCATTCCCATATTGTTCAATCATTCCCAATCATTCACTTTGTTTCTAGAGAACAGTTCTGAAGCACTACCTATCCATATGATGTAGTGTATATTTCTATGAGTTAAGACACCCATGGATGGAATGTATGGGCCATAGTGTATATGTATTTTGAAAATGTATTAGACTTCACCATAAAAAGAATTGTTTTCACCTTCAAGTATGATGTTAACTGTGGGTTTTTCACATATGTCTTTTATCAGATAGAGGAATTCCTAATTTGTTGAATGATTTTGTCATGATAGAATGTCATTAAATGGCATTTCTGCATCTATTGAGGTGATTCTGTAGTTTTTGTTTTTAAATAACAATACACACATATGCATTACATTATTATTTGACTTTTGAGTGCTTAACCAACCTTGCTTTCTTGGAATAAATCCCACTTGATCATGGTGTATACTTTTTATTTATTTATATATTTAAAATATATTTTTATTGATTTTTTACAGAGAGGAAGGGAGAGAGATAGAGAGCTAGAAACGTCGATGAGAGAGAAACACCGACCAGCTGCCTCTTGCACATCCCCTACCGGGGATGTGCCCACAACCAACGTACATGCCCCTGGCCGGAATCGAACCTGGGACCTTTCATTCTGCAGACCAATGCTCTACCCACTGAGCCAAACTGGTTTTGGCGGTGTATGCTTTTTTGTTTTTTTTAAGTGTTGTTGATTTCTGTTTGCTACTGCTCCACTGAAGATGTTTGAATCCATATTTATAAAAGATAGTGGCAAGTAGTTATCTTTTTAGTGGTGTCTTTGTCTAGTTTTGGTATCAGAGTAACATTGGCCTCTGTTTTAAAATGTAAGTCTTATTATTATTCAGATATGGTAAGGACAACAGATTAGGAGATGGCTGCCAATGAAAATACAGTTTGTTATTTACAGCCCCCGAGAGAAGGGATACAGCATGGAAGGACCACAGAGGGAAGAGCCATACAGGAGGCAGAGAGATCAATGAGGAAAATGTGGGTCCTCTTAGGGTGATGTTCATCCTATGTGGATGCTCATCACAGGGTTCTTCATACCCAGCTACAGGCATTTGTTTTTCTATCTTTGTCTCTCACTTTCTTCTATGACTTTAGGGAAGAAGACCCAGTCCCAGATCATCTGCTGGGCCTTTCCCAATGCTCACACCCTCCCTTATACTCAGCACCCTACTAGCTCCACATCCTCCTAATGGAGGAGACAAGCCAGATAGGAAGAAGAGAAGTCTGCTGTGCTCAGTTCCATGTTCTAGGCTCTTTCATCCTACTCATTTCACTTAGTGTCTTTAGGTGGGTAATTTTTGCAGTAATTCCTAGTCAAACAATGACTTGTAGTTTCCCCCCCTCTTCTGTAGTCCAGAAGCCAGGTTTACCACAGCAGGCAAGACCTGCGACATAAATTCCCTGAACTCTCCCTGGCTCAGAATCAGAGCCAGCTTCGTTCTGTGGGTGGGAATTTTGAGATGTTTAAGGATTTTCAATTGCGTTGTTCAAAATGATGTGACTCTCCAGTCTTAGAGCCTGTGCAAATCAATAGAAATGATACTTCCAAGAATATCTTATGGACATATTATAAATGTCTGGAAGACTCAGAATACTTTGAGGATGTTAAGGTGTTTTAGAATTCCAGGAGAGGAACCAATAGCTGATCACTTGAATAACACACCACTGACTTGTCTGATTTGTTGTAAGAATTAGCCTCAGTCTTCTAATATATCATGTTTAGAGACTATTTGAGATAGTAATATATTTATAATTATCATTGCAAGGGGTTGTTAGTGTTAAATTTATGGCTAGTTTCCCAATTAATAATGAATTTTATTAAGTAGAATTAATATTTAAACTAACCACAGCTATCCTTTCAAAATGTTGTGTCTTACAGAGCTACATTCAAAGGATAATGGAGGCATATTTGGTTATTTTAAAAAACTAAAAGAGGACCTCACTCTTAGTACACTAAAGGTGAGTTTAAGAATGTTTTCAAATCACAGTAACTCAGTTACCAAGTTGCTCACTATTCAGCCATGCACAGGCCTATTTCTTGGTTGTGCTCGCAGTTAAGAGGCCAGGTAGCTTTTCTCACATAAGCAGAAACTTTTCCCCATGAGAAAAGTTAGATACCCACAGGTGTCAGACTTTGACTATACAACCTGGTTAGGTGCGGCAGAATATATGATTCTTCATTGAATAGGATTTGGTTATTCCATACCATGTTTCTCATTTCCTAATAATAATAGTGATAACAACAGCAACAAAAATGGCTACCACTTATTCAGTGCTTACCACCTGACAGGCACTTTGCATGGTTATTTTCACAGCAGCTCTGTCATGTAGCTATTAATCATTTTTGAAGTATGTTGTGCTGAGCCATGAGAACATTGAAGCTTAGACAGTTAGAAATTTACTAACAGTGTGCAGCTAATAAAATACAGACCATGTTCTTAACCATCATCATATAAATTGGCCTAGAACTTGTATACTATTTACTACTCTAAACAAACAAGATTTTAGAGGCCCATTCCTTGAAAGCTTGGTAGGTCCCTTCCTATTTTTCCATGTCAGGTTGCTCTTTTTTATGGATTGCCCATCTCAAAGTCTCATTATCTTCACATTGCTAGTTATGTGATCACAGCTTAACTTGAAATGCAGTTGGTTCTGATTATTCACAGATTCACTATTTGCTAATTTGCCAATACGAAAATTTATTTGTAACCCCAAATCAGTAGTTATGGCTCTTTTGTGGTCGTTTGTAGACATGGGCAGAGCATAGAGAAATGTGATTTGCGTAGTACACACATTCCCAGCTGGGCCGAACGAGGCAATGCTCTGAGTTTTTGTTTCCATTCTCATACTATGAAGAAATATCTTCTTTCATGGTCTATTTATGGTCACACCTTTGGAATTTTCATGCTTTTCGGTTGCTGATTTTATTATTTAAAATGACCCACAACTCTGGTCCTAAAGTGCTGTTTAGTGTTTCTAAGTGCAAGAAGGCTATGGTTTGCCTTATGGAGAAAATAAGTTAAGTTTCAGTCAGGCATTATTTATAGAGCTATTGGTTGTGAGTTCAGGGTTAATGCACCTATAATATATATTAAATAATGTGTGTAAGCACACATTGAACAGTTACGTATTGACCAGTTGACAAAAATGTTGTGACCAGAAGCTCCCAGGAACATATTCCTGTATTTCCTCAAGGAACTGTGGTTTTCATTATTTGCTAATTCAGTGTTTGCAGCAACTTTCTGGACCATAACTACAAGCTATCCCATAAATAATCATGTATGTGATAGGTTGTACATACAACAAAGGGTAACAGTTGTACTTGCTTATTTTTGCCATGACCTGCCTTTTCATTCTCTGTTGCTTTGTGCTGTTCATTGATGATGATGTTCAGATTTCCTTTTTGGTCTTCCATTGGTAGTTACTTCAGCACAAAAAATATTTGGTGAATAATAATGAGACATTACTTGCATTATTTCTGAACTTATGTAATTGTGTGGTATTCTTTTTTAGTCAATTTTACTGACAGAAGCTGAAGACAGGCTCAACTCCCTGGTGTCAGAGATGGAGCCGCCAGGCCAGAAGGGCCTTGCCCAGTGCTCTGTGAGCCAGCTGGAGATAGTGATGCAGGCCCGGCTGCAGCTCGCTGCCATTGCCCTGCAGAGACACCAGGCGGCGTATAGGTGAGTCTGTGCACAGAGGAGTTTCTTCTTTCCCATAATCTGATAAATATATCTAAATTTTATAAATTCCTAGATAGAGTCTACCCATTTTTTTTTCAAGATAGTTTTAACATTATTATTCTTAAAAGTACGGATTACAATTTTGGTTTTTTAAAATCTTAACTTTCTTTATGATATTGAAATTCCATGCATTCAACTCCATGAATGAGATTCAGAATTTGGAAGGGGAGTTAATTTTTAGATTAACTCCCCTTCAAAAAGGAGAAGGCCCTGGCTGATGTGGCTCTGTTGGCGTGTCATCCAATACCTTGAAGGATCATAGGTTTGATTCCGGATAAGGGCACATAAACTGGGTTGTGGGTTCAGTTCCAGTTGAAGTGGGTACAGGAGGCAACCATTCAATGTTTCTTTCTCTCTCTCCCTTCCTCTCTCTAAAATCAATGAACATATCCTCGGATGAGGATGATAATAATAATGATGAAGGAGAAGTCCATCTGCAGCTTTTGTAAAGAGGCAATCAATTCAGCAGAAATCCCTTTTGTTTTGATTGGAAACATAGAATCATCTCATCACTGGGTGCCTTGATTGAAGGCCATTCTGTGATTAACCACATCTAAATTTGATTTTATGCTAAGGACAGTCTAGGTTTGGGAAATTTGTGGTCTCTAAGCGATGATGAAAATCCATAAAGTCGTCTTGGAGCAGTGATTCTCAGTGTGGTCTGCAGATCTCCAGGGGTGTCCCTAAGATCCTTTCAGGGGTTTGTAAGGTTAAAACTTTTTATAATAAAACTAAGATGTGATTGTCCTTCTTGTGTTGTTACTTGCACTGGAGATGCAAAAGCAACTGGTAAAACTTCTGTCATCTCCTCATGAGTCAAAGCTGTGGCCATACTTGTAGTTATCCCATATTTCACTGCCACACTCTTGCAATAAAAAAGGCCAGTTAACTTAAGAATGCCTTTCATGAAGCAATATAATCTGTTACATTTATAATCCCTATCCTTGAATCTATTTTTAATATTCTGTGGGAATGTTAAATGGAAAATACACCTAGAGCCCTTTTATTGTGCATCAAAGTTTGATAGTTGTCTTGAGAAAGCCAAACCAGCTGTTCTTTTATTCATGGAATGTTTTTTATTTAGGAAAAAAACAACACCCTGAAAAATATGGTTATTCAAACTTGAGTATTTGACAGGCATTTTATTGAAAAGGACCAAAATGGACAAGCTACTTCTGGGAAAACAACTAATATGTTGTATTTTTTTTTTAACCAATCATAATATCTAATGTTTCATAGGAAAACTAGAATTTTGGGAAATTTGTATTTGCCACCATGAACTTGACAATTTTGTAATGGTTAGATTTTTTGAATGAGATTGATAGTAATGTTAACAAGCATCATTTCTAAAGTTGTATAATGAAGTGTTTCAACATTTAGGGGATCTTCATGCTCAAGAAGTTAATGTTTTCTAAATGACCAGTACATGATGTTCCAAAATCCCAGTTAACAACATAGACCAGTGATTTGTAACCTTTTTTTGTCCATGGCTCATAAAAACTAATTTCTGAAATTATGTAGCACACCAAAAATATTTTGTTGACCAAAAATTAGCTATAATTTTGATTGATTAAAAAAATAGTATTCAATAGTTACTACTCTTTTTGCTCCAAAGAGACTAAAAAAAAAATCTAGGAACACCCCTAGAGATTCTCCTACACTTGTATTTAAGAATTTTTGGTACAAAGAATTAACCAATCAGATGCATCCTTATTATGCAACATGACCAATAAAATACAACTCTATTAACAAGTATATTTTTATGGTTCAAGACAGGGAATTAATACCAGACAGCTATTGTTACATTGGCTGTTATCATTTTTTATTTTACAAGGGAAAAGACGTCAGTGCCCCTGACTAAATAGTCAGGTATTGTATATTTTAAAAATTATTGATGCACACCAGTTGAAATTACTGAGATAGACCAATAGGTTTTGATATAAGGGAGTAGGAAAAGTTCATCAATATTCACAATTATTTGAAGAAGCTATTAAAATACTCCTCCCACTCTAATGATTATCTGTGCAACCTAGTCTTCTTTATATACTTCAGCCAAGACTGTATGTCTCAACATACTGAAAGTAAAAGCACATAAAATAGTCTCATATTAAGAAGATTTTCTATTAAGTCAGACATTTTATTTGAAAAAAAAAGTGAAAACAATGTTATTCGTCTCACTAATTTCTTGATGTTTTAGAAAATATAATTGTTTTTCTTTTCTTTTTTTTCCAATCCTCACTTGATTAAATGTTTTTATTGATTTTAGAGAGAGAGAGAGAGAGAGAGAGAGAGAGAGAGAGAAAGAGAGAGAGAGAGAGAGAGAGAGAGAGAGAGAGAGAGAGAGAGAGATCCTTGTAAGAAAGAAAGGTTTTGAGTTACTGCTTGGAATTTTGATCTGTAACTAATATTCTTTGTGAAATCTACAATGCAACATTTCAAAATGAAAAAAAGTAGAAACATTAATCAATTGCCAGCTGTACACATCAGAATGGGGATTGAATCTGCAACCTAGGTATGTGCTCTGACTGGGAATTGAATTTGGAACCTTTTGGTATACAGGATGACACTCCAAGCAACTGAGCCACACAACCAGGGCAGTTGTTTTTATTAAAATGCATTATTATATTAGCATATAATGAGTTTATTGTTTTTATTTTAAAATAAAGTAATAAATACTCATGAAGTTAAAAATTTCTCAGCTTAAGTTCTAATATGATATTGATGGAGCCCTTTAGGGTTTTCAATAATTTTAAGGGTATAAGTGAGTGCTGAGATTTTTAAAAAGCTTGGGAAGTATTGTTACATTCATGCCTGTCTTTTAAAAAATTAAAAATATATTTTATAGATTTCAGAGAGGAAAGAAGAAGGAGAGAGAGATAGAAACATCAATGATGAGAGAGAATCTTTGATAGGCTGCCTCCTGCATGCCCAACACTGGAGACTGAGCCTGTAACCTGGAAATTTGCCCTGACCAGGAATCAAACCATGAAGACCTCCTGGTTCTTAGGTCGATGCTCAACCACTGAGCCACACAGGCTGGGCCATGCCTGTCTTTGAATACTATGGTAGTTGATTGATGGTAAAATAGGTCTTGCATTATAATATATTATTTTCTTCTTTGAAGTTTGAAGAGAGAAGGGACTTTTACTGTATAATTTCCTATAGAAAATATACGATATGTGAATATATCTAAATATGTGTTTTTAGATAAGTATGACAATAAAATTTATGATTGTATGATTTCCTGTAGAAGCATATGGAAAATACAGAACTCTTTTCTTACACAGTGTCCCACACAACAGCACCCGTCATTCTTTTCCCAGTTCTCTACATATCTTATACTCTTTGGCATAGAGGACATGAGTGATTTTTTTTATGGAAGAAGGAAATTAGAAACTAATAATTACCAAATGGCCACTGAAATGAGTGTTACAATAGAACTTTAATTTGCGACCAGATAGAATATGCAAATAATGTGCAAGTGTATCAGAATCACTCCTATTTTAAATACATCAACCTGACCTTTGGGACAAAACCTGCAAAATTTTCAAATTATTGCCTTTTTTTTTTTTTTTTTGCAGCAGAGGTGTCATTTGGGAAAGCCTACTGTCAGGATGAATGAGTTTCTCTTAGGTGAACTTTACCCCCCATGAGCTTCTGTTTGGGAGCTGCTGGAAGTGTTGGACAGTCTCTTTCCCAAATGAGGGTTAGCTTGACATTTCATGATACTTCTAACATAATTATGTGTCAAGGAAATTGAAAGGCACATTCCCTAGGGTGGCAGGTAAAGTGAGCCGCATGGATTTTAGGAGAACAAACTGACCACTTTTGCCATGAATGGTAATAAGAAATAAATGGGATCAAAATTATTCAAATGATATTTCTACTTGTTAGGGTTGCCTCCCTCAGAATCCTGTCTTTTTCTTTTTGAGTAAGTGTTCCTGTCTATCCTTCTTTCTATGTAATGTATTGTTTAAACGGGATAACATCTGAGCCTGTTAATTTTGTGTCAGAATGAAACTTCTTTCCTTTGGGATTTTAGACTGGTTATAGTGGGTAATCCTCCTACACTCTGTTTTTCATGTGGAGGAGAGAAACTAGAAATTTTCCATTTTGCAACTAAGTAGTGCCAGGTGGATTAGTCCATATTAATACCAAGAAGATTCGTACATACTACTGTAGTATGTTTATATTTTATTAAGTTTTGGGGTCAGCAAGATTTGAAGCCTCATACCTCATTCCTCTTTTTCCCCCCAAAAAATATTTTTATTGATTTCAAAGAGGAAGGGAGAGGGAGAGAAACATCAATGATGAGAGAGAATCATCAATCAGCTGCCTCCTGGGGATCAAGCTAGCAACCCAGGCATGTGTCCTTGACTGAAATCAAATCTGGGACTCCTACGTCTTCAGGCCGATGCTCTATCCACTGAGACAAACCAGCAAGAATTCTCATACCTCATTTCTCTTGATATCAAAATTTGGGCTTCTAATTTAGAAGCATGGGTTGAGCACACCTTATTTCCCACAGGGTGTAGTAGCCATCCTGTGCTACCCTCGGAAGCTACCCAGTAAACAAGGTGTCATAGAAACACACGTGGATCCTTGAGGGAGGAGGTTGTTGGAGAGTGGAACTTTCATACCTTTATACATAATGCGTCAGTATTACATTTTTCTTGTTGTTTTCTTGATTTTTTTACTTTAAATAAAAACCAGTAAGTTTATACAATCAGAAACAATACATTAACCTACCAATATCTATGCCATTTTAATGACTCAGTAAAACCTTGGAAATTTAAAAATTAATAATTGCACGAAGTTTCTCATATCCAGAGACCTTAGATTTGTTCCTGGCCCATAGCAGGTACTCAACAAATATTTTTTAACAAATGGAAGAATACATCATTGAATCCTTATAATAACCCAATTTCATACTCTGGGAGCCTACAAACAGAGACTATACCTTCTCCCAAGCATGCGTGGACAGTGACAAAGTTGGTCATATACTAGGGCAGAAACCTCAGTAACTGACCCGAATGAGGAGGTGTACTGACGACAGTCCAAGGAAACAGGAAGCCTCTGGAATATGTATGGGGGAAGTGTCATGGTGTGATTTATATCTTAATGAGATTGCTGGGGTTGCAATCTAGAGACTATGACTGCAGGGTCTGAAGGCAGAGGACAGTCTGGCCAGGAAGCTCCTACAGCCTGGAGATGATGATGGCTTGGGCAGAGGCCTTAGCTGTGGATAAGGTAAGGCGAGGGGCTGCTAGTTGGCATCCATATTTCAGAGTTGAAGCTGACAGAGCTTGTTGGTGGGTTGAATATAGAGTGTGAGTTAAAAGGAAGCAGTGGTGATTTGGGGCTCTGCCTGTGGGATGGAGGACAAACAGAGTTGGTAGAGGAGGTGGAAGCAAGAGGAGCTGCTTTTAATCTATTCTGCCAGTTTTCTAGGGCTGCTTTAATGAAGGGCCAAAAACTGGGGTGACTTAAAACAATCCAGTTTTATTGCTTCCCGGTTTTGGAAGGTCGAAGTCCAAAATCAAAGTGTTAGAAGGGCCATGCTCTTTCTGACAGCTCCAGGTAGGGAGAGCCCTGCCTTGCTTTTTGTAGTTTCTGGGTTTTGCCAACAATATTTGGCTTAAAGATGCATCACTCCAGTCACATGGCCTTCCTCTTCCTGAATGTGTTCACATCCTCTTCCCTCTCTGGATATTTGTTCCCATTGTTTTAAATACATCAGTGAATTTAGAATAGGATCCATCCTAATGACATAATTTTAATTTGACTTCCTCAGACAGTTATTCTGAGGTACTAAGATTTAGGATGTCAACATATCTTTCTGGCAGCACACAATTCAATCTATAACACCTGTGAAGTGTGTTTGTCAATTAACTCTTCAAGTGGAGAATTAGAAAGGTGGATGCACTGTCCAATTGGATTTCATCCCATTTTTCCCCCATGTTATAAATAGCACTTTGATAAGTATCTTCGGGTAAATAAACTGTTCTGTATTTCTTTCTCTTTTTTAATATATATTTTATTGATTTTTTACAGAGAGGAAGAGAGATGGATAGAGAGTTAGAAACATTGATGAGAGAGAATCATCAATCAGCTGCCTCTTGCACACCCCCTACTGGGGATGTGCCCGCAACCAAGGTACATGCCCTTGACCAGAATCGAACCTGGATCCCTTCAGTCTGCAGGCCGACACTCTACCCACTGAGTGAAACCGGTTTCGGCTCTTTCTCTTTTTTAAAACATATTTTTATTTATTTCAGAGAGTGGGAGGGAAAGATAGAAATATGATACTTTTTGATTTCGCTGCCTCCTGCATGCCGCTACTCAGGTTCAAGCCTGAACCCAGTCATGCACCCTGACTGGGAATCTAACTGTGACCTCCTGATTCATAGATCAACACTCAACTACCGAGGCACACCTGGCCAGGCAGATTGTTCTATATTTCAAATTTTGTTTTGGAATAGATTTTCAAAAGAAGAAGCCTCCTGAGATGTATATTATCTAAATAATTTGAAAAGGGTGATGTCAATTATAAATTTATTATTATGGAGGGGAGGAGGCTATAATGGTCTAAACTGCAGACAATCATGCGTATTTCTATTTCCTTGCTTCTACTTTCTTAATTTAGTACATTTCCTTTCCCACTGGACACTGATTCAATATTAATTTAGATTTAGAGTTTCTAAGTAGATAGCATTAAGTAACAATACTACAACCTCAAAAAGCTGGAAAACCACATTCTGATTTATTTAAATACACATGTGCTCATTTTATTAGTGATATTGTCAGTAAATTTTGTTTTAAATCTTGGAAACTTTTATTTATTCATCCTTCCATTCACTCACTTTCATGTTAAAATATTTTTTCTGGCTCTACTGTCCCAAGTATTCTGTATTCTGTCCCAAGCACTAAGTTCTGGGTTCCAACAGGGAATGAGACAGATGAGCTGTAGAGCAGTTTATACATAATTAAACAGTGTGATAAATCAGAACAAATGGTTAGATCAGGGCACTGTAAGGGTGCATAGAAGGTCACCTAACAGTTTTGGGGGGTGAATGAGGCAGTGGGAATGTGCTCTGGAGGAAGTAACATACAAATGTCACAAGTGTAAAACTAATAACATTTAAAATATATTTTTTATTTTAGTGTTGCAATAGTATCTTCCACACTTAAGCTTCTCCAGGATTCAAAACTTTTTCAAAAGAAGGTGATACCAGTTGACACAGCGAGTTCCCTCTCTCTAGAAACTTCTGTACGTATGAATTTAATGCTTATTCTTATTGATTAGTTGGATAAAAACATAGGAATAAAGTAGAAAAAAACATTGAATATGGAGTATAAAGATCTGTATTTAAGCCCTGTTTATGCTGCTTTTAACTGGCATACCTTGGGCAAGTCCCTTAAACTTTTATAGCATTTTTTAATGTAAATCTCATTTGCGAACTGATGGAATTGGATGTTGTAATCACTGAAGTCCCACCAAATGTGGCAGTACAAAATTATAGGTCTGATTTTACTAGTAAATAAAGTTGTTTCACTTTACTTTTCTTTTCATCTCATGTTTTTGTTATGTTAGCATTATCAGTATGACACCCGTGCTGTTTCCTACTTTGAATTTCTCATAGTTACATTCTTCCCTATTTAAGCTCTCAAATATTTTTTGACAACTGGTTTTGCAAGGTATTTGAAATTTTATTGGATTTTTTTATGAGATCAAGTAAAAATTTAATAAAATAGCAGTTTGAAATATAAAGATTCATCATGTAGAATCTTTGCTTATTATTTTAAACTAGAGGCCCAGTGCATGAATTCATGCACAGGTGGGGTCCAGCCAACCCATCCCAGGGGGAGGGGCCATGGACAGTTGGCAGGCTGGCCCCACCCCCTATCGAAGTGAAGGGTAATCAGAGGTAAGGCCAGCTGGGAGGAGGAGCCATGGGGGGTTGGCCAGCCAGCCTGCCCCCTGGTCAAACTCCCAAACTCCAAGTTGAGGGGACAATTGCATATTAGTCTTTTATTATATAGGACTAGTGACCTGGTGCACAGATTTGTGCACATTGAAAGGAAATTAGGAGGTGGTCATCAGGGTGGAACTGGGTGAGACAGGCCAGATGTACCCTGGAGCCAACCTTCCATAGTCCCTCCCCAACATCTGCAGAGTGAGCAGGGTCCCTCCAGCAGGTGGGGTCCCTCAGCCTGGCCTGCAGGGATCAGGCTGAATTCAGCACTCTGACATCCCCCAAGGGATCCTGGAATGAGAGAGGGCATTCTGCAAAGTTGCTGTTATACAGAGTTTGGAATGCAAATGCAAGTGTGCAGTAAACCAGATTTGGGGCCAACAGTGCCCCAGCAACAACATAACCAACTGCTGAAGGTGGAATTGCGTGGCCCTATGAGGAATCAGGTTCCCTTCTCTCTGATTTTGGGGTGCAACACCTGAGAGCTGCTGCTGCCAAGTCACTGCAGCTCAGCAGCTCCTGCATTGAACGTCTGCCCCTGGTGGTCACTGTGCTCATAGCAACCAGTTGGACTGGCAGAGGGACACTTAGCATATTAGTTTCTTATATGTATAGATATTATGAATAAAATTGCTAATATTCACTGTCATTACAAGAAAGTAACACTAATTATCCTAAGTAGAGACTTGTTTCTAACTATATTAAAAGTAATAAAAGACCTAAAAAGCAATCTAATTCTGAAAATTGACTTACAGAAATGGTTGTTAATTGGGGGCTATTTTGCCTCCCCAAGAGACATTTGGCAATGTCTGGAGATGTTTTGGTTGTTACACCTAGAGGGGGTGCTATTGGCATATAGTGGGTAGAGGTCAGCTATGTTACTCAACATCCTAGAATGCACAGGACAGTTTCCCACAACAAATATCTGCCACACAGTGCCAATAGTGCCAAGGCTGAGAAATCCTGGTCTACTTGTGACTTGGCTTTTGAACAGTAACAGGAATTGTAGGCACTGAGAGATTAAGGTATGTGGATGCTAATCCAACTAGACTCTTCCATTACTCGTGCCCTTGTGGTCACCACTCTGCCACCAGACTTCTGTTGTTCACTTTTTACCATTTCTGGGAACAGCTCACCTTCCTCTTCTGTGCTTCTCACCTGTCTATCCAGACTCCAGCCCCCTGCCCATCCCCAGAGCTGCTCCTTGATAGCAGATGCTGCTAATCGGTGGGAGATGTCTAGCTATCAGAGATGCAAAGCGGGGAATTCCTGGAACAAATGGGTGTTGGTTCGAATGACTTAGAAGTGCCCAAATTTCTAAATAAGATGGGTTGCTGCTATTCCCTGGAAAAAGCTCCCTTTGCGTCTCCCTCCCAGTAGCTCTGGTCATGGGACACCCTTTGTAAAGAGTAAAAATAAGGACAGTAGGTCAGTGATGTATTTTTGGGATGTGAGCAGAATATAGTGATATAACAGAAGAGATTAAGACTGTAGGCTCTAAAGTCAGAAAGATACAAGTTTGAGTCTCACCTTCGCCAAAATATGATGAAGTTTAAGCAAACAGATAACCTTTCAAAGACTTGGGTCACCCATAGGTAAAACAAATACTAACAACTCCTCTTGGGCTTGTCAAGAGGATTAAATGAGATAATGTGTATAAAGCATGTAGCACAGTGCCTGACACGTGAGAAGCATGCAGTAGATATTAGCCAGTATTATTAATTATTATTCAGTCTTTCAGATGATATTTACAAAAATTTTGAGGACATGATGTGTTATCATTTGCAGTGATAAATTCAGACTGCAAGACTGTTTGTCAACAATGGGCATAGAAAGAAAAAGAAAAACTGAAAAGCAGTAGACCAGAATGCTAATAGAGGATTGTGAGATTATGGGTGCTCTGTGGTTTTTTTTATGTTTTATAGAAAATTCAAGAATAATTTCTAAAATTTAAAATTTAATACTATTAAATATCAGATGCTTCTTTTAACTCATAGTAAGTACATTTAGCATTAGACTAGAACTTTGCCACTATTAATGTGAAGATAACCATGATTTTAATATTGTTTTAGGTCATTGAAAGTAAAGATGATAATGAATTTTTAGATCCTATCTCCCTAAATTCTCGAGAATACTTCAACATTCATCTGTGGTTGAGGTGCCGCTTAGCATTGGTGACTGCGTTTGTTGCACAGATCCGTGGCATTGGAATCGTGAAAGGTACAAATATCCTATTTTCTTAATTGAAGTTTTTATAAAAAGTGATTTCATGTAGGTAACAAATGGTTTTTTTTTAATATAGATATATTTTTATTGATTTCAGAGAGGAAGGGAGAGAGAGAGCTGGAAACATCAATGATGAATGAGAATCCATTGATTGGCTGCCTCCTGCACACCCCCCTACTGGGAATTGAACCCATAACCCAGGCATGTGCTCTTGGTTGAATTTGAACCCGGAACTCTTTAGTCCACAGGCCAATGCTCTATCCACTGAATAAGACCAGCTAGGGCGGTAACAGAGGTTTTATTGGGATATATTTCATTAACATTAACATTTTACAGCTCTCTAGATTAATTTGTTTCCAGAATAAAAAATTCAAGTTCTTACATAAGAATAATCATTTTTGCCGTAACTGGTTTGGCTCAGGGGAAAGAGTGTCGACTAGCAGACTGAAGGGTCCCAGGTTCAATTCTGGTCAAGGGCATGTACCTTGGTTGTGGGCACATCCTTAGTAGAGGTTGTGCAGGAGGCAGCTGATTGATGTTTCTCTCTCATCGATGTTTCTAACTCTATCCCTTTCCCTTCCTCTCTGTAACAAATCAATAAAATATATTTTATAAAAAAAATAATCATTTTCAATAGTCCCTTGCTGAAAATGGCATATATGTTGCTGATGTATGCAAAGCAGGCAGCGTAGAAGGACGGGTCCGGAGCACAGGTTCTGGAGCCAGCTGCCTTGGGTTCCAATGCTCAGACTACCACTTCCTTGCTGTGTGACCTTGGCCAAGTCTATCAACCCACAAATGCCTGACTTCCTTCTCTGTACAATGGAGGCAAGTGTATCTATTTCATAGGATTATTGTTGAAATTTAATGGGTTATACTTATAAAGTTCTTAGATTACACAGGCTGGCTCACAGGAATATTAATTCTTACAGTGATGAATAAGTATCTACTTGTAAACCTATTTATCTACCCATCTCTATCAATCTCCAAAATTAAATTATCTCATGCAATTTTATTAATAGTTTTGCAGCATTTGGATCCGTAAAGTGCCTACCCCCTAAATTGCAACCCATTTATTTTTAACATATCATGTAGTCTGTTTTCTCTCTCTTTGTATCTTCCTGTTCTTCTATATTACACAATATTCCTGTGATGAACTCGGGGCATATTATGTGTACATATGTCATTACCTTCTCAGTGCATTTTAAATAACAACATTTGTTTATTTTAGAAAATGATATGACAGATTATGTTAGCCTCATCAATGAAGTGTGTGTGGAGGCAGAAAGTGCAGGCGACAAGGAGCTACAAGCTGAATTCTTGATGCAAGCTGTAATCATTGGCTTACAAGAAAAGCATTTAAAGGCAGACATCATAACAAACCTTCAGGTAGGAAGGAAACTTCATTCATGTTGATAGTCACCAAAGGATTCAGTGTAGAACAAAAGGAGCGAATT
Organism: Pipistrellus kuhlii; assembly: GCF_014108245.1. Classification (NCBI taxonomy): domain Eukaryota; kingdom Metazoa; phylum Chordata; class Mammalia; order Chiroptera; family Vespertilionidae; genus Pipistrellus; species Pipistrellus kuhlii. The sequence continues at coordinate 13,512,621 of NW_023425529.1, read as the reverse complement.
TTATATTCCAATAGTTACTGAATGCATGACAGTCAATATGGCCAGCTCTTGTTTCAGTGAATTGCAAACAATACGATCAAAGGAATAATTTTATTTTAATAGGCCATAATACATTTGCTTGAAGGAAATGAGTTTATTTCTCCGAGATCTTTTTTAACTCTGACGAGAAGCTTGCTTTTGCTGGATGACTTAACAAGGGCAGAGAAATTCAAGGAAATGCTCTCTTCAAAAACAGAAAAAAAAAATTTGTTGATTCAGTCTCACACCATTCTTATTGAACAGGTGAGAGTTCTTTTGAGTTCCCAAGACTTAGAAACTTATTATTCTGTTTCTTTTATTTTTCTTTATTCCAAACCACTTTAGCTAATTACTCATTACAATGTTTCTTTTACAGATGCTAACTTTTGGAGAAACAATTGATTTTCCTTCATCAAACACTGACTATGCAAGTCCATTACAGCCTTTGAAAAATGTCTATCTTCCTCATATCATGTTATTGGCCAAAACAAAAATGAGAATAGGTAAGAACACTTAAACAAATATTGCACTGAAGCCATTGGTGAAAAATTTTTAAGTTATTTTCAGGCACACTATTACCTGAGCATATTTATATGGGGCAATATTTATGAATCCTCAGGCTCAATTTATTTACCAAATAGTTTTTGATTATTTATTGCATGCCAGATTCTGTGTGAGGACCTAGGAGGTTATTTTAGATCAAAACAAATGTAATCTCTGGTCTTAGTGTGGGAGACAAAAATAAACAAGTGAACAAACCATATAGGAGTGCATATTATATCATGGATTCATGTGATATAAATATTGTTTAAAATAAATATTTTTAATATTTATAAAATGTAATAAAATAAATATTGTCTAAAATAAAATATATATGCGATAACAATTAGGAAATCAGCAAGGATATAGAAAGCTAATATATGGTAATGGATTAAGTATATGTATATAGTTATGAATGGTTAGTGATATGAAAGACCTGGATAAAATCTGTTGATAAAGAACAAATGAACAGGGAAGGCCTCTCCTTGGAAGTGGCATTTAACCCCACACCTTACATGTGAGTCACTAAGTATGCATTGTAGAGGCAGAAGAAGCAGTGAGTTGTAGGCTCTGAGTCAGGATGAGCTGGGTATGTTCTGGAACTGCAGGGAGACAAGGACAGACTGAACAGAGTGGGCTGGAACAGCCCAATGGGAAGAGTTAAGCTGGGATGGTTACGTTTTAAAATACAGCCCTGGCTACTGGGGGAAGAACAGGTTGGAGCCAACCAAAAGTGAACCTGCTTAGAGTCAGTGGACCAATCAGCAGAAAGCTCACAGCCCCTCAGAAACCCAGGAGGAACTCAGGGACTTTTGTTTCTGGCTCTCTCCAGGACACCCCTCCAGTGTTTGACCTAAGGAAGCCTGCCTCTAGCTCCCAGGCTCTCCTCCAGCTCAGAGGATGAAGGTCTTGTACCAACTCTCTGTTGTAACCTGTATTTGACCAGGCCTTTTTGTTTTCTGCGTTTCTGGTTTCTGGTTTCTGATGCTTTGACATCTGGTGTCTTGCTATTTAGGGAGAAACTAGCCAGTAACTAGAGATGAGCAAATTGCTTTTCATTGAACATGCCTTTCACATGCAAACTAGCCATTCCAAAGCCCACAATCCAAACCCTAATCAGCAACTTTATTTTCCTTTGCTGGGCTCTTGCACTCTGGGCCACTCTTCCCCTACCTTCATCACCCCAAGGACAGCGGGCAGACTACCAGAGAGCCCCCTGAAATTCCTTAAACTAGTCAGTACTAAACCAGCTGAGTCTGCTTTCCCTACCTCATCCATTCTGTCCCAGGAGAACCACAACGAAGGCTCTTGTCTGCCCACTTTTCCCCTCGTTCCCTCCACCTCTCACCAACCCTGGTGCTTCCCCACGTGCCCCTACGTGGGGTGCTGTGGTTCTTCTTTTTGGGGAACTACAATGAACTATCTTGCCCATGGCAATTGTTTCCTCCTCTGTGAACCTCATCCATACCTGAATAATAATGAAATCGACATTTTAAACATTACTCTGCCTCCTGGGACCCATCAGCCTGGTGGGACCCATTTACCTCCTGCACCAGTTGGTGCTCAGCTCAGAGAGGTTGGTGGTGAGACTAGAATGGAGAAAGGAGGGCAACAGTGGTGCTCAAGCCATCACCTTTTCAGAACCTTTCCCCTATTTCCCTTCTGCTCCTCTTCCACGTGATTAGTATTGATCCCTATTTTTATACTAGAGGCCTAGTGCGCAAAATTTGTGCACGAAGGATGGGTGTCCCTCAGCCCAGCCTCCACCCTCTCCCATCTGGAACCCCTTGAGAGATATCTGCCCTCCCTTGCAGGTCTGGTCCCTCCCTACTTCCTTCCCCTGCTGGCTATCTTGTGGTGGCTATCTTGTGTCCACATGGGGGCAGCTATCTTGTGTATTGGAGTGATGGTCAATCTGCATATTACTCTTTTATTAGATAGAATAGAGGCCTGGTGCATGGGTGGGCATTGGCTGGTTTGCCCTGAAGGATGTCCAGGATCAGGGTGGGGGTTTCCTTGGGGCATGGGATGGCCTTAACAAGGGGCCTCTGGTGGTCTGCAGGCTGGCCACACCCCTTTGCAATCCAAGCAGAGGCCCTGGTATCTGGGATTTATTTATCTTCCGTAATTGAAACTTTGTAGCCTTGAGCAGAGGCCAAAGCAGGCCAGGGTGGGCATAAAACTTGGCCTCCTGTTCTCTCCAGCTCTGTGGATGTCGCCATTTTTGTTGGGATTTATTTCTCTTCTATAATTGAAACTTTGTAGCCTTGAGTGGAGTCCAGGGCCGGCCAGGATATGTGGAAAGCTTGGCTTCCTCCATTTCCAGGGAAACCCAAGCCTACTGTTCACTTGATGGCCATAGACATCTTCGTTGGGTTAATTTCCATACTTGCTCCTGATTGGCTGGTGGGCATGGCTAGTGGGTGTAGCAGAGGTATGGTCAATTTGCATGTTGCTCTTTTATTAAATAGGATGATCATCACCCTCATTATCAGATGTTAATTTTATTACTACAGGTAAACCGCTTCACCTCTATATTGTTGAGTGTCCTTATTTATAAACTTAGGCTGGCTTTGCTGACCTCTAGAATTCCTTCCTGCAATCTGATCCCATGAGAGCTATTTTTCTGCATCTTCAGTCCATAGTTTGTTATATTATTAGTATGTTTGATTTCTACAAGAGCTTAAATACAGGTTGTGTTACACTGTACAGGTTTTGTTAAATCAAGTGTATTATTCTCTGCTTTCTTGCCTCAGTAATCTTGAAGATGTGTCGCTACTCACAGGCAATGTTGGTTCTGTTTCTTAGACTCACTTGAAGCAGAACAGTTGCTTTCTGTTATATTATATTAAACACAGACTTAAGAAACAAAACCTAAAGCAGCTTTTCTGTCAAAACAATGTCAGTTTCACAATATTATTTTCGCAGAGTTGATGTTTATTGGAAAAAGGAACACTTCAATATTATGAAGCATAATATTATATAATCTGACTTAATGCTTTCTAGGCAATCTGCCTGTATAGTGATAGAGAAGACTGCATTGCAAGAACAGAGACACTTAACAATTACATTTTCTTGTGAAAGCCTCACACAGAAAGAGGCATTTTGAGTTTATTTTTCTAAAACAAAAAAATAAGCATTATGGTTATTTATTTTCCACTAATGACTACACCTTGAGCTTTCTTATTGGATTTTTTAAAAAGTCAATTAGTGACCTTATGATAGGAGTGAAGAAAGTTGCAAAAATGATGCTAGGGAGTGAAAATACAACAGGGAACCAAGCCAATCACCATCTGCCCTTAAAATAACTATTTTCTAGTTAGAAAAAGAAAAACAGCCAATCATTTCTATACAGTTTTTTTCCTAATTTGAACAAAACTCTAGAAGACAATTTAAGTACTATTATTATGTGTTATACTAGAGATCCAGTGCATGAAATTCATGCATGGGGTGTGTGTCCCTCAGCCCAGCCTGCACTCTCTCCAATCTGGGGCCTAGATTGGAAAGAGTGCAGGCTAAATGGGCAGTCAGACATCCCTCTCACAATCCTGGACTGCTGGCTCCAAACTGCTTGCCTGCCTGCCTTCCTGATTTCCCCTAACCGCTTCTGCTTGCCAGCCTGATCACCCACTAACCAATCCTCTGCCAGCCTGATTGATGTTTAACTGCTCCCTTGCCAGCCTGATTGCCCCTAACTGCTCTCTCATGCAGGCCTGGTTCTGCCCAACTGCTCTTCCCTATAGGCTTGGTCCCTCCCAACTGCCCTCCAGTCCTGGCCATCTTTTGGTGGCCATCTTGTGTCCACACGAGGGCAGTCATATTTGACCACATGGGGATAGCCATCTTGAGTGATGGTCAATTTGCATATTAGTCTTTTATTAGATAGGATAGTACTATATTATATAGTGTAGATATAACATATAGAGTACATATATTTAAGTGCCCTGATGACATGAAGATTAATAAAGTGTTATAGTATAACTAGAGGAGCAAAATTTGTGCCCTGGGATAGGGGTCCCTCGGCCCAGCCTATGCCCTCTCACAGTTTTGGATCCCCTGCTCCTTATCGCCTGCCTGCTCTCTGCTTCTTACTGCTCAGCTCTCTGCTCCTTAGCACTGCATTGGAGGCAGGAGAGACTCCTGCCGCTGCTGCATTTGCTTTCTGTGAGCCCGGCTTCTGGCTGAGCAGTGCCCCCCCTCTGGGAGTGCACTGACCACCAGGGGGAAGCTCCTGCATTAAACATCTGCCCCCTGGTGGCCAGTGCCCATCATAGTGACTGATCATTTTGGTCATTCCACTGTAAATGCTCGATTAGGTTTTTATTATATAGACTAGTGACCCAGTGCACAAAATTCTTGCAAGGGAGGGGGGGTTCCCTCAGCCCAGCTGGCCCCCTCTCACAGACTGGGAGCCCTCAGGGGATGTCCTACTGACGGAGTCTGGCCACCCTCTGTGGGAGACGACCGGCTAACCAAGGGAATGCACCGGCCCCATTACCCGCTGCTGCAGCCTCCAAGATGTTTTCATCAACACAGACTCTAGTCCCTTCACTATGAAAAATGACAACTTTCTTTAGGAATTTTCAAGATGTTTCTTTCATAGGATATGACATTTATTTATTTGTTTGTTTGTTTTTTTTAACCTCACCTGAGTATATGTTTCCATTGATTTTTAAAGAGAGTGGAAGAGAGAGGAAGAGACAGAGAGAAACATCAATGTGTGAGGGACACTTTGATTGGTTGCCTCCTGCATGACCCCTGATCTGGGCCCCAGATAGGGAGGAGCCTGTAACCTAGGTACATACCCTTGATCAGAATCAAACCTGGACTGTGCGGTTCACAGGCTGAGGCTCTATCCACTGAGCCAAACAAGCTAGGGCAGGATGTGACATTTCTTAGCCCCTCCAGCAGTGGACCTTCATTTTTTTCTCCAGGAGTGTGGTGGAAAAACCCTAGATCACCTTCTTGGATTCTTATAACCCAAGTTACCAAAACACTGCCTAGGTGTACAGGGAGCTTAGCCAATGAGCAGTCAGAAAAAGTATTTACTCTCTAACTGGTTTGGCTCAGTGGATAGACCCTGGGTCTGCAGACTGAAGGGTCCCAGGTTAGATACCTGTTAAGGGCATGTACCCTGGTTGGAGACACATCCCGAGTGGGGAGTGTGCAGGAGGCAGTTAATTGATGTTTATCTCTCATTAATATTTCCAACTGTCTATCCCTCTCTCCTCTTCTCTGGAAAACAATCAATTAAAATATATATATATATATATTAAAATTTGTTTCCTCTGCAGCTCATTAGGCCCCTGCATTGTGTCCACTGGGCTAGATAGAAGCAGGTCCCCACCACCCGGTGGTGGCCACCAGGGTCTCTGCACCCCCCATAGCCTGGCAGCCAGCCCCCCATCATTGGTGCCGGGCTGGGGGGCATGCAGGGATCCCTGAACTGCACCCCAGAGGCTGGCAGCCAGCCTCTCATTATGGTACTGGTCTGGGGGTGTGGATCTGAACTGTTGTTTGGTGCCAGAGCATGCGCTAACAGTTGCACCCATAGGCCTGGAGTGGCCAGGAGGCATTCTGGGACTCTTGCTGCTCAAGGCCTAAGTGTGAGTCTACGGGCCAGGAGCATCCTGGATCCTGAGGATGTTCTCAGGGTCCCAGGCTACTCAGGGTGTGCGTATACAAATTTACCACCATCTTTGTTGGGTAATTTGCATACTCACTCTGATTGATTGGTGGACATAGCAGAGGTACGGTCAATTTGCATGTTTCTCTTTTATTAGATAGGATTATTAATAAACAGTGTTATGGTATAATTTGAAACAATAGCGAAAACTATAAAAATGGGAGATATATTGAAACATGAGATTGTATTAGACAAGGGACATTTGCATATCTTTCTTGCCTGGCATCTCTGATGACACTTGGTAATTGATGGGGTTAAGAGAATAGTCATTAGAGAAGGAATTCTGGTGTGATTTCCATGAGCAAGTCATTTAACTTCTCTGTGTTTCAGTTTCCTCTCCCATAAGATGTGGATAAGAAAAGTATGTACCAGTCTCACCGGCTGTTGTGGGCTGAAGCAAGTGGAATGCGTAACAAGTTTAGAAGGGCATCAACTTTTTTCTAAGAGCTTTGTAGGTGTTAGCTATTCTCATTATTCCATGCCTGCCTACTTTATGCTCCTGGGAGCTGGGAGCAAGCCCTGGTTTTTTTTCATCTCCACATTCTCAGCAGTTTGCTGCCATCATGTATCATTTGAAGTAAAGGCTTGGTAACTTCTCCTTGGATAAGAAAGAGGGAGAAAGGCATAGTTTTCCACCATCCTGTTGTTTATATAGCAGATTCCTGAACTAAACATTTATAGAAAGTCCTAGGTTTCTTAAAAGCCCTTTGTAGGCCATCACATCCTGGAACTGAAAATTTTAAGAACCTGAAGAGATCTCAGATTTTTCTAGTTCTGCTGGTTTGTTTTTGAGTGAAAGACACACAAGGCCCAGAAACAGGCAGGGATTTGTTCAAAGCCTCTACTAACATGGTAGTGCCAGTGACTGGCCTGACCCAATAATTTAGCTTGTATTCAGCAACTGTTTCATCCTGCAATACTACATTGCCTTTCTGTTCATATCCCTTTATTATGTATGGTAAACTGCCCTATCAACATAGTTTTTCTTCTAGTTGCCTTCTACTCTTTATCCCCAAATTTTTATTCTTTAAAATTACCAAATTCAAGGCGGTCGTCAGCTGTTGGCTTCGACAGTCACATTCTCTGAGAAAGCTTTCTGACCTTTGCCAGGTCTGGATCAGTGTTAGTGGACTGAAAGGGTCCACTTGCCAGCACATATCAATGCCCAATCAAACACAAACAGGAGTTTGCAGCCAAGGAAGTAAGGGTTTATTAGTTGAGGAAATGGCATCAAGCCCAGAGTCACAGTTAAGCCAGGGGTCAAAGACCTGGCTCACCAATGGCTCCTAGGGGGTAGGTTATATAGGAGATGAAGGGAGCTAGGTCCTGTCAAGATCACGGTCTCTACTGATTGGTTGGCATTAAGGTAGGAGTTAGCTGATAAGTGCATATGGTGCTGATATCAGCCATGGCATTGCTTTGTCTGGTTTTCCAAAGATGGTTGGTGGAGTCATTCCACTTTTCTGGGTCTGGAGCTAAAACTCATCTGAGCTCTAGCTAGATGCAATCTATAGTTTGATTGCAACTCTGTCTCTGTGGCAATATACCCATGGCTTTGTTCCAAAGATTGTGTAATGCTGTCCAGGGCCTCATTGTCCTGAGGGCTTAATGATTAAGGGAGTGGACATTCAAACAGGGATGGGGAAGGGAAGGAGAAGGAGATGACTGAGTCAGCGTGCTGGATGAGGCCAATTTGAATTCAAAGGAAGCAAAGGAGAAAAGATCACATTAAAGAAATATTTGTGCACAGATACACCAGTTCTCCTGCTACCACATTACCCTTGCTTTCCCTGCAATGCAATTGACCACACGGTATTTTACTCACTTGTCTGGCCATTAAACACTAAGCTCCATGATATCTCTCTTAAAGAGACTGACAGTATCATGGTGTGTGGGCCCTGCAGCCTGACTGCATAGGCTCAGATTATAGTCCTGCTACTTACTAGTTGACCTTGGCAAGTTGCTTGGACCTCACTGTGCCACAGCTTACTCCTCTGAATGATGGTATCCAGTTGGAGTTGGAGGAGTTGGGAGGATTACATGAGATAATGCTTATTATGTATCTGGGGTGATGCCTGGCATGTAGGAAGCACTTAATAAACCTTAACCTCCTTTCTCATTTTTATCTAGTGCCTAAACACTCAGAAAATATATTTTTGAATAATATCTGTATTTGAGGCCACATAGATTAAATCTAATGCCTCTCCCATACAGAAACCATTTGTTATGTAATTAATGATGGGACCACATGTGGCCCTCATCCATAATGGGTTACCATCTCGTTAGGATGACAAAATATGCATAGCAAGCAGCCACTTCAGAGCTGAGTAGAAGCAACATTACTGCCTATTAATATGTGCACATTTTATTGGAAAGAGCATAAAACTTTAAAACTTCCAGATGTTTCCCTACTACAACCTCATCTTAGGAACATGGGAACTTGTTCTCCAGAGCATTATAAAATTTTACAACTGAATGAAATATTTTAGAGATTACTCTTCCTTTTTAAAAATGAGAATAATGGAAATTTATCTAACAATTAAGTTTTAAAAGACTATTGCTATAGTTCACTGAAATACTTGGATATTGAATTTCTTTAAAGATTTTCTTAGATACTAAAAACTAAAGACCACCAGGTTCTTAGTTGATGCCATAATGTGAGAGAAGTCTAGTCACCTATTTTGACACTATATTTTACCCTTCCTATCCACTGTCTTTCTTTAGGACATATAGTGGCCAAGAAAATCTACTATACCAGTAAAAAGAAGGATTTTTCAAAGTGGTCACCTGCTCTTCAACTTTTTGAAACAGCATTGAAGCTCTGTAAAATTTCAGCAACAGAGGAACATGAGGTGGAAGCTGAAATCCTTTTTAAGAAAGGTAAGATGTATTTGGGGTCAGAACTAGGATAAAGTTTGTGGAGGATTTTTGTCTCTCCCCCCCCACCCTCACCCTATTTACAGTAGGCTTCTTGAAAATCTAGTCAATGAATATTAAAAAAAAATCCAAATGTTTACAAAGGGCTTGGTAATGACAAAATACAAACTAAGTTTTAGATAAAGAGAGCACTGCTTATCTTTAGTTCATATCTAGAAAAAAAAAAAGGTACGCCTTAGTTTCTGTTATAATCACAATTACCCCTCATTGGTTTCATGATTGACTAAAAAATATCAGCATCAGCCATTTAACTATAAATAAGTTCCTTAAATAATGCTTGGAAGATACAGCATTTCATTATGTAGCTGAACATTTTAATTTTTACAAAAAAATACACATCCATTTAAATTAAAGTGCTATGACATATTTATATTTGTAACTTTTATACAACACATATTTCCATAGTATGTCCATAAGGTTTTATTGTGGCCATTTTAGCCATGAGAAAAATGGTGATGTTTGTGAGTGTTCTCCTTTGGAGCATCTAGTAGATGCTAGGCACTCTAGTCAATGCTTCACATCTCATATCTCTGATTTTTACAGCAGCTCTACAAGGTAGGTATGGCCATTCCTGGTTGACAGATGAGGAGAATGTGGAGCAGTAACTTTTCAGAAATCAGCAGCTTCTAAATGATAGTGCCCAGACGTGAACGTAACATGGGGTGGCTCTATTGCCCCATCTACAAGCTACACCAAAACTGTTGATCCTTTTTAGAGTAATTATAAGATTTCCCTTTCCTGCCCTTTTTGTTACAAAAGCGTCATTCCAGTCCCTACCTTTGACAGTTGCAGCTCACCATGAAGGCTGGGCGCTGAGTGAGAATGGGAGCACTTCCATCATCGTGGTGGTTTTCAAGATTTTGCTGAGTTTTAAGGACTTTTTGTTTTTAGAGATGTTTTCTGTGGTATCTGTGATAGCAGACAGAGGAAAGAGGAATATGTACATAAAAATGGGAACGAGTGCCCAAGGAAGAAGAGCAAGCACAAAGTAAAGAGAGAAAAGGAAGATGATAGAAGCAGTCATGTCTGGAAAGCCAATGAAGGTTGATGCAGTGTTGCTACCTGAAGTCAGAGGTGTCTTGAGATGCCCGGGGAAGAAAACAAAAGCTCCTTCCCTATGGGCTTCTCTTTCAGCAAGAAACAACAGGTGAACCAACGGGTGACAGCATGCCCAGTTTTCTGAATTCCCAGCCTGAAATATTTGTTCTGAAGTTCTAAATGATAGAAAAGAGAAAACCCATCCTTGTCCATCTTTTTCTTCTTTCAGGCAAAATAGAATGTCAAATGTTGATCGAGGATAAATCTCCAAATTTGCCACTTGACACTTTATATGAAGCTATACAAATAAGCTTGAGCCATGATCAGAACTCAGGGTAAAAGACTATCTCTCACTATTGAAACGATGTGTGTGTTGTGGTTTGAGCCCGTGTTCTGGTAAGACACTGTATTGTACTGCCCACAGTAGGGCTAGTTTCCTGGTGTCCGTAGACCAGCAGGTTTACCGATTTCCTTTTCAAGCTGGTTGCTCTTGACTCTGACCCAGTGATGGTTGATGATGTGATTATCACAGTAGCACACTGCACTGTGCCTCCTTGTACTCAGATCAATCTCCTGTCAGTCCTAGGATTACAGCGGCTTCCCTGGATGTGAAATTGTATCTAGAAGGGAACTTGCGGATATTCACTCTGGTCAGTAGTACCAGGGCTGGCCAACTTAATTCTGTAAAAATAAATCACCTCAAGATTCAAAGAAAGCCGCCATTATTACAATGACACTGATCTAAATTGCCCCAACTAGCAGGTTTCTTAATGAGCCCACATACCAAATCCCTGCTTTCTGCATAAGTCTAGGTGTCTCTTTTGATATTAGTGTAAGGGGGTTGAAAGAGGCTTGTTTTTAAATGTTTATTGATTTGAGAGAGATGGATTTGTTGTTTCATTTATTTATACATTCACTGGTTGTTTCTTCTGTGGGCCATGGCCAGGGATCAAATCCTCAACTTTGATGTATCCAGAAAACACTTTAACCCACTGAGCATCCCGGCCGGGCTGAGGCTTGGTTTTTAAGGCAGGTTCCTTTAGACTTGACCTTCATGTCTTTACTGCCTAGTTGGCTGAATTATTCTAGACTGGCCTTGATGTTATTGGCCAGTAAGGACAAGTTTCGATGCTCAGCTCTCTTCCAGAGTTTCTCCTTTCAGTAGAGAGGCAGATGCTAGTGTCTATGCAAAAAGTTCTGTGTGAAGAGAGTGGAAGTTTGGGACAGATGCTGGTTTAGTCTGTTTTTACCTTTCAGAAATTATTGGCAAATAATGGTAATTATGAGTGGTAAAGCTATTTATTAAGTACAATGCTATATATCATTTCAGGTTGATAAGGGACTCCTACCTAGAGGTTGCCTTATTATACCTACATATGAGAAGGGTAAAGCACAAACTTTCATCAGCACCATTAACACCTAAGGTAATTACCTTTTGAGCTGGTTATGTTACTGTGCTATTGAAATAATGAGACTGATTTTCCTGTGTGACTTAGAGAAATTAATTCAGTACTTTGTGATCATACTCAATAAACATAAGTGTCTCTTTCAATATTTCATGTAAAGCTCTGGGAATAGGCTTCATTTAGACATTTTTTGTCTGTTAAAAATGTTATCTATGAAGTGTAGGTGCATGTATGTACTCTAAGTCATTAGTATTGATCAGGAAATTACAGGAAACGAAATTTAACTTCAGTGATGGGCAGGTAAGGTTCTCATTACTGATGTATCTACAAATAGATCCCCTCTTGATAGAGTCATTAATTCAGACATTACACATCTATCAAGCACCTACATGACCCAGGCAGTATTCTGGAAAGTGATTAAGCAGTGTACAATTCAAACTCTGTTCTTGTTTTCATGGACCCTCCAAGAGATATTTTTAGAAAATTTTAATGTCAAATCTCTACTTTTTGAGAACATAAACATGATTTTAAACCATTAGGCAAATGGGCTTTCAGACAGTTGAGTTAGTCATATGGTAGATGCCTTTGGTGGATAGCAACTAATATTTTTTTTCCTATTAAAAACTATACTTACATAGAGAAGTTATTCTTTGTGGTGTATAAACATGTTTATTTCCAGTAAGAGAAAACAGATTTTTTCCATAGCAAGTAGCAATACAAAATAATAGGATATTAGGATAATTATATAACATCGTTTTGGCCTTTACTGGACAAGTGTTTATAATGAAGAGCTTGAGCAAGTTAGGATTTGAATGAGAAGAATATTATAAGTCCATACAATATGATCATTATTTCCTATATATGTTGACACAGTATAAATATTTTAGCAATTCATATAATTACTAGAAACACAGAAAGCAGCTATAATAAAAAATTTCACCTGAGCACATTTATACCATTGAAATATAACATTTGACATTTGTCTACATACCATCAATGCTTTATAAACCCTTAAGAAAGCATTATAGTTTCACTTTTATGCAATCTGTATAGCAGAATGAGCCTAGCACTGTTTTTTTGTTTGTTTGTTTATTTTTCTAGCACTGGTTTTAATTTGAATCTGAGCTTCATGGAAAGCTAGCAATATAATTGGAGCCTTTTCTAAGCTTAGTTTTTTTCATCTGGTGAAATGGTACTATGATATCTCTTAGACTAACTAGGAGAATTAATGTAATGGGCTTGGCATGTAATAGGTACTCAAAGGAACTGTTTTCCATCCCTATGTAATTTCAGTTAAACATTTACATTCTAAAGTATTTTCTACATAGTAATTATTTAATAATTATTTCTTAGCTAACTTGAGTTGATTTTTTCTTTTTTAAAAATTTAATAAATTTTTATTGTTCAGATTATTACAATTGTTTCTCTCCTCCCCCCCCCCCCCCATAGCTCCCCTCCACTTGGTTCCCACCCCATCCTCTGCCCTTTCCTCCCCAACACTATCCTCATCCAGAGGTGTACAATTTTTGTCCAGTCTCTTCCTGCACCCTTTATATCCCTTTCTCCCTGAGAATTATCAGTCCACCCCCTTTTTATGCCCCTGATTCTATTATATTCACCAGTTTATTCTGTTCCTCAGATTTTTAATTCACTTGATTTTTAGGTTCATTTGTTGATAGACATGTATTTTTTGTTCATAACTTTTATTTTTACTTTTTTATTCTTCCTTTTCTTAAAGAATACCTTTAAGCATTTTATATAATATTGGTTTGGTGTTGATGAACTCCTTTAGCTTTTTCGTATCTGTGAAGCTCTTTATCTGACCTTCCATTCTGAATGATAACTTTGCTGAGTAGAGTAATCTTGGTTGTAGGTTCTTACTATTTATCACTTTGGATATTTCTTGCACCGTCTGGCCTGCATAGTTTCTGTTAAAAAATCAGCTGACAATCATATGAGTGCTCCCTTGTAGGTAATTAACTCTTTTTCTCTTGCTCCTTTTAATATTCTCTCTTTATCTTTTGCTCTTGGCATTTTAATTATGATGTGTCTTGGTGTGGTCCTCTTTGGATTCCTTTTGTTTGGGGTTCTGTGTGCTTCATGGACTTGTAAGTCTATTTCTTTCACCAAGTGGGGGAAGTTTTCAGTCATTATTTCTTCAAATAGGTTTTCAGTATCTTTCTATCTCTCTTCTTCTGGCACCCCTATAATTCTGATGTTGGTATGCTTGAAATTGTCCCAGAGGCTTCTTACACTATCTTCAACTTTTTGGATTCTTTTTTCTTTTTGTTTTTTCTTGAGTATTTTTTGCTTCATTGTATTTTAATTCTTTGACTTGATTCTTGCGTTCCTTTATTCTGCTGTTGGATCTCTATATAATATTTTTTATTTCAGTAAGTGTATGTTTAATTTCTAGTTGGTCCTTTTTCATATCCTCAAGGGTCTCACTAAATTTATTGGCCTAGGAAATTCTTGAAAAACTATAACCATGGTTTTGAATTCTATATCCAGTCATTTGTTTTCCTCCATTCCTTTTGTTTGTGATCTGTTTCTTTGTCTCTGCATTTTTGTGGCTCCCCTGAGTTTCCACCTGACAGTCCACATTCCCCCTTAAGAGCATGTGTCCACAGAGGCTTGCCTGGAACTGGGATTCAGTGCAGTCAGAAGCTTCTGACTTGCTTCTGCTGAGGAAAGACAGTGGCAACCTCCACAGTCAGTCTTCTCTGTGTGCACTCATCTCCAGACTGCTGCCTGCCTTGGCTCCCCTAGTCTCCATGTGCCTTTCTCTCTACCTGACAGTCCAGACTCTCCCATATGAGCCTGGGTCCATGGGGATTTGCCCAGAACTGGGGTTCAGTGCATTCGGGGGCTTCCTTCTTCCTCCCGTCAGAGAAAGCCAGCCAGGCACTCATCCGCCCTTCCTCTCTGCATGTGTGTCTCCATACCTCAGCCTTTTGCAGCTCCTCAGATTCTCCATGAGCTTTTCTCTTTTCTTCTAGTTGTAGAATCTCCACTCAGCCAGCTTTCCTGTAGTTCTGGATGATGTCCGTTCTGTCTTTTATTTGAAGTTTTGAAATTGTTGTGTGAGGCAGCAGTTTAGGTGCTTACTATGCCGCCATCTTAGTTTCTGAGTTGATTTTCTTGAACATTCATTTATTTATTCATCTATTAACCAAACACTAATTGAGTGCTTAATATATGCCTGGCATGTTACTCTCTTTCCCCAAGGAGCACAGAGGAAGGAAGAAAATAATTATATCACAATATAATGAGAACTATAATCAAGATATGTAAAGGTAGGAAAGTGGAGCATTGTAGGGACTAATTTGCCTTGGCCAGTGTGGCTCAGTTAGTTGGATCCTCAACCTGTATATTGAAAGGTTGTGCATTTAATTCCTAGTCAGGGCATATATGGAAGACAACCAATCTATGTTCTCTCTCACATCAGTATTTCCTTGTTGTTTATGGTGTTTTTAGAGACAAGTTTTTAATTTAATAAAGTTAATTTTATAATTTTTTTCATATATTGTGTTTTGGTGGCATATCTAAGAACTCTTTGCCTAACCCCAGATGTCGAAGTTTTTTACCTATGTTTTCTTCTAGAATTTTTATACTTTTAGCTTTTTAGTTTGTGATCTATTTTTTATACATACTTGCGTAAAATATGAAGTATTTAAACTCATCATTTTGCACAGAGATCCAGTTGTCCCAGCACCATTGAATTTCCTTGGCACCTTTGTCAAAATTAATAGATCATAAATGTAAATAGAGATTATAAATGTAGATATATAGACTTCCAGTACTCTTCCACTGATCTATAAGCCTGTCTTTCTAAGAATATACCCTTGTCTTGGTTACTGTAGCTTTTAGTACACTTTAAAATTGGGAAGTGCATACTCTCCAATGATGTTTTTCCTATTTTAAGTTGTTTCGGCTACTTTGAGTCCTTTGTATTTTCACTTTAGGATCTGCTTGTAAATTTCTATAGAAAACTAAGTATTTTTAGAGTCTCCGTTGAATCTATACATCAACTAGGGGATAATTGCCATCTTAACAATATCGAATTTTCTAATTCATAATATGAATGGTTTCTGCATTTATTTGGATATTAGCTAATTTTTCTCAAACAATGTGTTTTACTTTTAGTGTACAAGTTTTATACATTTTTGTTACATTTATTTTTATTGTGAATGGAATTTTTCTTAATCTCATTTTTAGATTGTTTATTGCTGTGTCCTATGACTTTGCCAAACTCATTTATTAATTCTAGATGTGTGTGTGTGTGTATGTGTGTGTGTGTGTGTTGTGTGTGTGTGTAATGTGGGATTTTCTACATATAGGATCAAGTCTTTTTTAAACAAAGACAATTTTACTTCTTCCAATCTAGATAAACATTTTTTTCTTTTTCTTGCTTGTTTTCATGGATTAGAATCTCATATACAATGTTGAGCACTTGCCCCATTAAAAAATGTCCACCATATAATTTTCTAGTCCAAATTTTTCTATTCTGAGCTCAAGCCTGACCTTCTCAATAAAACTTTCCTCTCTATTCAAAATGAGATTTTTTTAAATGTCTGTGACACTAACTGTTCTCACATTACAATCCTTTAATGTTGTTCTGCATTCTTCACTTAATGCCTAATTAGTCTTGCTTTCAGAATTTAAGTTGGTTAAATTTTCAACCTTACATAGCCGATACTCTGAAAAGGCAACCCAGAGCCTAAATATTTTCATATGGCCAATCATAGGGTCTTCATATTTTGGGGCAGGGCTGTATCGCTTAGATTCCCCCATAGGCAGATCTCTGCAGGTATCATTTGAGGACAGGACACATTTGTACATTGAATTTCCTGTTATGGCATCAGCATTATTCTTTGCTTTTTCCTTTCCTTGGGAATCTTATAGCCAGCAGTAAAAGAAAAACATTTTTGTTATTGTCCATTTTATTCTGTGGTTTTATTTAAGATTATAGAATTGGCCAAAATATGAGCATCCAAAAATTAGAACCAAACAGTCTGATAGTTTTGTCCTGATTAGTTAAATCTTAAAAATTGACTATTGCCCTAGCCTGTTTTGCTCAGTGGATAGAGCATCAACCTGTGGACTAAAGGGTCCTAGGTTTGATTCCAGTCAAGTGAATGTACTCGATGTTGGGCAACCAATTAATATGTTTCTCTCACATTGATGTTTCTCTCTGTCTTTCCCTCTCTATTAGACTCTCTAAAAAATAATAATAATAAATAAAATTGACTATTAGTGCTTATTTTAGTTATCTTTAAAAATGTAAAACACATTTTATATGGTGGGTGGAGTTCTTTTCTCCCTGTTTCTTTCTGTAGCATTGGTTTTCTTATGTCTAAAAACAGAACACACATGCACACACTCAATGTAAAATATATCTTCATTCATAGATACCATCTTCCCTTTAATAGTTTCCTATTTAGAAATATGATAGCCAATACCTATAAAATCTTTAAGTAGTATTCTTATTTCTGATATCATTACAAATAATAGATTCAATTTATGAATTTTATATTAAAATGGTAAATATAGTTATAAGTAAACACATAATTTAAAATATCATTGGTGTTCATTTTGTTATTATTCAGATAACGCAATTATCTATTAAAAAAAATTAGAAAAAAATGGTTAGAAATAATTCAATCACCCTTAAAACCTAGGGAACACTGTTAATTTTCCCTGCTTGTATATACAGGGGATATGTGTATGGGCATATCTTTACTAAAATGGGATCATATTTTACATCTTATATTGTAACCTACACTTTTCTGCCCCAATATACTTTTGACATCTTTTCATGTCAATAGATAGTAGACATTGTTATTCTTAATGGCTACATACTATTCTACTAAATTGTCATCTTCAAAAGATGAGAAAATTGGTCATGAAACTTTATGATATCTTTATATATATCTTTATTATAAAACATTATCCACATTTTTTTAGATTTCTTTCAGAAGGCATAGTTCTATTAAAGAACCAACAGTAAACAGATTTGAAATGTTCAGTTCACTGGCCTGGATTGCAATAAGAGCTGCTGCACAGGTTGGTGTGATATTTATTTAATCTTCTTTTTGTTGTAATATCTGTATTTTTCACCTACCAGCTGTTAAGGTAACACAATGTATTTGAATAAGAGAAAGGAAGTTTTCATGTCCTTCGGAATTTGGGTTAATGATGTTTCTTTGGTAAGACTTATTCTTTTAATATAGATGGTGTTTTTAATCACTGTTAGCCAGACCTGGCTTTGTTTGTTTCAACTTTTATTTTAAAAAATATATATCAGCAGACACACACGCACACATATTTGACATTTTGGCAAACCTCTATCATAGCTAGGTGAGGTAGCCTCTTTAAAGTGAGTTATACATTAATTAAATGGCCAACAGTGATCATTTATTTGACTATGATGTATTACACATGTTGGGGATAACATTATTTTTGATGTTGTCTTTATATTGTCTTCCAATGTGTGATGAATGCTATTTTATTAATTCTTTCCTTAACATTATTTACATAATGAGTGATCTATGAATCAGAAAGCTTACATTTATAATTATAATTATGCATTTACTTAAGGTCAGTAAAGCTGTGTTGGCAATTAACTTGCTTATTGGAAAGAAGAACGTTAGGACTGATCAAGTCAGTCAAGAGGCATTGCTTAACATCCCAGAATTTGCCACTGTGGACCTTTTGTCTTCATACACAGATTATTTGCATGGTATGTTGAGTATATATGAATTCTGATTTTTTTTATATTATTGCCAAGATTTATCATCTTCAGATTTTAGTGGCTGTCAATTCCTTAGGGAAGTGAAATGATATTTTATTTTAATTTGCATTTCTCTGATTTTCAGTGATACTAAAAAATTTGGCTATCTGGGTTTTCTTTTCTATGAGTTTCCTGTTGAAATTCTCTTTCCACTTAAAAAATATTTTTATTGATTTTAGAGAGGAAGGAAGAGGGAGAGAGAGATATAAATATTAATGATGAGAGAGAATCGTTGATAGGCTGTGTCCTGTGCATGCCCCACATTGGGGATGGAGGCACAACTTGGCATGTGTCCTGACTGGGAACCAAACCATGACCTCCTGGTTCCTGGGTGGACACTCAACCACTGAGCCACACCAGGTCTTTTTCCACTTTTCTATTGGTCTGTTTGATTTTTTTTTATTGGTTGATGCAAGGGTAATATATATTAGAATAAATTTACATGTGCTTTAAATATCTTTTCTAGGTATAAGGTTTATATTTTAACTTTGTGTTTATTATTTTTTGTGGCACAAATTTTTAAAAAAATCAAATGTAGCCCATGTGTTGGTCTTTCCTTTATAAATTGGACTTTTTCGTGTTGTTACTTTTCAAGAAAAGCATAATAATACGTGTTGTTATTTTTGTTTACTTTCAGATAAGTACCAAGTTGCCTTCCAGACTACTGATAGCATACCTGAGGACACAGATGCCATAAAAAAGACTCCAACTAAAGTAGATATTACATGGATCCTTCTACTACGCTACTACATTCACCTGCAAAGGATTAATAACATGAGCAAGCTTCTAGGTAAGTCTTTGATGTGTTAAGAAAGAACATACATCCTTCCTATTTCTGTTTAGGTCATGTTTCTTATTTAGAATTATAAAATACTTTTGATAGCTTCTCATCAGAAGACAAAAATTTCAGAAGTTCTTAACCTGAGACACACAGACCTTTGAATGCAATAATATTCCAATATAATTGATTTCCTTTGATACTCTATATATTTTATTTCATGCACTTAAAAACATTATTGACTGCCAAATTGACCCATGGCTTAAAACATAGGTGATCACCCTAATTGGTTTGGCTCAGTGGATAGAGTGTTGGCCTTTGGACTGAAGGGTCCTCTGTTTGATTCCAGGAAAGGGAAGGTACCTAGGTTGCAGCTTGA
Source organism: Pipistrellus kuhlii (assembly GCF_014108245.1). NCBI lineage: Eukaryota > Metazoa > Chordata > Mammalia > Chiroptera > Vespertilionidae > Pipistrellus > Pipistrellus kuhlii. Next base: position 13,493,046 of record NW_023425529.1, on the reverse strand, counting down.
TCTCCAACCCTGGTTGGGGTGCATGCAGGAGGCAACCAATCAATTTGTGTCTCTAACATTGATGTTTCTTACTCTCTGTTCTCCCTCTCCCTTCTACTCTCTCCAAAAACCAATGGAAAAGTGTCCTTGGGTGAGGGTTAACAACACAAAAGAACCAAAGTGATCATAATTTGACAAGCTTATAAAATGAAGAAGGTAAAAGTTTAGCTTTATGGAGAGAATCTTTTAGTATCTGGTATGTACAAGAGAAGAAATGTATGACGAGATAGGAATATTTATCTCCATGGGGTTGTTTTATTAAGTTTTTTGTTTTGTTTTATCATTGATGTACCTAAAGAATATCCAGAAAAACTGGTAAAATCTTCTTTATATCAGTCCCTTTTGTGGTTTCATGACAGTATATATTATTGTTTTTAATCTGTGCCCATGAACTTTGTGATTCAATTAGACCCACCCCAGGCTAATAGTCGCAGAGTGACTAAGCACAGTTATCAGGAGTTTGCTAACTCCTGAAAAAGGCATTCAGAAGGTATCAGGGGTAAAAGGTGCATTGCAATAGGTGGGAGAACGATGTAAGTTCATGATGAAGGAAGTGGACATGAGCCAGTGCAGGAGTCCCTGCCCCATATCAACTCAGCTCACCTCTGAATTCACCTGCTGGCACTTCCCAAGTCAGGTGCCCACAGTGTACTGCTTTTCTGCTCTGAGTTTTCTCTTAAGTTACTGAGGCCCAAAGAAAGGACCATCTACCAGGATTCCACACATCCAGGAATCGCCTTTAATGAATGAATGGGGGGTACTGCTTGGTTAACCTTCCAACTTCCCAGTCCCATGATGGATAGTTCTTTTCTCCGAAGGCCCCTGTGAGGACTGAGCCTTTATTGTTCATAGTTGTAGCCCATTATTTAACTCACTCTAATTGGCTCTTTTCTTTCCTCTATCACACTTTGCCAATTCCCTCACTTATGCTCTTTAGATCACTTGAAATAAATTACCTGCACCTAAATTCTTACTTTAAGATCTTTAGGGGAAGGGGAAGAGCCTCCAACAAGATAGAATATCTTACATTATTAAAACTTAGAGACTGAATTAACAACCTTACATGCTTCTGAGATTTCCTTTCCTTTCTGTGGCAAGAGGCAATTCCATAAGTGTATAAGCTCTAAAAATGGAGGACAGTTATTGGGAGCTGAGGTAGGAGGTACAGATAGTGGTTAGTGAATAAAACCCAATAATATTGAGACCATTCTGCTATCTAAAACATCTCTAAACCATGGTATTTTTCTTCCTTCAGCATCTCCAAAGCCAGGTTCTGGAATTTCTTTGCCAGATGATACACTTCTCACGTCCCTTTTCAACTCTGGGTTGATTTTGCGCCAAAAAGAAATGCATAACTTCCTTAAAAGATTTTTACTTCTGTATTCTTCCTCTTGTATTGATGAATTTCCAAGAGAACTATTTCAAGGATTGGAATCCCCATTTTTTTCAGAAAGAGTCATATTTGAGATATCAGCCAAGGTAATGTTTTAAAACATTAGAGATTGTCATAAAACTTCTAAAGCCATCCTTTTGTTTCTGAAGGGAGAATATTCATCTCAATGCTGGCACAAAGATTTCTAGGTTCCCTCAGAGTGGGAGGCCACTTCTGTTTCACCATAACTAGGAGCCAACCAAACATCCTGATTTTTAGGAAAGTTCACATTTCAAGTGTTCTGTTTGGCTGCTCCCATAAATCTTCAGAATGCCTCAGAATTTTCTTTATTCCTGCAAATAACATATATTTGGCAGTCATGTTGCTAAGAAGTTACACAAATTTCAATATTATAACTATATGAAGGACGCTAGGCTGACAGTTCATAAGTTCTTGCCCAATTTCTTTGTTTTTAATACATAATAAAAATCATTCATTGTGTGTGTTTTTTAAGAATCATACATGTGAGTAAGTAGGGTAAATTTTTTAAATAAATTAAAAGTTTAAAGTTTGTTGTTGTTGTTTTTCAAAATGTTATTACCTTAGATGGACTTTCCCAAAATATGTAATGTGGAATTTTTTTAAGTAACTTATTGAAGAGAAATAAAGAGAGTATAAATGAAGTTTTACTTTTTATTTTTTAAAGCTTCTAGGGTCTTGAATAATAGTAATGTTTCAATAAGCTACCAAAATAGATGGATTGGAAGATACTGAAAAGTATAGGGTTGTATTGAAAGTAGAAATGTGTGTTTGCAGTTTGGTATCTTCAACAAACATATGCTGAATACTAACAGTATACCAGGTAGTCCTAGTTGGCAGAGAAAGAGAAATCAATAAGGCCTCCTCCTTGCACATTGTTTGTTGTGGTAGCAGAGAAGCATTGGTATAGTTAGAACAGAAGAAAATCTCAGAACTTCATCGATTTTTTAAAAGAGAAAATGGCAGGGTTAGTAGCAGATGGAATGTAACAATTTAAATCTATTAGTTATTTTGTGAATAGTGGGTAGGGCTGATTGGCAAAGGATAGATGAAAGAGAGTTATCTAAGAGAGATGATGAAGTCTATGATCTCAGAAATGGGAAGGAAAGGGTAGATATAAAAGATATTGCTTAAGTAAAATTGGAAACAAAGCAACACCTAGTGTCCCTATGAAGACAGAAAGTAAAGAAGAGGAAATGCTTAAAGTCCAATGATGGAACTTCTGTCTGTGATCCTCGGGGCATGGTATCTTGGTTAGCAGATATATACAGAGGCCAGAGGCTGAGAACATTGTGGAGGAGGTTGGTTTATTCTGCTCTACAGATAAAGAGTTTGAGATTCTAATAGAAAATTCATGTGGACATAGTGTATTGTACGTTTCCATTGGGTATATGTGAAATGAATAAATAAGTCAATTGCATAGAATTATTTCAAAACTAGAAAAAAAAGTACTCATTTATCTTGAATTATTTTGTCTTTGGACATCACTATTATAGCACTTTAATTTTTGCAATTATAGTCTTGCCCATGCCAGACCTGTCCATGTTTCTATTGTCAACCATCTCGGAGAAGCGGCCTGAAAAACTGGCTTGTTCCAAATTGAGAACCTTAGCTCATCTTGTCCTACTAGAAAATAATAACTTATATCCTACTATCATAGTAACCTTATGTTTTAGGTAGATAATACTTTTTAAAAATCTCTGTTTTGAGCAAGAGAATGGGGGTGACTGTTAATATACTGTGATTTTTTAAAAAATGTAGTGGGAGGACCCACCAAGGAATATTTAAGAATTCAGTTAAAGAAGTAATTGCCAGTTGGGGTTATGGAGTTGTCCCCAGGGCAAGGTATTGGAATCCACATGGGAGAATTTTTTAAATTATTTCCTAGATACTGGGGTATTGGCAGCACTGTCATTTTCTGCCCAGATTCTAAATAATTTGAGAAATAAGAGAGTAAAACAGATTGGGATTAAAACACGCTTTGCCTTTACGAATCATAAAGTTGACATTTTAGGATATAGTGTGATATTTACTGGAAAATGGGCTTCCTAGTAGTCAGTAGCAAAGTAGACGCTTTACCAATCCAGCCACGTGTTGTTTTGTTTTTGCTTTGTTTTTGGTCACTACAGGCCTCCTTAAAATCTGTGGGGACACAGTTCCCTTTAAAATATGTCATATGAAGGAGCATAGAATATTCACTCCCTACAAATCATTCGCTCCTAAGGCTCCTAAGACGTAAGAGCAGAACTATGCATATGCAAAATTCTTTTCTCCAAATTCATCAATCAAGAGATGAATGAGAGGAGATGGTAAGGGCAGGGATGTAATGTCAATGCCTGGACTTTCCCAGGGATGGAAGCAGGAGATAGTGGGATGAAATGGTTTCCAGCGAACACCAGATTCTGATTCATTCCCCGACCCCCCTGGGAACTGAGACTGCCTTTGAGGATTCTAGTGTCCAGCTGCCTCAAGCGTTTGGAGTAGGGGCCAGAGAATGCGAAGGGTCAGAACTGTAGTGTAAACAGGTGCATTCGTGTGAATATTTTACAGGAATTTGGAAACTAGTATGTGTGACTTCTTCAACACTGTTCTGAAAGGAGCTCTGCTTGAGTGTTTTGGTAGTAAAGGCAGACTTTCATTGCTCAGTTTCTCAGGACATGCTCCAATGTACAGCCCTGAATACATTGCAGCTACATGAGACATCGCTAGTGGCAGCAATGTTATCAAAGGGTCGTTTCACCCTCTTTGCTCTTTTTTTTTTTTGGATATAATTAGTGTAACACTCGCCAAGGATAGTCAGCTGGGGATCACTCACTGCTGCTTGGCTGACAGGTGTAAGCCACCTAATCATGTGTTTGTTTCATTGGGGGAGACAGCTAACGCACAAAGACTTTTAAATTTAAAAAAAAAAAAAAAACTCCAAGCTTGGTTGGTTTTTGTAATGACAATTTTTTTTTTGAGCCTTTAACCATTCTGGAGACTGTTTCAAGCAAGCTCCTTCCATGATTTGCTACTTAAATCCGCTTACCTGCCCTCCCCCTACCCCCAGGAAGGAGTAGATGCCTTATCAGAACTGTCCTCGCTGTGTGTCCTGCCCCTCAGTTTTGAGGGTCTGCATGTTGTAAGGTCTGTTGAAGCTGTGTGATGGACAAAGGTGCCACACAAATCGGGTTAACAGTTCCCCCTAGAAGGATCTGATTAAAATTGTGCACAATGCTGAATTACCCATGTTTAGACTGAGCCTGTGACAGTCTGTGGAAGGTCAAATATTTGTGGAAAGTGATTTGTTGTGTATAGAACTGTGGCAAATAAGAGTTTTCCTGGCAGGTCTGAATTTCATTCCTTTCAAAGAATAAATCAAACATAGCAAAGTACTCAGTTCATATAGTATATCTCATCTATTAGCAGATGTAATTAATCCCATTAGCAGCTAGATAATGTTTTTAAAGATACTGGAAAGTTACATGCCTATTTTGATAATGATTTCTGTTAAAATTCTCTATTGCTAGACCTTCATGCCAATGCCAATAAACACTGTATATATTAAAGAGAAAGCTACTTGATTATTTTCTCCATTTAGCCAGTTATTAAATATAATTTCTTTGCTGAAAGAGTTATCAGACCCCTGAAAGACATGCAGATATGAAAAATATGATAAATTATTTTTGTGACTCAATTGTTTATCTGATTCTTTTGGTGAACTGCCTGACATAGAATTAATTTTTTTTAAATATGTTTTTGTTGATTTCAGAGAAGAAGGGAGCAGGAGAGATAGAAACATCAATGATGAGGGAGAATCATTGATCGGCTGCCTCCTGAAGATCCCACATTGGGGATCGAGCCTGCAACCAGGGCATGTGCCCTGACCCAAATCAGCCATGTCCTCCTGGTTCATTGGTCAAGGCTCAACCATTGCCACACCAATCGGGCAGAATTAATCTTAATTAAGCACTTTAGAATGATTATTTAACTCTGATACTTTTGATTATTGTATATTTTGATTGTGCTTTTAGTATCATAGTGCTAACAAGTGAGGATTCTGGCTTATCATATCCTTTTATGATCATTTCTAGACATTTTTGAAGTTTTCACATTTAATATTACCTTTCAGTCAAGACACATTTTTTCTTTTATCAGTAGACAACTTGAAAGGTCAATGTCTTTATTTCTCTTTTTATTTTATTTTGAAGACTTGCATTGACAGCCTTGTATCTTGAATATGCTCAGAAATAAGGGAAGGTACAAAGCCTTATAGAAACAACAGGCATTTTTTTCTGGCCACTGATATGTTCTCCTTGGTCACCGAGCCTTGAAATAACTTTGGTGTCAAGAGGGTGGTAGAATTGCTTCCCCTCCACCATGATGTAATATTGGAAATAACAAGAAGTTAATTTTGAAATTAGTTCACACTCCATTGAAGAAGGTTCTTTTTAGGCTTCAGATATTATTAACACTATTATCATCTCTCTGGCTAGACTTATTTTGTTGATATCAGTCAACTTAAAAAAAACTAGTAATTTGTGAAATTGCCAATTACATTCTAGCATTTACGATTCTTGAAAACTTTTGATTCAGGGACAAAGTTTAAAGAAACTGGGTCCAGATTTACAAAGGGAATGAGAACAATGGATTTAACATTTTAGAGCAAAAGCTATATCTTATTTTGCTATGGCACTGCAAAAAATGCTATTGGGAACAGATAATAAATGATGATCATACTTGCAGTAAATTCTCTAGTAAATAAATCAGAAAAAATGTAGAAGAGGATGTTCTTAGAATCCATGGTGACCTTGAGAGTGAAATGATGGAATGGACATTTTCATTTCTAGATCTTTAATTTGGGAGACTCATCAAAGTGGAAAACATTTGCTGAAACCGGTTTGGCTCAGTGGGTAGAGAGTCGGCTGCGGACTAAAGGGTCCCAGGTTTGATTCTGGTCAAGGGCATGTACCTTGGTTGTGGGCACATCCCTGGTAGGAGATGTGCAGGAGGCAGCTGGTTGATGTTCCTCTCTCATCGATGTTTCTAACTCTCAGTCCCTCTCCCTTCCTCTCTGTAAAAAAAAAAAAAAAATCAATAAAATATATTAAAAAAACAAACAAAAACAAAGTAGAAAACATTTATCGAGTCCTCTGGGTTTCAAAGCATATTTTTCTTTCTTTTTTTTTTTAAAGAACAAATCTTTATTGTTCAGATTATTACAATTGTTCCTCCCTTTCCCCCTATAGCTCCCCTCCATCCAGTTCCCACCCAACCCTCTGCCCTTACACCCCCCCACTGTCCTCATCCATAGGTGTACAATTTTTGTTCAGTCTCTTCCCACACCCCCACACCTCTTTCCCCCTGAGTATTGTCAGTCAGCTCTCTTTATATGCCCCTGATTCTATTATATTCACCAGTTTATTCTAAAGGAGAATCCTCTCCATGGTAACCAGGTACAGTTTTAAGATCCACATCTATAACAAAAGCTGAAACAATTCACAGATTTATCCAATGTAGCCCATGTTGACTGTATGAAATGAATGTTTGAAATAGTGAATGAATTCATTACCAGCAATTAAACTGATGTTTTGGTTTGTTCCCCAGGGGACTCGTGACAGTTCCATAAATTCCATTTTATCATTAAAGTTGATTTCCAGCCAAAGTACTATGGAGTCGGTTTCATCAGATATGGCAATACAAGCTTTAAACAAAGAGCTTTGTTTTCAATGGTACATCCCTCCCCTGGAAAGACCTCCAAGGGAAGTAGAACCTATGGTAAGAAAAATAATTACAAAGCTGAATCTTATATTTAGAGATAATGGTTAACTTTCAGAGTAGAAAATATTCTCTGATACAGACTGAAAAACACAGCAATATAGAACCTATCTTGTCTAATAGAATAAATCTGACCAAGAAAATCCTAGGAAAGTCTTCAAGCTGAGATCATTTTCCTTTTGCCTAATCTTAAAGGGAAATTTTCCAAGGTGTCACCATTATATAATGTTTGACATTTTTTTTTTTTTTTTGTAATTACTCTTTATCACATTTAAGGAAGTCTTTTTTTCTACTGACACTTTGCTAAGGATTTTCATCATGAATATTTTACTGGGTCTATTAAGATGACTTTGTGATTTTTGTCTTATAATATGTTAATGTATTTTTTAAAATGTTAAATCAACCTTGTGTTTCTGAAATTAACTTGAATTGGTCATAATGTATTAATTTTACTGGATTCAGTTTTTACTATGTTTTGTATTGGATTTTCGCCACTGTTCTCAAGAGTAATATTGTGCTATAAATTTTCCTTTTCATACTGTCATTGCGAGATACTATTTTGTTTCAAGCTTTTGCCAGACTCATAAAAATCTGTTGATAAATATAATCATGTTTTTCTCTTCCTGGTGAAATTTGTAGTAACCTTTACTTCAAATATTTGGTAAGACCACATCAGGAAAACCATTTGTTCTTAGCTGTGTGGGAGTGTGTGTGTGTGTGTGTGTGTGAAAAAATAAGACTAGTGATATAATTCTCAATAGTTAGAAGTAGTTGTTAAGCACTAGTCTTTACTAATGTACTGGTTCAGAGTTGGTAACAGTTCTGTTTGGGACAAGATATGTTCTAATAATTAGTAATTATGCCAAACCTCTATTTATAGAACATTTAGGTTTTCTATTTTGAATTAGTTTTGTTTAAGTTGCTTTTTCCAGGAATTTCCCCATTTTATTCAAAATTTTTATCATTTTTAATCCACTATGTTTGTAGTGAATTGCCCCTTTTCATTTCGTACATTGGCTATTTGTGTACTTTTTCTTGATCATTGTCACTAAAGGTTCTTATTGGTTAGTTTTATTTTATTAATCAATATATACTACTTTTCCGTCCTAACTACTGACTTCTTGAGATAGCTGTTTAGCTCAATATTCATTCCTTTCTTTCCTAATATATGCATTTTAAGGCCATAAATTTCTCTCTAAACATTGCTTTGGATTTATCCTACACATTTTCATAGTATTATCATTATTCAGTTAAAAATCGTTTTTCAATTTTTATGATTTCTTCTTTGACTCATGAACCATTTCAACATGTGTTTCTTAAATTCTGAACTACATGAGTGTTTCTAGTTATTGTTTTTTATTTTTTCCTAGATTATGTTGCTCTGAGGTAGTAAAATGTGCTCTGTATGATTGATATTTGTTGAAACTTGTTTTTTCATCCAGGAAAGAGTTTATTATGTAAATATTCCATTTCTCTTAAAAAGAATGTGGTGCTCCTCAGATGTTGAGGCAGTTGTTCATATATATCTCAAAGGTCAGCTTGGTTAGCCTTGTTCAAACATTCTATATTCTTGCTGATTTTATATTTTTGTTTATCTTTTTATTTTTTTTTTAAATAAATTGCTAAAAGAAGTATGTTTAAGTCTCTCACAGTGATTGTTGTCATCTACCGTTCCTTTGTAGTTCTGTCAAATTTTGCTTTACACCATCTTTGGGAGTATTCTTAGGTACAGTCTGATTGCTAATTGTTATCTTCTTGGTGAATTGAAAATGTTATCATTGTGAAGTGACTCGTAGCCTTTTTGTAATGATGTGGAGTTTTCCTCATAAACTCTGTTTTATTTGATGCTATTGGAGGAAAATAGCTTTCTTGTGGAATTATTCTCAATGTATCTTTTCCAACCTTTTACTTTCAACCCTTTTGTGTAGTTACGTTTTAATTTTGTTTTTAAATAAGAGGTATGCATTAGTATTATCTTTTTAAATCCACTATGTCTCTAAATATTTCTACAGACAATTTAACAATATTTTATTTTGATTGGAGATATTAATACATTTACATTTAATATAAATACTAATATTTTAAATCTACAATGTTACTTTGTGTTTTTACTTGTCTTAGATTTTCTGTTTTTAATTTTCTTCTTTTCTTTTGGATTAATTATTTTTTATCATTAATTTGTTTCTATGTGAGTTTTTAAATTATTTACTCCTTTTCTGTGCTTATAGTGGGTACTGTCAGGAAAACATACATACTTAACATAGTCTAAAGTTAATAAATGTTTTTACCCCTCTAAAGGCTTATATGATACTAGAGGCCTGGTGCACAAAATTCGTGCACTTGGAGGAGGGTCCCTCTGCTTGGACTGCACTCTCTCGCAGTCCAGGAGCCCTCAGGGGATGTCCGACTGATGGCATAGGACTGCTCCCTATCCCACCACTGTTACTACGCTAGCCAGCCTTGAACACGGCTTCTAGCTGAACAGTGCTCCCACTATGAGAGCACACTGACCACCAGGGGACAGCTCCTGCATTGAGCATCTGCCCCCTGGTGGTCAGTACATGACATAGCAACCGTGGTTCTGCTGTTCAGTCAATTTGCATCTTAGCCTTTTTTAATATAGGATAATGTCTTATTATGGGCAAGGCCTCTAATTCAGTTTTGGTTTTTTTAGGTAAAGGGAGGGGCAGAATTTTCACTTGGGCCTGAAGCTAAAATTGTCCTTAGCTCAAAAATCTGCATACCACTGAGATACATGTTGGTGAGGCTCATTCTGAACCCACACACCGTTCTATTATTTGTATAAGTATTGGGAACTATCATATCTCTTCAGTGAAAGGAACCTTTTGTTATGTTATAATGAATAACTTTATCTCATGAGTTGTGTTTTGGCTTCAAGCCTGTATCCAATATTCATGCAGCAACTTCAGCTCTTCTGTCCAGTATTTACCTGGCATATCTTTTATTTTATTTCCTCTAAATCTTTTTATGTATGAGATAGGAATAACCCATGGACACAGACAATAGTCTAGCAAAGGCCTGGAAGGGGCGGGTGCAATATGGAGATCAATGGGGGGGGTGGGGGGGGTGGGGGGAGGCGCGGGAGAACTAAAACAAAGGGACATGTGTAATACTTTCAACAGCAAAGATACATTTTAAATAAAGGAAAATATCTTAGTTGAAGAGAGTTTTATGTGAAATAATGTAAGTAATTGCTCTACACTAAATTTTATATTCTCAAGTCCTCTCAAAGAGATATTAGTTGACCTTATGTTCATTAACTGCAGGACTGACTTCTGCCATGCTACCCAGCACTGACTGCCACGAGGGCTGCGATCAGACCCTGCTTTTCTGTCAGGGCCTGATCACAGCCCCCTTGGCAGTCAGTGCTGGATCACTAAGGCAGCGTTTTTCAACCGCTGTTCCACGGCACACTAGTGTGCCGCGAGATGTTGCCTGGTGTGCCGTAGGTGCAGACAAGACAAGAATTTTATAATTTTTCACTATTTTGTTTACTTAATATTTCATAATAAAGTAATTATAAAATACTTTCTTTGTGTTTATTTGATTCCTATTCAAGAGAATTACTTTATATATAGTCAATATAGGCACAGAGTTAAATTTTTTAACATTTTCTAATGGTGGTGTGCCTCGTGATTTTTTTCATGAAACAAGTGTGCCTTTGCCCAAAAAAGGTTGAAAAACACTGCACTAAGGTGTCCTCAGCATGGCAGTCCATGCTGGGTTGCCAGGACTGACTTCCACCTTGCCGACCCAGCACTGACTGTAGGACTGACTTCTGGTGTTCGTTCGAGCCTTTGGTTGTTTTGGACATTAAAGACCTTGGCTCCTTATGTATATAGATTACCATGCATTTTCAACCCCAAATAGGATTATTTTAAAGTAGTTTTATACAAGTTGTTTTCCTGTATATTTTTGTACATATTCATTATTTGCTTTTTTTTTTTAATGTTTTATTGCATTTTAGACATTCCAATCTAGGATCTTTTTTCTTTATTTTTGTACAAGTATGTACTTTGGTTGGGCTCTTCTGGAGGCAAGCAATCTTAATTTTTGTTTGCCTAATAAATGTTATTGTCTTACATTTATTTGTGAAATAAGTTTTTATAGAATAGAGAATTCAAGATTGGAAATGAATTTATTTCAGTATATGGAAAATGTCATCTACTCTTTTATATTGCTGCTGTTGAGAATCAAACAGGTGTTGCTTTAAAAATGTTCTGACTTTCTTCACTTGTTGTTATTGAATATTCTTTTTGTCTTTACACAGTTTGACTGGGAATATTTATTTATTTATTTATTTTGCTCACATGAGTGTAATGGTTTAGAACCAAATGGCCTGGATTTGAATTCCAGCTCTGTCACCAAATAATGTTTTGAACTTCAGTATATTAGCTGACTTTTCTTAGCATCTGTAATTTAGAGATAACTATGTAACCACTTCACCTCAATAAATAGTAATTGTCATTTATTATATAAAATTATTTTGCTGTTTTAAAGTTTGACAACTTTAAATATTTATGTAATAGACTTGCTAAACATTATTTAGAAGCACCTTTTAAAGATTAGCAACAATATCTCTTTATAGAGTGTTTAGCTACCGACCTTGTGCAGAAAAGAGAATAAACTGTGCCTAAGCAGCAAAATTAAAGTTCATAGCAAATTGGCAGGAAAAAAAAAACTTACTTTGCCTATAAATGTTCCTAACAAATTTGTATCACACATGTAACTCCTTTTTTTAATACTTAATATATTTACCTTTTTCGATATCTATGATATCTGTGTCCATATAGCATGGCTACACATTTGTAATAGAGCTAACTGAGGGGCAGGAGGAGAGGGAGGCACGTGTTGGGGAGCAAGTTCAATATCAGTCCTTAAACTCTTGGAGATTGAAGAGTGATTCAGATTCTAGGAATGTCTTGAAGAGAGGTCAAGCTTTTAAAAATGGAGCTGTTGGTCATTACAGATTTTACAGAGGAACTTTTTATGACAAGAATTCCTTTATTGTTTTGCTCTCTAAGAAGAGCCTCGGGCTTTTCCCCATAAAACCTATAAATTTTGCCCTGTTATCATCATTATTTGTGTGTTTTTTTTGTCTTCTGCACTGGCCTGTTTCTGCATTTCTCAGCTCTTGAGTGCTGTCCCCTCCAGCAGTGCCTCTGGTAGCTTCTGCTGCTCCTTTGACTTTTGTGACTCCTGTTAGACTGCGAACCTCCTGGGCTTACCTCTCTTTGCTCTCCAGCACCCTTTCCCAGTTAGCACCCCCCCCCCCCCCCATTCTGCTTCCTCAAGCTGGAGACCCTGCTAACTCTTGGTCAATTACATATTTCTTCTTACTCATACAAAAAGAGAAGCTTTAAGACAACACTTCCAGGAGCATTTAAAGCTATTTAAGTACTTGCCTTTCCACCCCATTCCAAGTCAAATCTTTGCCAGATATCCCATATACATTTTGAAATAATAAGTCTATCATCTGTTTTGAGAAATGTAGTGCCATCATTTTCAGATCATAGTTCTGAAAATATCCCTGGGTCATGGAATCACTATGGTGGGTGCTGAGTGGTAATTTTTAGAAAAGAAATTAGATACAAGAAAAAAATATTATCATGCACCACATTCAGTAAGTGAAAATGCTTTCTGAAACCGTTGTCTCATGATGGACATGTTAAAATAGGAAATGTCTTAGGTCACTCTTCAGCATATACCAGGATTTATTTATTTGCTGGCAAGAGAACCAACAACGTGACATGGGTACATCCATTCATAGTGGGCATGGAAAGAGAGAGATTACATAGTTGGGAAGCAGAATGTTTACCCAAGCAGCTGGCTTTTTAAAAATGAGGAAGAAAGTACCAACTATAAAGTTCATTTCACAAGGTCATAGAAATATCACACCCATAGCCATCTGGAACAGGATGATCTGAGAAGTTAATGCTAAGACTACATCTGCGGTTCATAATTAGAACAACACGGTTTCACCCATCAACAGCCATGTCTGACAATTAACATGGAAGCACGAACTGGTGTAAACAGAGATTAGAAGCAGAGCACCAAGTAACAAATTCTGATTGAAACAGGTTGCTTGAGTGATTTTTCTTAAGCCACAAGCAAAGAATCAGAACATACGGTTTTCCCATTTCTTCGTTCAGGGCCTTCCCCCCCCCCCCCCCCTTTGACAATTAGTATGTATCTCTTGGGCCATGATAAAAGATGTAGTTGCTTCCATAAATTTTAGCAAAAAAAAAAAAAAAGAAAAATTAAATAAAATCAGGAAATACTGACTTGGGTAGGCCAGATCTTTTCAATCCTAAGATTCTATATTTTTGGAAGGTAACACTGAAATTTGTTTGACTATTTGTATGGTTTACTCAAGCATACATCGACTGCTCATTTTAATAGACCTTTGGTTTCATATTGAATAACTGGCTGAAGCTCATAAAACACATAAGGGAATAGCATTAGTGAACACTTACTATGTTCTAAGCCCTTTACTTATTATTAACTTCATAACAACTCTCTGGGGTAGATTCTATCTATCATTAGCCCCGTTTTATAGAAGAGAAACTGAGACACAGGATGGAGGAATGCCAGTTGGCATGAAGTCAGGACTGGAACAGTCTGACTCCAAGTCTGCATTCCTAAGGGAGGTGCTGTGTGGAGTTTTCAGACCATGGTCTGGCTGCAAGCACGTGTAGCCTCTGGGAAGGATGGTAATGGAAATTAATGTCTGACTTAGGGCTTTGGAGTTTCCAGGGACTTAGACAGTCATTGGACAACACTGTAAGTTAACATCGCTTAATTCATCTTCTCCGTCCACTTTACTTTACCTTCCACACTGAAGCAGAAATGCCTGTGGCAACTACGGATGCTAGTGGCAACAGAGTAGAAATCTTGGGACTGGGGATCTATATAATAAAAACCTAAGCAACTGTTACAGTGGAACAACCAGAATGACCAGTAGCTATGATGCGCACTGACCACCAGGGGACAGATGCTCAATGCAAGAGCTGCCCTTCTGATGGTCAGTGTGCTCCCACGGGGGAGTACCACTCAGCCAGAAGCTGGGCTTAAGGCTGGCAGGAGCCTTTCCCTCCTCTGCAGCAGCACTTAAGGAACAGTGAGCTGTAAAGAGTAAGCAGGTGGGTAGTAAGCAGCAAGGGATCCTGGACTCTTGTTCAAGAGGGATGTCAACTACCAGTTTAGGCCTGCTCCCCAGAGGGATCAGGACATCATGGGGATTGGGCCTAGGCTGGCAGTTGGACATCCCTCAAAGAGTCCATGACTGGAAGAAGGCACAGGCTGGACTGAGAAACCAACCCACCCCACCCCCAGTATATGAAATTCATTAGTTTCAATATAAAATTTTCAGATAATTCAGAAGGCTAAATATCTCATACCATAATACTTTAGAGTTAAGTTGATAACTTGTTAAGTATGAGGGTAGAAATTATCTGATCCTATTTGACAAAATTAGTAGAATATAGTAGAACCACATTGTAAGCTCTTCGCTAGAACTTTGATACAAATGAAGCATCTTTTGATCAATTTTAGTATTTCCTAGGGACAGATACCAGAAAGATTTTTAGGTACTGGCATTTTCATGAACCTCCCAGACATGGGCTTTTAAAAGGAAACACACACACAAAGAAATACAACAACAATGACAAGAATGGCTATTACAAGTAAGAGAGATGTACAGCTAGAACTGAGCCTTAAAAAGATATGACTAGTCCTAGCTGGTTTGGCTCCATGGATAGAGCATTGGCTTGTAGACTGAAGGTTCCCAGGTTCGATTCCAGTCAAGGACACTCGCATGAGTTGTGAGCTTGATCCCCATTAGGGGAGCATGCAGGAGGCAGCTGATCAATGATTCTCTTTCATCATTGATGTTTCTATCTCTCTCTCCCTCTCCCTTCCTCTGTGAAATCAATAAAAATATTTTTAAAATAATAAAAAGATATGACTGTGACCAAAGGTCTGATTGCCTGTCCAAATTTGTCTCAAGATGACCCCTTGGGATTTTTATCTTTATTCTACCTTATCTCACTGTTTTGAGCATCCAGAATTCCTAAGAGGATGCTTATATAGTAAGCTACAGTGGAAACCTTCTCTGACTTCTCTTGGTATCACCCAAGTCAAATGTCAGATCTGAAAGGAAACTAAGAAAGCATGAACTTAGTTCAATACTCTCATCTTAAAGGTCAGGAAGCACAGGCCCATATAAGCTGAGCAACAATGCCACACTTCAGTGACAAAAATAGGAACAGGAACCTAAGTACTCTAATTCTTAATATTGATTTCTTTATAAGACACATCTAGCTCCATTACTAACTAAGCAAAAAAATGCTGGCAGGATGGCCCAGGCTGGCCCACAGTGTGTTTCAGACCCTAAAACACGACTAGATTAATTATTAGCACATGTCATTCAGGCATGGCCAGTGGCCAATAGCATGACTACAGGTCCTTGAAATGCTAATAGGGCTGCAACAGATAGATTGATACAGGAAGTAAAAAAGACCTGAAATGTCTAACAAAAGGTCATAATTTTAATGTTTAATTCCTTTTTTCTTTTAGGGATCAACTTTTAGGATGAAAATTATTTCCCTTCAAAATGTGGGAGACATTGATCTACTGTGTTTGGCAATCCTGCATTGCTTCCGAGAAGTCTAATCCATCCTGATTTCTAGTTCTTTGACTTTTTGCCTCGGGAAGATTTCTCAGAGCTTCTGAAATCTCAGGATGCGCCTGGGTGTGGGTCTTTCATCCATTGTGCTAGATAGTTTGGGTTCCCCTTTCAATCTTGAAAATATATTCTTCAGTTATTGGAAATTCTTTTCCTTTGATAATTTTCTCAATCTGATTTTATCTATACCTTCTGGAATTTCTCTCGAGATTGAGTGTTTTCTTTTCTCATACTCCCTATTTATGTTTTTAAATGTAGGCTTACTTTATATTCTTCAAATATTTTATTGATTATTAAGTTGTTATTATTATATATATTTTTTTAATTTTAAGAGCTCTTTCTCATCTCTTTTATTGCTTCATGTTAATAGCACTGTGCTCTTGTTTCACAGATGCAATATTGTCTTTCTTCTCTCTGAGGAAATTAATTATGTTCCACTGAAATTTTCTTCTGCCCTCTGTATTATAACTGATTCTCCAAGTTCCTTTTCATTTCACATCTAGTGACTGTTGGCTATCATTCGTGTGTGGAGACACCGAGAAGCATGTTGAGTCAGGCTTAATGATCTATTCTATAGGCTTCATTGCAGGGTAATTGCAGTAGCCAGCAGTGTCATTGGAGGATGCTGAGATTTCAATCTCTGTAGGTCTTTTTTCTTTGGTCAATTTCCTGTAAGAGGATTTTTTAAGACTCCTGTCTGGTTTCATACATTCTGGGAAGGGGCTGAAGAGGGGGAAGGGGATCTTTCTTGCTCGGAATACAGGTTCTCACTTAATTCCATTGTTCTCCAGTTCAGCATTCACTCATGTACCTAATGTTCCTGAGCATAGATCTTTTATGATTTAATCTCAGCAGAGAGCAAAATGGAAGAGGTTCTGCTAGCAGGGAGGAGGCTAGGGAAGGGAAGGGAAGCAGGGAGTCTCCTGGTATCATGGACTCAGAGAAGGGATGGGAAGGTGGTTGTCTAAGATCTCTAATGCCTCCAATCCGATCTCCATGCTTGTTATTGGCGACCCCTCCAAAGGCAGTTTTGGCACAGCCTTTCCCCTCTGCTGAGTCAGCTATACTCTTCCAAGTGTTTTCCATCATTCCAAGTGTTAACATCTCGTCTGCCTCACCTCTTCATTTATTCTTTCTGGCTTTGTGGATTTATGCCTTTAAAAAGTCCCTTTACTCTTATTTTAGTTTGATTTGTGAGGAAGCAGAGATAAAAGCAAGTACTTAATTAGTCCATTTGGACTGGCAGCTCTGGGCCTCAACTTTCTTACCTCTAAAATGAGAGACGTAGAAGCATACCATTTCTAAGGTACTATGAATCTCAAATTCTATGAACCCATGACTGTAAACAAGTGCTATATTGTGTAGGTCTGATTTTAAGAACTGTCAGAATTCAAACAATATGAAAACTACTGGAGCCTGAATCATTAGGAGAAGTTTCATCTTAAAGGTGGGGACTGGAACGTTATGTGTGTGTTGAATAAATGGAGTGAAGAGTAAGAGAATAGCGTGAATGGATACAGAGAAACAGCTATGACTGCTATAGGAACAGTTTGGGAAGTACCAAGAAATAGAGTTAGCTATTCACTAGGTGGACATTTAGAACTTGCTGTAGAGGGCTCTCAAAGGCTGGATTTAAACTTACCTGCAGTAGGAAATGTCACTTTTTAAACATAATATATTGTTAGTACCAAATAGTATTTCTTTTCATCTCATAACTTTTGCACAGTTCTTGTTCATATCATTTCTTCTTATAGTGAATGGAAAGAAATGCCTTCTTTTTTCTCTTTCAAAGAAACACTTTTTAATATATTTTATTGATTTCAGAGAGGAAAGGAGAGGGAGAGAGAGCTAGAAACATCAATGATGAGAATCATTGATCGGCTGCCTCTTGCATGTCCACAACCTGGGCATGTGCTCTTGACCGGAATGAAACCCAGGAGCTTTCAGTCCATAGGCTGATGCTCTATCCACTGAGCCAAACTGGCTAGGGCTAAAGAAACACTTTTTTAAAAGGTTAACTAGAGGCTCAGTGCATGAATTTGACCATGAGTGGGGTCCAGCCAACCTGGCCCCAATCGTGGCAGATTGGAGCTAAGCCTGTCAGGAGGAGGAGATGGCAGGAGGTTGGCTGGCCAGCCCACCCTGATTGTGGCAATCAGGGCCCGGCTGGCTGTGGGGAGGGGCCACGGGTGATTGGCTGATAGAGCCCACCTCCGTTTGGGGTGAGGGGGCCAATGGGAGGGTCAGTGGCAGAGGGAGGGTACATGGGAGGTTGGAAAGCCAGCCCCGCCTCCAGTTGGTGTTTGAAGAGGTGATCAGGGACAAAGCTGGCTGTGGGGAGAGGTAGTGGGCCAATCAAGGTGGTGGGGGCCCATAAGACGTGGGGCTGGCCTGGGGAGGGGTTGCAGGCAGTTGGCTGGTCAGCCCTACCCCTGATCAGTGTAGGGAGGCCCATCAGTGTGGGACCTGCATGGAAAAGGGTTGAGGGAGGTTGGTCGGCAGGCTCTACCCCCAGATTGGGCTGATTCACTGTCCACAGTGGGTGTCATAGTGACTGGTCTTTCTGGTTGTTCTGGTAGTTCTAGTGTTCTGGTTGCTGGAGATTATATATATATATATATATATATATATATATATATATATATACACATGTATATATATATATGTGTGTGTATATATATATATATATATATATATATAGAATAGAGGCCTGGTGCACGAAATTCATGCATGGGGAGGGTGTTCCTCAGCCAGCCTGCATCCTCTCCAATCTGGGACCCCTCAAAGGATGTCCTACTGCCAGTTTACAGGGATTGGGCCTAAACTAGCAGTCGGACGTCCTTCTTATAATCCAGGACTGCTGGCTCCTAACTGCTTACCTTCCTGCCTGCCTGCCTGATTGCCCCTAACCACTCTGCCTGCCAGCCTGCTCACCCCCAACTGACCCCCTCTGGCCTGCTCGCCTCACCTTTCCTCCCCATTGGCATGCTTGCCCCCAACTGCCCCCCTGAAGCCTGCTCACTCCAAAATGCCCCCCTCTGCTATCCTGATCACCCCCACTTATGTCCTGTTCACCCCCAACTGGCCCCCCTGCTGGTCTGCTTACCCCCAATGGCCCCGCCTCCCACCATCCTGATCACCCACAACTGCCCTCCCCCTTTGGCCTCTAACTGCCTCTACCTTGGCCCCGCCACCATGGCTTTGTCCAGAAGTGGGGTCCAGCCAACCTGGCCCCAATCGTGGCAGGTAATAATTAGCATATTACCCTTTTATTAGTATAAATAGAGGCCTGGTACACTGGTGGGTATTGGCTGGTTTGCCCTGAAGGGTGTCCCAGATCAGGGTGGGGTTTCCCTTGGAGTGTGGGGAGGCCTGAGCAAGGGGCCTGTGGTGGTTTTTAGGCTGTGTTTCACCCTTGGGGTGAAGGTCCCTGCTGGGGTGCCTGGCCATCCTGGGTGAGAAACTGATCACTGTTTGCAGGCTGGCTAAGCCTCCCAGCAGGGACTCTCACCCTGGGGGTGTTGCCAGCCTAGGTGAGGGACTGAGGGCTGTTTTCAGGCTGGCCACACCCCTTTCAGGGTGAGGGTCCCCACTGTGGTGGCTTGCCATCCTGGCTGAGGGCTGTGTGTAGGTTGGCCACTCCCCCTAGTGACCCAAGCTCCTGGCCTCTCCTGGGGGTAGGGGCGGTAGATTGAGGGCGATCTGGGAGGGAGGGGAGGGAGGAGGAGATAGAGAGCGATATAGAGAGATCAGCGATCTTCTCTCTCTCTCTCTCTCTCTCTCTCTCTCTCTCTCTCTCTCTCTCTCTCTCTCTCTCTCTCTCTCTCTCTCTCTCTCTCTCTCTCTCTCTTTCTCTCTCTCTCTTTCTCTTTCTTTCTTTCTTTCTTTCTTTCTTTCTTTCTTTCTTTCTTTCTTTCTTTCTTTCCTTCCTTCCTTCCTTCCTTCCTTCCTTCCTTCCTTCCTTCCTTCCTTCCTCCTCTTCCTTCCTTCTTCCTTTCTTCCTTCCTTCCTTCCTTCCTTCCTTCCTTCCTTCCTTCCTTCCTTCCTTCCTTTCTTTCTTTCTTTCTTTCTTTCTTTCTTTCTTTCTTTCTTTCTTTCTTTCTTTCTTTCTTTCTTTCTTTCTTTCCAGCCTTCTTGAGTAGAGGCCAGAGCAGCTGGTATCGGGGATTTATTTATCTTTTCTAATTTTATAATTGAAGTCTTGAGTGGAGGCCAGGGCCGGCTGGAAGGAGGTATCTGGGATTTATTTATCTTCTATAATTGAAACTTTGTAGCCTGGAGTGGAGACTAGGGCGGGCCAAGGCAGGTGGGAAGCTTGGCTTCCTCCATCACTGGGGGCAACCCAAGCCTCCTGCTTACTCTAGTTCCGTGGTCACCACCATATTTGTTGGGTTAATTTGCATACTTGCTCCTGATTGGCTGGTGGGCATGGCTGGTGGGTGTAGGGGAAGTACGTTCAATTTGCATGTTTCTTTTTTATTAGTGTAGATGGTATTATGTTGAGAAGTGCTGCCACATTTCTTGAGGCAGAGGGTGATTTTGATGTCTCGTTTTATATAATTTTAATTTTCTTACAGGTTTTATTGTTGTATGCATATAACATGAAGCCCCTGAAGATTTTAGATGTTAGCAACGTCAGTTACAACAGTGCCTTTGTTGGTTCCTTCTGGGTTCCCCTGCAAAGGCGAGTATAGATGGATTATCCATAATCTAGCTTTCACTGTGGATCTTGTCATAAGAACAGGCTGTTTCAGTAATATACAAGGTAACCCACAGGAGAATTTTTTGGAGATATATTTAAAAAACAACAACAATCTTTCTTTTACCTATTCTGCCTACCCTTCAGGGTTATTGCTAGGAGTATGATTTTGAGGTGGTCAAAAGTACAGATTCTGAATCCAGCCTTCTTTGGTCCAAATGCCAGTTGTGCCCCTTAGTACCTTTTCAACCTTGAGCAGGTTACTTAACCTGCCAATGCCCCAGTCTCCTCTTCAGTAAAATGGGAATGGAATAATAAGAAAAGTACTTAGGGTTGTTGGTGGAACTGTTCCTGACCCTTGGAAGTTTATACGGAGTACATGATGTTGTCTATACTATGTTTTGCCTAATATTTGTGGCGTGTTTAAAAAGTAACTTAATGTAGCTCTGTGTTGGGTTGCAAAATTAAGCCCAGACTCCACCACATCACTTGTCTTACCTTTTCCTCTTTACCTATTTTATATTGTTCTCTAGTTAATACTCTCTGATTCAGCTCATACCTAGTTTCTCTCTTTCCTCATCCCGCATTACCAAACTCCTTGTTTCTTACTCTTTTCATCACCTAGTTAATTTAGTTTTGATTCTGCTGCCTTTACGACCCCAGCCTCCATTTCCTTGCTTGTAAGATGTCAAGAATACTTATTCTGCCTACCTCTCAGGGTTATTGCTAGGATCAAGCCAGGCAATGCTTTGAAAGCACCTACTTTACAAGGTCAAGTCTCATTACTAACTCTGTCAGTGTCAGCTCAGTGCCTGCTAGGCACTTAGTAGGTGCTTTGGGAACACAGACTTGGTACTTCTCTGGAGAGCCTTGTCCATACTCTGTGATTTTCATTTCAAAGGACTGTTGGGTATCAGCACAAAAGAGAATAAAATAAGCGATATTTAAAGAGCTGGCATACTCTTAATTATTGTGCAAATTTTTAAATGAAATGGCAGAAGACCTTGACATAGTACACATGATAGCAGAGCTAGGCAACAAAACTAGGAGGTTAGGTACTTGCCTTTTACATCCAGAAACACAGCAGGATTTTTTTTCCCAGAACCACATGATGGAAATAATTACAATTTCTGCAAGGTAATCAAACTGATAGGATTCTTTTTTATCCCAAAATGTTCTTCATTTTGGTGTGTTGGTGATCAATAGTAGGGTTATTAAAGTTAGGGACATGCCCTTGTCACTGAGGCCTTCCCAGGGGAGGGTAGCTGACAACCTCTCATCAACCTCTCTCTTTTCTCGTGTTTCATGAATGAAGGAATTAGGTTTAGGGATACCAGAAACGAAGTGTTAAATAATGGAGGAGTTCCTTTACACATATGATTAATTCTGGGAATAAGTGAATGCCTTTCACAGCTTTTCAAATAAAATACACCTATGTTTGTTATTTTTAGTGTCATTACAATTCATGAGAAACTATCAAATCTTATGCAAATCGCTGAGATCTCGTTGCCAGCAGTTCCTGAAGTTTCTCAGGATGAAAACGTATCTGAAGCACAGGAAATGGAAGTGAAATGGATTGATACAGAGCTGGAAGTAAGTGATTAAGTAATCGAAAACTTTTCTACTGAAGAATGGATGTCCTTATGCATAATTCCTCAAATTAGTTTTTACTTCATCGGAGCAGAACTACGTAACTCTACTTGAGCCTTATGGTGGTTCTGCCCTCTTTTTTCTCTACATAAAGTACCAGGTATGACCCAAGTTTTGGATGCATATGTAGTGTTTCCTTCAAAGTTCTTCTAAGCACACCTATTATAAGAATCTTTCAGTCGATGGAAACACAACCAATCTAGACATATCATTCAGGTATAGCTGTGAATCTGAAGAAACAATGCTCTGCAACTTTATAACATAACTTGTCATTTCTCATTCTAAGTCTATGTGAGCATGTTGATTACCCAAGTAATGTGTGAAGGAAAACTAGAAAATACAGAGAAGCATATATCTTTCAGACTTTTACAATGCATATATTTTTCCTAATTAAAAAAGATACTATCCTGCCCAGCCGATGGTTCAGTTAGATGGAGCATTGTTCTGTACACCGACAAACGCTGTGGGTTCGACTCCCAGTCAGGGCACATACCTAGGTTGCAAGTTTGATTCCCTGTCGGGGCACTTGCAGGAGGCAACTGATCAGTGTTTCTCTCTCACATCAGTGCTTCTCTCTCCTGCTCTTTTCCTTCCTCATACTTTAAAATAACTTAAAAAAATCCTGCAGTGAGTATTTAAAAAATTAGATATTATCCTTACAGTGTGTTATTAATATGATCACAGAGTTTATACTGTTGAGTGGTTTTCTTTAAAAAATCTTTATTGTTGAAAGTATTACATATGTCCTCTTTTCCCCCATTGACCCGTTCTAGCATGACCGCCCCGCGGCCCCACCTCATCCTTCTCCCCTGTCCCAGGCCTCCACCATTCTATTGTCTGTGCCCCATAGGTTATGCATATATGCATACAAGTTCTTTGGTTGATCTCTGTCCACCCTCCCAGCCTCCCTTGCCTTCCCTCTGTTCCCCTGGATCTATTTTGCTCAACAATTTATTTTGTTCATTAGATTCCACATATGCATGAGATCATGTAATACTTGTTTTTCTCTCACTTGAGTGGTTTTTATGATCACTGATGTGTTCTGGTGCACTCTAAACAGGAAGTGGATATATGGAGATCAAAATGTCAGCATCATTATTGCCTCCACTCCCCTTCTGCCCCTGCCAGTCTTACTGCACCAAGGAGCAGAGGATAGGAGTCCTGCAGGCAGGGTAACTCAAAAAATATAAACTCACATGACCCAGAAGGGGCTGAGTTTAGCATGCCCTGTTGCTTTTCCCAAACCAGTCAGATAAGAATTAGTGATGGGTCTAAAAACAGCTAGAAGCAGCCTCTTCCTTCAGGAATGGAGTGGAAATTCCTCACCTCTTATGGAAATAGAGGAGCAGGGAATGCTGTTCTTTCCTAATTACTTGCTCTGTAAATTTCCATTTTGTACATTAATCTAATTTCTTGAGATATATATATATATATATATATATATATATATATTCTGTAGTTACTGTGGTAATTATTTAAAAATATCAAATGGCGGTACAACATTTACAATGAAGAAAAAAAAAAAAACAGTCTTCTGTCTAACTTTATGGACTGGATTCCAGTCCATTGGGTCCCATCTCTGTTTATTTTCCTCAGAAAGATCTTTTAGGATCTTCCCTAACTTTTAGTCAGCTATATCATTTTTCTTAAATCACTTTCTGCTAGATTAATATTCAATTGGTTACAAAACATTTTTAATTCTTAAAGATACAGACTGGTGCAGCCACTATGAAAGACAGAATGGCGTTTCCTCAAAAAGTTAAAAATGGAACTCTCATTTGACCCAGTAATTCCACTTCTAGGACTATATCCCAAGAAGCCAGAAACACCAATCAGAAAGGATATATGCACCCCTATGTTCATAGCAGCACAATCTATAATAGCTAAGATTTGAAAACAACCTAAGTGCCCATCAGCAGATGAGTGGATTAAAAAAACTGTGGTACATCTACACAATGGAATATTATGCCACTATAAAAAATAAGGAACTTTTACCATTTGCAACAGCATGGATGGACCTGGAGAGCATTATGCTAACCGAAATAAGCCAGTGGGAGAAACATAAATATCACATGATCTCACCCATATGTGGGATATAATGTGTCATTTGATGAACATAATTTGATGAACAAGAATAGATCCAGAGACAAATGGCAGGGAAGGGGGTGGTTAGAGAGCAACCAAAGGACTTGTATGTATGCATATTAGCATCACCAATAGACACAGACACTGGGGCAGTGGGGGCGTTCCCAGGGTGGGAATGGCTGTGGGGGGGTGTCAATTGGGGAAAAAGGAAACATATGTAAAACCTTAGACAATAAATATATAAATAAGAATAGGATGTATACGGCTCTTTTTGTTTTCCTCATCCATTCACTCCTTATGAGAAAGTGTAAATGTTGGCAGTTCTCCTGATTTTCAGACTATACTTGTCGGCATTTTTCCAGTCTGAGTTTATCAGGACTGTGAGTGCATTTTTTATTATAGTGAAAGCAATACGCCTAGCTGTAAGAGAATTCATCAGGCAAGAACAGTTAGCCTTTGCCAAATGCACCTTTCCAGAATTTAAGTCTTCTGTGCTCTGTGCTTCTACTTATCATAGAAACTAGAGTGTCTCTCAGCCCAGCCTGCACCCTCTTGCAGTCTGGGACCCTTGCTCCTTCCTGCCTGCTTGCTCACTGCTCCTTACTGCTTGGCTTGCTTTTCCATAGTGCTGCTGCGGAGACAGGAGAGGCTCCTGCCACCTCTGTTGCCCTTGCCCTCCATTAGCCCGGCTTCTGGCTGAGTGGCACTCCTGCTGCGGGAGCAGGCTGACCACCAGGGGACAGCTCCTGCATTGAGCATCTTCTCCCTGGTGGTCAGTGTGCATCATAGCAACCAGCCTTTCTGGTGGTTCCACTGTAATGGTCCTTAGGCTTTTATTATATACAATAGATGATGCCTTAGACTTTTAGTTATACATCCTTTCCAGGGCCATCAACTATTACAACAAGAATTACCAGGCATTTAATGATACTAATGAAATACTATGTACTGATAAATCTCCCAGTGGATCAGCCATCTCAAACTCATGAGGTTTCACTTATATATAATTCTTATCCTAAATCATATGGTTGCCCTTTCATGTCTGTTTTGCAGAGAAATGTGTCTCTCGTTTCATTTCTACACTTCCTTTGCAGATCACTTACAATCACAGCCTTTCAGTCATAGACCAAACTCTGCAGGTTGCTGTCTCTGACCCATGGTCGAGAATATTTTTTTGTTTAAATCATCCTTGAATCATTTCTTTATAGATTATATATGGAAAATGATAATTTTTCCCTGTGCCCATTTCTTTCTTTGGCTTAGATTGTTTAAGACAGGAGAGTGAGCATCCAGAGAAGTAATAGTTTTAGGTTGTGCTCTTCCTAAAGCTACAGGATTCAAGTCCTTTCCTAGAACTAATTTTTCTCTCCTTCCTAAAAATGATCCTTTCACTCAAGTATTGCTCTGAGATGGAGAGATGAGCCCCTAGGTTGGAGTGAAAGTCAGCAGAATTTCCCTGGGGATCACATGTATATATCAAATTGACCACAGTGAGCCCAGTATCTGAGTCAAGAGGTTGGCTATACATATAAACAAATTAGGAATAAATGGGAGGGGGAGCAAGGGAGCATTTGAATATAGGCAGAGAGAGAACCAGAGGACCTATTTTGCCTTAACCAAGGTTTGGAGTTTGCTTTCATGACCTGACTTAAATGTTTTTGTGAGTGGGTCAGTCCTTGAGGAGCACAAACTCCTTTCATCCTGATGTTATCCTCTGTATTTTTTAATTTGTTTTATTACCCAACTTAGAGCTTCTTCAGCTTTAAGTGAGGCATTTTTAGATGTGTTTTAGTTCTGTAAATTCTTTATAAGACAATGTCATTCAATGGAAGAAAACTAATATTTGTTTAGGTGAATTGGCAAATTAGTTCATAACATTTGAAAGTTGAGAAATGAAAGGAACATACAAAGTTTTCTTTTTTCCCAGAATACTAACCAGCATGTAAGGGAGGGGGGAGCAGCTAAATTCTATAGGGTAATATCAGATAAATCCCACTGACTAAATCTGCCAGTTCGTTGTCATGACAACCTTCACTGGGAGCTAATTAGAAGTTAACTGGAGCACTTGAAGAGATCAATTCTGATGGAGAATTGGACAGTATTTCATAGCCTCTATAATCTAATATATTTATATCTATCACAATATAGATTTTTGGTGGGTTATTAAATATAAGGGTCTAAAAAATGTGTTTTTTATTGATATAGGGAATAGTAAATCTTGTTCTCTTTCTCATTCCCTTCGCTTTTTTTTTTTTTTTTCTCCCCAAATCCCTGTGGTCTGGAAGAAGCCAAAAACTTCAGAAAACAGACTGTAATTTAAGATGTATCTGGAGGGCTACAGAGCAGGTGTTCCAGACACTTCTGGCTTGAAAGCCTTGTATGTCCTTCTTCACAAATGAACAACACCAGCTTGGAATGACTGAGTTATTTTATCTTATCATTCACAGTTTTAGGGATATCTTCAAAGTTCATCAGGTACTTGAAAGCATATCAAAGATGCTAACCATCCTGGTTTTAAAACAAAAACTCCCTTTTGGAGTGATAGCATACTGATAATGACAATCTTAAACTATGTTTACTAAGTCATTCAAGGTTAGTTCAGCAGACATGTCCAGAATGACTGTATTGAACAAGGCAATTAGAATTCACGTGTTGTCAGATTATCCCAAATAGCAAAGTACTCTGAAAATATAGAACAAAATAAAATTGGACATTAGCATCAATTAACAAATTATTTTTTAGACAATTATTTGCAAAATTTTTCCAGGCTTGGTGAGAGAAGGACACATAGAAATCAGTACGATTAGGTCCCTGTCATGGAGGAGCTTATTATTGTAGGAGCATGGTTTAGGTACCCAGATGTCATTCATAATGAGCCAGCTGCCTGGTGGCCCCTTTTAGCAAGAAAAGTGTGGTGTTTAAGGAAACATCAATCTGATGTTCAAAACCATAGAAAACAATCAAAATCTCTGTGGTGCCTCTTGTAAGAACATCCAAGAGGGAATCATTTTTGGGAATACACAGAAAAACTCCTTAAGTCTTATTTTCCCCACTGTCTTGCTCTTAATCTCTCTCTGATATCCACAGCTACTCTTCAACATCTGTCTCATTTGGCTCAAACTCTTAAAACTTTCCCTCCAACTCAGTCTGTGTGGAGTGTTTGATCTCCTCTCTCCTTCCTACTCTGGCTCAGGTCTTTATTATACAGTTCAGCTTAGTCTCTCTGACTGCTTCCAGTTATTTTATCTTCCCCATTATCTGAATTCTATACCATACAAAAAGGTTGTGGAATTCTTCCTTCAATGATGATGCCAATTATTCTAATTTATTGTTTATTTATATCTCATTCATATTGGAGTGTGTGGGGGGGGTGGGGAGAGAGAGGAGAGAGAGAGAGAGAGAGAGAGAGAGAGAGAGAGAGAGAGAGAGAGAGAGAGAGAGGGGGGGGGGGGAGAGAAAGGAGCGAGGGAAAGTTGGAAGGAGGTAGGGATAGAGGTTTAAGTTAGACTTTGTACTTGCTTAAATAGTTCAGACAGCATTTTATAGCTCCTATAAATTAAAAGGCCATTTTCCATTGGGTCCCAAAATACCTTATGCCCTTACCAAATTGTTTCAGCAGTTATTTGTATGTTTCTTCTTCTCTTTTGAATTTATATTCCTTGGCTCAGGGGTCTTATTTATAATTTTATCTCCAATATCTTTAGTGAGTGAAACACAGTGCCTTTTCAATACTTGCCCGTGAAACTTTTAGTTGGAGACTTGTGGAGTGCACTCATTCCTGACAGAGTGAAGTCATGGGACTGAATCTCATATTCAAGGGACAGTGAACCACCTGTTGTGGCAGGAGGACAGGGTGAATGTGGTGGGAGATGGGGCTGGCAGATGGTGGAACTATGTGCTTTCTCCTCTGACTTCCCACAGTGCTGGCAGTCTGTCTCTCCTTCCCCTCCCACCAGACCATAACGTCTCTCTGTCTTGTTCACTTCCTATTACCACTCCACCGCACTTAGGATGCATTTAGGAGAGGTTGAACGAGTAAGTGGTGAATGGACATTGCTCTGCAGGAAAGGGTCGTGGAAAATCAGGGCAGGGTGTGTGCTGGAGTCAGAGAAGATGGGGCAGCAGCTGGAAGGGCACCTCATGATCCACACTATATTTACTAAATTAATCCTGCTGGCATGTGAAGAGGGATGGGGGAAGCAAGAGTTCAGAGGATGGAAAACAATTTAGGAAGCTTTTTCCATATTGTAGGTGAAAGATGATGAGGATTTCAACTAAGTCAAAGAAATGTAATACTAATTTGTGGTGATGAATTCTTAATCTTTTTCTTGTCTGTGAAACGCTATCTGATCTTTAATTTTAAATGATAGCTTTGTTGCTTTTTTATTTTCAGGTTTTAACCAGCAGTGGTCAGTTGTAATGTACGAATTCATGTACTTTTATTCTTTTTATAATTCCTAATTGCTACTACATGTACATATTAATATTGCCATAAGAGCAAATTGTTGCTTCCTTCAGGGATGGATACTGGCAATACTGTGCGGCAGGCATAGTTTTTCTCTGATAATGTTATAGTTATGACTCTTTTCATTGTCAGTAAATAAATTCTTTCACAAGCTCCAGTGAAATAGACTTGCTGGGGAGGAAAGATTTGGCAGCATCCGGTAAGTAAGCTTGTGCACTGCTAAGGACTCGAAACAGTGCACAGTGGACCTTAAAAAAGTGGACTGGATTGTCAGGAGCCATCACTGTGCTCAGTGCCACAGTGAGGAGGAGGTAAATTCTCACTCATCTCTGATTCTTCCTCTTATTTATCTAACATCTGGCCGATGACTGCCTTCTCCAACTCCATAACAGGACTCCTCAGCTCACATAGCCAGTACTGCCTACAGCTCTCTTCTGTTGTCCTTTCTTATGGGGAGGATCTGACCGATTCAGCCCTGCCTGTGGGTAGACCCCTCATCAGTCAGATGTATTCACATATACAGTAGGGTGTGTGGTTGGGCCGTCAACAATAGAGAACATATGATTTTGACCTTTGCTTCCTATTCATTTGCTCTTTCCATTTCTTTCCCAATTCCCAACCATTCTTCCCTGCTTAAATCCATGTCTGGACTCTCTTCCAGGACTCTCTGTTGAAAAGAAAAGTGATTTTTCAAAGTCTTATTTTCATGTGGATTATTTTACTTGTCATTATTCTGTAACATGAATTTTAACAGTAAATGTGCATGCGAAGAATCCTAAAAATATATTATTTTTAATTAAATCTTACCATTTGTGGCCATCCTGTAGTTTTCAAATACCTCTAAGTCTCAACCTGAAAATTGAACTTAGGTGATAAGTCAAGAAAATACAAATGAAATGAAAAGTTTATAATTAAAATGTCTAATATTTACCAATAATATCAACCTTACTATATTGTTTTCTTATTTGTAGAAAATGATTATTGAATGTTGCTCAGAAATAATAAGTCTGTTTATGACTGATAGAGAGACACAACCACTATCTAAGGTATGTATCTCTTTTAAAGCTATATTTGATTCACTCATAAGTATCACTGTTGCTATGGAAATGGAAATTCAGAAAACAGCTATTATAAGAGTATCAAGGGTCTAATCCTTCTTAATCAATGTGAGTGATAAACATGAATTTATTAGAGCATGTTATTTTGTTTAAAAATATTCTTTAAAAATCAGCTAATACAGAAAATTATGAAGAGAATAATGTTAGTCATTTCAGATCTACCATTCAGAGAATATCCACTAGTAACATTTTGAAGAATTATCTCAAATGTTTTCCACATATCTATAAACTTTAGAATTTTTGCATCAATAGGAAGACCTCTCATAGGATATGACATTTGAAGTAAGACCTGAAATATTGCATGATATTTTCCCCACTATATCATTAGTTTCTTGGGGGAAGAGGGACAATGCTAACTTAATCTTTAAATTCTTAGTTCCATATATATTATATTAATTAGTTACTGCTTCTTCAATTGAATGGAATTCTATTTAGTGTCAAACACCTGAAATTTTATATTTGCTTTTTTTATATTTATTTGGCCATGCATATTCTTTCTCATTTTTTAAATAGGGAATTTAATTTTCTAGTATAGAAATACATAGATTTACTGTAGCAAGCCATTGGTAATAAAATAAAACTTAAACATAATTTTGATCAAACTGGTTAAAAGCAGGTCACTAAAAAAGGACACATGATTTTGTATGGGTCTTGGCTTTTGACAGACTAGACTTGAAATCCCAGCCTTAAATCTTGTTTGTCATATGACCCTAGGCAAGTTTTTTCAAATGGAAAATAGAGTAATAATGCCAATATTCCACAGTTGTGATTACTAAAGCAAATGATATATGTTTAATATTTGGCAGACAGCCTAGGCCAAACAAATGTTTAGTCAATATTAGCTATTTCATTGAAGTCATCATCATCATCATCATCATCATCCCTACCATGGTCCTGCCTTCCATGTGTGAGTGTGTGAATTCTTCATCCCCTAGTTATTTAATTTTAACAGACTTTTAGGATCCAAAT
This sequence comes from Pipistrellus kuhlii, assembly GCF_014108245.1. Classification (NCBI taxonomy): domain Eukaryota; kingdom Metazoa; phylum Chordata; class Mammalia; order Chiroptera; family Vespertilionidae; genus Pipistrellus; species Pipistrellus kuhlii. The sequence goes on along the minus strand of NW_023425529.1, from coordinate 13,462,146 downwards.
TTGTTTTGAAATATTGATCGACCAAGAGAAGAAAAGTGTTAAAGGTAGAGATAGAACTAGAACCCATTTTCTTTGCCTGTAAAGTAAATCACTGCTGAATCCTAGAGGAATTAAGTCAGTGTGCAAGAACCCAACACAAGACCCCAGTGGTGAAAGGGTCATCCGGTCCAAGAGAAGGTGGCTCCCAGGTGAAGCCCACGCTAATGCTTCCACTGAAGTCAGACGTACCGAGTAGTGCTGGCCTGGGTATAGGCGTTAGGAGCTTGTTCCAAGAAACAAATTGTTAGACAAAATTACATGCCTTAGTGAAGTTGTTTTTATCACCGGGATGAGATCTTGCTGTGCAATTTGGTTCTGTACTGAACATACCTATTGCAATCACCTTTGTCTGTTATTGCCTCTTTCTAATTAAAATGGATATTGCACACACAGCTTGTGACAAAAAGGAACTGAGAATAGCAAGGAGATGAAGGAAGGGAATGAGTGCTCCACGTTAACCTTCTCAGTGATTACTCACAGAATATAAATGACCAAGAGGTGCAATTTCTGGTCAACTAATAATAAAACTTTCTTTTAATTGCCTGCATAGGTTCAAGTTATTGCAGTTTCCAAGTTGCTAGGTAGGATTCAAACATGATGCTAAAAATATTCTTTCTGTTCTTGCTGTGATTGATCATAGGAAGGACAGGCTGCCATCAGTAATTATCCACCTCCAGCTGAATGCAGAACATTGGTGTAGATACTTTTCTTGTTGAGAAGGCAGCATAGGTTAAGGTTCCTGTACTCAGCTAATTTTATATTTCACATTGATTCACATGATACAAATAAATTTACCTAATCAGTGTATCAGTGGTGTGTGTGTGTGTGTGTGTGAACTGAACTGACTAGAGTCACACAGAATAAGTTTGGAGAGGAGATTCCAAGAAGAGATCTGGTTTAAGGTAGGAAGATTGATCTAGGCAAAGTGATAAGATACATTGTGTAAGGAGATTACCAAAGAGCTTTTCTTGGCTGCATAAGTTCAGTAGGATATTTTTTGTAGTTCAGGATTTTTATCTAGACCCAGAATAAAATCTGACAATAATGACACTAATCACTAAAATGATTACTACTAATAGTGGTAGTAGTAATAATATTTATTATTAATATTTGTTGAGCACAGGGCACATGAAAACATTGTTCAGTGTTTTATCTCACCAGAAGCCCAGTGCACGAATTTGTGCACCAGTGAGGTCCCTCAGCCTGGCCTGCAGATTGGGCCAAAAATGGCTCTCTGACATCCCCTGAGGGGTCCCGGATTACGAGAGGGCACAGAGACCCTCCTGGTACAGGATTGGGGCCTGGGAGGGGCACAGGAGGTTAGCCAGCCAGGGAGAGATCATGGAAGGGCTCCAGGGCATGTCCAGTCCATCTCACTCAGTCCAGATTGGCTGGACCCCAGCAGCAAGCTAACCTACAGGTTGGAGTGTCTGCCCCCTGATGGTCAGAGCATGTCATAACAACTAGTTGACTGGTTGACTGCCCCCTAGTGGTCAGTGCACATCATAGTGAGTGGTTGAGTGCCTTAGCACATCATTAGCATATTATGCTTTGATTGGTTGAGTGACCTACTGGTTGACTGGACACTTAGCATATTAGGCTTTTATTATATAGAATTTAATATAAGAATCCTATTAAATTGATTACTACTATTATCCTAACTGATGCACAGGCAATTAAGCAGCGTGCTCAAGGTCTCCCAGCTTCTAAGTGGAGGAGGCAGAAGTCAAATACAGTTCTGCTTAAAAATCCAGGATCTGTGTCTTTAATTAAATTATACCCACTAAATATTCTATTGGAATAGCGGGAGCAGGTGTTACAGGAAGTTGAGAAGTAAGAGGAGCAAAAGTAAGAGTGGGAAAGTGAAAGTTGCAAGTGTAGATGAATCTTTAAGGTGGTCTGGGTCAGAAGTTTGCAGAGAGACTCGGAGACTAGGGAAGAAATTAGGACAGGAGTGTTGGGAAGGGAAAAAGGGTCAGGAGGGTGGGGGTTGCCTGTCTAGAAGAAAGAAGGACAAATGATGGAACACAGCCTTTAGGGAGCAGGGTTGGGGCAGAAAGACATTGATAACACAAGTGAGATCGTTGCTTGGAAGCTGAGGAAAGATACTTCTTTTCTCTAGGTCCTGGGGTAGCAGATTGAGGTGGGAAAGGGTGAGAGAAGCCGGGGCAGTTTATACGCAGTGGTTCTAATTTCTCAATGAAGTGGAGGCAAGTTTTTCTACCTCTGGAGTATGTTAGAGGATTGAGAGTATGGTCTGAGAGAGAGAGAGGTAGATGAAGATTTTGGACAGTCACAGTCTTTGAGTGTGATGGGCAGGAAAGTTAACCAAGGAGAAATAAAAGGACATTGGGCCACCTGGAGATTTAAGAGTCATTGGTTTGTTGGGACTCCAGGCTGTTTGGCTTGTGATGTTTCTTTAGCAACACTTGGCTTCCTGGACATAGGAGCGAGGCAGATGTGAGAGTAGAAGAGGCCAATGGAGGTGAGAGTGCAGTGAGACTGCTAACAGTATGTGGGAGGCTCCTGTGGATGAGAGCAGCTCCATGCTTTTCTTAGTCAACTCAAAACTTCTTCTATTTGCTCTGAAATAACACCACTGCAGCCTGATGCTTGCCATTTCCCCCCAACCTCTAGTTGAACATAAGTTTATACAATATGTTTTCTTAAAAATATTTTTAATTTGATCTAAAAAAACTGTAATAACAGTTAAATTCTAATAACTTTCACTGCATTTTTATGTACATTATTCATGCGGATTTCTTTTCACAGGGCAAATTTATGTTCTCATGCTCTCTTATTTTTTACTAGAGGCCTGGCACATGAAATTTGTGCATGGGTACAGTCCCTACGTCTGGCCTGTGATCAGGGCTATCTTCCCAGGCTGCCTGCCGCTGGCCCTGCCCTCTGCTGCCACTAACCCCAGGTTCCCCGTTCACAATCTGGCAATCAAAGCCTGATAGCCAGGGAAAGGGAACAAGAGGTCAGCTTTTCCTGCCTGCTCATTGCCATGCGTTTCCCTCTGTGTGGGGGGCAACTGACAGGATGGGGGCCTTGGTCTGGCAATGCCTGCATCCCCCAACCTCCACCCCAGTTCCCCATTTGCCATCAGGAGATCGGAGCCTGCCAGCCAGGGGGAGGGACTGAGAGGTGGTCAGTGTGCCTCATAGTGACTGGTCGAGTGAGATCTTTCTGATATCTCTGCTCTTAGGATCATTTTGCATATTGCCCTTTTATTATATAGGATTCTTAAAATGGTAATTTTTGTGCCTGTTTATGATCAGATACTGACATCAACCACATGCTGGTCACCAAAATAATTATTATCTTTAAGACGTTTTCAGTAAGAACTTTAGAGAAGGTTAAAGAACAGCTAGAAGGAGACACAGAGTCACAAAATGTTTACATATCTTCATTTGTTTAGTCATTCACATCTTTAATTTTATGTCTGAGGTATTAATTCTATCATATGACTAACTATGCTCTATAGACTCTTATGTTCTTACTAGAGGCCCAGCACACAAATTCGTGCACTGGTAGAGTCCAACTGGCCTGCTCCAATGGGGATGAGGGTGCCCGCTCCTGGCCAGGGCTGGCTAGGGCGAGGGGCTGCAGGGGTTCTGGTTGTTCCACCATTAGGTCGATTGGCATATTACCCTTTTATTATCTAGGATGACCCCTGCCTATCAGCTGAAATTATTGCTTCACAATGCTAGTATCTTATCTTTTACTAGATTATCATACAAAAATTGGTAATAACACATTAAACCTATATTGCTCTAACTCAGAGTCCTTCTTTCATCACTTTCTTTCAAGCCCATGGTTTATGTCTCTGTCCTTAATTTTTTAACCAAAATATGTTATAATGAAGTGCTTTCTGGCAACCTGCTTAGGAAATTTTTTAAATTAGTCATCACCTCTCCCCAAATATGCTGGGTAACTGTCATGTAGTTGCTGAGTGTGTCTACACCCAGAGAGGAGATGATAAACTAGGTTGACTCTCAAGGTACCCTTTGAAATAACCTATGCAGTTTTTCTAGGTGTTGGATGGGGTGGCATGCACCCCTACTTATGTGGGATAGCTTCCATTTCACTTTTTCTAGGATCTTAAATCCTAGAGAGTAGAACTAGTCTGTTTAATTTCCTTTGGCTAATTTTATTACATTACTTTGTGCCTCTTCCTTTTAACACAGTACACCAAATGGTGTCAGTGACAGTACTCTTTTTAAACTCTCCTTCACATCATTGGGCACAAGGTTCCACATATTCCATAGAAGTTGCTTACTAAGTCTCAATAAAATTAAATCTATTAATATAATTTTTGTTGGTTCAATTAAGTCTTCTTTCCTTCCTTCCTTCCTTCCTTCCTTCCTTCCTTCCTTCCTTCCTTCCTTCCTTCCTTCCACCAGACAAGAGTTTTATGTTGTTGTTTTTTCTTCTTCTTCTTTGTTTTATAATTCAGACAGTCAAGAGCTGTCTGAATAGATTTTCGGGGCATCTAGAATTACATCTTTCTTCTGTGAGTCATTATCATTCTGTCCTCAAGTGAAGAGTATCCTTTGTATGTAAGTCTGTGAGACATCCACTTAATATTCTCATATTCTCTTGAAGACAATGTCCGATGACATCAGTTCCACACTGCTTTTCAAACTCAGCACCGGCTTGGATTCCATCTTCCCTGTCCACTTCTAACTGTCATATTTGGCTAAGGGAGAAAGAAAGCCCTTAAGGAAAGGCCAGGCTATTGATGTGCTCTTCAAAACGCTAAGAAAAGGCTAAGCTGTTTATAGCATTTTCAAAATGCTCATCTCTCAGAGACTTGCCTGCAATAGTGTCAAGGTGAAACACACTCTCCTTCATCAAGGAACCCGGAGCCTTTGTGTTATCTGTGCTCAAAGTATTGGTCCTGCTTTTATGAGGCATGAGATTTGGAGGTATAATGGTGCTTGGGTATAATTTCAACTAAAATATAATCATAAACCTGATGTTGTATGCTTACTATAAAAGAGGCAAGAAGTTTGTTCACTACTTGATAAAGCCTGGATTCATTTAGGATATAAGTGTATTTCAGAATCAAAGGGAAAATTTCCCTGAAATTTAATCACTTGTATAACTTCCAAGGAGGTGAGAGGCAGGGGTATCATTAGCAAATCTGTTCACTGCTTTCTATTTTGCTGAAATAGAAAGCTAAGTGTTTACTTTCATTTGCTTCATTCATTTTGCTAAATGGGTTTGTCTTGATTAAAAAACTGGGCCTCTAATGGTGGGACTAGGTTTTCATTTCAGGAGGATATTGGTTTTTGCCTCATATAGTTGAGTCAATTGGCAATCTTTTGGAAATTTTCTGGTCACATTTTTCTTGTCACTAAATAAATTTCCAAAGAAGGAGCAGGTGTACACTTACCCATTTTTCTTGTTAATACATTCGACAAGTGGTTGGTTTTTTTTTTTTTATCCTCAAAAGAAAATGGGAACTTTATTATAAGAATCAGAGGGGAGAGGGTTGAGGATAGTTTTTACATATTTTTAAGAGGTTTCTACTAGAGAACCATGAAAAACCAAATCTCTCTTGGTTATATGTTACCTTGGACAAATTATCATGGACATCAAGGATATAGCAGACAATCAGCGATTATATTGTTACTAGAGGCCCAATGTGTGAAATTCACACGAGAGCATTCGACAGGTATTTGAGATTTTTGAATCTCAGGCAGATAATGCCATTAAGTTCTTTTTTCAACTTCTCTTGAGAGCAGAGTAGAGTGGGAAGAGCACCCCAGGACATGGTAGCCCCAGTTTTTCCCTTGTGGGCAAGACATTAACCCTTAAACACCCAGGTGAATCAGGTTCTGTTGAAGGTCTTGAAAGCAATGTGTCTCAATGGATGAGAACATGATTCAATTCTTGTTTCCACCATCCATTGCTGTGTGACCAGGAGCAAGCTACTTCATTTCCTCTCCGTGCATTGGTAATAACTACTCTGCTTGTAGGATTACTATGGGGTGAGGTGAGCACGCCAGTGGTAAGCATTCACTGCATGGTGGCCGTCTTTATCTTTCCCAGACTTAAAATAATGTGAAATGAGTCATTTTTTTATTTGACCATTTGCAGCTCCCTTCATTAGTGGCCTTTGGCCTGTATAAATGTTTGCTAATTTTGAAAAGACTAAAAGGACATTTAATAGATGTGTTCTAAGTATTATTTTTCAACCATCCTTTTTTAATTATTATTTTTTTTGTTTTGAGAAAATTGCAGATTCACATTCAATTATAAGAAATAACATAGAGCCGAAACCGGTTTGGCTCAGTGAATAGAGTGTCGGTCTGCGGACTGAAGGGTCCCAGGTTTGATTCCGGTCAGGGGCATGTACATTGGTTGCAGGCACATCCCCAGTAGGGGGTATGCAGGAGGTAACTGGTCGATGTTTCTCTCTCTCATCGGTGTTTCTAGCTCTCTGTCCCTCTCCCTTCCTCTCTGTAAAAAATCAATAAAATATATTTAGGTAACATCTTGCAAAGCTATAGTCCAATATCACAACCTGATTCTGACTGTAATAAAGTCAGGATGCAGAACAATTTCATCCTTACAAGGACCCCTCCTTGTCCTTTCACAGATATTCCAACTTCCACCTCGCTCCTGTCCCTGACCCTAATCCTTTACAATTACTCAGCTATTCTCCATTTCTATAAATTTGTTATTTCAAGAATGTTGTATTAAAGGGACCATATAGTATGTAACCTTTGGGGGCTAGCATTTATTCACTTAGCATAAGCCCCTAGAAAACCATTAAACTATGCTTTAATATATATATTTATATTTGATTTTTTTTACAGAGAGGAAAGGAGAGAGATAGAGAGCCAGATACATCCTCCTGCACTCCTCCTACTGGGGATGTGCCTGCAACCAAGATACATGCCCTTGACTGGAATCAAACCTGGAGCCTTTCAGTCAGCAGGCCGAGGCTCTATCCACTGAGCCAAACTAGTTAGGGCTAAACTATGCTTTTGATGAATCAAAAATCCTTATGAGTAGTGACACATTTTATTTTGGCAACAGAATTATCATTAACCAGAAGTGCCTAATGGCATACAGTGCATAGTAAATGTTCAGGGAGGTTCAGTGGTGGATTCTGATTCTTCCTACCTCTGCCCTTCCTCCTCCTCCTCTCTGTCCTTCTCCTCTTTCCTTGCCCTCTTCTTCCTCATGCTCTCTTATTAAGGCTGATTGCTCAAGTTGAGAATTCTAAAAAGACTTAAAATAATTTACCTTCCTTATAAATTACAAACTATCAGAAATTGCTTGTCAGTGTTGGCCACATTATAAGAATGATTTGCAGGTGCTTGCAATGTATACTGATGTGAATAAAGAAGTCAGCATGAGCAGCTCTGCCCTCCAGGTTGCTCCTGCACTGGTTGCATAAGAAATAAATAAACCTTTCTGCTAATAATAAAGCCCAGCATGCTTTGATTCTAAGCAACAAAGTCCCATGAATAAAAAACAAACTTCAGTTCATGTTCTTTATAAATCCTTTGTTCTAAAAAAGATCCTCCTGTTTTAGTTGCCAGACAGTAAGTCCAATGAGCACCTTCCTAATAGCATCAAGAAATGCCAAGTACTGTTCGAGCTCAAGAGATTTCATTTCTGTTTCTCTGGTAGACCCAAAGCAAACCCAAACCAACTCTTTAGGTGGGAACCCAGCTTCACTGTGTTTAGTTATAAGCATATTTTCCTATAACTTTGCTGCTAAGATTCAAATCAGGTGGAGTAAAATCCTTACTCTGATGGAATTTCCCTCTATTCAGAAATAGGGCTAGGCATGCATGTTTGAGTCAGAAAAGGGTAGGCTAGGCTGTGCTAACAAATAACCCTACATTCCTATGGCTATGAAGGTTTCTTCCTCATGCAAAGTCCAGTGAAGGGAACTCTCCTTGAATCTGTAACTATACTGTCTAGACTACATGGCCTTTAAGGTCACCATCGCAGGAGAAGAGGGCTGGGAAATTTACAAGGTGCTTTAAGTAGGGTGACCATACATGCACATTGCCTGTGACAGCCACAATGCATGCGTATTGATTTGGAGTAATGGTTACTATTTTTCCTTTTATTATTAGAAGTGTCCCAGTTTAGACAATACACTAGGGTGACCCTTTCTAAGAGCCAGCAACCATAATTTCTGTCCATATCCTATTGACCTCCTCCTAATGAGCAAGGATGTAGAGGATTGTAGAGGAGCAAACATGTATGTTAGTGAACACTAAAAATTTCCAGCACAACAGACATTTTTAGGAATGCCATCACATTTTAAGAAGAATTAACTCTATAACTTTAATTATCAAAATTGTGTTGAGTAAATATGATATAAATATGATATTTCTATGATCTAAACTATCTGATTTAATCACACACTGTGGTAGACTGAATCACGCCTAAGATATCCACATCCTAATCCCCAGAACCTGTTGCCTTACAGATATGAAATCAAGGTGGGGAGATTATCCTGGATCATCCAGGTTGTCCCAAAATGTAATCAGAAGTCCTTTACAAAAGAGAGCAGAGGGGGATGTGACAATAGGAGAGAAGGTGATAAGATAATGGGAGCAGAGGTTGAAGTGATACATGTTGAGGATGGAAAAAGGGGCTGCAAGTCCAGGAGCACAGGTGGCTTCTAGAAGCCTCTAAAAGGCTCAGCAACAGATTCTCCCCTTCGAGCCTCCAGAAGAAACCAGTCCTGCTGGCATCTCAACGTTGATGCAGTGAAACTGATTTCAGATTTCTTATTTCCAAGACTGGAAGAGAAGCACTAGGTTTGTTGTAAATTTGTTATAGCAGCAATATGAAATTAATACATACATTCTGAAATGACTTTAGACTTCTGTTTGAGGTAATATATTATAGATACTATTCTTATTCTTATTGTATGTGTGAAAAATAGAGGCCTGAAGAGTTTCAGTGACTTGCCCAAGTTCCCTCAGCTAATCTGAGAGCCAGGATTCATACCTAGGCAGACTGGCTGCTTGAACATGTCCCCAACCACTGTGCTCTCCTGTCTCCCTCTGCTGCCCAACTGTCCTCCAAACTCCCTCACACCAGCCCTGTCAACCACAAAATGCCTCTGCTCCTTGAACTCCCACCTAACTTCAGTCTCCTCCTCCGTGGAATCAGTAGTAATCTAGACAGTTTTCTAGCTCCAGTTTTGGAAAATTTATGAAAATTCTATTCTTCCACAGGAAATTTAGGCTTCAGGTGAGACTATTGAATTTTTTCATATTCAAGCTTATGGGAAGATATTATTACTGAATCTTCTTCCTACTCTTTAGTTTCTAATTCTCTTCCTCCTACCCTAGAGAAGGGGATGATCCCAAGAATAATCCAATAACGTGATTAATAGAAGTCATCCTGGAACTGTATTAAACTTGTTTGGCCATAACCCAAGCAGAGAAGCATCTGGAAATTTGGTATATGAATTCTTAATTAGTTATTACTCTAAATCTCTCCTTAGCTTATATCAGTTATATACTAGTATGCATTTTGCCATATGGCCACTTGTTTAATAGTTCTGTTGTTAACCACTGAGTTAAATGTTTATGCCTGCCATGGCCCTTGCACTGAGCCCCCAGATCTCCCCTCCAGGACTGAAGACCTTATTTTCCTAGCGCTGGTGATGTGCTGCCTGACACCGCTCTGCTCTTATCCCCCTCCAATAATTGCCCATGGCTAAAGGATGTAGTCTCTTTCTTGGGGAAAATCTGCATCCAGTTACTGGTTGATATGGGGTATGAAGATCTGACCTCCCCTACCAGGATTAGGGACAACTTTGAAGGGCCATCCCAACTACAAATCTCCCCATGGGGTTGGCTGAGTCATTTGTTGTGTGGGACTGCATTGCAGCCTATTTCTCTCTGTCTAATTCTGCTTTCTTTCCTTTCTCCATGAGTGTTGATCCCAATGGTACTCCCATATAAATGTCCTGAAAGCCACATTCCCTCTTGAGAGTCTGCTTCTCAGGAACCCAAACTGCATGGTGATAAGGATATAAGGGTGCTCAGTTAATCCTATTTTGTGGGAGTTAGAAGTGTTCTAAAGGAATTAGGAAACATAATGGCTTAAAGTTTATTTTTTAATGTAGAAGTAGGAAGTAAACATCACACATGTCACCCACTCATGATTAAAAATACATTCTGAATATGACCCATAATGTGACCCTTTTCCTTTAACCTCTATTTTAACAGTTAATTTACAAATGAAATGAACTCTATAAAACAAAGACTTCATCCCATTTCCAATCCTCAATAAATGCAGCCTTCCTTTCTTGCTGAAAATTTTTCCAGCGTATAAAGAAATAACTTGAGAAAGCTTTAAAACCATTTTCTGAAAATAAAGGCAACAATGTAAAGTAAAATGGAATCATGTATAAGCACTACCTCTGAATTCATACCTTCACATCTCCACAGAGAATGAGGAACAGACATTCAGTTTTACAACACATCATATAATAAAAGCCTAATATGCTAAGTGTCCAGTGGTCCAGTAGGCAGTTCAACCAATCAAAATGTAATATGCTAATGACATGCTAAGACCACTGAACTGCTTGCTGTGACATAAACTGACCACCAGGGGGCAGACATTCGATGCAGGAGCTTCCACCTGATGGTTATTGCGCTCCCACAGGAGTAGCACTGCTCAGCCAGAAGCTGGGCTCACAGCTGGCAAGTGCAACAGTGGTGGCAGCTTTTCCCACCTCCGTGGCAGTAGGGATCAGGTCTAAGCAATCAGTCAGACATCTGCTGGGGGCTCCCAGACTGTGAGAGGGTGTAGGCCAAGCTGAGGGACTCTCCCCCTGTGTGCACAAATTTTGTGCACTGGGCCTCTAGTCATAATAATAAAAGGCTAATATGCAAATGTCATCACTCCCTCATGCATAATAACCAATCAGCAGGAGGTGGGGCTTAACAGGAGACCTGAGGCTGTGTCCCCCACACAGCAGGGCTTGATGGAGATGGGGCCATCTGGGTCTGGGTCTCACATGATTTCAAGGAATGTGGGGGTGGGCTGGGACTTGACTCTGGATCCCGTGGCATGCCCCAGACTCTGACAGGAGGAATATTTTCATATACATTTTACTATTTTTCTTTTATCTCTGATACTTCTATTAAAGAGAAAGGGCAAATACCAATATTAAATATCTCCTCTAATTAATTCCCTCTTAATGTGCATGAATTTCATGCACCAGGCCACTAATTGAATATAAATGTTTCTGTTGGATCCTCTACCCAAGAAAATTTTTCTTTCCATCCTTCCCCCAAGTCCTGAATCACTGGCCATGAACATCCATCTAGCCTTTATGCCCTGTGCACTTCATGGTTGATTGCACAACTCATGCTTTCTGTTCTGATTAGAGCTTTTGATATTTTAAAGAGGATTTTCCCTGTTCGAAGTCCTTTATTATAATAGTTCTGTGTATGATGAAAAAAAAATTCCTGGAAAGAGAGAGAGAGTAGCTATTCTCTCTGCACAATGGGTGTTAGATTTCAAAGGCTCTTTTTTTTCTGGCCCTTGGACTCCTGAGCAGTCCAAATAAGTCTGGATATGTATAGCCTAAACGTTTACTTTTTCTTAAGGGTCTCTTTTGGTCTTAAATGATTGAATAGTTTTCTTGAATAGTTTTCTATAAAAAACATGTATCCATAATGATGATTTCACTGCCAGCTCTATCATTTTTCATCAAGTAGTGCCTGGCTGGGCTTGGGGTAGGATATGAAGGGCAATGTGTGCAGAATAGGGGCCGATAAGGAGGAGGGATGTGGAAGAAGCCCCAAAGCTCCAAAGACATTTAGTAGCTGAGTATTGCCTTAATTTACATAATCCCAGATGGGTCACTTGTGTGGTTTTCCTAACACCAACCAGTTCCACAATTCTCTGAGTCCAACTGGGTGTCCAACAATTCAACTCATTTCCGAAACTACCACCTAGAGTTAGTGCAGACTCCACAGATTAAGAGCTCAATCCAAGACTGTTCCACCTCAGATACCAGCTGAAAACGAGGACCCAAGCTACCCACACTTCTGCCCAGCATACTATGATGTGGGAGTTCCCATGATGCCCCCTCAGGTTCCATAATTCACTAGAAGAACTCACATAACTCAGGAAATCACTTTAGGTATGATTACCAGTTCACTATAGAGGATAGTACTGTGGAACAGCCAAATAAAGAAATGAATAGAACAAGATATAGGGGGATGGGAGGAGCAGAGCTTCCATACTCTCTTTGGATTTCCACCCACTAAGAAGCTCCCTGAAACCTGTCAGCATGGCATTTTTATAGAGGCTTCATGATGTAGGTAATACTGATTAAATCATGAGCCATTAATGATTGAACTCAACCTCCAGCCCCTCTGCCCCCTCAAAGTTGAAGGTGTAGGGATGATTTTTTTTTTGCTTGTTTGTTTTTAGAGAGAGTGGAAGGGAGATGGAGAGACAGAGAGAAACATTCATTTGAGAGAGACACGTTGATTGGTTGCCTCCTGTACAGCCCCAACCAGAACCAGAGATAGAGCCTCCAACTGAGGTATGTGCCCTTGACTGGAATAGAACATGGGATCCTTTAGATAGCACTTAAGAGAAAATTTTCAGCACCTTTAGGAGCTCTATGCCAGGAAACCTGGGTCAAAGACCAAATATTTATATTTACTGTAAACTATGTGCATAACCTAAAATGGATTTTTAAAGATGCATCCCAGTAGATACAGTCTCCCTCAACAGATCTTCTCTCCTGGAGGTACTCTGCATAGAGGCCATTGTGCAAAAATACTTTTGGCATCTACTTAGATGTGAGAAGGGAAACAAAGTTGGCAATCATAGAATCACTGAGAAGTTGCTGAAATTACTTTGACTGGACAGACACATTTGGTTTTCTGTGCTTTTGGAACATCGTGTCTGAGCAAGGATTGGCCTTTATTAAAAGATGACCTCTGCTCAAGAGCTCAAGGAAGCACCATGCTCAGCCAGGAGTCAGTGCCTGGAGAGCTTCAGTGACAATGGTGGTGGTGATTTAAGAAGAATGTGTTCTATTCTTAGACAGTGTAACATTTGAACCAATTTTCTGCACAAATGCGTTCTCTCCCGTATCCTATCTTAATTTCTAATGTTCTTGTTCTCTGCAAAGTGTTTTTATAGTAATGTTATTTATTTAAGATTAATTTTAAAATATTCCTGCTATCTTTCCAATATGACACTTTAATCTCATATTATGGTAAAAAAAAAAAAAAAAAAAAAAAAAAAAAAAAAAAAAAAGCCGAAACCGGTTTGGCTCAGTGGATAGAGCGTCAGCCTGCAGACTGAAAGGTCCCGGGTTTAATTCTGGTCAAGGACTTGTACCTTGGTTGCGGGCACATCCCCAGTAGGGGGTGTACAAGAGGCAGCTGATGGATGTGTCTCTCTCATCGATGTTTCTAATTCTCTATCCCTCTCTCTCTTCCTCTCTGTAAAAATTCAATAAAATATATATTTTTAAAAAACAGAAAACAAAAACAAAAAAAGACATTTCTTTTCTGTCATACTTAGTTGTTTTTTTTTAATACAAAAATTAAAGTAATGCAAAAGATAAATCTTATTCTCAGAAACGTGTGAAATTTCCTATGGTATGATAGAACTGTATATACAAGCCTTTCTGACCTTCCTAAGAGTTGGTGTTGTATCTATTAGATTGTGGTGAATATTATCCATTGTTTTTTTTGTGTTTTTTTTTTTTGTATTGGGATTATCTTCATCATATAAAAAGTACAGTGAAACCAAATATATCAACTTCCCTCTCACCTAGAACTTTTATTAGGTGGATAAGCAATCATTCATGATTTATATTCTTAAGTAAGGTAGTGTCATATGATTCTTTTTACTTTGGAATGCATGTTTTTCACCAGTTTGAAAACAAAAATCCAATGAATCATTAACTTTAAACACTCAGCTGAGCTACTAAGAAGACATAGAAACCATGGTAGTGAAACTTATATGTGAGAATGCTGGGTGAAATTGCTTTCCCACACTGAAACTATCAAATAATTCCTCTCATGGCTGTGACTCTCTGTGTTTTAAGGTACTTGAAAGGAGGCAAAGCTAAAGCCACCTGTATCACAAAGCCCACAATTTTATATTCACTTACCAATTATCAGGGCAGAGAGACCTAGTTGATTGGTAGAAATCTGGCTTTGTCCCTTTTTCTTGGTCACTAACACTTAGAAGCAATAAAAAGGCAACTGACAATGGTGTGCTGAGAGAAGCAAGAAGAGGTCTCAAAGTAGGGCTCAATAAAAACTCAGTGGATTGAGAAAAATTATAGATACTTTCAAGACTATGATTTCTCTGCCAATCAAGGAAAATCATTGGAGCAAAGGGACAGAAGTAATAAAATATTTCATTATGATAAAATCTAATATTCATGCAGAAACACATTAAAAAAACAACAACACAGTATAGCATTGGCAAGTAACCTGTAATTCTCCAATGCCTTTGGAAACTCTCCTCAACAAACTCAAGTCCAGGCCTGATTTTAATGAAACCCTGCAGTTTGCCCCCAAATTGCCCAGATGTCTGAAAAGGTAGGAATAATAGCACAAGGGTAAGTTCTGACATCTTAGGGTCATTAGTGTTCTCCAGAGGATGGAAAAAAATTAACAACTCCAGGATGACAGCTTTTTATTTCATCTTTCTGACCCGAAGTGTTCACTTGCAGCCTCATCAATAAACCCAGCAATTAATCTCCATCCTTTTACAAATGGCCACTTGTTTCTGCAAGTTCATTGTTAAGGGTCAGAGGCCAAAGTGCTCTATCTGGATCCAGTATATAAATTATGCCATAAAGATACTTCTCATGTTATCTAAAACTAATGTGGCCTCTTTGTGTTTTTATCTTAAATACTGTAATCTTTAATATGAGAAAAAATTCTATAATAACAGAAATACAGCTCCAGAGAAAAGACACACAAATGTTTTAATGACAATTATTCTTACTACTTTGAAAATTATCTAACAAAGGGTATTATTGGATGTGAGGTCTTTCATTGCCATATAATAAACTGAATGTTTAGTGCAATTATATAGCAATGAGGTGTAACCAGAGTAATCATGGTAATCACATATATGTCAACATATTAATAAACAAATTAATATTAGCTCTCTAAGATGTCCCTAACTTTTAATAAAGAAAGATAGTCATTAAATGGCAAAATAACAAGATTATAACATTCCATGATAATAATATGCTGCCCTGGGTGTGAAACCCCTCATTTGTTTCTGATTGAAGTATTAATTGTCAGAACCTATTTGGAAAGTAATCTGATAAGAAATGTTAAAAAAGTAAATGTAAACACCCTTTGACCAGAACAACCATCTTGAGGAATCAGTAATACAGAAATTAAAGCACTTGCACCCAGGAGATATATAAGTAGACAAGCATGCTCAAAAACTAGAAACTACCTCTTTAATGAAGGATGGCCCAGGCCAGGCATTGTTATAGAACCATTAAAAATGGTGTGTTCAATAGTGACAATACAACATAGCCTTGATTAGGTGTTTGTGATAGGCACTCTTCTAGGTACAGTTTACTCATGAACAGCACAGATTTGAACTGTGTGAGTCCACCTATATGTGGAATTTTAAAATAAACACCTACAGTACTGTAAATATATCTTCTCTTCCTTATGATTTTCTTTTTCTAGCTTGCCTTATTGTAAGAATATAGTATTTAATACATAGAACATACAAAATATGTTACTCAACTGTTTATGCCATCGATAAGGTGTCTAGTCAACAATAGGCTATTAGCAGTTAAGTTGTGAGGGAGTAAAAAAGTTTTATGCAGATGTTCAATTGTATGGGAGGATTGGCATCCCTAATCCCAACATAGTTAAAGGGCCAATTCTATTTACTATGTGTAAACTTACTCCATTCTTGTAACAACAATACTATATAGTAATTCTTATTATTTCCATTTTATGGGTTAGAAAATTAACATTAAAACACATAAAATATCTTACCTAACCTCATATATCTGGTATGAACCAAATGGTCTTATTCCAGAATTCATACTCCTGACCTCCATGTGGCTATTCTGCCTCCCTGAATTGATTAAGGAGGGATTTCTCTTATATATTGGTAATTTAAAAAGCAATGAATTGAAATTTGGTTATTTTAGTTCAAAAAATAAGGAAAGAAAGAAAAGGAAAAGACCCATGTTATTAATAATATACATTTGTATGAGGATTTTAACAATTTTGGAAGAATTCTCAAATTGGTGGTATTAATTAGTCTAAAATTTAGTGATGAAGAGGATATCATTAGTTTTTATATTCACCTCTTTCTTATTTGAAGTTATAGAATAACTTTTATCACTTTTTAAATCCAAAAAGTAAAGAAAAACAAATAGAAAACTAGTCTCCACTTTTAGGTTCACTATGTTTTCTGGAGAATAATAGGTTCATTTAACAAGTAGACAAGGAATTAATAATCCTTGTCCTCTAATTTTTTTTTTTTAACCAGGATTCAGGCTCACAAGAATCTAAGTCATTAGAGTCATTCGACATGACATCATTCATCTTCAAAAGTATCTAGATGTGCATGAAGTGTGTCTGCAGTAAACATTCATTTCCTTCCCTTCATGTTATTCTCCCCTTTCTGCCCTCCTCCCCATCAAATAGTCAGTGCTACAATCACAAAAGCTGTCTTATTGCTTTTTGTTAGGCTCTCAGATGACTTTGGCTATACTAGTCCTTGGCGTGGTAATAGTACCTTTCAAAGAGAGTGAACCCCTAACCTAATTTGCTTCACTGTGGCAGGACTTAAGCTCAAAATGAGAGATGGAGATTTGTCAACTGAGCAGTCTATTCAGAAGCCAACGTCCTTCATTTAGAATCATTCTCAATGATTATGCCCACACAAATAGTCCACATTTCTAGAAGTATCTGCTGTTTTATAGGCTCAATTTTACAGATTCATCAGTATGAATCAGTATGCTGTTTTATAGACTCATAGATGTGAATCTTAATAGGATATAAAATGATATATGTGACATTTCAGCAGTGTAAAGCTGCAATCTTACCTTAGGCAAGAATTATATATCTTTCACATAAAATTATTATATGGAACTGGTATTTGTGTATTTTGAGAACTTTACTTCAGTCAACAGTTCAAAACAATGCATTTCATAAACATTTTTATGCTTTTTCTCAGGTTCCATTTAAGGTCTCGCTGCCATCCATACTCAATCTCGAGAGACTTTTTGATCTTGCTAATGGTTGTATCCTATCAGGAGGAAGCCTTTTCAACTGGATTGTGTCGCTTATTCTCTGAACATATTTACATATTAACCTCATAAAGGATTTCATTCTTATTGTTTTTCTTGGTTTGAAATAAGTTTTGAAATGGTCCTCTTACAACAAACAAAATAAAATTGTTTTCTTACACAAGCTCAATTTCCTTAAAAACTATAGTTTTGAGTAATGTTTTACATTGCATTTGAATTAAATGACAATGCTGTTGCTTATGAAGACATCTTATGGAGCTATCCATAGAAAACGTGTTTGTGCACAGTATAACTATTCCCATGTTTATGTAGTTTATGTTTAGTTTGTCCTTAGATGTGTCCATATTGCAAGACTGAATTAGGCCAGTGGTTATAAACTGGGGGGAATTTTGCATCTAGGGTGACATTTGGCAATCTCTGAAGACATTTTCTATTATTATAACTGAAAAGGGGATGCTATTGGCATCTAGGGTAGAAGCCAGGGATGATGCAAAACATCCTACAGTTCCCAGGAGGGCTCCCCACAACCAAGAATTACCTGGCCCAAAATGTCAGGAGTGCCAAGGAAGATAAATCCTGGATTAAATCTCAGCATGTGGTAAGTTCAATTTGGGAGTTTGCCTGTGGGGTTTGGGAAGGAATCTGCAGTAAATGAGACCTTTCATATTTTATATTTCTGAGAGCCAACATTGCACAGTATTTTAGAGCAGCTGGTGTGCTGTGGCATGCTGGTGTGCTGCAATAATTGTTAAAACATGCAGCACCTATTTAATCTGCTTTATATATAAAAATGACAACAGCCAACACAGTGATAGCCATCCAGTGTGAATGAATCAAAATTATACCTATTTTTTTTGTCATATCATCAAAAATGATAATAAATTTTTTGGTGTGCCATAGGATTTTAGTCATTAGTTTATAGGTGCCATGAGATGAAAAAGGTTGAAAATCGCTGTTTCAGAGCTCGGGCTATGTATGGATTTACACATATCTGAGTCTGAATAGTAGCCTCATCTCTTCCGAGTTGTGTGACTTTGGGAAAGTAGCAAATTATTAAGCCGTTGTTTTCTCACCAGTAGAATAGGAATAGGAATATTGCTGTGTGGATTAGATTGAGATGGTGTGAGAAGGTACCAAACATAATACCCAAGGTAGTAATGTGCTAAGAGTTTTCATTTCCCAGCCTAATTGGAAGAGGATCATGCATTTCTGACTCATTCTGTTTAGCATCAAAGTTCCAAAATTTGAGGACAGCCAAGCTAGAATTGTAGGATACTCCATAGAAGAAATGAGTCCGAGCAAACTTTTAATAATAAGGATTTTGATGGTAGTCATGCTGCTGTAAAAGAACTGAGGTATAAAAATGAAAATATGATACAAAGGACTTTCCTACAACCAGTCTGGAGTGGACAGTTATAATAGAAAATAATAATTTTAAGGGTGGAACTAGAGTGAAGGCTATAGGCTTGATTCATATGTAATAGGGAACCATGACTAGTGATTAAGGAGAGAAGTGGCAAGTTCCAGGCACTAATAGAGAGTCAAATCATGTTGAGTGAATAAAAGGGGATGAATGAATGAATGAATGAATGAATAATGGTCTGGCTTGCAGGGAAAATAAATATGCAAAATTTAATGGAAAGGGAAGAAACAAAGGCAAGAAGGCCAATAAGAAAGAGAAGGAAACAAAATGTTGCAGCGAAAAAGGAAAAGAAAGGAACAAAATACTTTACACTGAACTCAGAAAAATAATTGCCTGATGACTATACTCTGCTATGAAATAAAGTTTGGGTTAAACAGAAAAGCCATTCAGATAGTGATGACTCTACTTGGGCTTATAAATTTCTTGCTCAGATAGAGAATGTATTCAAGGGCTTTGTGTTTCTCCCAGGGGAAATCTAACTTATTACTCAAAGTTTGCCACCAGGAGCAAAAAGACACAAATTACTTTTGACATAGGTGTGGAAATATAGCATGACTAATAACTAAGGTGATTTGATTCAACCTAATGTTAATTTACTGAAATGTATTTATATGTCATCCATTCTTCATCACTATTAAGTTTTACTAATTGCATGCTTTCTGTTTTTATTTTTAAATATTAGTGGCTATAAAGGCATATACTGTTGAATAGAACCCTGGAACAATGCCCAGCATATAATAGAGGTCTCTGATATTTTTTGAATGAGTGAGAGGATGGATGGATGGATGGATGGATGGATGGATGGATAGATGAATGGATGTGACCCACATAAGATGGCACTGTGGGGCTCTAAAAGAAAGGGAAGCAAAGTTTTCACCACCACCTTCACCATCACTAGCTCTATCATTACTGTCTACCCTTCCCATGGCAGGCACTATATTAGTAAGTACTTCATATGCATTATCTCCTTATGTCCTCTCAAGAATTATGACCATGGTGCACATAGAATTTCCCCTTGTTACAGATGAGGAAATAAAAATGTAGGTAAGTAACTTTTCCAATGGTCACAGTTAGAGGTAAAACCAGGATTTAAATCCCAGCCCTGTCTGACTGGAGAATCTGAACTCTTTGATGCTAAACTGACTTCCTGAGCTCTTGTGCCCACTCCATGGTGCAGAGAAACTTGAAAGTCAGGGGAGAAGAAGACATGGCCCAGCCTTAAGCTCAAATTGGAACACCCATGGTCTGCCCTAGGAGCATATCTTTTAAATGGCTTCCAGACCTAAATGGATGTCCCAAGAAAGCAATGAGGTGTCCTCCATGTTATCTGTGCCAGTATATTGGTTTCCTCCGGGGAGGGAAGGTCCCTTTCAAGTATTACAGATATTATTTCAGCCCATTTTTACTTTTTGTCATCGTTAGTACCTTATAGTTGCTGTTATTCTCGGGTGTTATTTGGACTGAAAGAAACTCTGTCTAAAACTGTGCCAGACCCTGCAGTCAGTTTCCCCATAGTAAGCCATCATCTCAGAAATCTCCCATTTCTTCTAAAATAGTAATGGCACTCACAGCGTTGAAACTTTCTGCCAAGGCAGTGAGGCAATGGTGATGAACTGGGCTAAAGCAGAAACAAAAAAGGAAATTCAAAACCTACCAGGATGGAGGATGAGTTTATTTCCAGAAACCTTTCAGTTTTTTTTCTAAAGACCAAATTACACAATTTGCAGCTGCTTTTTTTGTGTGTGTGTGTGTGCTACACAGTATCTGCAAATGCTTTATAGCAGACACCTGCAAGTTTTCTACTTGTTTTAATTATAGCAGAGAATGATGGGAGGCAAACTGAAAGGGGCGGGGGGGAGGGAAGCAGAAAGAGAGGGGAGAGAAGCAGGAGCCAGGGGATAGGAGGCAGAGCAGCAGCTAACTGAAGAGTAACAAAACCCCAGTGCCTCCCGTAGCTTTCTCCATGCCAGCCTCCAAGAGATGGCTTTAGAAACTGACCACCTGCCGGCCCTTGAGAGGCTTAAATGCTGCAGTCTAGGTTAACCTCATGTGCAGGCACCAAACATTCTCTTTCCCATTAAAAAAAAAAAAATATATATATATATATATATATTATTGATTTTTTTTACAGAGAGGAAGGGAGAGAGATAGTTAGAAACATCGATGAGAGAGCAACATCAATCAGCTGCCTCCTGCACATCCCCTACTGGGATGTGCCCGCAACCAAGGTACATGCCCTTGACCGAAATTGAACCTGGGACCGTTGAGTCCACAGGCTGATGCTCTATCTATTGTTTTAGGCACCCCTTCCCATTTGACTGCTCTTCACTGAATTGCAGGCTTGGAAATGGTACCTTTCTGGAAACTTGGTTTCTGCCTCTGGACTGCAATGCCCTTTTAGACAACCTCATAACAAATCTCTCCATCCCAGTTCAAATGACAGAGGACAGGGCTACCAGAACTCATAAAGCACTTCCTGGTGCCTGCTTATTTGGCTTTTAACCCTGTCCTTGGCACGTAGTTTTGTATTGTTATATTTTCACAACACAGTCCTACTGTGTGAACCCACATTCTTTTGGGTTTCATTTAACTTGAGACTGGGTACATCCCTGTTTGCTCTAAGGTATCCTGGAATTTTACAGGATGTCCACAACACCTGGAAAATTAGGTTAAGTATGCATAATCTATACTATAAAAGGGTAATATGCTAATTAGACTGGGTGTCTTCCGGATGACCTTCTGGATGACCTTCCAGATGTCCTTCCTGACAAAGCCAGGCCTGGGAGAAGCCTCCCATGGTCCAGGGTGCTTATGGCTGCGGCTGGCCTAGGCAAACCTGTCCCCAGTCCTTGGTGCCTGTGGCCTGCCCAGGCGAAGCCAGCCCAGGTCCCAGCTGCTTGTGGCCAGCCAGAGGGAGGGAAGCCCTGGTCTCGGGTTCCTGTTACCGTCCAGAAGAGAGAAGCCTGGATTTGGGGACTGAGGCAGAGGCAATTGGGGGCAATCAGTTTAGCATGGGTGCAGTTAGGGGCGTTCAGGCAGGCAGAGGTGGTTAGGGGTGATCAGGCAGGCATGGGTGCAGTTAGGGTTGATCAGGCCAGCAGGGGAGCAATTAGGGGTGAGTTGGCAGGCAGGCAGAGGTGATTAGGGATAATCAGGCAACCAACCAGAGGGGTTAAGAGTGACCAGGCAGGCAGGCAAAGTGGTTAGGCACAATTAGGCAGGCAAGCCGTTAGGAGCCAGTGGTCCCAGATTGCAAAAGTTATGTCCCACTGCTGGTTTAAGCCCGATCCAGCAGTCAGGCATCCCATGAGGGGTCCTGGATTGCAAGAGGGTGCAGGCTGGATTGAGGTACCCCCACACTGCATGAATTTTGTGCACCAGGCCTCTAGTATTATTATAAACATATTCCACCCATAAAAAATAAAATATTATTTTTAACTTATTTTTGTATGTGAGCACAGGATTGGACAAGCCCCTAACTGTGGGTTAGGGGAGAAAACAGTGGGCCCAGAATTCCACAGTTTAGCTACTCTTTCTCATTCTCTCATGTTTGAAATGCTTATGGGATATCCCCAATGAAACTCTCACTGGTGTGCCCAAACAAACTTGTGCAAAAATGTTCCCTGATGCATTGATTACAGTAGTAAAAATACTAAAGCTTCTAAGTATTCCTAATGTGGAGAGTGGATAAATATATAATCATATCTATACTAATAATAGAGGAATATGCAAATTGTCCAGGACGCCATCATAGTAACAGTAACAACCAAACAGCTGCTGTGTGGGGGTGACACAGTTGGCAGGGGGGTTAGTGAGCAACAACCAAATGACTGAACAGCAGGCTGTGTGAGGCGACCAGGCTGGCATGGGGGGGGGGGGCGGGCAGTTGAGGGCAACCAGGCAGGTGGGGGGTTGTTGGGGGAAATTAGGCCAGCAGGAGGGCAATTGGGGGCAACCAGGCCAGCAGGGGAGCCAGTTAGGGGTGATCAGGCAAGCAGGCAGGTGAGCAGTTAGGAGCCAGCAGTCCCAGATTGTGAGAGGGTTATCCTGGATTGGAATGTATGCAGGCTGGGTTGAGGGACACACACCCCCTCCAACCCGGTCTCTAGTAGTAGAATATTATACAAAAGCTATAAATAAATAATAGACTACTATAGGGCAGTTATGAATGAATGCTCATTTCTCATATATCAGAGACTATATCAATCTGGATACTCTTCAAAAGCAGGTTGAGCAAGACAAAAAAATGAACATGTATAGGAAGGTACCATTTGTATGAAATTAAAAAAAAACAGGTAAAATGACATAATGTAAGTATTTTTGGTTGTATAAGTATATGCTAAAAAGATTTTTTTTTAAACACAATGGTCAACACCCAAATCAGTTTTGTGCTCACCTGGATGAAGAAGGGGGAATACACCTAAGAAAAATGCCCAAAAGGTCGAGTTTGTACTTGTAAAATTTTTCTTTTTAATTTGTAGGTTTGCTACATTTGTCTCTACTTTTTTGCATGCTGTGATATTTCATAAATTAAGTAAAAACTCACAGTTGATCTTCCTCATCTTGTTGGCTTGAATGTTTTGTACGACTATTGGCTCACCTATCAGAAAATAACCATTAAATGTGAGTTATGACTGGTCTCATTACACAACTACAACTGATAGTTCACATCTGGTTCTATTTTGGGGTTTTTTAAATGACAACTAAAAATCATTTTGAAGCTAATGTCAAGCCATAAATATGCCCAATTTTAGAAAACTCAATCTGTGAAAATATTAATTTTTAATATAAGATAGTAGAGCCTCAGTAACTGTTTAATTAAATTGAGGCAGATTCCCAATATAATTTATATCAATTGTGGGTTACCTAGCTACACTTTAAATGATTTGATTTTCTGAAATTAGATATATGCAGCATATTTTTACACGACTGCTACTTACATGCAATGAGGTACAGTTGTAAAATCCATCCACTCTCATAATTTCAATTTTTTTAAAATATATTAAGAAGTTTCTCTTACTAAAGAGACATTTTCTATTTTTCCTTTACATTTCAGTAGAGCTTTATGAGTTGCAACTTTGACACTAAAATTTCCATGGCAACGTATTATTTTTTGCTCTAAAAACAGGCTTGATTAAGAAGGCTTTGGTGACAGCAGTTTTCTTTATAATTAAACTCATTAGTTAAAATGATGGGTTAAGAGGAACAGGACTTTTATTGCAACAAGGACATTTTCAACAGGAGCTTGGGAGATAACACACAATTAATTGCTATTAAATTGCCTTTGGTCCTGTTTGATATTTAAGACAACATTTATACATTTTGTATTTAATAGCTTAGAAAGGAAAAGGTCTGAAGCCACATCACCCGGAACCCTCCCTTTAAATTGTCCACAAGTGTGAAAACTCAGTAGATTTCTAATTTGAAGATTTCTAAGTAGCTTCACAACTTTCCTAATTTAATTCTCCCCCCACAAGATTCATAAGAATTTTTTGAAATGATTTCTTTTCTCATCATTATTAAAGCAATTCAGGACTAATATTGAGAATTTGAAAAACATTTCAAGGTACAAAGTGGAAAATAAAATTTAGCCAAAATCCACCACTCTGAAACACTGTGTTAACATTTAAATATATTTCCTGTGGCATATCTTATTATCTTCCCTAATAACCAAGAAAAACAAACAGACAACAGCCTTCAGACTAAAAGTGTTATGATCTGAGGCAACTCTCCAAATTCCCTGGGGTGTGGCACAGACCGGCCTTGTCAGAGCCTATTGTTGGGAGAATGCCCGAATTGAGTTGAGTTGGGAGTATTTAGACTTTGTGGTTTGGTTCATTCAATGCAGTTTTAAAAAATCGGCAAATAATTAGACCCAAAGGAATTGTCTAGAGTTCTCCTTTCTACTAAAAGGTAATTATCCATAGGAGGAGGGGAAAAAAAATCTTTGTTTTGTCCTTTGGAGGCTGGTCATTTAATTTCTTTTTTATAAACCCATTAGTATGTCCCTGACACACTTAGCTTATCTGTTCATGCATACATTTGTTCAGTTGATAGATTTAATTCATTACTATGTGCCTTTGCTTCCTGGTAAAATGTCCTTTATCACTTTATAAAAAATATACTTTTTTGCCAAGACCGGTTTGGCTCAATGGATAGAGTGTCGGCTTGGGGACTGAAGGGTCCCCGGTTCGATTCCGGTCAAGGGCATGTACCTTGGTTGTGGGCATATCCCCAGTAGGGGGTGTGCAAGAGGCAGCTGATTGATGACTCTCTCTCATCGATGTTTCTAACTCTCTATCTCTCTCCATTCCTCTCTGTACAAAATCAATAAAATATATTTAAATAAATAAATAAAAAATAAATAAATAATATACTTTTTTTATTGTTGGCAATATTACAGTTTCCCATTTCCTTCTTCTTTACCTCCCTCCACTCAGCTCCTACTATCTCTCCCACCCCCTGGCACAGATCTTCACCACCCTATTATCGGTGTCCATGGGTTATGCATATCTATAATATATATATAAAAGCCTAAGCGACTGTTACGATGTGCACTGACCACCAGGTGGCAGACTCTCAAAGCAGGAGCTGCTCCCTGGTGGTTGGTGCGCTCCCACAGCCAACCTCCTGTGGCTGGACTACTTCCCACAGTCCCTCCTCCTGGCAGGCCAGCCCTGATGAAGCTGTGCAAAATAGCCCTGGCCAGCCCCTGATCGCTGGCCAGGCCAAGGGACCCCACCCATGCACGAATTCATGCACCAGGCCTCTAGTAAGCATATAAGTTCTTTGGTTTCTCTCTCCTCATGCCTCAACCCCCACATCCAGGCATGTCAGTCTGCTCCATACCTCCATGCTTCAGATCTTATTTTGTTGGTCAGCACATTTTGTTCATTAGATTCCATAAGTAAGTGAGATCACGTGATATTTGTCTTTTTCAGATTAACTTATTTCACTTAGCATTAATAGTCTCCAGGTCCATCCATGCTATTTCAAAGGGTAAAAGATTTTTTTTTTACAGCTGCATAGTATTCCATTGTGTAAATGTCCTGCAGCTTTTTTCTCCATTCATCTACTAATGCACACTTGGATTGCTTAAAATCTTAGCTATATCTTATATAAAAGGCCTGGGGCCATCACACCGTAATACCCTCACAACCAAACAAGCAGTGGTTCTCATGCTGGGTGGGGCAGGGATCGAGCTACCAGCGGTGGAGGGCTACAAGAGCGGAGAGCTATGAGAGGTGGAGGGTGGGGCAGTGAGCTACAAGTGGCAATGGGTGGGGTGGCCAGCTGAGGCAAGCGGAATAGAGCTACTCGCGCATGATTTTGTGTGCTCTGGGCCTATGGTTATAAATAATGCTGCCCTGAATATATGGATCCATAAATTCTTGCTAGTTGGTGTTGCTGCATTTTTAGGATATGTTCAAAGAAGTGGGATCACTAGATCAAATGGCAGTTCCGTGTTTTTTTTGTTTTGTTTGTTTGTTTGTTTTTTTTTAGGAAACTCTCTATGGCTTTCCATATTGCTTGCATCAATTTGCATTCCTACCAGCAGTGAATTAGTGTTCTCTCTTTTTTTTTTTTTTTTTTTTTGTACATCTCTGCCAACACTTGTTTGTTGACTTATTGATGATAGCTATTCTGACAGGTGTGAGGTGATATCTCATTGTGGTTTTAATTTGCATTTCTCTGATAATTAGTGACTTTGGGCATTTTTTCACATGTCTCTTGGCCATTTGTATGTCCTCTTTGCAGAAGTGTCTATTCAGGTCCTCTGCCCAATTTTTAATTGGATTGTTTGACTTCCTTTTGTTGAGTTGTATGAGCACTTTATATATTTTAGAGGTTATCAGATATATCACTGGCAAATATGTTCTCCCATGCAGTAGATGCCCTTTTCATCTTGGTTTCTCTTGCTGTGCAGAAGCTTTTTATTTTGATGTAATCCCACTTGTTTATTCTTTCCTTTGTTTCTCTTGCCCCAGGAGATGTATTGGCAAAAAATCTGCTTCTTGAGCTGTCATTTTACTGCCTGTTTTCTTCTAGGATTTTTATGGTTTTATGGATTACATTTAAGTCTTTTATCCAATTTGAGTTTATTCTTTTGTACGGTGCAAGTTGGTCTCACTCTTTTTAGTTAAAAAATATTTTATCAAGTGGCCAATATATGCAGAGACTGTGTACATGAGGAACAGCACTTAGGCAGTCTTTTCCTTTAAAAAAAAAAAATAACATATAGCTGAAATCGATTTGGCTGAGTGGATAGAGTGATGGCCTGTGGACTAAGGATCCCAGGTTCGATCCTGATCAAGGGCATGTGCCTTGGTTGTGGGCACATCCCCAGTGGGGGGTGTGCAGGAGGCAGCTGATCAATGTTTCTAACTCTCTATTCTTCTTCCTTCCTCTCTGTAAAAAAATCAATAATATATAGATATATTTTTTAAAAATAACATATAATGACACCAGCTCTTCATTCCAGGTTCAGCGCAGGCATTTCTCCTACTATGGACATGTGTTTACCACTTCCACCAGTGCCTCCATGTAACATACATATTCTTATCATGCCCACTGTATTTTATACATGCTTATTTTTATGTCTGTCCCTCTCCAGGGAGCAAGATAGGTGGAATACAAGGAAATATATTTTCCCTTTTTTACAAGTTTTTTTTATTTTATTATTATTACGTTTTGGGTTACATTTCTCTGACTACAACTGAAGTTAAATGTTTTTCACATTGGTTATTGGTCCAATTAATTTTTTTCTATTTCATGCCTCTTTAGGACCTTTGCTCAAATTTTTACTTGTATGTTTATATATTTGTATTTTTGTATTGATCTCTAAGATCTCTCACTATCAAGGCTATTAATCCTTTTGATATGTTTTGGCATTTTTTTTTCAAGTTTTCATTTGTCTCGATTTTGTTTACCGTTTGATAGTTCTTGTTTTTTTTATTATTATTTTTATCGATTTCAGATGAGAGAGAATCATTGATTGGCTTCCTCCTGCACACCCCAATTGGGAATTGAGCCATCAACCTAGGCATGTGCCCTGGCTGGGAATGGAATCATGACCTCCTGGTTAATAGATTGATGCTCAACTACTGAGCCACAAAGGTTGGGCTGATAGTTCTTATTTTTAAAACTGATAATCAAGTCCAGATTGTTTAGTTAGTTATATTCAGACTTGGTAAAAAAAAAAAAAAAAAAAAAAAAAAAAAAGTAGATAGATAGGTAGGTTACAAGCATGCATTAAATACAAAGGTAAGATGACTTAAACTATATAAGAAAAATAAAGCAAAGAAAGCAAACAAAGCTAGGAAAGTAAGATGGAGCCAAGAGTTAATTATTTAAAATATTATGTTACGATGACCTTTACATTTATGAGGGGCCAGCCTCAGATGTGCTATACTGCAGCTTGTGTTGCTAAGTACATACAGAGCATTATCAGATCAGATCAACAGTGTTATCAGAAAAAAGCATATTATTAATACAAACAAAGCAGAAGCACTGGTATTCCTGGTACTAATTCCAGAAAATATTTTCCTATGGGTCCTTATGAGAAGACGAATGACCCAGTGCATGAAATTTGTGCACAAAGGGGGAAGGTTCTCTCAGCCCAGCCTACACCCTCTCCAATCAGGGACCCCATGAAGGATATCTGACTGCTAGTTTACATTGGTATTGGCCCAATTAAACTAGCAGTTCAACATCCCTCTTGAAATCTGGGACCACTGGCTCCTAACCGCTCACCTGCCTGCCTATCTGATCGCCTTTAACTGCCCTCCCCTGCTGGCCTGATCTTGCTCCCACTGTCCTCCCCTGCTGGCCTGGTTGCCCCCAATTGCCCTCCTCTGTTGGTCTGATCACCCCTAATGGCCTTTCCCTTGGCCCCCACCACCATGGCTTTATCTGGAAGGAAGTCGGATATCCAGAAGATGGCCAGTCAACCTGGTCTAATTAGCATATTACCCTTTTATTAGGATAGATAGATTATATAGGATAAGATTGCTTAAATGGGGGTGTGGGGAAGCCTTTTTCAGCAGGAGGATATGCTCTTGGCAGACAAAAAGACATAATTCCTATATCTGGACTGATAACCAGCCATATGCACTATACTGCCAAACTGGTAATTAAAAAATTAAGCCGCTTTCTTACACCTTACACCAAACAGCTGTTGCCCTTAAAACCTCTCCTCAGCCCCCACCTTAGGTTCTGCCTTTGCAGTTCACTGTTCTGATTGGTCAGTTTCTATGCCAGTCAGCATCAAAAGCTCCACCTCCTAAGCAGCCATTGGCTCCTCCCAGTTCACCCAGATTTAGTTCTGATTGGCTGGTTTCTATGCCAGTCAGTGTCAAAAGCTCCACCTTCTAGGCAGCCATTGGGTCTCCACAGTTCACCCAGGTTTGGTTCTGATTTGGATCAGTTTCTTTGCCAGTCAGTGTCTCGGGGCTGATTAGCATCCCCGTGGAGGCCCAGAGAGAAAGAGAGGCATTGCTGCTGGCCAGGCCCAGAGAGAAAGAGAGGCAAGGGCTGATCAAAAGCTGCCATGGAGGCTATGGATCAGACCCTGCTTCTCTCTCTAGGCCACTCTCTGGGCCTGATCCACAGCCTCCTCAGCTGTCAGTGCATTAATTAGTTTTAAACTAACTGGGAAGGCAGGTAGCAAGCAAAAGATTATCAAGGAAAGGAATATTTTACTCTATCTTACAAACAGTCCTGTTTTTGTCTGAGGAAAAAATACTTCAATGTGGCTTTTTTTTTTTTTTTTTTTTTTTTTTTTTTTTTTTTTTTCTGAGAGCAATTTCACTGGTTAAAAATGTTTTTCAAATATATTTGGGGTGGCGAGGAAAAATACACAAAAATGGCTATTTTCAAAACTTCAAAGGCTGATGCCTTGAATGGCTTGAAGAGTCACATAGTAAATATTTTAGGCATTGTGTCTCTGTTGCAATTTGTCAGCCCTGCAAAAGCAGCCACAGACAACACGTGATGCTTTGAATGGCCTAATTTAAGTTGGCTTATCAATCTTGACACCGTATTCAGAATGAACACAATATACAGCTAACACTGCAGCAACTCAGGCACCATGGATATAAGAGTTTCTTCTTATAAGTCAAGTTCTGTAAGTCAAACTCTAAAGCAGAGAAGAGGGAAAGGAGGCTGCAGGAGCTGAGAATTATTGGAAATAGCACTTTGTGTGTATGTTTTCCAGATTTCTAATTGAGGGAAAATAATTTTTCTGAAAAAAACAATATTTTTGGCTGATTGGGGATTATAGCTTTTATAGGATAATGAATTTAGAGGTTTGAAGGAATTATAAAGGTTATTCATTTCAGTTACCTACTGCAAGCTTAAATTTACATGAACATGTCTCCATTAAGGAACAATCAGCCCATACCCAAGTAACATCATGGTATAGTGGTTAAGAGAGCCAGCAATTAACATTCAGTCTTGTGATAGGAGTCCTGGCTTTCCTGTTTACCACCTACATAAACTTGGACAAAATTTCTTAACCTCTCTACACTTCAATGTTTACATATGCAAATCAGGGGTAGACAATGCACCAGCAAAACTGGCTAACAGTAGCTGGGCCCTCAATACCGTTATCTCTTACTATTATAACGTCTTATTACATATCTTTCAGGAAAGTTCATCTCTGCCTAGGAAGATAAGAGGGGTTTTATTTGTTTTTTAGTAAGAGGAACTCACTTCTGGTAACAGAGTAGCTTTTATGGAACAATATAATCACAATTTTCATCTTTTGACTAAAGCATAAAAATCAGTATAAGCAACTATAAAATCAGAATTCATATAACTGTGTGAAGCCCCAGGGGAATAACTGAAAATATGCAGAAACTGGAGGGGACATGATCCTTGAAATAAGGGAAGCAAACAGGTGAAACCCACATTTAAACAGCTTTTCCCCGAGGGTCTCCTCATCTGCTAAAGCACATAAGGATGGAGCTCAATCGGAAAGGGGCTGACTAGTGTAAAATTACTTTTAGCTCAACAACTGAACAAAAACAGGCCGAGGCCAGATTGGTCATAATTTGCTGACCCCTGACTGAAAAGACTACCAGAGTTTTCAGCAAAAGATTTGCTTCCTGGCATGAGCTCTCTTCCCTCTTCTCTGCACTCTCACTCAATGTGACCCTATCACATTCTTTCAAATTTTTGTCTCCAAACCAGAATCCTTCCCTAACTCCAAACTCCTATAGCCACTTTTCTGTTTAACATTTCCATTTAAAGGCTTAAATGCATTTTAAACTAATCACAGTTTGCTAGGGAATGCCACTTCCTTAAAAATAGGTCCAGCTCCAAGCAGCAGGCACCTTGACATTTCCAGGGAATTGACCCCAATGCCCCAGGACGATGCTTCAGCATTCCCTATATTCTAGCATGTTTAAAATGAAAAGGAAGTATTCTGATTATGTGTTTTCTCCGTGTCCATAGATGAATAAAAATGAGAACTAAATCAAGAATGCAATGTCAGCCGAAACTGGTTTGGCTCGTGGTAGAGCGTCGGTCTGCCAACTGAAAGGGCCCAGGTTCGATTCCGGTCAAGAGCATGTACGTTGGTTGCGGGCACATCCCCGGTAGGGGGTGTGCAAGAGGCAGCTGGTCGATGTTTCTCTCTCATCAATGTTTCTAGCTCTCTATCCCTATCCCTTCCTCTCCGTAAAAAAATAAAATATATATTAAAAAAAAAAAAGAATGCAATATCAGTCTGGCCAGTGTGGCACAATGGTTGAGCAGTGACCTATGAACAAGGAGGTCATGGTTCAATTCCTAGTCAGAGTACATGCCTGGGTTGTGGGCTTGATCCCCAGTTGTGGGGAGTGCAGAAGACAGCCGATGGATGATTCTCTCTCATAATTCATGTTTCTATATCTCTCTCCCTCTCTCTTCCTCTCTGAAATCCCATATAATAGAAGGCTAATATGCAAATTGACCGAACAGCAGAACGACTGGTTGCTATGACATGCACTGACCACTAGTGGGCAGATGCTCCCTCAAGAGCTGTCCCTTAGTGGTCAGTGTGCTCCCACAGGGGAAGCACCTCTCAGGCAGAAGCCGGGCTCATGGCTGGCTAGCACAGCATAGGGAGCAGGCCTAAGCCATCAGTTGGATATCCTGTGAGGGCTCCAGAACTGTGAGAGGGTGCAGTCCAAGGTGAGGGATCCCCCCACCACTCCCAGTGCACAAATTTTGTGCACCAGGCCTCTAGTCAATAATAACATACTAAAATCTTTTTTAAAAAAGAATGTCACATCAGACAGAAATTGTTTAGCAATATATTAGCTTTTGGAGATTTGGTGAGAAGAAATAGTCATGCTTCTGTATCATGATTGCAAAGAAAGTTCTAGGTCTGATATGGGTCTTGCCTCTTCTGGCCTTTGATGATGTATCTAAATACTCCAGATTTTGTTTTGAGTTTTAAGTCTTGCTCAGCTGGCCTCTTGCACACTCAAGGCATTTTAGCTCCCATTGGGGCAGTTTAACTTATTTCCTATTCCTTGAAAGTCTGTATCTCTCCAGCTTGTTTTTAATTTATTCAGATAAGATCTATCTCCTTATTAAGTTCCTTTGGCTTCTCATTGTCTCTTGTGTTTTGAAAGTATACATTTTCAAATTAAAAATGAATATGCACATGCACTTAGTTCTTTATTTATTCAATATGCATTTTAAAAATTATTATTGCTATACTCTAGACACAGTTCCAGGCTCTGAAAATACAAATATCCATAAGCTGTGGCCCAGCCCATTAAGGACAATGGAAAAGTAAACTTACAATTCACAAAACAATCCTGTAGGTATTAGAATAAAACTTAGATAACATGTTCAGGAAGAGAAGGGTATAGCAGGGTTTCACCGAGGGGATGGTGCAGTTACTACATTAGGAAAAGAAAGAACAAAACAGAGAAGGAAGGTAAAAGTGAGCATCTGTAGCCCAAGATGCTGTTAGTTGAGCCACAGGAACGCTTACTTCTGGAAAGGGGAAGAATTGAGAAGATGTATCGGGTAGATGAAATGCCTAATGAGACCATAAATGAGGAGAATTGCTTCTTATAGCTTATGAGAAGATAATTTTTATCAGATAATGAAATTGTTTTCAGTCTTCAGAATGAAAATGAATCCCTTGCTAATGCAAATCATACTAATAAAGGGAATGAGAGAGAATGTCAGAATTACACTTGGCTAGCAGTAGGCAGAAACCAACCTAAATAGTCTAGGAAAAAAAACTAAAGATAATGAAGTAATCAAAATAATTGCTTAATAGGGAATGTGGAAGATCTGAAATGTTAAATTACAAATGTTCAGTTTCGTGAAAAATGAAGTGACCTTAAGGAACAGATTAAAAGTCCAAACTCATACCGGGTAAAAGCGATGCTTTTCATTAGCAAAGCTGGGGATTAATTAAATCTGAGGAAGCTCTTTGAAATCCACAAGTATGCGTTACATTAGAATACAATACAACTGGTGCATTGGTATCATAATGAATGATTAGCATGGACTTCTTTATTAAATGTGTTCTGGCATAAACCACAGAGTGGATGTGAACGAAAGAGCAGAAAAACATGTTATTTAAAACCAAAATTGACTTTGTTTTTTGTTAAATCTTTATTGTTGAAAGTATTACATAGGTCCTTCTTTCTCCCCCATTAACCTCTTCCAACCCGCTCTGTCCCTGGACCCAGCTCCTCACCACCCCATTCTTTGTGGTTTATGTATGTATGCATACAAGTTCATTGGTTGATCTCTTCCCACCCACCCTCCCCTTTCTTCCCTCTTATGTTCAACAGTCTGTTCAAAATTTATTTTAGCAACCCCTGCTTTCAAAATCAGAGTGGGGTGGGGCGGTGCCTAGTTTATCTTGCGGAAATATATTGTCCTTTTCTCCCTTTAAAATTGCCTTGAAATCCATTTCAAGCATGATGGAGGACACTGTGTCCCCTCACCAACACCTCTAGGGAACTAGGCAAGGAGGTGGAGGTGAGTGGCTTATGGGTAATTTTTCAGTTACCTCTGAATCAGTGCTCTTGCTTCAGTCATATAATTTTAGAGGCTGGTAGCAGAGCTTAGTGCTGCTCAAGGTGGGCACATGGACTTCAAAAAGATTGAATAAGGTAAAACCTGTGAAGTTAGATTGGATATATTGGAACTCCTTAATAAGAGCACTGATGAGTCAATTCTTTTGGTTGCAACTACTGGAAATGCAAGTCAAATTAACTTAAGGAATTATTAGTTCATATTAATAGGAAGGAGAAGGGAAGATCCAGGGTCTTAAATGATATTAATATTTTTCTCCCCATCTTTCCCCATAATCTCTGTCCTCCTCTATTTTGGTCTCATTCTTTCCTACTGAAGACAGGCTTTCTGTCCATAGAGAAAGACAACCTTTTAGGGAGCTCCAGGCTCACATCTTCTCATCCTTATAAATCTAGAGGAAGGAGGGAAATCTCTTTTCTCACTTCAGAATGTATCACTTTCTGGGAAGGACTCTGTCTGGCCAGGCCAGCCAGGGTCATGAGCCTATACCTCACCTATGCCAAATATGTAATATGAATGGTCATGCCACTAGAATCACATGGTTTGAAAAAGGAGAAATGAATCTAAAAGAAAAAGTGGAAGAGCTGTTGTTTCCAGAATATATGGTTGGATTCGAGGCAACCAAAAACAACAGATGTCTACAATCTGTTGAATGGTTCTGGTAGAAGCCATTTTGCAGTTCAAACCCAGTCAGTCTTTTAGACTCAGCACTGAAAGATATTGATTTAAAAATTAAATTAAATGCCCATAGAATAGTCTTCATTTTGACCAGGCTCACCTATAAACTAAACATATGGATTAAGTTGTTTGTCTTTCCTAAGGGTGACACAGATAGTCAAGAATACGTACTAATAACTATGGATGATGTCAGATGGGTACTTTACTTATTGAGGTGAACACGGTATATGACATATAAATGTCTAATCACTGGATTGTACAATTGGAACTAATATAATATTATTTAGCAACAGTAATTAAAAATAAATTTTAGAAAAGTAGACTTTCTGCTCCCTTATGATTATTGAAGCTTGTTTTTGACATGCAATAAGATTACAAAGTAACTTATTTTTAAAAATAAATTGAACATTTTCCAATGTGTTCACTGGGGGAGGCTGTATATTTAGTCTAGCAGGGATGTTATTGCACAAGACATTTTAAAAATATATTTTTATTTTTAGAGAGGAAGGTAGAAACATAGAAACATCAATGATGAGAGAGAAGCATTGATTGGCTGCCTTCTGCATACCCCACCCTGGGGATGGAGCCTGCAACCTGAGCATGTGCCCTGACCAGGAATCGAACTAAGACCTCCTAGTTCATAGATTAGTGCTCCACCACTGAGCCATGCGAGCTGGACATGCACAAGATCTTTTTGAAATTTCTCTTCTGAATTTGCCTTAGAGATTGAATGGGTAAAAATTCATGCCTTTTAAGGATAAATTTGAATTTTGAAATAAATGTAGCGACCCACAGGTTGAGAACCGCTAGCAGAGTTGTTTAAGACCATTGGAAAACACAGATATTTACATTACAATTCATTAACAGTAGCAAAATTACAGTTATGAAGTAGCAACGAAAATAATTGTATGGCCGAAACTGGTTTGGCTCAGTGGATAGAGCATCGGCCTGGGGACTGAAGGGTCCCGGGTTCTATTCTGGTCAAGGGCATGTAGGGGGTGTGCAAGAGGCAGCTGATCAGTGTTTCTCTCTCATCGATGTTTCAAACTTTCTATCCCCCTCCCTTCCTCTTTGTAAAAAATCAATAAAATATATTTTTTAAAATAATTGTATGGTTGGGGGTCACCACAACATGAGGAACTGTATTAAAGGGTGGAGGCATTAGAAAGGTTGAGAACCACTGGTCTAGAAGTGTCGAGGGTAAACGGGGTGAGGCTACACTGATCCTATGACACGCCTTAGAAATAAGTTATGCCCTCTGTCCCCAGCAAATTCCAGAAACTTGCTTGCTTACTTTTTTATACCTCCCTCATCAGAATGGAAGGCAGCTCGTATAATGTATAACTGCAGTCAGTATAGTGTTATAGGCTGTCTGCAAATTTTATTACTGTATTAAGGGCTGAAGCAAAATTTTCCAGTTATTACATTCTCGGCACTAAAATCTTTGCTCTCCTTGTCAGTCTCTTGTTTCTTTGGCAGTTAAAAAGCTCTCTTTTATTTCTGCGTCAGAAACCCTGCACCTTGCTAACCTCTTTGTCTATTTCAATCACCTCTTCTCACTTTCAGAGTTTGTTGATTGATTGCTTCTCATGGGGTATGTCTGGCTTTCCAGCCCTTTGTCTAAATTTAAAGCAGTAGAGCCATCCTTCAGAAAGTACAGTGTTCAATCAATTGCATTTGCTCATAAATGTCTTTTTTTTTTTTTTTTATAACAAAAGTCTCTTGATTCTGACTCCTTATTTCCATCCCCACTGCCTCTGCCTGAGTCCAGCCCTCTTCATCTTGTCTAAAATATGTCGATTAGCTCTTAACTAGTCGGCATGCTTTCAGACTTCCTACTGGTAATCCATTTTCCACTTTATTGCTATATTCTAAAAACAGATTCTGAAAAACAGACTCATTCACTCATTCATCCATCAATTATTTTAAAAGGAAATCCTTTGTGAGAGGCTTCATGCTAGGTCTTGGGGACAGAAAGACATATTTTTCATATGTAGGCACGGTACTCCTGAATTCTGAGTCTAGTGTGTATGGGGGGATGGGCAATGAAGAGACAGATTGACATCCATGGGGGTGGGCACAGGATGCTCTGGCAACACTCAGCAGGAAGGGACAACTTCTCAGTCCCTGCCCTCTGATCACATTGGAGAGAGGCAGAGGGACATGTTCTAGGCGGCAGCAGGGGAAAAGGTTAGACAGGATGGTGCATGGCACATCCGGTCAGTTAGGCAGGACAGGTGGCCAGAGAAGAAGAGAAGAGTTGAAGACATCAGCATGAGATGGTGGTGAAAGGTCTTCTGAGCCATGAGAAGGAATTTATTCTAGGGGTCTGTTTTAAGTAGAGCAGTTAAGTGATCAAATTTGCATTGTTATGAAAAGCTTTGAGTTTCAAGGGTAGTTCGAGGAATAAAGACTGAAGCCAGGAAAGCAAATTAGGAGACTGTTTCAAAAATCCAGTCAAGATTCAAAGAGTATCTGAATCAAGATAACAGCAGTGAGGATGGGAAGAAGTGAACAGCTTTGTGAGATATTCATCAATAAAGC
The DNA here is from genome assembly GCF_014108245.1 of Pipistrellus kuhlii. Lineage (NCBI taxonomy): Eukaryota > Metazoa > Chordata > Mammalia > Chiroptera > Vespertilionidae > Pipistrellus > Pipistrellus kuhlii. The sequence goes on along the minus strand of NW_023425529.1, from coordinate 13,425,115 downwards.
AGACTGGGTTTAGTGATTACCCATTTGGTATATTGTTATCTATTTCCATTTTTCCTTTTTGTTTCCCTAGTGTTTGTTTTCTGTTATTGTTTGGTATATAAGTGCTACACTGCTCCCTGTCACTATGGATTAGTTTGCATTAAATCTAGACCGATAGCAGATGTAGATCCTCTAACTTCATCTTTGTAAAATAATTATTTTGGCTAAATCATTTGCATTCCAATATAAGTGTTTGAATTAGCCTGACAATTTGCATACACGCAATATAACTGCTGGGAATTTTGTGAAGATTAAGTTGAATAAATAGGTTAATATGGGGAAAAATAATAATATTCCAGCAATATTATTTTCCATCTAATTAATATAGCAGAATGTTCTACTTCGGTCTTTAAGTTCTCTCAGCAATGTTTTCTGGTTTCAAATGTATAATTACTGCACACTTTAAAGGTATCTGTAAGTAATTTGTACTTTCGGTTATTGTTGGTAATGAATTGTAATTTTTATTTCATTTTCCAATTATTTATCACTAATATATGGAAATACTATTCTATTTTTGTGTATTGACTTTGCATAGGCCTTGATAAATTCACTTATTAGTTCTAGGAACTTTTCTCTGTATTCCTAATGATTTTCTAGTACACTAATGATTTTCCAGTATATCTTATAAATAGAGCTTTACTTCTTCTCCATTCTGTATGTCATTCGTTCACTCATTTGTTAGTTCATTCATCTATTTGTCTTATTGAACTAGTTAAGGCCTCCAGATGAATACTGAATAGTAGTATTGAGACAGGGCATTTTTGTCTTATTCTTGATCTTAGGAGAAAAACATTCAGTCTTTCATCATTAAGTATAATGCTATCTGTGGGCTTTTCACAGATGTTCTCAAACCAGTTGAAGATGTTTCCTCCCTTTTTCCCCCCCTTAGTTTGCTGAGACTTGTTATTCATAGATGGATGCTGAATATTACAAATGCCTTCGTTTCATTTATTACATAATTACGTGGGTTATTTATCTTTATTTTGTTAATGTAGTGAGTTATAGTAAGTGATTTTTAAATGTTGAACCAGCCTTACATTTCTGGAAAAAATTTCACTTGGTCATGATATATAATCCTTTTCATATGTAACTGGATTGATTTGCATATATATGTTTGTATCTAAATATGAGGGCTATGACTCTATAGCTATTTCTTCTAATGTCTTTGCTTGTTTTTTGTGTTTTTTTTCCGTAACAGAGAAAAACTGCCCTTTAAAAAGTGAGTTTAGAAAATATCCCTTCCTCTTCTAGTTTTGGAAAATTTTCATATTGAATTGATATTCTTTCTTATGTGTTTGATAGAATTATGCAGTGAAGCCATCTGATTCTGGGGTTTTCTTTGTGGGAGGGTGTTCTTAATTATTAATTGAAATTATGTAGTACATACAGCACTACTCATATTATCTATTTTTTTCTTGTGACATTTTAATAGATATCTTCTAAGATATCTGTTCATTTTGTTGAATTCCAAATTTAATGACATAAAGTTGTTCCTATGCTTCCCTTATTATCTTTTAAATATATTTGGTTCTGTACTGATAGACTCTTTCTATCCTCAGGTTGATAATTTGTGTTTTCTATTTCTTCTTGATAGGTCTAGCTAGAGGTTTATCAATTTTATTAATCATTTCAAAGAATACTGTTGTTTTTTTTCAATTTCATTGCTCTCCATGCTAATCTTTATTTTGTGTTCAATTTGTTCCCCTTTTTTTAGGTTCCTTTACAGAGTGCATACATTACTGATTTTGAATCGTTCTCCTTTTGAGGTTCCTCATCAATCCTTACAACTTGGTTAGGACTTCTATTTCTGCTCTGAAAAAAAATTGCACTTTTATTAGTTTTCCAGTTAAATTGCAAATTCAGTACAAATAACTGGGGCTTATGTACCTAGCTCAGAAGCAGAGGCCAGTCCATATGTACTTCAATGCCAGAATAATAACATTTTGCAGAATAAATGTGTTATGCCCAGACTTCGTGATCCCCAAGGACCACCAGGGAGCCGAGTCCGATGCAATAAACAAAAGAGCCTGTACCATGCTAGCAATGGGCTCCTCCCACTCATGCCGGCAGCATGGCTGAAGAGAGCGAATTTCTCCCCGTCCAGGAGTTTTGAGGGCTAGGGATAACTCCGCCCTACGGGGCGGAGTTGGGAGCTCATCCTCGCCCCGCCCTGCCCTTTCAAAATGCCCTATATTTATTATAAATATTCTAAGCAAAAGTTGTTAGTAGAGCTTGTGAGGCCCAGAACTTCAGAATTCAGTTCAGCTCCTTTTCCACCCTGAGAAGCATACTCTTTAAAAGAATTGCCAACCCGATGATGTTTGATGTTTCTGACTTGGCCTCATGCTGTGGAAGAAAGATCAGGGGTTTCAAAGTCAGATAACTCAGATGTTTACATTTTTTGGGTTGTTTCTTAGCCTTTCTGAGCATGTCTCTGGCTTGCATGTGGTATTACTGGCTCTCCACCCTTTCCTCTTCAGGAAAGCCTATCTGACACCCACATCCATCTTCCTTTCTCTCATTAGGGGCTTTCGTATGTACTTAACGGACCTTTCCTTTGAAGCAATTGTCAAAATTTCACTTCTCATGTAAGCATGTAATTATTGATTTAGCGTCCGCCTACTGCCTTTGCAACCTTGGCCTGAGACAGTAGGCTAACCGGGGCCAGGGACCAGGAGCGTTTCTGGTACCCGGGCTACCTCCATCCAGAGGGGGCCCAGAGTCCAGCACAGAGTCCATACCTGCAGCCAGAGAACTAATGAATGACAAAGGGGTTGCCGCCTGGGTGTGGAGGGAGGCGCCCCGGCCCGCAATTCCCACCCAGCCCCTGAGAAAACAACCCCCACGGGGAGGCCCAACCCAGAGATCCCCATCCACCGCCTGGGGCCGCGCCGGGCCCCGTGACGCCCCTCGGGGGTGGGACTTCCGGCCGCTGAAGTTGAACTGTCAGGGCGGGAGCCGGAAGCCCAGCGCGGAGCGGGCCTGGCCGCGGCGCCCGGTGTGCCCCGGCGGAGAGGTGAGGTTCCGGAGGGCCGGGGGCAGCGGGCCTCGCTCACTGTGACCTTGCATGTCCCCGAGCCCCGCCCGCCCTCCGGCCACCTCGGGGGCTGGGGCGGAGGCCCCGGGCTCCCCGCGCCCGGCCATCCCGCGCTCCGGACGGTTGCGGGCGGGGTTGGCGCGGAAGTTCCCGGAAGCCGCGGGCCGGGCCGGGGGCGCGCACCCGGGCCTGGGTCTGCCCCCCACGCCGGCCTCAGAGGCGGCCGGGCCGGCTGCGGGGTGTGGGTGGCCGCCCTGGGGGGTGCGCTGCCTCCGAAAAGTTTGCAGCTGCTCCGCAGTCCGCCCCCCCCCCCTTTTTTTTTTTTTGCAAACCTCTCCACTGAGACTCATTTAGGAGGCGCTCCCAGGCATTTTTACAAGGGAACCCCCTTGTAAACAAGTTCCTGCAAGCAAAATGCATTTTTGGTGAATGCAAGTTGGAGAGAACTTTTACTGGTTTAAAACTAAGTGATGTTTCATGTTGCTGTGGTCCCCACATTCGGGCTGGCAGGCCCTTTGTTGCCCCTCTGTGTCCTGACTGCTTTTTCTAGGGGACCCGCTTTGCAAGGCTGATGCAATTCATGCCTCCCTGTCCTTCATTGTGTGCAGTTCTCCGAAGACCGAGCTCGATGGGCAGATGGTCCCCTTCCCTGCTCTGCTCCACTTTCAGAGAAGGAAACAGGCATCAAGTGGTTTGGCCAAAGTCACTGTCACCCAAACTTGAACCCATCTTTTCTGAGCCCCGGCTTAAGTGATCTTTCCACTACACCCCACCACTCACCTGGGATGGTGTAAGATTATAGTTGTGTTGACTGGGTGTAGAGATCGCCTTTCTTACCCTTTGTTCCTCGAGTAGGGAACCAACGGGCCTCTTATTACATGTTAAGGCATGTAATAAATCCAAACACTGTGCCCCTGTTGCAACAGATGACTGGCTGTTAGTAGCACTGCATGATCTGGTAACGGAAGCATAATGAATCACATAAGTAAGTGACTTTTCTAGTTGTCACACGTTTTAGCTTTTTTTTGTAAACACATGAACTTTTTTTGTGTCTTGAGAATTGAAGGGCCCTATAAGTTATTATTCCTCTAAGTTGTCCTTGGAAGTATATTGGGCCTAAGAGCACTGTTTTGTTGATGACTTGGGAACCTGTGGGTGACATCACGAATGCTGTGCCTTACTCTTGCACTGTCCACAGCAGCAAGGCATGGGGCATATATTTCTAGGTCCCCTTCTCTTCCCTTCCCCTTCCTCTCAAGTATTTTTGAAGCACTTTTTTTTCTTTACACCTATCATACGATACTGATACTGTTTGCTGGTCTTTCAAGTGTCTGTCTAGAGTAGCTCTTTGGCTTCCTGCCTGTAGATTGCTTTAATTTGTGAAGTCACTTGATCAGCATTGTGTGTGAACTATATAACTGTGAATAAATAATGTGAGTTGTAGACCAATAATTGGTTTAGGGACGAGTGACATCTTGGCTGTATTTGCTCAGTTTGGAATTATTTGCAAAAACTATAGAGTGTCTGGATTTGGGCCTGCAGGAGTGTTATGGGTTAGGATACATTTTTAGAAAGATTAGGAGGTTGCCAATCCAACACGTATTTTTGAGTACCCCCTGTGTGCCAGGAATGTTTCAAGAGTGAACAAGACAGAATACCTGTCCTGAGGATCTTTTTTCAAGGTGCCGGGAGGGAAGGAGCAGGCAGACATTATGAGTAAAATTAGAATTGTAAAGAGGAGCAAGTGCCATGAAAAAGTGAAACAGGATCATGGGATATAGAGCAACTGGTATGGGGCTGCTTTAGTCATGCGTACCAGAGTAAGCTTTTCTGAGGAGGAGACATTTGGCCTGAGACTGGAATGATAGGAGGAGATGACCATAGGAATTCTGGGGAAAGAGCAAAGAGGGAGCAAATGGAAGACACACAGGCAAGAAAGTCTGGAGGGGGGAGGGGTGGTCCAGGGAAGAGATTTGCACCTGGCTAGGTACCTCATACAAAGCTAAGAAAGTTGGATTTCATTATAATTGCTGTGGAGAGCCAGGGGAAGGGTCAAAGATCACTCCAGCCACTTTGTAGCAAGCACACTCTTGGGGACAGAAGTGGACACTTGGATTAGATGCTTCATTAACTTTTTTTTTTTGCCTAACTTTAATTTTTTATTTTATTTTAAATACATTGTTTTAAACTATTTGTAGGTGCAGTCATGCAGGAAAATCTCAGATTTGCTTCATCCGGAGATGATGTTAAAATATGGGATGCTTCATCCATGACATTGGTGGATAAATTCAACCCACACACATCACCACGTGGAATCAGCTCATTATGTTGGAGCAGCAATAGTATCCTTTAAAAAAAGCCAACGCTCTTTGTTAGGTTTAAAAACCAATGGAACTTTTTTTGCATATGACCTATAATGCATAGCTATATAAAGTAAAAGAAACAATGTACTAAACAGTATATCGTGAATACACACAGATTTCTCTTGATTTCATTTTTTAAAAATTTAGTTTTAGCCCATTACATTGAAAAACACTGCTATTAATATATATATATACACACACATAAATGTTAATTATTATATCCAGACCACAGAATTCATTTTGTTATCTAGAGTTTGTTACTGAATCAAATAGAAGAAGGGTGGTAATGATGGGGGAAATTCTGAAAAGGTTTTTTAATGAGTTTTTGAATCCATGTTTGAATATTTGTGGCTCTTGTCTGGAAATTAGTGATAGAACTCAAAGACAGAAACAAAGGTTGGGTGAGGAGATAAAAATTAAAATTGACCTACATCCCCATCTTACTAAAGTGTTCTTGTGTTTTTCACTCTATCTATGATGAACATAGTCTCATTTCCTAAATATTCAGAGAAGTTATTGATTTTTTCTAAGCTTTCTATGTTTCTGATTCACACCCCCCTTGTCTTAGTAAACTCCTATATGTGGGTAAAATAAATGAGGCAGTGAAGCTAGGAAATCAGGATTCCTCAGCCCCTCGCACTGTTGACATATTGGGCCAGGTGGTCCTTTTTTACGGGCCTATCCTGTGTATTAAAGGATGTTCAGGAGCCTTTTTGGCCTCTACCCACCAGATACCTGTAGCCCTAGTTGAGAACCGCTGTTGTCAACAAAGTACTCATCACCTTTTGCTATGCTAAAAATTATCATTTGTTTGTCATACAGTTTCTTAAACAACAAATTAGGTTTATACACGTCTGATCAATACCAAAGTATTAATATTCTTCTTCTTGATGAAAATGTGATTGATTCATAAACAAAACCATTAGAAGTTTTCATGCTCAATCTAATTGTTAATGCAAATACGCTACAAAAATATGACGAATTTTCTTATTGAATTAAATTTACTCCATCATTCCTTGAATTTGTATTATGATAGCAAAGTTAATTACTTCAGTGCTCTATTCATCAAACGCATGGTGCAGTTTGAAGTACTCTCCAGATGTGTAGTGGGGGGAACTGTTTTAAGGAAAGGTATAAATACGTGAGGTTGCTTCTTTATTACTGGATTTTTATTATGTTTAGAGGTTAATTTTTCTCCGTTACTTATTGCACTAGAGAAAAATAGCATTACTTAGTAAGACGTATTATTTTTGGTTTATTGTATTCCAGGGAGTTTTAGTAACAGTTGTCATTTACCAATAAACCATTTAGTGGTCTGTGAATAAAACTGATGTGACTATGAGGATTATCGTATGACTTGGAAACTGGTCTTATTTCTGTGTGGTTTCCCTGTACAGTAGATGTGCACTGAGAGCCTTCCTATAATCTTACTCCTGATGAAGTTTTGATCCCTTCCATGGAGGTTAGTTCTTGATGAAAGAGGACTTCCCACACTCAGAAACCTGGGGGCCACTTTGCATGGGTTCCCAAGGCGGAGTTCATGGTGATGTGCCAGGGAGATTAGTTTCTATGCATTTGGTCCTCGAGATAATGTTCCTCACTTTCTCATGACTTCTAACACTACATGAGAAATACAAGAGGTTCCTATTTTAGCCTCTCATAATCTTTCTGTTTTTTCATGTCTGTACTGTAAGGAGAAAAGTATCAGTAAATAAGGAAGAAGCCAAATAAAGAGAAATTGTGTATTTTCCTCAATGCTGTAATACCTAGGTGGAAATGATTTTGTTTAAATTGTGTGTCATAAAATCACAACCCACGGTCTATTCACAAAATACAGGAATGTTATATAAATCATCCAAAAGTAATGCACTTAGAACCCTGCTTGTTTAAAAGCATTAATTTAAACTTCTGATATTTTAATTCGTTATGACTTTCAAAATGAAACTCTTATTCTCGGTTATATTGTATTTAATTATTTTAGTTTTAAAATATATTGCTTTGTATTTCCTGATTGTTCCACATAAAGATAAATATAGTTGTAAATTTATTTGAAGTAAAACATTTAGAAATGTAATTATATTAAGTTTTAAGTAATTTAAAGTTTAATTTAAAATAGAACTCTTCTATAACATAAGTAATTGCTATTTAACCACCTTTATTTATATTTGCTATATTTACTGTAACATTTATTCTTAATATATTTAAGATTGAAACATTCTACCACAAAAATTCTAGTGAGAAAATACCAGCTTTTATTTTTTAGTGGACAATTAAAAAACTAATATAGGTGTTTGCTTCTTAACTTAAATGGGTACCAAGCACTGTGTTAAAAACTGTCTTGAACAGTGTTTATAGATGAAAAGGCTGATTCATAGATGCCGATGGTGCTTTGATTATACTTTCATCTTGAAGTATAAAATTAGACCTTCTGGCCTACTCTTTGAAAATGGAGTAGTGTTTCACATGGGTTAAATAGCTTTTAAGTAATAGCATAGCCAGAAAAGATAGTTCTTTCCTGTGGTGGTAGTAAAGAGATTTAGTAATTAGCAAGCTGAGCCATTTTGAAAGCTAATGTATAAGCGATGTTCATTTGCTTTTCTTCTTAGGTTAGTGTGCTTGCTTTTATCATTACAATTCTCGTATTAAAGTCTAATGCTAGAGAGATGCTCATGGATTGTTTTATGCTCCTTAACTCTTCATTTAGATAACTTTCTAGTGACAGCATCTTCCAGTGGCGACAAAATTGTTGTTTCAAGTTGCAAATGTAAACCTGTTCCGCTTTTAGAGCTTGGTGAAGGGGTAAGTGAAAAAACAAACAAACAAAAAACCTAAAAGAAAATCTTAGTTTTACTTGGGTGGCTACTGCTTATTTATTGTGGTGCTTGCAACTAAATATAAAGGTGTTTAAAAGCATTTTTGTTAACCTAAGCTCAAAATAATACCATAACACTTCCTGGTGAGATGGGTACCGAAACATCTTTAAGTAAAATAGTACTGAACCTTAGGGGAGCAATCAAGGATTCAGGTTTTGTCAACTAGGCTCTTGCTTTCTCCATTTTTCCTCTGTCTGGGAGGTTCCCTGGTGGTGGTGCCTTTTTAAGGACCAAGTCCCACTTAAGCCACTAGTTTGATATGACCATAAAGCCCGAATGATGCAGCCCTGCCTTCACTGACATTGGGCTGAGGACTGTATCAGCTAAGGCCCCTTATCTGACACAGCATTCTGCTTTTGCTTCTGTCACTGTACTGAAGGGCCTGCCTGAGCCTCCCCAAGCTCACCTGGAAAAGATGGCTTTGTCAAAGCAAGCGTTGGTCCCAGAGCATTTAAATGAAGCGTTCATTGAATATTGTTTGCTTATTCTTCTGTTTTTTATAAAGTAATCTTTCTGATTCAAGCTATAGCTGGCTACCTCATTTCCAATCTATTGGAAGCTCTTTCCAAGCTATTTCTTTTTTAAATAAAACATGATCTAAATAAAAAGGTACAGATGTTTTTTATTTTTTTATTTTTTATTTTAAGTTTCACATTTTCCTAGCAGACTGGCCCTAAAACATTATGAATAGTCCTAATTTTACACTGGAATAGGTAAGGGAGCCCAATTAGAAAGAACAGCTGGATAGCTGATCTAATTTGTAAAGGACTTTTGATTTCTGTCAGTCCTTTCCTAAAGATATCCAGTGCGATTGTCCCAAAATTCATTTCCAGCCCATATATATTGAGGCTGTGGCAGAGAGCATGCTAATGGTAGAAATGGAGTTTGAGACGTTCTGCCTATTCAAACTCAGTTACTTAAAATTGAAGCAGAGAGCATCCCTGGTTGATAAAATCAAAGGGTATATCCTTTCAGAGAAAGCAAAACATCTTAGTCATCATCTTTGAATCTTTAAATCCTGTCAAAGACTTTTGACGTATATTGAATTAAATAGCATCTAAATAATTTTGACTTCCTCTGGTATAATATGTATTATGCTACTTTTACATCATGTCTTAGAACCAGTTTGGTACCTTTTTGTTTTTGTTATTAAAGTATGAAAATAGATGATATTCACAAATTGACAAAATTCTACAATTTTTGTGAATATTCCATATCAGTTGTAGTTAATTCTCTTTCCCTTCCTTAAGAAATCACATCAGGATGCATGTGGCTGAAGTGGTCATTATAGTTATAATTTGAATCTGCTTTAATTTACTTATAAAAGTATTTTGCAAACTTTGGTTCTTTAGCCTTTATCAGTAATTTATTATAACATATTAGTGTGTTGAAAACCCTTGTTTTGTAGGATCCAAGTTCTTTTACTCATGTGCTATTTGAGATATTAACCTTTCCTTGTAGAAAAATATGATTCTTATTTAAATATTAATTTTTGAGTAGAACTTTTTAAGTTTATATTTATTTTCTTTGATTTTTGTATTTTACTTCTTAAAAGTGGGCAGATTGGTATTAACAGTATTAAAATGGGTGTGATAGGCTAGTATATAACCTAGAAATTTGACCAGCTGTTATTTTTAGATTTTAAAAACAACCATTACTTGTGTTTTGGGATGTAGGAATCCTGTAATAACTACACGATTTCTGTTAATTATTTAAGTTCATTAGCTACATTAATAATATATTAACAAAAATGTATTATCATCAGGGTAAGCCAGCTATAAACATAGTTTTTATTCTGAGCCCTTAAGAATAATTTGAATTGTTTTTGATAATTAGAATCCTAATATATTTATCTTTGATGGATAGCATTCTTGTCTATTTTCTTTAAAGGTCATTTTTATAGCTCTTAGAAACTGTCCTGATTTGCAGTGATAACTACATTCTAAATCTTATTAGTTTGTTCAGACCAAATTTAGTTTCTATGTATGTATGTACAGTGCTTAGAAGAGAATTATACCTACTATACTGACACATTGACCTAATGTGCTCTTGTTTATATGTGTTGGTAATTTTGACTCTTGGTTAAAATTTAAGAGCAGTAAGAAGCTTGAGTGTAGGAGCCACCTGCACCTTTTTAAGAATCTGAGTAGAGGATGCTTTTGAGATGCGTGGATTCTCAAGGTAGGTACAGTAGTTCTCGTTCTCATCTCTCATTTCTCAGATAAAGAAACATGGGCTCATAAAGGTGAGATGACTTGTCTAAACCTGCATGGCTTGCCTTTAGATTTTAACCAAGTCACAAATATGTCCCCTTTGGAATCATTTCTCTATTTTTCCCTCATAGCATTCAACTGGAGGTAAGAAAATTAATGTAACTGCATAGTGTGCCTGAAGGTTAAATAGGAAAATACATGCAGCATTATGTTCTGACAGATGGGCACTGTCAGGTAGATGATGCTCAGATAATTATTGTGAGAAAAACTTGGTAGCCTCTGTATTTTTAGCCACTTATGTTATAAATATATATTGAGCATGGATATGGTCTTTGCTCTTAAAGAAACTGACATTCTGGTGGAAGACAGACAGTAAACTAGGAAACAAAATACCCAGATAGTGATGTTGTGTCGAGAACTAAAATAGTTAAGATATTGAGATAGCAAGTTACCTTAGGTGGCCAGGCGAGTACCCCTGAAGAGATGGCCTTTAAGGTGCTGTTTATGGACCAGAAAAAACTGTTCAGCCTAAGTTCAGGGCAAGAATAGCTATTGTAGGAGCCTTGAGGAAAATACAGGGTTATTTTTAAGGAATGCAAGAACATCATTGTGGCTGGAGAATTAGTGGGTGAAGAGAAAAATGAGAGATGAATGGAAGGGGCCAGATGAATAGGGCTTTGAAAGCCAGGTTAATGATTCTGGAATTTATTCTAGGGTTCATTAGAAGCCATTGAATGTTTTTAAATGGGAGAGACATGATCAGATTTACATTTCTTAAAGGTCACCCTACTTACGGAGAACAGAATGCGTAGGAGTAGAGGCAGGATAACCTGTTAAGAGGCTGCTGTTGTGGTTCCCATGGGGTTTGGAGTAGAGTGCTAGAAGTAGTGCTAGATACTGGGAGGGCCAGGTGGATTTATTTTAGTGCTGGAGTTTGGAGAATTTATGGTAGACTTGGGGCAGACAGAACGAGGAATCAAGGCTAATTCTGGAATTTTTATCTTGAAAAACTGGGTGGATGGTGTCTTTACATACATGGGGAAGAATGTAAGAGTCAAGTTCTGATGACTCGATGTAGAAGAATTGGATTTCTGAAGGGGAGCTTTGCCACAATACGTTGGGCAAATATCTTGTCTTCAATGGAAACCTTTCCTCATCTGTAAAATGAGGGACTTAGACATCCTTGAAAGTCTTCTCTACCATTAACGTTTTCTGAACTGTGGTTTGATTGTGACTCAGGGTATCCTGTGGAAATGCAAGAGCAGGTTTTGGTAGGAGACATATTAAGGGCAGGTAAGCCCTGATGGGAGACCAAGACTTGCTGGTATTTTCTAAGCTTCCTCTGTCACCTCTGTGTATGGCAGAGAACATGAATCTGGTTGATTTCTTAAAGTATTTTTTAGCTCCTTACAAGCTATTGGATCCATGTGGGAGATAAGAGGTGAATCTTTAGAATAAGTATTAGCATGTTTATAACATTTAGTTCAACAAGTATTAAGTGCTTGCTAAGTATTGAATAAGACTTAAAAGTCATCTCTGGGCTCTTTAAATTAAGATAAAAAAATTTTTTTTCTTTAATAGCAAAAGCAGACATGTGTCAGTTTAAATTCCACATCTATGTATTTGGTAAGCGGCGGCCTGAATAACACTGTTAATATTTGGGATTTAAAAGCTAAAAGAGTTCATCGATCTCTTAAGGTAAGGAAGTTGGGTGGTGGTGTTTTCTGTTACTGAAATGGGTATCTCACAATGTGCTTAGTTACCAAACTTTTCTTTTAATGTTGAGCTTTTATGATAAAGGTAAGGTGCTTCAGAATTGAAGTGAGATTTGTTAGGGAAAATAAAGATTCAATTCTTTACAAAGTCATGTAAATTGTATTGGACATCATATCCTTAATTTCCTAGATGGGAGCAATGCCCTAAATGTCCTCTTTCTTCTCATCAGATATAGTTCGTTTGATTTAGAAAAGGAATAAAATGTAGAGACATCTCCAGACATGCTTGAAGGACCATTTGAAAAGGTTGTCATGTAATAGTTATTTTAATATAAAAATAGTGTAATATAATAGTTACTATTCTTGGTATTACATTAATATAATTATTAGATTCAAAGGTTAGTTTGTTTATATTAGTAAGGTATGACACCAAACTGTTAAAAACTACACTCCTAGTCCTGATCCCTTTTCTGTGTTCCTGCTACATTTCTCTGACTTGATGTTGGAAAACAGTCCTTGTGAACTCAGTTTATTCAAAACCAGTTTTGTTGTCTCCATATGGATGGATTTCCCTTTTGATTTGGGGGACAGCCTAATATAGAGGGGGGGCAAATAGGCTTGGGGTTTGACCTGGAATTGAATCCGGCTTTTTCATTTAGTAGTTATGTGAGCTTGCACAGGTTTCTTAACCTTTCTGTGCCTTTTAGTCAACTCACCTGTAAAATGGGAAAACTGACATTTTCTCCAAGATGGTTCTATGGGTTAATAATAATATATAATTCTGGGTGGTGTGCCTCGGTTGGTAGGAGTGTCCTGTATACGTAATGGCCACGGGTTTGATTTGTGGTTATGGCATAAGACCTAGGTTGTGGGTCGATCTTGTCGTTTTTGGGGGGCATACTGGAGGCAACCAATTGATATTTCTCTCTCCTTTCCCCCCTCTCTCTCAAAACAAACAAGCAAATAAATAAAGTCAATGAAAATGCCCTCTGGTGAGGATTAAAATAAATAAATAACAACAATAATATATCAAGCTCCCAGCATTAATAGGTGCTCGACAAAGGGAAGCAGCTGCTGTCACCTCTCACACATGCTTTGTCCTCCTGGCTTTGGGGCTTTTGTTCCTTACTCTTCCATTTTGCTGTGTCTGGTCCACTTGCCCTAGTTTAGCTCTCTTTTCTTTAAGTTTGAACTCCAACTTTATATCTTACATAAAGCTTCCTCTGTCAACTGAGTTCACAGGTGCCTCTTTCTCTTTTGTCTTGACACTTTTGCCTCTACCACCACTCACTTAGCTTTGTTCTGCCATTTTCATGTTAATGTAAATATCCTGTCTTCTCAATTGAACAGTAATACTTTCAAGGGCAGGGACTCTCCTGATAGTCAACTCCCAATAAATGTTACTTGTCAGTGGAAGTGAATTCTTTCAGGGTGACATATTGCCATTTAGAAAATTACCTTTTCGTTCTGTCTTTCATTTCAGAGTGCCTGAGCTTTTTTATGGTTCTGAAAAACAGAGGTTCCCTGGGAAGACTTGGTGTTGATCAGACAGTTTTCTGCATATTTGAGTAATTTTTAAAATTTGAGGAAAATGTTAAAGCAAATATTAGATTGACAAATGGATAATATTTATAAAACACAATATTTACAAAAACTTGAAAATTTGCTTTTTGGAAGGTTTGATGGCACTGTATTTACTTTCATTTTTTTTCTTTCAGGATCATAAAGATGAAGTAACTTGTGTAACATATAATTGGAATGATTGCTACATTGCTTCTGGATCTCTCAGTGGTGAAATTATTTTGCACAGTGTAACCACTAATATATCTACTACTCCTTTTGGTCATGGTAGTAGCCAGGTAAGTATGGGTTTATTCAAAATAAAGTTGATAGGATATATTTTGAACTATTATATAAACCAATGACTTTTAAGTTTTAAAAATTAAGTATTTAAAATAAACTTGATTGAAAATAAGCTAATTCGTACTAAATTGAGTATACTTACTTTATTGAGTTCAGTTAGGCCATTGAATATAACATGCTCCTATATATATATGTATATATATATTTTATAACTATATATAACAAAATACAAATAGCGTTATCAGGTTAACCCCAAAACATGAATATTAATCTTCCTATAGACATTACAATTATAGAAGTGTTGCATAGCTCAAATTATGTTAGCTATAGGACAGGTACATAAGTACTCTGATGGGCATGTGATAATTAAGTGTGTTTAGGCACAGGATAAATGGAGTTTTGTTTTTTTTTGTTTCTTTAAGTATATCATAGTTAATGTATCAAAACTTATTCATGTATTTCAGGTTAATACAGGAGTACATAGGGAAATGTTTTGTTGTTGTTCATCCTCATCTGAGGATATTTTTTCTATTTTTTATTTATTTATTTTTTTTTTTAGAGAGAATGGAAGGGAGGGAAGAAAAGATGGGGGAGAGAGAGAAACATTGGATATGAGAGAGACACATTCATTGGTTGCCTCCAACATGTGCCCCAACTGGGGCTGGGGATCGAACCTGCAACCCAGGTATATGCCCTTGACTGGGAATCAAATCTAAGAACCCAAGGTGCATGACCGATTGATGCTCCAACCACTTAGCCACACTGAGGAGGGTTATAAGAAAACTTTTTATAAAGGAACTGGATGCCCCATGCACAAAATTTGTGCAAGAGTAGGCCTGCCTTCCCCCAACGAGCACCAGCTTTCCACCCTCTGGCAGCTGGCAGGCACCTGGTTCCCGGGCTTCCCTCACAGCCTCAACTTTGTCCTGAAGGATGTCTGGTCTAATTAGCGTATTATACTTTTTTTTTTATTATAGATATTAGCCAAATTTTTTCTTCATGAAAATGTCTATAACATTTTTAAAAGAATTAATTTAGTTTCTAAAGAAATCTAACTTTCCATGAAATTCTCCACAGAAATTTCCAATAAGGTGCAATTTCTTTTCATTCTTTCTTTTAATTATAATCACTGTGGCCATAATTATTATTAGATAAAAGATGGGACTGCCTCACTTTTGAAAAGTGGTTTTTTAAATCATTATATTGAGTAGTATATATTTAGTGTTTAAGGAAAATATATTAGATATTAAAAATGCATAGAAAAATGTATTTTTTTCATGTTTCATTTGTATTGGGGGATAAAAGAGATATACATATAAATGATAATATGAGTGATTGATAAAAAAAATAAGTTTATGGTGATTTAGAACAGTGAGATAAAATTATCCTTTTGGGAATAAATTGGGGATATTAACGGAGGAATGACTTCAGATGGGTGTGAGGCTTAATTGTTTGTTTCATTTTTACTACAATATAAACTGGCCTCCTTGCCAATTACCTGATTCTAACTTTTGTATTCTAGTTGGAACCATATCATGTTTTTTTCTTTGTCCTCAACTATTGTCCAACCTTTATGTTGAAAAGATCCCCCTCAATAACATGGTAATGGATGAATACTAAATTTAGAGATAACAAAGACTTCAATAGGCTAATACAGAACTTTGGGGGAGAGATATTATATATTTCCTTAGATGACCAAATGCTTTCTCCATCCCTAGTCCAGAATATTGACTCTTCATTTTTTGTGGTTTAGTTGCCTTTTTATTACGCTTTAGTTGTTGAATTTCTAGCACATCAGAAGCTCAGAATCAAACAAATATATTTAAATATTTAAAATACAAATATTGCTTGTTCTCTGCTAGTGTTTCCTTATTGGTGATTTGGCTGGGCCTTGTATTTAGGGATATTCTAACCCTAATGAATCATTGTGTTGTATTTTTTTCTACGGAAAAAAAAAAGAGGAGATTGAGTTAGCTGTGCTCCAAGTTAGTAATATCATGACAAATATTCAATTACTACTTATAGAATATCGGTACGTTTTGGGATCATCTTATATAGCCCACTAAATGATTTTATGGTATTGATTGAAACCTGTTACTCTCTGTACCAGAAAAGTCCTAAATCCTGTGTGAGTGCTATGCCTGCGGTTGGTTGTTATTTATATAGTTCATATAAATGTTCTTATGAATGCTTACAATTACAGGAAGTTTATTCTTATTTTTATAGCCTGTTCGGCACTTGAAGTACTCCTTATTTAAGAGGTCGCTGCTGGGCAGTGTTTCGGATAACGGAGTAGTAACTCTCTGGGATGTGAACAGTCAGAGTCCTCACCATAACTTTGATAGTACTCATAAAGCTCCAGCTTCAGGCATCTGCTTTTCTCCTGTCAATGAATTGTTGTTTGTAACAATAGGCTTGGATAAGAGAATCATTCTCTATGACACTTCAAGTAAGAAGTAAGTGTGGCATTTCTATCTCATTAGCAGATATATTATATTTGTGATTTGTATAGAACTATAATTAATTAATATTCCGGAGCTTTCAAATTTGTGTACTTGATATCTGGTAAGGCATATATTCTTTTCTTACTCGCATGCAGAAAAAATAGATGAGGTGTGGGTATTATTTTTTAATTAATATTCTGTTTCCTTTTTTAAAAATTTGAATTTACTGGGATGACATTGATTAATAAAATGACATAGGTTTGAGGTATACAATTTTATAATACATCATCTGTATATTGCATTGTGTGTTCACCACCCCTAGTGATGTCTTTTGTCACCATTTATTCTCCCTTTTCCCTCTTCTACCTCTCTACCTTCCTCTGCCTTTCTATCTCGTAATCATCATACTGTTGTTTGTCATGCCTATGAGGTTTTTTTTTTTTTTTTCTTAACCTTTCACCTTTTCACCCAGTCCCCCAACCTTCCCTCCCCTTTGACAGCTGTCAGTCTGTTCTCTGTATCTGTTGAGTCTGTTTCTGTTTTGTTTGTTAGTGTATTTTTGTTCATTAGTTTCTTCTTATTAGTGAAATCCTGTGGTACTTGTCTTTTTCTGGCTGACTTATTTAAGCACTTCTGGATTGTGAACATTGAAGCATAGCCTGCTAATGATTTCACATCTTTATTTTAACATGTATGCACGTTATTCTTTTTAAAAATATAACTAAATATGGTTAATTTGCTTTAAAATTAATTCCTTCTGTAAAGCAGGATGACTGAAGGATCAGCATTTTGGGCTGAGCGATTCTTGGTTGTGAAGGACTCTCCTGGGCACTGTGGGTTGTTCAGCAACAACCCTGGCCTCTACCCACTAGATGCCAGTAGCACTTTCCTAGTTGTGACATCCTAACGACCGCCAGTTGAGAACCTGTGGCCTAGAGCTAAAAGGCACATAATCTAAGTATGTGGGTTTGTCGTGCCTTCCTGTACTTCTTAGATTTATAAGGGTGCTTGGTTAGCTTTTAAAAAAAGCTGAAAAAATGCTACAGGTGTATTCAAGACACCTAACAATATGCAGAATCCTGTTTAAAAAAAAAAAAAAAGGTAAAAAGGTAATGTTATTACTAGAGAAGGACCTACTGTCAGCCCTTATTAGAAATTTACTGTTACTTACTTTACATTCTTTTGTCTTTTTACTATTTTTTTTAAACTAATTTACTAAGGGTCCTGAGTCAGTAAGGCATTTCTCTCTTATATCAGACACTCCAGTAAAGAGCTCAGCTTCAGCAGATCGGTATCCGTATTTCTCTCCTTGCTTCCTGAGGATCAAGCCACATGGGCTCAGTTAGCTTTTCGGTCAGGAGATACAGAACTAAGAACAAAGTAGCAGCTGCTCTCCTGTGAAAGGTCATAGTCCTCTGGAGGCTTCAGCAGATCGATAAATGGAAAGGGATACTGGGAGCCTCCTTAGTGCCGAGGCTAGAGCCCTTTTATTTGTGGAGTAGCACCCAGGAATTCTGTCATATTCATTGCCAAGGTAACAATTACTTAAATAGGTACTGCTTCTAGAACATGTAGAGTGAATAGAATATAGGGTGACGTGTTTAGCTGTTCCTCCATATGCCATGGCACTGGAAATGTCTCTTAATTCTAAATTTATGCTTTAAAATAAATGTTTGGAATGTGTATGCTACTTGCCCAATTCTAAGTAAGTTTGGTTTTGATACGCTGTAGTTATTTATATGTCACATAAGCTTATATACCTGTATTCACTCATATATCTACATAGACTTGCTCTCTTTCCAAAGGCTAGTGAAGACTTTAGTGGCTGACGCCCCTCTAACTGCAATAGATTTCATGCCTGATGGTGCCACTTTGGCTATTGGATCTTCCCGTGGGAAAATATATCAGTATGATTTAAGGATGTTGAAATCACCAGTTAAAACCATCAATGCTCATAAGACATCTGTGCAATGTATAGTATTTCAGTACTCCACTGCTCTTTCTAAGGTAAGATTTTTTTTTTCTGAATTTTTTATTTTACTAAATAAATCTAGCTCAGAATATAGAA
Source organism: Pipistrellus kuhlii (assembly GCF_014108245.1). NCBI lineage: Eukaryota > Metazoa > Chordata > Mammalia > Chiroptera > Vespertilionidae > Pipistrellus > Pipistrellus kuhlii. The sequence goes on along the minus strand of NW_023425529.1, from coordinate 13,406,500 downwards.
ATTTTATGTTGTCAATCAAACACAGTGTAGTTTTGCTACATAATCATTTTGATATAAAAAACATTTAATATGATTTTAGTATAAAGCCATCTGATGTTTGGTTTTAAAACTTTTAAAAAAATTTTATACTTAATTCTCACATGTCCCTTTTTTATATTTTAAAAGGCTTTTTTTTTTTTTTTTTTGGCTCAGAGGGAAACTCTCAGCTATACTTGCAAGCTTAAAATTTGTAAGGAAAATATATATACATATTTTTACTCTAATAGGGAATTTATAAAATATTAATAACAGTAGGGAGCATTAGAAACCTGAGCTTTTAAATATTCCATTACATTTCAGTCAGGTTTAAATAAAGACTCTTCAAGTAAGGCCTCAGCTGTGAACAAACGGACTGTTCCTGCTAGCGCTGCTGGTGGGGGAGCGCTGAGTTCCGGAACTGTCAGAGAAGCCACTGCCCCTGCCACGGCGCTGCCTCAGCCCATGACGACAGCCGCGGGGAGAGGCACAGCTGCTGCCCAGGACAAAGCAGGTAAGTGGTGCTTATATGTAACACCCTAAATATATAATTATACCTTATTCAGGAACCTAGGACTCAAGTTCACTTAAGTACTTAAATATAATTATTAGTAAATATCATTGAAGAAGTGAACATTTTAACTTCAGCTACAGTTTCTTTAAAATTTAATGAAAAAACATTTATTTTAGCCTGGTTAACTGAACTTCTGTTGTAAAATATTACTTATCTTAAAAAAAACAATGATGTCAACTCAAATTATTCATTCTTTTTAAAAAATATATATTTTATTGATTTTTTACAGAGAGGAAGGGAGAGGGATAGAGAGTTAGAAACATCGATGAGAGAGAAACTTCTATCAGCTGCCAATGAGAGAGAAACTTCCATCAGCTGCCTCCTGCACACCCCCTACTGGGGATGTGCCTCCAACCAAGGTGCATGCCCTTGACCGGAATCGAACCTGGGACCCTTCAGTCCGCAGGCCGACGCTCTATCCACTGAGCCAAACCGGTTAGGGCCAAATTATTAATTTTTAATACTAACTAGACTGGGTGACTTTATATTGTGCCTTCAGGTTAATCAGTAGAGAATGCAATTTTGATGTCATGATTTGATCTCTAAGGTCTTTTTCTTTTTTTAAAAGCTACTAATGGCTCCTTTTATATCATATTTTAGAATGGAAGGTAAATCAAGTGATGAAATGAATATATTTAAGTATTAAATAGTGCCTGGCTCATATTAAGCCACAAGCTAGCAGTTGGTTAAATAAAAATAAATGAAAATATTACAATTTTAAATAATTTTTTTCTATGTTAATAATCAAGCATTTCTTCAAGAGGAATTTATTAGACATTGTGAAAGTATAAATGATGATAAGCTTCTCCATACCTACTATAGAATATATTCTTTGCCTGCAATAAAGATCATATTTCCTAAATTCCTTAAAACCTTCTGGTTTTTATTTTAAGAAATATGCTACACTGTCAACATGCAACAGATATTTTAAAATGTCTACATGATACATATGCCAGTATGTTTTCAAAATATTCTCATTAGAAATGGATATACCCATTCATGTCTTTTAAAATTTTTAGGACAAGTACTTGACATGGATAAAAATATTTGTGGTGCCTTGTCAGTCAGAGTTTACTATTTCCAAGAATAAACTAAAGTTTAATTTGTTAACATTTATAATCTGGAATAATGTCTTTAAAGTTGTAAGTATATTCACTACAAATTTTCTGTGAATAGCTACATTGTCTTCACATAGAAATTATTACATATCACATGGAAAAATAAATGCTATCCATTTAAAAGAAGAAAGTCTTTTTGAAAATTACTTTAATGTTTGTCAAAAAATGTTTAACTATATTAAAATTGCCATTTTAAATTTTAATTTACTATTTTATGCCTAATTTTAAAAAAGTAAACAAAATATTTTTCTCAATTACTGTAAATTTTATGAAGACTGCATTTATTTAGTTTTTAATAAGGAGGCTGTGTTTAACAATGACAGCATTTATTAGGAGTTGAAGACTTGGGTCTGCAGGGTCGCTGATTAACAGCTCTTTCCTGATTAGCAGTTTCTGGCAAAGTGAATTTTTCCTCTGCTTCCATAGTTAGAAATTCTGTTCATTAATTTTATTTTGAAGTAATTTCAAACTTACAAAAAAGTTTCAATAATATATAAAGAACTCCTGAGCTCAACAGTCCAGTAGATTCGCCATTTTATAAATTTTGCCACATTTGCTTACTAAATTTCTCTCAAACACACGCACACACACACATATTCCCCCCCACCTCTGAAACATGTAGAGTATATTAGGTTTAAGTCTCTCGTCTATCACTTCTTACCAGGAAGACTTTGGGCAGTTTTCTTAACCATTTTGAATCAATCTCATTTTTCTCTTCTACAGATGATAACTTTTAGGGTTATTGTGAAAATCAGAGAAAAATGTATCAAAAGTGCCTGGCACATGGTGGGCACTCAATAAATATGGAGTGATTAATAATATTGTTATCATGATCATCATTGCTATTTCCATTTTAAGCTTCTTGTAAAATCCAAAGTTTGACAAAAAGTTCATGTTGCTTCTACTAAAGTGGTCCTGATTTAGTTATTGAAAACAATCTCTGCAGTGTTGTTACTACTGCTTATTTTCAGAAGGAAAGAGCCATTTAAGGAATGAAAAAACAGCTCTCTGCCTTTTTATTGTCTACTTTACTATTCTCTCTGAGTTTGGGATTCTGGTTTCCTTCCTCGTAGTAAACGTTGTGAGGTCAGTGAAGTCATTTGAGGTTGATCATGCCTAGAGCAATGTTAAGCTCCCCCTTTTAGTGAAGAAAAAGAAGAGGGAAAAATATCTATTCACTGCACATTGGGGAGAGAACTGACATAACTTGAATCCTGCTGTCTGTTAGGCATTGTGCTACATATGCCTTACAGACTTTTTTTATGATTATCATTTGAGATAATAAACTAAGTTATACGTTCAGAATATTTTTAAGACAGAAGTAAATATGTATATTATTTTAGAAAAGTTTCAAAAAATGGCTACAATAATTCATATTTATTCCCATATATGAATAAATGAGTTATTTGATTTTTGGAGAGCCCTTTATTCCATGAAAGTGATGGTTAAATGAATTATTGTTAAATTTTGCTTCCCCTCCCCATGCTCACGGTTGTAATATTACCAATAATATGGGTAATACATTATTTTTTATTAACAAAATCACATATTTTTAAAAAATTATTTTAAAATTAATTTTATTGGGGTTGCATTGCTTAATAAAATTATATATTCCTTCAAATGTACTGTTCAATAATACATCATCTATGTATTGCTTTTACCAACCCAAATTAAATCTTTTGTCATCATATGTTTGACACCTTTTATCTTTCACTATCCTATACCCCACTCCACCCCACTTCCATCTGGTAACTACCATGCTGTTATCTGTGTCTATGAGTTTTTGTTTGTTTTTCTTTTTATTTTAATTTAAATTCTTCATTGTTTAAAGTATTACATATGACTCCTTTTCCCCCCATTGATTTTTCCCCAGCCGTTTTCATCCCCAGCACATGCTCTCACTCCCTGCTGTCTGTGTCCATGGGTTACAAGTCATTTGGTTGATCTCTTACCCCTGTTTTTCTTGTTTGTTTATTTGTTTCTTTCATTTTTATATTTTTAGAACCTCGCTTCTGATCAATTTATTTAGATGTAATAACATTTTCATATCTAATTTCTATAAGGTTTGTCTCGAAGCATCAATACAGATATTTTATCTAAGGAAGTAGACAGTGGAAAAAATCAGGATTTCTCCAGTCTTGATGATACTAGAGCCAGTAGTCTGGGGGACATGTTCTCACCTATCAGAGATGGTAAGTCTGTTCAGATCAGAGCATCATGTTCTCTTGCTGGTAGTCTTACACTTTTATTCTGGCTAAGAGATGTGGGAAGCAGCTTCAGTAGAACTCTTATGATAACAGTTTGCTCATTTTCTCAATCCCTGGGGTGGTATTTTTTTCCTTTGACATGATATGTTTGATAACTATATTACAAAATATATGCTGGTAATTTTTATATGGGAAATTTGCAGATAGCTCTGAAGTTAGCATTTTAATTTAAAAGTTTCTTAAAGCAAGTTTTAAGAAACTTTTTAAGAAACAAGTTTTTTTAAGAAACAAGTTTCTTTTTTTAAGAAACAAGTTTTATAAAAGTTTCTTAAAGCAAGTTTTTCCTTCATAGGCCATCTTTTACTTGTATTCATTTTTTAAAAATATATCTTTATTGATTTCAGAGAGGAAGGGAGAGGGATAGATCGTTAGAAACATTAATGAGAGAGAAACATCGATCTGCTGCCTCCTGCACACTCCCTACTGGGGATGTGCCAGCAACCAAGTCATATACCCTTGAACAGAATCGAACTCAAGAACCTTCAGTCCGCAGGCTGACGCCATATCTACTGAGGCAAACCAGCTAGGGCTGTATTTACTTTTTAATAAAATTTTTTAAAATATTAGATATTGATAGAAAAAAGATATCTTAAAAGACATTTGTTTCTGTGATTATTAATATTTAATTAATATTTATTAAATATTTTCATGGAGAAATATGGCTAAGTAATATATTGCTTCATCTTTTACATTGTTTATGAAACTCTCTCTCTCTCTCTCTCTCTCTTTTTCATATACACACACACTTCCCATTGTCAATAGTTATTCCCATTTTTTAAAAAAGTAAAAACTTTGTCAGCTTGTTGAATGGAAATATTATTTATCATAGTATTCACACTGTATGAACTAGGCCCATTGTTTGGCTGTGTTCTTTTATTAATGTTCATTCTTGTTAACCTTAATGGGATAGTTCCACTGCTAAAAGTACAATATGAGTGAATTTCTAGGGGATATTTTGGCAGGTTTAAATACTCATGTTGGCCTGTTAATTCTATTTCTCTAAGTTTACCTAAGAATATTCTGAAAAGCCCGAAAGATTTGTATGTTTACTGTATATAGTGAAAAACTGGAATGAATTTAAATGTCAACAATAGCAGGTTGTTTAAATTGGTACATGTGTCTCTGATTTTTTAAAATTTCATTTTTTACTTCAAAATTATCTATTATTATTTTCCAGATTTTCTCCAATTAATTTCTTAATTAGAAACAACAAATACATAAGTCATTATATAGAATTACTGAGTGTCTTCTGCCTTACCCTAGCCTGAAAATACTTCAGTTGCCAGGTCAAACTCCTTTTATCTTCCACCTAATGAAAAAGGGAAAGGTTCCTTTCTTTCAAGACAAAGAGAGGTCAGGCTGCATAGTTAGAGGAAAGAGAGGACGGATGTGGCTGAAGGAGGGAAAAGTGGCTTGCACTGGAGTTGAAACAGGTTTCTGAAGTAAGAGCCCAGTTGGGGATTTTGGCTTATGAGAACCCCTGGAGTTAACTATTGAGTTGAAGACTGTAGGAAGGGGCTTTGTGGAGGATTGTGAGTTATGAATGAAATCCTCTTTAATGGTATTCCAGATAAGTAAAGAAATTCCTCTTTAATTACTTTAGCTATTAAAAAATATTATTAGTATATGAACCATATGCCTTTCATTTATTAGATTTTTGTATTATTAATGAAAAGAAAACATGGATGCTAAATATAGTACTGCTTTTATTATCAAGAGATTTACAAGGATGAAACTCAACTAGTAAAAGGCTTAATCTGTTTTGGCTCAATTTCTTTATCTTTTAAATACTTCTGCTTTTTTAGGGGAAAACTAATAACTTTTCAAAGTGTATATGTGCTATACAATTACTAAGTGTGTGTATATATATTTAATTAGTATTTATCAAATATATATATATATATACACATACACACACACACACAGATAGATGGATGGAAGGATAGGATAGATGTACGATAGTCCAACTAATATGATAATCATTTATGACAATCAAATTTATTGGCCATTAGAGATTCTGGTGAATTTGACCATTTTTCCTATTAACTCATTAAAATGCACTTAAGCAATGTTTGGTTGGTAATTGGTAAATGAATATTTCTGCCATTGAAATAGATTTTAATAAAACTTTAAAACCTTATGTTTTATACCATTGTAAATCTTGCAAAATGTTTTTATGTTATTTCAGTTGATTCTCAATAAAACCTTGAGAGATGAACAGGGCATTATTCCCTTTAAATAGATGCAGAAACTGAAGTTTAATTGTATTAACGTTTGTCCAAGGTCACAAACCTATTAAGTGATATAGGCAGAATTGAATTATAGATCTTTGGTCCTCACTATAGTGCTTTTCCTAGAATACTTGTGCCATTAAAATAACTACACACACACACACACACACACACACACACACACACACACGTGTGTGTGTGTGTGTGTGTGTGTGTGTGTGTGTATGTATATATATATATATATATATATATATATATATATATAAAGGTAATATGCAAAGTGTCCCCTTGGAAGTTTGACCAGGAGAATGGGAGTTTGATCTCTCACTATGATGTGCACTGACCACCAGGGCATGGCATGGAACATGGCAGGTGACTGGTGCCAGGGCGCTGATAGATTGAGAGGATGAGGAGGAGGAGGAGGTGGTGAGGCAGGAAACCTGATCAGCCCTGATTGCTGGCCAGGCTAAGGGACCCTACCCATGCACGAATTTCACACACCAGGCCTCTAGTGTCATAAAATTGTCTTTTTATATTTGCGCTATGAAGCTAAAAGAATGAAAAGGGGAGTTTATGTGAGGACTAGCTTTAACTTTATTCAGATTTTCTTTTTAAAATTATTATCTTTGAACTCTGGGGGAATGAATAGTAATTCTAAGTTGCTATAGCATCTTTTTTACTGTGTTTTAAATTTGATTTTCTAATTTTCTTACAGATGTTATGGTTAACAAGGGAGGTGATGAGTCCGTAGGCAAAGGAGATGGTAAGAACTATTGAGAAGTGATTTAGTGAAAATTGTAAGTGATATTGTGTTATCTATCCCTGTGTGACAAATTACCATTTTGAATTTTAAAAGAGCATTTATCATCTCATAAAATGTGGGTTAAGCATGGCTTAGTTTGAGTGCCTTGGCTTTAAGTCTCTTGGTGCTTTAATCAGAGTGTCACCAGGGCTGCAGTCACATCCAGACTTAACTGGGCAAAGAGCTGCTTCCAAGCTCATTCATGTGTCTATGCACAAAGACATTTATCGGTTTATTCCCCTGTGGGCTTCTCCACAGGGAAGCTGACAACGGGCCAACTGGCTTCCCTTAGAGCTGGTGAGCAGGAGAGTGAGAGAGGGCACCCAAGATGGAAAACCACAGTGTGTTTGTAACATAAGCTTGGAAGGTATTCTCTGTGTTAGAAGCAAGTTACTAGGTCCAACCCACATTCAAAGGGAGGGGACTACTCGAGGGCATGGATCCAAGCCAGAAGTCAGGGATCATTAGGGCCTTCTCAGAGGCTGCCTGCCAAGACATATACCACTGGGTGAACCAAATGAACACTCACATTGTCAAAAACTGATACTGATTAAAATGTTCATTGTGTTTTTCAGTTTTCAAAGTATTTTCATATACAATATCTCCTTTAAGCCTCACCACTCGGGAAATAGATATCATTATTCACATACTAGAGGCCCAGTGCATGGTTTTGTGCACCGGTGGGTTCCCTCAGCCTAGCCTGCGTCCTCTCGCAATCTGGGACCCATTGGGGGATGTTGGACTGTCAGTTTCAGCCTGATCCTCCTGACAGTCCAACATCCCCTGAGAAATGTAGTAGTGCATGAAGCGGCAGGTGGCTGGAGTGGAGCCCAAGCCCAGGCTGGGCACCCCATTGCTCATCACGGCCCTGGTGTGCCTGCTGCCAACGCCACTTGTAAGCGCTCCTGCTATAGGGATGCACTGACCACTAGGGGGCAGCTCTTGCATTGAGCATCTGCCCCCTGGTGGTTAGTGCGTGTCATAGACCAAACAGTTGACCAGTTGGTTAGGGTTTTATATATATATAGATTTGCAGATCAGAATGCAGTCACAGAGAGTTTTACAATGTTTTTGTGCCAAATAAAGACTAGAGCTGACAGATGAACCTAGTTTCTGGATCCAAATCCTGTGTCTTTCCATCATATTAGCCTGTCTGTCATATAAATGCTTTTGTTAAATATCCAACATTGGAGAACATCATATGCAAACACAGCATTTTTCCTCCTCTTTTTCAGGCCTTGACTTTTTAACACAATTGAACTCAGTGTTTCCTTCACGAAAAAATCTAGGAGCCTCAGGCACTTCAGTATTACATTCTAGTCCCTTTAATGTCTTTATGGGATCTCCCAGTAAAGAAGAAAATGAACATCATGATCTGACAGCTGAACCTAAGAAAACGTATCCGGGAAAACAGGAACCTAAAGATTCCCTCAAACAGGTATCTGCCTGAAAGTGGTACTGAGCTCACTGTGTGTTATCACTAGCAAGCATGATCAAGGCCGTCACTACGTTTGTCCTAACTAGTGACAGTGCTGTGCACTCACTAGGTAAAAAAATACTCTTCAATCTTGGTTCACGTGTTAAAAACTAAAGGATACTCTTGAAATTTATCTCTGGATATGATGAGGATAGCAATAGATGCCTATTCTATTTTTTTTTTTTTTTTTATAGAACAAGAAACTTGATATAACTGTCTGTGTAGTAATATTTTATACATGAATTTTTTAGGTTGCATTTCCATTATGGCAGAAAGCACCAAGTTAGTGGTCAAGGCAATTACCCTAAGTCTTAGAGTAAATTGATGGTGCTTTAATACAGTACTAAAAATAGAAGTTAATTTATTACGAAAAGATTTAAAATGATCAAATATTACCAGGAAGTCTGAATCTGTTGTTCAGTATATCCATTTATTTTTAGGATGATATTGTAAAGATAACATTCAAGAAGTATAAAATGTCTTTTAACTAATTTTTCAAATATTTCTGACTAATTATAAATGATAGATTGTGTGTGTGTATGGGGGGGAGGTGTTTTTGCCTGTGATCACTATTTTAAATTAAATTCAACAGCCAGATGCTTAGTAAATGAACTTTTCTTTATCATGTTATTATTGATATTGTTTTTAATAAGTAAACTTGACTTATTTGCCAGTAGTCCTAGCAATTTTTTCTCTCTTTCTATATCCCTTTTTATTTTCCCTTTACCTGACCCTACCCACTGGATAAAAGAAAGTTGGTACAAATTATGTGGATGATATGGGTAAAGCCAGAATTTATATATTAATTATTTATTTTAAATGTAAAGTTTGCAAAGTTGATCTCCGGTGCTGATACTGGAAGTCTAAATACCTCTCCATCATCTAACCAAGCAAGAAGTCCTGAGAAATGTGAAAAGCCCGAAAAAGAAAAGGAAGCCCGGTTACTATATGAACCCACAGTCAATGGATCCTCAGCTCCAAGTAAGTATATAAAACTTGCTAATATTTGAAAGTGTTAAGTTCGAAACCCTCACTATTTAACTTGAAAGGAGTGATCACAGACAAAATTTTAAATGTTCAAGGAGTTTAAAATTTATGACATTTCTCTAGTGTAACCCTCTTACTAGAAGACAATAAAATAGACATGAATGATTAAATATAACCATATTTATTTGACACTCTTGGTGTGAATTTCATTTTCAATCTCATCTGTAGGTGTCTTGATATAAATACGGTTCAGATAGGAATATGGTATAGAACCCTGTGAAAATGGGTCAATTACCTAAAAGTTGTCTTTTTTAAAATCAAGATGAAGATTTATTTGCAAAGATGTTCATCCCAACTGTATTTGTGGTTTTTTTAATGTTATTTTTTGATTTGTCTATTACAGTTGACATTCAATACTATTTTATATTAGCATCTTTTTCTGCCCCCATATTATAAAGTCCTATTTGTAGAGTTAATACCGCAGACCCTAAAAACTTGATCCACACTTACTAGTAAAGGGATATTGGGCTCAGCTATAAGAGTTATCCATCCAAACAACTCTTTGTGTAGAAGCAGCTCTTTTATAAAGATATCCGTGTTTTACCTTAGGGTTTCTATAGATACATTGCATTAGCTTAAACTCTGGGGCTTTGCCTATAGCACTACTTTACTCATGTACTCTGTAGGTTTATCTAGTTTATGCTGAAGCTTGTCACATTCATCTTTTATAAGAGGTTTAGAGATTCTTTAAGATCAGTTCCTCTGTCATATGTTACTACATTAGTCAGTTGGCAGTTCATATATATATATATAGATAAATGACTATTAGAAATAATGTCATAGAAAGTTTTTTAAGATTTGTATTCCAAACAGCGCATTTTTCTAAATGTCACAGGAACACTGTTCTTTACGAGTTTTTCAAGTTTTCCATTGCCAAATCTTATTTAGAAATGTTTGATGACTCTTAGTCCAAGTTGACTATTAATATATTCTCCATTGTTTTGTTTTAGATCCAAAGTTAGCATCTTCTGTCACAGCTGGCGTTGCCAGTTCACTGTCTGAAAAAATAGCTGATACCATTGGAAATAATCGGTCAAATGCACCATTGACATCCGTTCAAATCCGTTTTATTCAGAACATGATACAGGAAACATTGGATGACTTCAGGTAGTAACCGTAAAACTTATAAACAACCCAATGCCAATGGACAGGAGAATGTATACATCAGTATAAATCAGTGAATTACAGATAGGTAGATCATGAATCCTGAAAATGTGATACTGGATTATTTTCTAAAGGTACACTACTCAAGACTACAGAGTATGTGGTACCCTTTTTGTAATGCTCAGAGCAAGCATTTGAAAATGTATTCAGTAGAGAGAGATTCTATGTTATACAAATGTACTGTAAAGCAAATTTTTTTTTTTTTTTTTTTTTTTTTTTTTTTTTGCTTAAGCAAAATTCACCAGAGTAGTATTGTCTTCTTTTTTGGGCTTCTTCCAAGAGTTAATCAGAGAGGAGCATGCAGGCAGTTTCTATGATTTTGGTACTGTTCTAGCTTAGACATTTTATGGTAGGTAACTGAGTGTTTCTTTTATTATTATACTTAATATTCGTAGTTTTCATGTATTCTTTTGTAAGCATGAATTAATAGCATTTTATTGAATAAACTATTATAACCACCCAAATAATATCTTCCCATTTTATCTAGATGTATTTTTTAATAGCTAAAACATAGATAATAGTTAAAACAATGTAATGTAAATCTGTGTCTCAATAATTTCTGTATTAAGGAATGTAGTGTAGTATAGTGGAAGTAGATAGCCTGGCTTTATATTTTGGGTATGCTCTTTACTGATTATATGACTTTGGGTAAGTTAGTTATAACTGCTCTGTGGCTCAGTTACTTTATTAGTAAAAAGGAGGTAATAATTATAACTAGTGGTGAAGCTTAAATAAGTGCTTACATTTAAAGTACAAGAAAGTGCCTATCACATAGTAAATAAGTGCTAGGTGCATTGTTATTTTTATTAGTGTAATAATAGTTGCTAATACCCAATAATTTGAAAAATGAGAAAGCTTAAGTAGTTTCTTGAATGATATAGAATTGGTAAAACTGTTACAATTCTAACAAGTATTTTATATTCTTCCCTAGAGAAGCATGTCATAGGGATATTGTGAATTTGCAAGTGGAGATGATTAAACAGTTTCATATGCAATTGGTATGTATGACACATGTTATATTAAGTGAGTGTAGTTGTAGATCTGCAAAATCCATTAAAGGGCGATATGGTTGTTAGTTGCATATATCTAGTTCCTGTGATAAATAAACAAGGAGTTTTAGAAATTTAATACTAAGTAAAATAGTTTTTAACTAGTTACTCTTCTTTTTAACATTTTATAATTAAGGCAACTTTTTACAACTTTTTTTCTTTAGTAAGTACGCAAAATGCTCCTCAAATGTGCAAATATAGGCCTCCCAAATAAGTAAGTTTTACTAGTGGTCTTTGATTTACATGAACAAAATAGTAAGAGTGGTTAAATCTGAGAAATATCATTTCGCTTGCTAATTGAACATGAGGGAAATGATTGCTGACAGTACGTAAAATATGCCAAATAAATGTGACATGCCAAGTAATTTAAAAAACATTTTTGTCCTTTTCTAGAATGAAATGCACTCTTTATTGGAAAGATACTCAGTAAATGAAGGTTTAGTGGCTGAAATTGAAAGACTACGAGAAGAAAACAAAAGACTGCGAGCCCACTTTTGAAATTACACTGAATACCTTAATGTTTTTTAATTTGGGAAGTTTTTGGCAACACAGAACTACATGGAATCAGTGTTGTTTTTATGGCTCTGGGAAAAATTTTCAAGCAAAAGGGTGATGGGATTTTACACCAACCACTGTTTTTTCTCTCTGACTCAAAAATATTTATATTTTTATATTAAAAGCTGTACAATGTATAATTTGCCTATAGGAAAGTCAGTAGGATCTTTATTTTTCTGAAAGCTTTAGACAACACTAAGTGCCCTTTTTCATAAGACAATTGTGAAAAAAATAGGTTATGGGTGTTTTAAAATCACCTTTTTTAACAGATATATTTTTTGATTAACATTTGCCTTTCCAATTTTTTTTGGATGTTTGGGGATTAAAGAGTTTGATATTCATTCTATTTTTATGGAAAAAGTAATTTTAAAATGGCAATTAGTGTTTCTAAGCAATTGACTAATAAAACACAAGGTTAATTACTAATGATTTTGTTAATGAAGTCAAGTATGACTACTATTTATTATTTGTACATTTGATATGACAGTTTTTTGGAATTTTGAATTGCACACATTATCTTTTATCTATTGCATTTATGTTATTGGATTGTACTTCTAACAAATCTCTATTCTGTTTTGGTTTATTTTTGTTTTGTTTTATTTTTAGCAAACTTCCTACCTATGAAAACTTTTAAGGATTTGAAAGATTTGACCAGAGTTGCATATCTACTAATTATCTCATGAATTAATAATAAGCAAAATTATACTACAAAGTTTTAATGAACATGGTTCAACTTATAATCAGTGAAAATTTCATAGTAGATACTAAATATTACTGTATTAGTGCAATTCTTTTTCTCCCAAATGAGAAGTGTGGATTTCTTTTTGTGTTTGTGGTTTATATCCTTAACTTTCTCTAATTCTTTATGTGCTATATTTAACATTTTTATATTATTGACCTTACCATCAAATTTAGAAAGGGTGATTGTCTAAAAGATTTATAACTCTTTGACAATAAGTGGATGTGTACATCTACCTGTTGTGATCTGGAGCTTTAATCATTATAAGATTAGGCAGATTATTGGCTTGTTTACCTTCTTGTAGTCTCTTGTTCCAAAGACTTAAACTATGTACATTTCATATATTACTCCTGTCCAGTTTTGACTTCTGATGAAAATACTAAAATAAAAGAGCAATTGAGTTAGCTTACTAACTTTATGATTTTCTAAAGCAGTGGAAAATTTTAAGGATATTTTTAATAAGTATAAGCATACTAATAACTACTTAAAGGATTAAAAGCAGAAATACTACTTTTTTCCTATTGTGGCTTAGAGAATACATTTGTATGGAAGCATAAAAGGGTGCTACTGTGATCTTTTTTCCTGGCAGATTATGAAGCATTATGACTTGTAACAAGTTTCCTTATATACCATTATCAAGCAGACTTAGAAAACAAAAGTGTGTTTTGCCTACATGCTTTATTTAAATTCATTAATATTTTCCTGCTGCCTTTTTCTGTACATGCACTTGATGTTTATTGAAAGAGGAGGGATAAATAAAACAATTTTAGTAACTTTATGTGTATAGATGAAACATTTTTGTCATATAATTTAAGAACTAAATAAGTACAAACAAAATTTTTATATATGGAAAACCTGAAATTAAATTTTGCCTCGTACCAAGATGAAATAATAGGGATTGAGTTTGTCCATCTGAAACTTTTTTAAAGAGACAATATATGTGAAACAGTTTTCAAATAATGAATATTACACAGTATGGGACCGTGATCCCTGAGATACGAAAGCAAATGAGACCCAAGGAACTCAATGAACCTTAAGCACAAGAAATAACACCAAAGCATATACAATCAAATTTCTTAAAACCAGTGACAAAGGAAAATTCTTAAGCAGTGAAAGTCAAAAGAACAGAGGAACAAAGATAATGTCAGAGATAGTGGAGCAACAACCTCTTTAAAGTATCAAAAGAAAATACCCAACTTAGAATTCTATATCCAACAAAATTTCAAAAATTAAAATTAAAACTTTTACAGAACTATAGAGACTGAAGGAATTCATCATAAGGAAATGGTAAATAATGCCTGTAGTGAGAAGGAAAATGATACCAGGTAGAAATCTATTCAAATAAGTGAAGAGCACCAAAAATTGTGTATATATGAACAAATGGATTTTTTTTCATTAAATTATGTCTAAAGATTAATTTACTATTTAAAGCAAAAATGATAAGCTATTGTGTGATTGATACATAAGTAAAGCAAAATGACGACAATATTACTTGAAAGTAGGCTATGATAAAAGTGTATAATATAAAACCTAAAGCAATCACAAAAAGAAAAGCAGTTAAAACTAATAAATCAACAAAGATAGTAACATATAGCCATAATAATCCAAAAGAAAAAAGGAAAAGAAGAAAGGGGAACAAAAAGAAAATATATAGTTAAGATAGAAAACTTAAACAGCACTATCAGTAACTATGTTAAGTCTAATTATCAGGTGCTCTTATTAGACTGTCTTTTATCCAACTTCGAGAGGCCTGGTACATAAGATTTGTGCACTCGGGCAGGGAAGGGATCCCTCAGTCCGCCTGTGTCCTCTTGCAGTCCGGGAACCTTCTGGGTGTGTTTAGGCTCATTAGACATCCTTAGTATTGCTGCATGCATGGCTGAGTCTGGCTTCTGGGGAGCACACTTACCACCAGGGTGCAGCTCCTGTATTGAGTGTCTGCCCCTGGTGGTCAGTGTGCATCATAGTGATGGGTCATTCCTTGTTCAGTCAATTTGTGTATTAGCCTTTTATTATATAGGCTAGGATATACTGAATCTGAGAAATTCACTTTAAATATAAAGACAAATAGATTTAATATAAAATAAATTTTAAAAATATATTGAATTAAATGCAAATGAAGACAAATTATTGTTTGTAGGCATCAGCTAAAGCAAATACTTTCAGGGACATTTATATCAATAAATATCTGTATTAGAAAAGGAAAGGACTCAAGTCAGTGACTTCAGCTTCCAACCTGCACTAGAAAAATAATAGCAATTGAAACACAAAGTATACAAATGAAAGGATAAAGATTAAAGAAGAAATGATGCAATAAAAATCAATTGTGAAAATAAGTAAAATGAGAAGCTAGTAGTTCTTTTAGATCAACAAAATTGACAAACCTTTAGCCAGACTGATGAATAAAAAAGAAATAATATCAGGGATGAGAGAAGTAACATTGCTACAGATTCTGCAGATAATTCTGACAAAATGCCAAACCTAAATGGCTGCACTGGTGAATTATTTTAAATGTTTAATGGCCAAATACTTTAATTCTTAACAAATGCCATCAGAAAATAAAGGGATAATTTCCAACTCATTCTTTAAGGCCAGCATTATTCTGATACCAAAGTCAAAATTATACCTCAATATTTATAAACACATGCAAAAGTTATAAACAAAATGTTAGCAATTTGAATCCAACTATGTATAAAAAGCATAATGTATTTTACCTAGTGAGGTTTATCTCAAGAATGCAAATTTGGGCTAACATTAGAAAAGTAATGTAATTGACTATATTAACAGACTAATGCTGTGGGTGATTGGATACAGCTCTTAAGAGTCTTTGAATGAGAATGAGCATACATTGCATTTGAGAGGAACAAGAATTATTGTGGGCCAGAGAGCAGGGAACAGTAGTACATTATTGTCACCAGTCCTTCATCTCTACCTGTATTCCTGTCCTTTGCTCTTTGACTTTGCTGTTTCTGCTAAAAGTGGCTGAGTACATTTCCTCACTTTGTGAACGTTAGATTTGGCCATATGGCTTGCTTTGAACAATAAAGCCAAAAGTAGTTGGTCCGAAGGTTGTGGGTTATTGTTAAGCTGAACAATAAAGCCAAAAGGATGGTATGCCAATTCCAAGTTTAGGCTTTCAGATATCTTACATGTTCCTATGTGCTAGCTTGTACTTCCAACATGAACATTAAAAACATGAAAAGCAACCTAGGCTAGCTGCTGGTCTCAAGAGGAACAGGAGACATGTAAAGCATAATTGTCTCAGCCAAGCTGCTCAGCCAAACTCAGCTTTACTGCAGCCTAACTGACCATCACACCTATGGGAATAAATGCCACTGAGGTTTTTTGACTTTATTTTGCAGCAGTAGGTAACTGGTAAGTATCTTGACTCACCTCTATTCCAGCTGCTGTTATTTAGAGCTTTATCATGCCTTGCT
The DNA here is from genome assembly GCF_014108245.1 of Pipistrellus kuhlii. Classification (NCBI taxonomy): domain Eukaryota; kingdom Metazoa; phylum Chordata; class Mammalia; order Chiroptera; family Vespertilionidae; genus Pipistrellus; species Pipistrellus kuhlii. Next base: position 13,390,025 of record NW_023425529.1, on the reverse strand, counting down.
GGGGTATTTGCAAGGCATGATTAGGCCTCTGTTTCCCTCTATTGGCCCAGGCGTCTTCAAACTAGGGCCCGCGGGCCACATGCGGCCCGAAGAGGAGTCTGATCCGGCCTGCCAGGTTTTTTGGGCAGTGAGCGCAGCCGAGGTGTTACAGTAGGAATTAGTAGTTCATATAGTCCGGCCCTCCAGCTCTCTGAGGGACCGTGATCTGGCCCCCACTTTAAAAAGTTTGAGGACCCCTGCTTCCTTCTTGTCTCTTGTTTACACCTCTACAAGAGTTGTCTTTACCCAAAAGGCAATCTAATTATCTATAGGAAAAGGCCATAGTCTTGTGTGTCATCTGTTCCTTCATTAAGACTTCTCTCCTGCTATTACATATACCCTGTCCCTGATATTCTAGTCTCAGGTTCCAGAAAGCACCAGGCCATTTCATGGCCCTAGGCCATCACTCTCATTCTTCTCTTTGCTTGGCAAATGCCTACAGATCCTTCAGGATACTTCTTACATGTCACCCCCTTTGTCACATTTTTTTTCCATGACCAAAAAACAAGCATGCTGTCTCTGCATCCAAAAATTTATTTTCTACCCCTGTTATAACTTTTATAGGATTGAGATGAGCCCTAGCCAGTTTGACTCAGTGGATAAAGCCTTGGCCCATAGACTGAAGGGTCTCAGGTTTGATTCTGGTCCAAGGCACATACCTCAGTTGCAGGCTCAGTCTCTGTCTGGGTCAGGGCATGTGCAAAAGGCAACCAATTGATGTGTCTCATATCAATGTTTCTCTCGGTTTCTCCCCTCCCTCCCTTTCACTCACTCAAAAAAAAAATCAATGGAGGAATATTCTTAGGTGAGGATTAACAAAAACAAAAAGAATTGAGATGATTTGTATCCAGAGGCTATTTTTGAATGCTTTGTGTAGGTGCAATATCCAGGATGATCCTATGACCTCCATAAAGGTTCAGTATCTTCTCATGTCTAATTTTATCCATTGAAAGGGGGAATAAATGTAGGGATTGTTATAAATTATTCAGTCCTATAATTCCTGGATGGTGTTTATGAGATACGTGATAAACTGGAAATTTGATTAACCGTGATCCTTCCTTTTTCACATATGTCAAATGATGGCATGTATTTTAGTAGGATAAATTTATGAACATAGAAAAATGACAATAATGTTTGAAGATAGTTGGCATGCCCTTGATGTAGATATTGTGAGTCCTTTTAAATTAAAATGTCAAAATTCAATCCTGCTTCATTTTGCATTCAGACAAATTGAATTTTTTCACAATATATTTGAAGCACAGCTTATGTCAAAAGACACTATTTGAATGCTAGTGAAATGAGAAAACATCCCCCCCCCCTCATTTTTAAAATCATACACATTAGATATTTATCTGCTAAAATGAGACTGAAGAATATCTGGAAGTCTAAATATTGCTACCATTATTGAACTCTTTTTAACAAAGGCGATGACTTTGGCAAAAAAACAAAGTTGTCTAAATTTAATAGGAGGGAACTTCTGGGACATGGTCCAGCAAAGGAGCCTGTGCAAAGAGCAGACCAGAGAGGAAGATGGGGGCAGATCAGGAAGGGCTTGGTCAGACATGTCACCTTTTGTGACCTCATGTTATATAAATGCTTATACCTGCAAACATCTCCTTTCCCACTCTTACTCATTTTTCAGGACCTACCTAAAATTACCACATTCTGTGGTGGAGCTTTGATCACTTTCTTAGGAGCTAGTAGCTGTTACTCTGTCCCATGGAAATGTTTAGAAATTATTTTCACATCAACTTGTAGCTATTTGTTTGTTGACCTGCTCCCTTGCTTTCCTTGTGTCAAGAATCATGGCTGACTTGCTCTATATCTCTAGACCTGGATCTACAGTATGGGACTTGACACATAGTAGGTACTCCATAAATTAAACTTAAATGAATGAGTGAGGAATGAAAATGGGCTGCTGAGTAATATAACAACATCATTGTAGAGATATAGAGCAAGAGAAAACAGGAAAACAACAATGTGAACAGAATCCAATAACAGAATTTTTACAGTTTTATCAAAATGTGGGGATGGAAATGCAAAGGAAAATGATTGTGAATAAGTCTACAAAGATCAGATGACAGAGCATCTTGAAATTTCCAGGCTAGAAAATAAAGGCTTCATGGAGCTTTAAATTTAATGGGAACTAGATATAAACTTAAAAAATTCAAATTTTATAAAGCTCTATAAAGGAAATATGCAGTGTACGTTAATAACAATTAGCAAGGAAACCTGTTCTAGCTGGGGTCACCTGAATAAGTGACATTTGAGATGAGACCTGAAGGTTGAGTAGGAGTCAACTCTGAAGGTAAAGACTGGCACATGATCAGGTTGGAGAGGAAATTCAGAATCAAATCATGCAGAACCTTGCAGGCTACATTATCATTTTGGTCTGTATCCTATAAACAATTGGGAGAAATTGAAAAATTTTAAACACGGTGGGCTTGCTGTGGGCAGAAAAGTCTGATTTGATTTGTCCCTTTTAAAAAGGTCCCTGAATAATAAAAAGAGTATAAGAATAGATTCAGGGAGAGGAGACTAGTTAGGAGACTAGTTAGACTAGTCAGAGAGGAAGGGAAAGGGAGAGAGAGAAACATCAATGATGAGAGAGAATCATCAATTGGCTGTTGCCTGCACACTGCCCAGAGGGGATGGAGCCCACAACCCGGGAATGTGCCCTGACTGGGAATTGAACTCTGACTTCCTGGTTCGCAGGTCGACGCTCAACCACTGAGCCACACAGCTGGGCAGGATATCTTTTAATGGTGCAAGGAGTTAGGAAGTAATTTGATTTAGGAAGTGGCAGAGGAACTTGAAAGAACTGGACAGATTCAAGACATTTTATGCAGACTCATTTGAGAGGCATTCTCTGGTTTTCCCCCTCCCACTGTCAGTTGTCCCACTGAAAACTTGTCAGTGTTGGTCAGATGGCAGAGGTATCGGAATGTAGTCCTTATTTCATTTATTAATAAAGCACATCTTAAGCACCTGCTATGCAATGGTTACTGTTTTAGGTACTGGATATAAGGAAGAAAACAGATGAGTCATGACCCCAAAGTAGCAAACATTAAATATGTTTAATTAATTTCCAGTATTTTATTTTTGTATATTGCATCAAATGATAGTTTTCTAGGATGTTGTAATAAAAAAAAAAAGTAAAGTAACATTTTTTATTATATAATGTGAAGACTCAGAAGGATTTAGAAAAGCCTTGCAAGGACATGGAATACAGATGTCAAGATTTAGTCAATTTGTTAGCCACATGTTTTCAACATCGTAATGCTCTTACATCTTGAAAGTTTGTGTTTATAGTACCTACAGTGTATTGTAACGGGATGGGAGTCAGGTTGCTGGTTCTAGTCTTCTTCCAGATTCTCTGTTCAGGATGCTATTAATACTATAGTTGAGGCTTTTGTTCTGAACTTAAGAATTTTCACTTTGTCTTGGTATTCATCAATCTGATGTTTGATGTTATGTCTGTCTATTGTTTGCCATGCAAGCATACTTTTACCTTTAGCATAATTCTGGAATAATGGATGGTTTCGTGTTGTGGTTCTTGTTAGCTGCCTTATTCGGAGATTAAGTACTTTTTTATCCAATCAATTTATTCATTCGGTTTATTCTGTGATTCAAAGTCCACGGTCTTTTATTAAAAACCTATGGGGCTTCAGAATTTATAACTTTTTATTTAATGAAGGTAAGAGTTTATATTCTTTATGTCGTCTGGTGGGGTCTGTGGTGGCATCCTGTAATCATACACATTAGTTGCTCCTTAGCAAAATAGAGGAATATTCACATTAAGGGGCATAAGTAAAGACTCTGAGTGACCTCATGTCCATGCAGGTCATGTCTGTTTTGTCACCAAATGAGCTACAAAGAGACCTTGCTTTTTAAGGTCTGGATTTGGAATCTCAGATAAGGGAATGTTTGCCCATGAACAAGGTGAACAAAATGTAGTGTCTGCCTTCAAAGGATACAGACACTCCATGTTTTCTTCATTAAGCCTTTTTTTCTATTTGTTGTAAGCCAAGTCAAATGTATTCAGATAAAACACAAAGGCAGCAATGACTTGTTGGCTCAATAATTGAAAAGTCTAGCAGACAGATTTTGGATACTGCTGAATTCAGAGCTCATTTGGCTGGGTTTCTCTTGATCTTTCACAGGCTTTTTGTTCCAAAGGTTTCAGTCTCTCTGACTCTGTATGCTGTAGGTTAACCCTTTATGGCGGCTGAGATGGCTAGAGCAGCTCATTCTATTGCCTGTTTCCCAGGGAAGAAAAAGCACCCCTCTTCCTGTTGGAGCATTCTGGGCAAAGTCTCCTGGTGTTTCATTGGTTCTGATCTGGCAACATGCCCATCTTTGGACCAATTGCTGAGGCTGGGAGTTGAAGTGTGCTGATTGGCCTGGGCCATGTGATCCATTCGAGCACAGGAGGGACAAGCAAGTGAGCTGAACAGGTGTGACTTTCTCAAATAAAAACTTGGCGTTGTTACCAGAGGAAATGGGAACTACCGGATGGCAAGGAATAAATAATGTTGCCTCATAGGATAACACTGGGTTTTCTTTCTTTTGTTTTTCAGGGAGAGAGAGAGAGGAAGAGAGAGAGAGAGAAACATTGATTTGTTGAGAGGGTAAGAAACCTTGATTTGTTGTTCCATTTAGATGTACATTCATTGGTTGATTCTGCCTTGGTTTGAATCTTTGCTTCTATCACTTACTTGGATGAGTTACTCATTCTCTTTGTGCCTCCATTTCCTCTTGTGTGAAAAAAAAAAAGTGTACAAATAATGATAGTGTTATTGTTTTGGGAATCTCATGAATTAATACATGCAAAGTACTTAGAGCGGGGCTTGACACATAGTAAGTGCACTAAAAACATTAGCTGTTATTATTCCTTAGAGTAACACTAACTCTGAAATTCCCCATTGTGAAGTAAGCATTTTTACTGCCTGGGTGTTAGCATTTCTGTGCCTTTAGCAGATATTGCTGCTGCCCTGTGTACATTATTATGGATAATACCATTTGTCTTATTGTCAGGTTAAAGTTTAAAAAAAAATAAGCCAACCATAATTTTTTTTCCAGAAAACATTTATTTTGACACAAGAGATTCCAGTCAGCCTTACAAACTTAGAAAGTGGAACTCCTTCCTGAACTGATAGAAAAATGAATCCAATTTCAAATCCCAAATCAGACTCCTGTGTTTGTTGCTATTCTTTGCCTAAAGGACAGAAATCTGATGTTTTTGCAGTGTACATAAAACAAAATTTAAAATCCATATATAGCACACAGTTTACCACCCAACCCTGACTGAGGTCATGAATATCACAAATTCTTTAAATTTCTCAAACATGAGATAAATGTCAGATCATTCTATAAATTGACTTTATGAAGTATTTCAGAGCCGAGCTTTCTGACATTCACACCAACGTTTCCATAGTAACTAATATGTTCAGAAGGGGAAAAGCAGGAGGAGATGAAAAACAAAGGAGACATCCAAATAAAAGAGATGCATAAGGGAAGAGTAGAAGGTTCTAGAAACTAAACCATTGCTTCTTGAATGAGACAAGCATTCTTGCTGACATTGGTGACTTTCCCTGCTGTTGATTCAGGGGTCCTTGCTGAAAAACCGCCCAAAGTGTGACCAGTTGACACCTGGTTACACTTGGACAGTGACCCCTTAATGCTAATTTGGACGATTCCATCTTCATTTTATATTAACCTTAATTTTTTCTCTAGTTGGAGGTCCCTTTTTCGTTACCAGGGTAACAGTGAAGTAATTTGTGCCTATCACTGAACTGTCAAAAAAAAAAAAAAATTCAGTACCAAGTCAATTTAAAGAATGGCTAAAAACAGTATAGGGGAAACATAGGTGTTAGTGATCGTCACAGTTTGCAAACATTGAGATGAATGCAGCTAAAATACAGGTTCTGCTTCAAATCTTTATTAAGGGGAGCCCTATCAATTGCATTTCAAAGCAAATTTTAGTGATCAGTTATTCTCTTGTGATGTTGAGAGCACAGTATCCTTTTCTCACTGATGGCCAACAAATTTAATTCATTAAAATATATATTTAACCCCAAACTGTTTGTAAGCTAAATGAGGTAAATGGGCTAGAAATGTTTATACACAAACTAATTATTTTTGGGGAAATATAATCATGGGCATCTCATCCAGGGAACTGGGCATCTGTAGGAAGAAAAAAAATGGCCCCATCTAAATCTTCACATCCCAAACCCTTAAACCTGAGTTACCTAACATGAAAAAAGAGACTTTGTAGATGTGATTAAGTTGTGGATATTGACACAGGAAGAGTAACCGGGATCACCTAGGTGAGTCCAATGTAATCACAATAGCCTTGTAAGAGGGAGGCAGGAATGTCAAAGGAGATGTGATAGAAGCAGAGGCCCAAGTGATGCGGGCCCATGAGCCAAGGAGTGCAGGCAGAACCTTAGATGCTGGAAGAAGCAAAACACAAAACACAAAACAAAATAAAATAAAAACGGATTCTTCCCCAGAGCGTACAGAGGAATGCAGCTCTGCTGACACCTTGATTGTAGCCCAGTGACACTGGTTTCAGACTTCCAACCTCTAGAACTATAAGAAGAGAGATGTGTTGTTTGAAGCCAGAGTGTTTGTGGTAATTTATTACGGCAGCCATAGAAAAGTAATATAGCACCGTTCGCAGTCTTTGGTCCCACCAGCTCCTCTAAGACTGTCTCATTTGAGATACACTCTTATTTGTCAGAAGTATTAATAAATGGAACCTTGGATTCTTGGCTGAGCATTCTGAATGTCGCTGACTGAGGGTCCCATGTGTTGGTCTCCTGTGTGTGTGTGATACTTCAGGAGCCTTATATCCGGCTACCATGTAGGGTCTGGTCATGGCAATGCCAGCTGCTGAGGTGATATAGACCTTTGAGCTTTGGCTTGAAAAAGTGCTTGCAGGTCCTGGGTAAAAAGTCCTTCCTGGGAAAGAGAACTCTGTGCTCCTGATCTGTCTCTCTATGAAGGTGCACCTGTTTGCTGGGTAAATTGCCTTGTCTTTCAACTAGATGGTATATGTCTCAGTGCTTTATGGACACCTGTAAATCCCATCTGGGCACCCAGTAGATGCTATGAGAAATAGCGATGCTTCCTTCTCCAAGCTGCTTGGCTGAGTAGGTTTTATGTTTTGCCAATTGGTTTACTCTTATCACACAGGTGCTGTGTTAAACACGTGTTGCATATATATTATCTCATCCAATGCTTTCAACAACCCTGAGGGAAGTCTGATTTTTTCATTTCACAGCTGCAGGAACAGAGATTCAGTAACTAGACTGAGAGTGACAAGGTGAGAAAGTGGCAGAGCTGAGCTCTGAACCTAGGTATGTCTTCCTGCCCCCTACTAATTGCTGCTTTGCTGCCGGCCAGAGGACCATGGGTGGATGTCCATGCCTTTCTCCCCTATGGCTCTCAGTAAATCCCCTGTGCTCTCTGAATTCCAGCATTGGCTCCCACTCTTACTCATGCAGAGGGTCAGAGGAAGGGGACAAGGAGCTTGGAGGTGTCTGAGGGCCTGAGGCCAGAAAGAAGAGGGGCACTTTGGCTCCTGGGAGTATTTGTGGCTTTTAGACATTAGTTATTTTAGGCAGGAGTCTGATACCTGTAATATATTTTCTTGGTTTATTTTTCTCTATCTTTTTCTGTGGTCAGCAGAATTGTAAGATGGCTCACAAGATTCTCACTCCCCTGGTTTGCATGTTCTGTTGCTATGGACTGAATGTTTGTGTCCCACCTGAATTTACATGTTGAAGGCCTAATCCTCAATGTGGTATTAGCAGGTGGAGCCGTTGGTAAGTGATTAAGTCATGAGGGTAGAGCCCCTCCTGCTGGGATTGGTGCCCCTTATAAACACAGACAGGAGAAGAGATGGCTCTTTCTTTTGGCCATCTGAGGATACAGCAAAAAGGCAGCATAGTTGATTCACTTCTTAGCACCTTGACCATGGACTTTCCAGATCCCAGAACTGTGAGAAATAAATATATTTAAGCCTTCTGGTCTATGATCTTTATTACAGCAGCCTGAACTAAGATACCTGTCTACTCCCTCCCCTCTGTGAATATGATGGGAGATCATTCCCACTTTCAGGTTCTTATCAATGAACTTCAAGTTAATCAAACAGAAGGTTATCTAGGTGGGACTGATTTAATCAGGTGAGGTTTTTTTGTGTTTTTTTGTGTGTGTGTGTTTTGTTTTTTGTTTTGTTTTAATACTGGATATAGGAGAGGGTCTGAGAAAGGAACCTAATGGCCAGGATTGAAGACTGGCCTCCAGGAGTTGACAGTAGTCCTTGGTCAATAGCTAGCAAGGCAACAGGGATCTCAGTCCCATAACCACAAGGAAAAGAGTTCTGCCGACAATTTGAGGGAGCTTGGAAGTAGGTATTTCTATAGTGGAGTCTCCAACACCATGTGAGATCCTGAGAAGAGTATCCAGGGCTCGGATGCCCAATCCATGAAAACTGTGATTCAACAAATGAGTGTGGAGCTTCTAAGTTTGTGATTATTTGTTACATAAGAATGGAAGGCTACTACATCTTCCTGAGATTCATTTAAGAGAAAAAAATATTGGTCTCAGTGGGCCAAAACAGAAAAAGGTAACAGACTGCCCCTGTTCGAATGGAGTTAAAAGCTTAAAGCACTTAAAAAAAAAAAAAAAAAAAAAAAAAAAAAAAAAGTCGAGAAGAGTGTTATCATTTGCCTAGGCTTTGTTTTTACAAAGGTGTGACTCTCTTCAGTAACATAAGTTTCTTTCAGGGGGAACTTTGAGAGAAAGCTTGTTAGGGCCTCTGAAACTGCTAGCAACCTCTAAACATACCCACAAAAGGGGTGGGGGCTAGCTAAAACCTAACATGCCATTGTAAGCTTTTAATGAGAAAGGTCTGGGTTGGAGGGAGTTCCCTGAGCAGGCCCACCCACTTTTTCTTGGGAAAGGGGGCCCATCCCTTAAAGATGCAAGCCCTTCCCAGAAGGACCGCTTATCCTGAAGGTTCCACGCCAGCCCCAGGAGCATGTGCATCCTGAGAGGCAGGGCTTCGCCCTTTCCATCACTTCCACCCTCCTCCAAACATCCAGGGGATGGTTCTTGCAGTCACTTCATTTACTCATCAAGTTCTCATCGAGCTATTACTATAGGGAAGGCTGTGCTCTGCGGACGGGGGACCCAGAAAGGAATCACTCCTTTCTCCTGCATGAGGTGAAGGAGTGGATGCAGGCACCTGGTAATAGGAAGCACCAACATTTCCCTGGGGGCTGAGCAGGGGCGAGGAGCATGCGTGACTTCATTTCTGCTTACCCTACATGCATCAAATTGGAAAGTACACTCCAAGAGGGCAGAGATCTGGGCCCACTGGCATTGCTCGGGTAGTGCTACTACAGTGCTAGGAAAACGGTGGGCAGCTCAAGGCATATTTGTTGAGAATGAATGAATGAATGAATGAATGCATGCATATACAGTTACAACTGATAACTGTGGCTTAGATATATCTTAAGGGGTTTAGAGAACTTAAAAAACCCGTCTCTTGTGGCCCAAGCGCAGTTTCCTCTACTCATTAGTCCACACTGGCTCCCTGAGGGCTCAAGCGCTGGACCAGGGGCGGGGCTGGGGCTGCGAGAGTAGCCGCGGGCGCCCTCTGTCGGCGCTGCGGTGGCGCAGCGGCCCTGCGAGCGGGCGCACAGGTGCGCGGCTCCGGGAAGGCGGGAAGCGGGAGGCTGGGAGCGGGGAGCGGAGCGAGGCTGCTGCGGTGGACCTCTGACTATCTGCCGGTCCTTACGTGTTTGCTTCAGCATCTGGGGTTGCTGAGTCGTTCCAAAGGTAGGACTGGATATCACCTGTGAGTTTTGGGGGCGTCACCCTGGGCCTCTTTCGCACTTTGGGCAGCAGGGTGTGTGTGTGTGTGTGTGTGTGTGTGTGTGTGTATGTCAGACAAGGGGCGGGAGAACTTGAAGAATTGCCCTGGTGGGTGGGAACTTGAGCAGGTCTAGTAACTTTGGGTCCTTGGCTTCTGTCCCTGGAGGGAGGGAGAAAAGGAGGGAGGGAGGTTGGAGAGTGAAGATCCACAGCCAGCACCTGAGATGCAGGTAACTGGAAGCAAGAGGATCATCTTTGCTTCTTTTTTTTCCTTGAACCTCTTGTAGTCCCGTCCAGCGCAGGGAACTGTTTTTAGAGAACCGCATCCCTCTGATATTTGCATCTGACTGATTGTAATTATACTCTAGCGTTACTCAATTCTTTTAGCTTCCTCCCGATTTTTTTTTTTTAAACAAAGCAAACATTCACCCACTTCAGAGGCCAATTTACAATCAAGAAGACGTCTTCATTCTCTCTTTAGAGAGAGAATTTCTTTGTTTTTTTGTTTGTTTTGTTTTTGTTTTGTTTTTCGGGGTTCTTTTGATTCACCCCTCCCCATAATGATATGCTTCATTTATTTATATGTATTGTATGTTTGCCTATTGAAATTCTAAACACACACAGACAACTTTCCTACTTTCTGCCCCTAACACTCCCACAAGAAATACTTAATTTCTTCCCCAACTGGAATACTATATTGTCTGGATGGGGAACTTTAGCTCCATTTATTACGAATGAAGTATATAAAACAGGTCAAAGGAAAAAAGAAGAGAGGTGGTGAATTTATTCTGAGAAGATAGGACAGTGCATTGGCTGGTCTAGATGTTTTGTTTCTCTCTGGGAGTATGGAAAAATATGGCTTGAAGAGGTAGACCCTCTACTCTCAAGCAGTTCGCCAAAAGAGCCTGGGAGGACATTTAATTCAGATTACCATTCTTTTTATAATATTCAGCATGTCCTGAATCATTATATTCCTGATATTGAACACAAACTTTTAATCCCGCCTACCAAAATGTTTTGCACCCATTTGAACACTTCAGAACCAAAACTCTAAATTACTATTCATTGAAAACTGGTTTGACACAAAGCAAGAAGCATGAATAAAACTTTGTAAACCTTTGCATTTCCAAGTTTGTGTTCAAATCTTTAGGAAAGTCATTAGTGAAGTTTCATTCAATTCCCAAATGCCACCTCCAGAGGGCACAGCTGTCTCAAAAAAACCCCAAAACAAAACCAAAAACCAACTAAAAATATTTTTGTTACGTTCCTACAGTTTTGGACAAGTAAGGGACTCTCTAGTCCATAATTGTGATTCGTGAAATATTATTACCTAGTATATTTTAATGTTCATTACACATTATAGTATTCTATTATTTTCAACACTTATTTAATATTGATAATATTTTAAGTTTTTATACATTGTAGAATTAAACCCAATATCGTTACATGGCCCTGATTTTGAAATCTCTGATTCCCTTGTTTTGATGAATAACTTCAGACAGATTGAAGGAGCACCGATTAGTTTAAAAAAATCCTTTAAAAGTTTGTTTCAACCTAATTTTGTATTTCCAAGAGATTGTACTCAATAGTCCAGGTCTCCTTTAAAGAAGTGTGAAATATGCACTATCTTCCATATAACCTTATTTGGATTTAGTGCCCAACATATTCTTCTGTTTTAATTCTGTTTTTTAAATTTAAATTTAACTGATTTCAAAGAGGAAGGAAGATGAAGTGTAGATGAGAGAGAATCACTGCCTCCGGCACGCCCCACACTTGGGATGGAACCTGCAGCCTGGACCCTGGCCAGAATTGAACCATGACCTCCTGGTTCATAGATTAGCATTCAACCACTAAGCCACACCGGCCAGGCCCAACATATTCTTGTAGAGTCTGCTCTCATGTCCTGAGTAAAGGCTTTGGAAACCCTTTTATGACTGAAGCTACATTAAAACATCTGGGGGATTTGTTTTTGCAACACCAAAATATACGGTGACTTTTTACTTAAAAATGTGTTTTATTCACCATCTGCAAAGGAGGAGAGGCTGACGTGAATTTGCTCAGAAAAGCATGGAGCTGTTATCTTCTAGAATGTACTTTAGACGATTCATTCTTTCTCTCCTTTGTCTCGGGCATCTCTGCTGTGGTTAGCGTGAAACTGAATCCTGTGAGGCTCAAATCTCTGAGGGAAAACTAAGGATTCACGCCAGCAAATTGCATCTATATCTTCCCTGTGTTTGCTTTCAGCTTTCACTTGCTACTCACTTTGGACTATTTTTCTTTTCCTTTCCCAGTTAACATCACACACGAGGAAACTGGCAACTGGATGCGAAAGGGACTGTAAGTATGTAAAATTGCTCAACTTCTATTTATATGAGAACGCTTTTTTTTTGTTTTGTTTTGTTTGGGAAGCTTATTTCCATGTTGGCACGGGGAATTTGGAAACGAATACAGGATAGGTGTTGAAAGTGTTTAACTTGCCTGTTTGCTTCACATAAAACGGGAAAGAGCCAGAGCAGCCACCACACACAGGGTGTTTGTTCTGTGAGGAGCCAGGAGTAGGAAATGATGTCAGCTCAGCAAGCCCAGGGACCCGGAGAGGCCTCGATGAAATAGCCCTAAAGTCAGATTAAGCCCTGGATGAGCCATTCAAGGCTCATGTGCCTGGCACAGAAGTAGAACGATCAAATCCACAAATGTTCCCTCTTCTCTTTCAATTAAAAATCTACATGTTAGTTGAACGATTGATTCCTTGGCTATTTGTCTTGTCTCGCCAGTGAGCCGATTGGTGAAAGATCTTTGATAGCAAACACCCGTGTCTGACATATTTTTTTTCCTATTCCATCAGAGTAACCAGCCCAGCATTAGACCACATTGGCCTTTCACAGATGCTTGTCGATTCGTTGTTAGCTGTGGCTCTGCTGACCAGAATTCCCTCCCATTTGTGACATTCAAACTGTGTTTCTCCACTGTTTTCCATGAAGCTTCTGGCATGCTCAGCATCTCCTTCGGTGAATGGAGGTGCTGCTGTAATCGTATACTAGTAGGTGGTTTGCAAGACATTTATCATAAGCATTTGGGACTTAAGGTGCTGCCATTCTTCTGAATTAGATAATAAATCTGAGGGTAGTATAGTGGAAAGAATTCAAATGAAGGTGAAGTTACGTAGGACATTTAAAATGGAAAAGTAAGGAAACCAAATGCTTCAGTAGAACAGAAATGGCTAACATAAAAATATGCTTTCAGCCCTAGATGGTTTGGCTGAGTAGATAAAGCATCAGTCCATGAACTGAAGGGTCCTGAGTTTGATTCCCGTCAAGGCACATACCTCAGTTGCAGGCTCAGTCTCCTGGCCCTGGTTGGGCCTTGTGCAGGAGGCAATCAATCGATGTATCTCTCTGACATCGATGTTTCTCTCTCTCTGTCTTTTCCCCTACTTTCTATTCTCTCTAAAAATCACTAAAAAATATATCCTGGGGTAAAGATTCACAAAAAAACAAACAAAAATGCTTTCACCTACAGAGCTCCCCCATTCATATATCATGAACTTCATATATTCATCTGTAAATGTTCACTGTCCCATACAAGCTCCTGTATCATTGACCTTGAGGAATACATAAGAGCCTTGAAAAGTCATCAGGAAATGTGCTTCAGGAGAGGTATCAGGCCTGTGCCTGTGGGGCCCCTGACCTTGAAGGGAGGTTTTGACTTCGGAAGTCATCTGCCCATGAAAAAGCTGTGCGATTCTGTGTTGAGCTCACATCACACTCATTTTATAAGAACCAAACACTGTTTTACAAATGCTGAAGGAACAAAAGGAAATGTGAGATGATGACTCACAGGCTGGAAATGTAACATCATTTGATTAAGGGTGTGCTACCTCGGTACAGGGTCCTATTTCTTAGCCAAGGGACGTGGGTTAACTGCTCGAGTAGCTCTGATTTTCTGTCTCTGGCTGTTGAGTCTAGTTGGAAAATGTTTATAATTCTAATCCAATTAGAAATGCATTCAAAGAGCTAATGTTCCTATTTGCAGGAATTTAGAAGTAAATTAGTAAAATAAATGGACCTTTGGTAAAGTGAATAATAACCTAATTTTGAAAGTATGGATGTTCTTCTATGGCTTTTGCTTAGAAGGCAAAACTTTTGGGGAAATTCTGTTTTCCCTGTACAGGATATAGTTGAAGATCTAGATTAAAGTTTTCCTTCTCCCAGTTACCAACATGTCTCCAGAGATAAGTCATTTATTTTATTTTATTTTTTTTTAAAAAGGTAAGCAATCTAAACAGTTCTTTCTCGGTATCAAAGCATCCCCTGGCTACCTGTAGATGAGTCAATTCCCAATCAGGGTCAGTGTTGCAGGTGGATTGATGTTCAAAAAACGTTCAGACAGTTGTCCATCACCTTCCCTTGCTTGTGTTCGGTCATTGTGAGTCCTCTGTAGTCAGGGGCCGACTCCACGCAATCAGAGCCTAACAGCCAGGGCAGGGCTGTGGCGTTTAATGTGAACGGCCTCCTGGTGGTGCCAGAAGGACACTCGCTCTGCACAGAGAGGCCACAGGTTTGGCAGGCAGAAAAGAGAAGGGATTGACTCTCTTCGCATGTCCCACAGCGCCTTTTCCAAGCCTGTGTGATTACGTTGGCTGTGATGTGGATGGGCCCCTCCAGTTCAGCTTCAGTCTCAGAAAGTGGTTGGAGGCAGGGCGCACATTCTGGAGTTTGCTAATTCCTGAGGTGACACTTTCAAGTCCCCAGGTTTGATGTTCCACACAAGCCCCAGAGAAAATGGTTTTGGACTCTTTGATCCCACAAGAGAAATCCATTTGTCTCCTATCTTGCAGTTCATGGTTTTTTGTTCCTTCGTCGATTTAGCAGATGTTTTCTTACTCAGGCCAGCATCATGGTGGGCGGAAGGTCATCAGGAGATGTAATAATATAAATAACAAGCTGGTGGAATTTCACTTGGTGTGGAGCGATAATCTTAGTAGGTGAGAGCAAAGATTGGCTACAGTTCTCAAGCTGGTGGACAGCTTGGCACGGTCCAGAGCTTTTTAAAAATGTCATTCTGTCTCATTTCTTTCCTTTTTTTTTTTTTATTGATTAAGGTATTATACATGTGTGCTTATCGCCCCATTCTCCCCTCCCTTCCCCAATCATGCCCTCACCCCCCAGTTGTCTGTGTCCATTGTTTAGGCTTACTTTTAAAATTACCCTCTGTTTGCCAAGGAGAGAAAACAGAGGCTAAGAGGGAAAATGCTCTGAACCGGTTTCTTTGGGTTAGCTCCCCCCACCCTTGGTGCTTTCAACCTGTCCAGTTCTCTAATGATGTTACTGGGAGAATTAAAGACATCCTGTAAAAGCAAAACAATAGCAAGGAAGATGGGCAGCAGCCGTAACAATGGACTGAATTCTCCAGATGGCTTGTGGAATGGCAGCAAAGACAAAGAACTTTTTTTTCTTCTTTATAAAAGCTGCCGTTACCTTTTCTTCCCTTTCAGACCCTTTTCTTCCCGTTCTTGGCTTCTTTGCAGGTTTCAGCATCTGATCACAGAATGGAGATTTTTAACGTCTCCATTTGTTAATAAATAAGATGATACAACTGTTACTAATTTACTGCTTGCCTAGTGGAGGGTTTAGAGTGGCCCTTTTGAAAGTTTTAGAAAGAACTGTGATGTTAAGACTTTTCTTTCTTTTTTTTTTTTTTTAAACCCATTGAATCTGATTTTTCTCTTAGCCAAAGTACTTTGCCTATCTCCCCCCTAACCCCCCTCGCTGGTTTTTCTTTTTAAGGTATTTGAAAGTTGTTCTACAAATATGGCTTTTAAAAAAAATCATGTTTCTCAATGAAAAACAACAACCCTGAAATGAAAGCCAACGGAAACCGTTCGGGAACAGACTCACAAAGTGAAGCTGACATGCTGAAGGGGAAAGAGGGAGGGGCACGTCCTGCTCCCCAGTAATCAGTCCGGGCCATTTCAGTGCTAAGTGACAGGATCAAGAAGAAGAATTTTGAAATTGATTTTTAAGACTGTCTGAAAAAGGAGGCTGAAGTGAATATTAAGTGATTTCTTTGGGGCTGTCAGAAATAATAACGGGAGAAGAGACGAGCCCCGTCTTGCTGCTGATGGTGGGATCAGGGAATTTAAAGTCGGTGCAGATTGGAGATGAAGCTTTGCACCAGTTTTTAAGAAATGTTAATGAGCAGAAGGGGAAGGGAGCAGCAAAGGAAGCTAACATGAGTAGGTAGGAGCCAGAAAGGAGAGAAGGAAAGAGGTGGCTCCTTTGCTGCTGCGGTACTGTGATAGGTGTGGGCTGTGCTCTGTGCCCTGTGAGAATGAGAGATCTCTGCTCCCGGGGGAATGTGCCTTATACGGCGTTCAAGCAGTGAGGATGGGTTTGTGTGGACACAACCATCCTCTCTCCTAGCCCCCTCCTCACCAGGAGCTGTATTCATCTATCTATTCAGTTGGCTGGTTGGAGTGGGCCTCAAGGCTGGCTGTTGGACAAGCCCATATGGCATGAGGATTGGATTCATGTCTTTGGTCTCATTAGCACCATGTTGGAACCAACAGAGTTAATGAACTAATTAATACAGAGATGCATTGGGTGTTCTCTGGGATTTGGAATCAGTTTCCTTTAATTTGGCCACAGCAATTACCACAAGTCCATAGGTACCAAGTGTTGGAAAAGATCTGGCAGGATCCAAAAGTAGATGAAGAATTTGAATAAAAGGGGAAAAGAACACCCACCTTGTTAGGATTGTGCTTTTCCTGTCACGGCATTGGGAAGGACTGATACTGCATTCTGATGACTTTCTCTGCACTCTGTTTTCAAAAAAAAAGGTCTTGATTTCCATTTCTTTCTTTTGGTTTTAATACATTTTATTTATTTATTTATTATTTATTATTTATTTTTATTTTTTTTACAGAGAGGAAGAGAAGGAGAGATTTAGAAACATCGATGAGAGAGAAACATCAATCAGCTGCCTCCTGCACACCCCCTACTGGGGATGTGCCCTCAACTAAGGTGCATGCACTTGACCAGAATCGAATCTGGGACCCTTGAGTTTGCAGGCCGATGCTCTATCCACTTAGCCAAACCAGCCAGGGCCACTTCTTTCTTGTTATCTGATCTATGGGCTGGAAAATTTAACCTTCTTCAACATTCTGCTCATGTATGTTACGTGCTATTGAGTGGGCTGGTGACCCCATGAATGAGTGATATGCACAGATCCTATTCTTAACAGCCTTCTCAGGTCCCAGGGACTCAGACCTATGGAGTCAATCCATCTTGTACTGGGCCTTCCTCTTTTCTACTGCCTTCTGCTTTTCCAGCATTATTGTTTTTCCAACGAATCTTGCCTTCTCATGATAAACCCAACATAGGAGAGCTTCAGTTTTATCATTTTTGTCTCCAGCAGTGTTTAATTTGCTCTAGGACTTTCTGTTTATCAATGTGGAAATAGACAGCAAGCATAAATCCCCCTACCTTTTGGGAATGGTATCCTGACTTTCTATTTGGAGACTTACCCACCTTCCCTTTGCCTCCTGGGATTGTACATCGAGGTTAGTTGGCCTTTCTGAAACCATGAGATGGGCAGTTTTGTGATTCCATCTAAGCCAGTGGTTTTCAACTGAGGATGGATCTGCCACTTGGGAGACATTTGGCAATGTTGGGAGACACTTTTGGTTGTCTCTACTAGAGAGAATGCTACTGGCATCAAGTTTGTAGAGGCCTGCAATACAACAAAGAACGATCTGGTCCAAAATGCCAGTAGAACAAGGTTGAGAAACCCTGATATAAGGCAATGTAGACTTTCCCTTCTGGTACTTTGAAACACCAGTAATGTGGTATAAGCAACAAATCCCAAAATGATTTGAATTCATTCATTCCCTTAACAATGCTTCATTAAGACTGTCAAGTTTCTCATGTTAGCTAGACCTCCTCAAATCTTTCTGGGCTCCCATGTTTGTTTGGTTTTTTTTCTTTCTTTCTTTCTTTCTTTCTTTCTTTCTTTCTTTCTTTCTTTCTTTCTTTCTTTCTTTTCTTTTCTTTGTTCTTTCTTTTTTTTTTTTTTTTTTTTTTTTTTTTCTGAACTAGGCCTCAAGCCTTTCGCTCTATTCCATGAGCTCCACTATACCCTTTTGATGAAGTCTTTTCTGATTGATCAACCGGAATAAATTTCTGTTGCTTGTAATTAAAGAACTCTGAACTGATGTGAAATATAATAGCTGATTGTTTAATATATGTGTGTCAAAAGAAACCTCATTAACAGATGGTACCTTGTAAATCTTATCTATGCTTATTAAGTAGTTCTCTGGCCATTGGGGGTCTAGTTAGAGCAAGCACAAGCAGTAGAACAGAGAACCCCATGCATTTCAGGTTTTCATCACTGCAATGATAAGGAGAGTCAATAGGTAGTTTGACAACTCTCTCCCAACCAAGGAAATAACATTTTCCAGGATGATAAGGCATCAGTGGCTGCAGATCAAGTGCAAATGCCTAACAGTAGGATTTTAAAAAAGTAGAAAGTGACCTGCTATCTTTGAAACTGTGCCTGCTTTTGACCTCCTTGGGAAGCCAGAGGCCACCAATCTATAATTTCTTTTCTTTTTTTTTTTTTTTTTAAAAAAATCATTCTCCTCATTTCAAGCTTCGTTTAAAAATAATGAAAGCACAAACGACAGTACCTTATTCACAGGCATAGATGTTTAAAGATTTTAAAGTTCAGGGCTGATGCTAGCTTGGTGCTCTAACTTTTTCAAATTAAGACAATCCAGGGAACAGTCTTGATTACCAAGGCTGGGCTAGGGAGTGTGAGTGGTTGCCTGAACCTCGTTAGCTGTGGGAGACCTCAGGGGCTGCCTCATAAAAGAAACTGTTTTGTCTAAAGGTTCTCTTTTTACTAAGTGCGTGGGTTGGAATATGTTAAACTGTTTTTCAGCGAACAAAATCATAAAGATATGTGAGCCTACAAATAGAGGATCGTGCTGGAGATCTCATGAGGTTCATTGTACTTCTCAGAGAGGGTTTCTTTTTTAAGATGCCAGCAAAATGCCATGGTATTTTATTTTTGTCTCCAGTAAATTGCTCTGGAAATTTAAACAAATTAAATATCCTGTTTTGTGTTTTTGAGACTCACTGGGGGAAACTCAGGCTCTCTGGTCTGATGTTTCAGGTGGGCAGTAAGAAGATACGTGTGTAATCACCTTTTTTTGAAATACGTATGCATATGCTGGGGTTAGGAAGGGTGCTTGGGCCATTCAGTATCACCTGGAATTGCAAGCAGTTGTGTTTAGTATTTTAAGAGGAAGAAAACAGAAGTGAAGTTTTAGGAGGGTGTGTGTGTGTGTGTGTGTGTGTGTTATGCTGTAAGATGTGAAATCTCTTCTGTTGCTTTTTATAATTTAGGAATTGCTTTCTAATATAGCATATTAGTGGTAATTAAAATCCATTGTTGAAGCCATTTTGAAACAAATTTAAAACAAAATAATAATGATCATCATTCAAACAGAAAGCAATGAGAGAAAATTAGCAATGGAAACTTAGAGCCTGCCTTTGGAATTTAATGGGGCTCTATTTTCCTTCAGTCTCCCCTCACTCTAAATCATTTTCCCTTTATTTCCAATGTTGGTACATGAAAACTGCTGTGAGACACACAGCCCTTCCCCCTCACACAGTGTTTCTCTGGGATGGAAGGATTGTTTGCCTTCAGTGCCTTTTTGCTAGGAAGGATGGAACCATCTGGAAGGCTGTGCCTCTGGGCCCGAGAGATAAAATTAGCCCAAGTGGCTAATTTCAGTACTTCTCCTCTTCAACAGGGTCTCTTTGACAATATCAACTGTCTGGCTTGGTTACATTTCACGAAAACATCTCAACCCCCCACCAGCTTGAACTCTCTGTAGAAATATTACATTTAAAGGCCAAACAGAACCCAAATGAATGGATGATTGCGGCACCTTTCAAATGTCACTTTAAAAAGAATCTATGAAGTGAAGGCTAAAGTCCTTTGGGAAGGAAAAGAAATGAACTGTCACTGTATCCTCCCTTTGCTTAGATATTGGCACCCCCCCCCCCCCTCCTCCTGCCTGCTTCTTCATCTCTCTCCCAATTTCCTCCATCCTTTCTCCCACCCCCTTGCCTCACACACACCCCTGAGCTACATGCAATTCTGGTTCCGGTGTATACCCTGGAGGCTGAACTATGCAAGAAGTGTCATTCTCTGAGGTGTGTGTGTGTGTGTGTGTGTGTGTGTGTGTGTGTTTTGGAGTGTCATTGTTTCACTGGAGGGTCTTGTTATTCTTGTGTGAATGGAATGTCAGAAATGAATTTTACCGTGTAATTTCCCAGGCATTGACAGGCCTTTGCTATCTGCCATTGGATCGTGGTTTTACCTTTGGTTTCCTGCCATGTTTAGACCTATCCCTTTGAGTCCCCGTAATTTTATCTCTTAATGTGGCCTCCTCTGATGGAAGTCTCTGCTACCAGGTGTGACTTTTGTAACTTTAAGGTATGGAGTGATTGCTCCCACGGGCTTTGCTTTTCATTATTTTTAAAATCCCAAATGTTATGAATCCTGTCACTTGAGCAGTGTTGACTGTGATTAATCCCGTGTGCATTATCTATTTTTGTCCTCAGTCTTCACTGACACGGAGAGCCCAGCCTTATTTTCTGAAATGTAGGACTGAGTTCTCTTTGCCAAAAGAGACAGTTCATAAGGGAAGGACTGGAGTAGGAGAAGAAAAAAAAAAAAGTAGTGTTTTTAATAAAGAACCCACATTTAATTGGAAAGAAGGAAAGCTGAAGTTTTTTATGCCCTACATAGTGAAGATTTTGGAAAATCCTACTGCTCTGAAGTCAGGAGATGGATTTTATAAAGTATAAGCCGATTGTTTTGAACTGAGTGTTAAAAGCTCTGCTGTCAGAGTTGACAAGTTCCCGAATTCAATTTTCAAACTAAAACTCAGAAAACTGAGGAGATGCTGTGTCTCCTCAGTAGCTTATCAAAAGAAGTGCCGTGGCAGGTCCCCTGCTGTCTCTAGCCAGCCAGGTGGAAGGAGGCGGGTGCCCCCACCAAGTGATCTCTGCTCCCCCTGGTAGATGATGCATTTTTGAGATGGGTTACCACATGGAGGGCTCAGCAGCTCATGCTGGTTCAGATTGGATGACCATGACAGGTCGCTCAGCTCATCTCTCCAAGAGTGGGGAGAGCATTATGCCACTTTTCAAGAAGCTTCAAGCACCAGTGATCTTTGCCCCGGACTTATTGGTCTTCATGGTCGGCAGACAAAGGATTACAAAGCGTAGATATTAGCACACTAGTCATTGCTCTTCCAGAACAGTGCAAAGCTATGTAGAATTTCAGGCACAGCTCTCGCCAACTCTTGCACCCTCTTTCTTTTTTCTTTTTTTTTTTTGGGGGGGGGGTTAGGGTGGGGGTGGGGGCTGAAGGGGGTTAAAAATGAGCTAGTTATAGCTCTTGAATTCTCAAGAATTCCCTGAGGCATGTAGACAATAACTGGTTGTCCTAAACAAAGAAGGTGTGCTACAACTACTACCGTGTTTCCCCAAAAATAAAACATCCTCCGAAAATAAGACCTACTTACAGGTTTCCTTCTGAGTGAAATATAAGGCATCCCCCCGAAAAAAGGCCCCCCCCAGACTCTGTCTCAGAATGAAAATTAATTTGCCTTAAACTGGTTGCTAGGGTTGCCCCGACTGGCATCTAGCAACCAGTGACATTACGTGGAGTCCTGATGTCACTGCTGTGTGGAGGCGGAGCAGAGTTGGAGTGAGTGGTGAGTGCGGGGCAAGAGAGAGGAGGAGACTTTTGCAGATGCGTGTACAAGAACAGGAGGATTAGAGCGGATGGGAGGAGGTGAAGGTGGTGAGTGCTGGTATGTCTCTGGTGACACTACCTGATGCTCACGGCCGCTCTCATGATGACTGAAAGTTCTCAGTCAGTGGCAGACCCTGCTCCAGCCCAGATGCAGGCCCCAGCAAGCCCAGTGACAGTCCCCAGGCAGGCCCCAGCGGATAAATGTCTGATAAAGGGGTAGGGGGGATGTCTGATGAAGGTGTTCAATGGCACAGGGTGGGGGGAGGGGGATCACTTAAAATGACACAGGGGGGATCAGAGGGGGGAATCAAAATGACACAGGAGGATCAGAGGGGGCAATCAAAATGACACAGGAGGTTCAAAAGGGGTTACTAAAATGGTAATCCCCCCTCTGATTCTCCTGTGCCATTTTGATTCCTCCCTCTGATCCCCCCTGTGTCATTTTAAGTGATCCCCCTCCCCCCATCTTGATACCCCAATTCCTTTTTTTTAACCCTAAAAATGAGCGCAAAAAGAAAAAGCTACTCCGTGGAGTACAAGAAAGGAATTGTGGAAGACTCTTGGGGCCAAAATCTTACTACTTTCTGCAAAGAGAAGATGTTGAGTATCCAATTGGTCTGAAAATGGCGAGCAGAGTATGGTAACCTCATTAAACAAGTGGACAAAGGAAATGCTAAAAAGGGCAAGTGTGGATCAGGTCGGCAACCATTATTTTCTGAGCTAGAAGACCTGATCTGTAAATGGGTTGTTGACAGGAGAGCAGAGGCTTTGGTTATGAATAGGGCTCAGATTCAAGAATTTGCTCTTGCAATGGCACCACAGTTTGACATAGCCCCTGAAGACTTCAAAGCATCACAACACTGGCTGGATAATTTCCTTCAGTGAAGTGAACTGTCTTTAAGAAGAGCTACAACATTGTTTAGGTTGGAAGATACTCAAGTTATTAAGCGAGCACTTGCATTCAAGTCCTTTATTGATGATGCTGACTTCTCTAAATACAATCTTTCCAACATGATTGCTATGGATGAAACTGCAGTGTTTATGGGCCAATCATCTCAAACAACAATTGAACAGCGGAGTGCCTCCTTAGTGTACATTCCCTCCACTGCTTACAAAAGTGCATGTGTTTCCTGTATTTTGGCAATTCGTCTGGATGGCACTAAAATCCCACCTTTAATCATTTCTAAGGGCAAGAAGGAAAAGATTGAATGTGTTTTGGGCGTTTTTATTCTTGAAACTGAAAAAGCCTGGGCCAGACAGCAGTTATAAGGAAGTGGGTCGATTTAATGCTGCTGCTTGTTATGCGAGGGAGCCAAAGAGGTCTATAAGTCTGAGATGCAGCCAGCACTCACCATGCTAAAGACATGAAGACATTTCTTCACGAAAGAAAAATAGATCAGATAATGATTGCACAGAAATGACGGCCTATCTCCAGAATCTTGATATTGCAATAAACAAGCCATTCAAAGACAATTTGCGCATGGAAATTAATGACTACATTGAAAATAGAATGGAGAGAAATCAGTGTGGAAACTTTGTGAAACCTAAACTGCAAGAAGTTATGACTTGGGTGAAGAATTCATGGGAGAAAAATCACTGACAGTTGCATTGCAAATGCACTGCAAGCAGGCTACCTTAACAAGAAGTACTCATTTAAAGACAGTGCTATTGCTAAACATGAGAGATTTGGTCCACTGATTCTGAAAGAAATGGAGTCACAAGAAATTCACCAGGAAATTCAGGAATTGGATTGTTATGATGATGTTCCAGAAGATGATGACATGATTGTCATTGAATAAATGAGTAAATTCTTGATACTGTAGGATTCACAGTTTGTCTGGTTTGTATTGACAACTACCGTACTACCGTACCGTATACAGGTAATAAATTTTTTCTTCATGGAAAAATGAGACATCCCCTGAAAATAAGACCTAGCGCATCTTTGGGAGCAAAAATTAATATAAGACACTGTCTTATTTTTGGGGAAACAGGGTATGTTAATACGTGCTTGTATTAAGTACTTACAGTGTGCCATATACTGCCTTAGAGTCTATTTAAATTTCGTAACAACCCATGAATTAGGTAATGTCATCACCACTGTATAGATGGGGAGAGTAAGGCTTAGAGAGTTTACTCAAGACTTCCCAAGTACTAAGCACTAAAGCTGGGATTCAGACTCAACTCTAACTGCTAACCTGCCCTCTTAACATTGTGCTGTAAAACTATCTCCAAAGTGATGACAATGATGAGTTCAGGGTAGAATTTCTTCCTACAGAGTTTTTCAAAAGTAAATAAATATCATGACCTTTTGAATACTCTTCAGGTTGTGTGATTCTATTAAGTCTTTAAAGTTCCATAGGCTTTTATTTTGTATCTATTTGGTCTTTGACAATTCAGATTTATCAGTTGTTGTATCTTGTTTATATTCCTGTAACTGTTATAAAACCTGATTAAATTGAAATTTTATTACCTGGAACTCTCAATTAGCCAGATGTTTGCTTATTTGTTTCCCCCTCTGTATTCCACTCTTAGAAGGAAGAAGAAAATCACACACACACGCTAAGTTCATAACAGATTTTTTTTTAAAGGTTAAACGTATCCAATGGTCCTGGGCTTTTAAATGTTTTACCTAAGGCCTACCTATAACTACAGTAGGTTCTCAGGTTACTTCAGAAATATGTTCCTACAGTGTGACATAATGCAATTTTTGCCATAAGTCAGAAGTCAGGACCCACCTACATAAGCACCTATGTCACTCACATGGAGGTCATACACAGCAGTAATGAAGTGAAAAAGAAAAAAGAAAAAAAAAAAAGCAAAGAAAGATAAAAATTCCTGTGGTAAATAAATAATAAAAAACATAAAGCACACATGTACATAAGTTGAAATGACAGAATTTTTTTTTTTTAATAAATAAATGGGAGATGGCGATGTAACCATGAAACAACATACGTTGTGTCCGACGTAACCCGAGGACTGTCTGTAGTTAGATGCTAAAATATGATTATATCTCCTTCTGACTTGGGAATTCTTAATCAACAGCAATATCTGCTAAAAATGTTAAGGGGGTTGTATGAATAAGGGTAAACTAATGTCTGTGACAAAGAGTCCCGGTATCTTTATAGGCCATCATCATAATAAAAGTTGACTTCTTTGTCCATCTCACAATGCCATGGGAGTCAGTGGTAATCATGGGGAGGGATGGTGGCTCTGATCCATATACTCCTTCAGATACCTGAACTCTTTCTATCTTGTGGCTCTGATATGCCTCTAGAATCCCAATTTTCTATTGAAACTAAGGAATGGGACTGGCAAACAAATGAAGGTAGCCAAACCAGAAGATTAAAAGTGGTGCACAGTCCTTCTGTCCACATATCAAAGGCAGAGACTCAGTCACATGATCCCTTAGCTGCAAGGGAGTCTGGAAAATGTAGTCCAGCTCTTTGCCCAAGGATAAAACAGGAAATAGAGTTTAGTGTCTATCTAGAAGATCACTGTCTCAGCAGCAACTTAAAATCCTGATTTTTATGGCCCTTTTACAATCCTGATATTGTAAAACCGTTAGGAGATATTTAATTATCATTGAAATTTGTGGTTTCCGAAACATGGGCCTATAAAAAAATATTCCTGGAACTTCCCTTAGACCCACACAAAATCAGAATGAGAGGGGAGTGTTGAGGGTAGAAACAGGCCAGGAATCTACTTTTTTTTAGAAGCTCTCCAGATGATGTGGGTGTAGCCAGTCTGGTTCCCATTTGGTGTTTGGGAATCACTGCTCTAGAAAATGTACTTGATAAGGCAAGAATATGGATGAATTCATTTTAGGATGATTATTTTTTCAGTAATTCCATTAAAAAATATTTATTGTTGAGATTGTTACAGATGTCACTTCCTGGCGTCCCCCCCCCTGCCCCCATTACCCTTTCCACCTGGTTTCCACCTGGCCCCAGGCCTTGGCCATCATATTGTCTGTGTCCTTAGGTAATGCATATACATATATAAGATCTTTGTTTAATTTCTTCCTGCCCACCCCTCAATCCCCTTCCTTATGAGAATCATCAGTCTGTTCCATTTCCATGCCTCTGATTCTATTTTAGTCACCGATTTATTCTATTCATTAGATTTCTTACTCATTTATTTTGATATTCAATTGTTCATAGGTATGTATTTGTTGCCATTTTCTTGTTAATATTTTTTATTTTTCTCCCCCTCCCCCTCCCGCTCCCTCTCCCCCTCCTCCTCCTCCCCCTCCTCCCCCTCCTCCTCCTCCTCCTCCCCCTCCTCCCCCTCCTCCTCCCCTCCTCCCCCTCCTCCTCCTCCTCCTTCCCTTCCTCCTCCTCCTCCTCCTCCTCCTCCTCCTCCTCCTCCTCCTCCTCCTCCTCCTCCTTCTTCTTCTTCTTCTTCTTCTTCTTCTTCTTCTTCTAGAATACCCTTTAATATTTCATATAATACTCATTTGGTTGTGATGAACTCCTTTAGTTTTTCTTTTGTCAGTGAAGCTCTTTATCTGATGTTCAATTTTAAATGATAGCTTTGCTAGATAGAGTAATCTAGGTTGTAGGTCCTTGCTATTCATCACTTTGAGTATTTTTTGCCTCTCCCTTCTGGCCTGCATACTTTCTGTTGAGAAATCAGTTAACAATCATATGGGCATCCCCTTCTAGGTAACTAACTGCTTTTCTTTTGCTGCTTTTAAGATTCTCTCTTTGTTTTTAGCCCTTGGCATTTTATTTCTGACTAGAGGCCTGATGCATGAAATGCATTCAAGGGGGCTCAGCCCCTGCCACCATGGCTTTTTCTGGAAGTTGTCCAGTCTAATTAGCATATTTTAAATATTTTATTGATTTTTTTACAGAGAGGAAAGAAGAGGAAGAGTTAGAAACATTGACGAAAGAGAAACATCAATCAGCTGCTTCCTGCACACTTCCTACTGGGGTTGTGCCCGCAACCAAGGTAACATGCCCTTGACCAGAATCTAACCAGGGACTTTTGTGTCCGCAGGCTGATGCTCTATCCATTGAGCCAAACCGGTCAGGGCTAATTAGCATATAATGCTTTTATTATTATAGATGTGTCTTGGTGTGGTCCTCTTGGATTCTTCTTGTTTGGGACTCTGTGCTTTCTAGACTTGTAAAAGTCTATTTCTTTCACCCAGAAGGGGAAATTTTCTGTCCTTATTTCTTCAAATAGGTTTTCAATATCTTGGTCTCTCTTTTTCTGGCACCTACAAAATGCAAAACTTAGTATGCTTGAAGTTGTCCCAGAGGCTCCTTACACTATCTTCATATTTTTGGATTCCTTTTTCTTTTTGCTCTTCTGGTTGGGTGTTTTTTGCTTCCTCATATTTTAAATAATTGATTCTCAGAATCCTTTACTCTACTGTTGAATCCCTGTACAGTCTGTATATTATTCTTTATTTTAGTCAGTGTGTACTTAATTTCTGACTGGTCCCTTACCTTTTTTTTTGTTTTTGTTTTCTAGAAGATTCTTGAGTAATCTTATAACTATGGTTTTGAACTCTATATCCAATAGTTTGCTTTATTCCATTTATTTCATTTGTGACATGTTTCTTTGTCTCTGCATTTTGGCTGCTTCCCTGTGTTTGTTTCTATGTATTTGTTTCTATGCTATGTCTCCTAGAGTTGGTAGAGTGGCCTTGTGTAATAGGTGTCCTATAGGGCCCAGTGGCTCAACCTCTCCAGTCTCCTGAGTTGGGCACTCTAGATGTACTTTGTGAGCTGTGAGTACAGTCTGTTGTAGTTTATAATTGATTGCTCTAGGCCAATTGGCTGTGAGGACCAGCTGCAACTACAGTGGGGGAGCTGCTGTACAGGAGACACTCCTATGGAGCAGGACTTGCTTCAATGGGGCTTTGATGCTCACCAAGTCTGCCCATTGAGTGTGTTACTTATAGACATATAGAGTTGGAATCTGGTATGGTCTGACACTGACCACTGGGTATACTGGCTTTTGGATCTCCAGGGTGGTGCAAAGTGAGCCACTGTATGGGGCTACCCAGCAGGGAATGCAGAGAGATCTGCAGATTCCTCTTCTTTGTTTTGGGTTTGGAAGTGCCCAGATGAGGTCCAGCTATGAAGCAAGGCAGGCTGTTGCTAGTGCTGGTGCTGGGTCTTGGGCCTTTTATTGATAGGTTTGGGGCTCCCTGACCCAGCTATAGCTTGTTTGAGAGATTTTTTGCATGAGCAAGGACAGGCCATTCTTATGCAAAAGGTGCTGCACACAGCTTGGGTGGGGTTGTAAATTGGATGGGTCTTAGGGAATTTAGGGCAGAATAAACAGAAGTGGCTACTAGTCGGCCCTGTGACCTGGGAGGTCCCAGCATAGGAACAATGATCCCTGAGAGCTCCTCTGTCTGGGAGAAAGCCATCCCTGCATTCCTACCTTGATGCCAGACAATCCAGTTCCTTCTAGAAAGTGTCTATGTCCCCCAAAGCCTCCCTGTGGTGCTGGAGCTCAGAGGAAGCAGGACTTTATAAGTTCAGTTCATGGTTCTGGCCTTTTCAAAGGAACAGCTGGGTCTCCAGAAGTGTCATGTCATTAAGCCCCTTCTGCACTAGTTTTTACATCCTGTAGTTATGGGGACTTCTCTTCCCAGATCTGGGACTCTGGGCTGGGCTTCTGGTGTGGGGCTGGGAACCCTTGCTCCTCCAGGCAGCCTCTGCAGAGATGATCTCTCTCCCAATTAAAAAAGTGTCACATGTGGGTATTGGACCAGCCTGTTCTGCATCTCTGCACCTCATACCAGTCTCAGTGTGTTTTCTTCTTTACTTCTCTGGTTGTAGGACTTCCATTTTTCCAGCTTTCCAGTGGTTCTGGATGATGATTGTTCTGTACTTTAGTTGCAATTTTGATGTGGTTGTGGAAGATCAAATATAGGCGGTTACCAACACCACCATTAAAAAAAAATAAAAAAATCTCTGGATGATTTTTAGCAAAAAGGACAAGGAGAAAAAATGGTGGTCTTCAGTTAATTAGTAAAGTAAATGAATCCACATCTCAGTCTATCCCCACCATTCTAATTAGTTTTCAAACTGTGGGCAGTTGTTTTGAAAGTTCATGGAGTACCTCACAGATAAAACTATTCCATTTCCCAGTGAAACACCCAATATAGGAGAAGGGTGTCCTGGAAATTTTGGACACTGACTACCTATATTTTATTATAATATAAAAAAGTCCTCCATGTCTCATTTCAACCTTTTTTGATCTCCTAGCAAGCACAATTATAGATTCCTACTTATGTAAACTACCCGCATACAGGAAGGCAACATTGCAGTAGTAAAACTGCTTTCTAAAGCAAATAACCACTGGGTTTTAGTAAATATCACATCGTGTGATTCCTGTTTTGGTTTTTTAGTATATGAAGTTGCCTTTGTGTTTGTTTTTAACCCACGTTTCTCCCATGAAATTCTCCTGCCCCATGAGAATTTTTAATGGTGTGTGGCTTTTGAGGGATAAAGGTAACCTCTTGTAGCCAATAAAAAAGTTGTAGCGGTGAAATTGGTCTGATCAGTCTGCAGGGCCATTCCAGGTGAGATCGGGAGTCGCAGGGTGATATTTCAGGTTTCCTCGTTTGTGTTACTATCAGGTTGGATTTATGAAAGATAGCAGAAATTTATCACCTTTCTCTGTTATTCCAAAACTATAATTTTCTAGTGTCTTGGTTGCTTGTGAACATTTCTGATAAAATGGATAGCCCTCTGAGCCTTCATAACATGGATTTAGGACCTTAAATTATATATTGCTGTGATCCAAGCAGAGGACAACAAACCTCAGGCGGCTGCTGCACCTGCACACTGAGGGCAGCATTGCAAACCATCCTGCACAGAGTTTTAATCACAGTACCTCCACAGTTACTCTACATTGCCTACCTAATACCCCCCCCCCCCCCTTCCCTAGCCTTTCATTCAAGTACCCTCATAATCTGACCTGTTCTGAAAACGTCTGGGGAGCTTTCTAGACATTTAGCCTATAGAGTTTTACCCAAAATACCTACTCTAGACAATTTGTCATCATCCTCTAGAACAGTTTTTCTCAACCTTTTTAATGCTGCGACCCTTTGATATAGTTCCTCATGTTGTGGTGACCCCCAACCATAAGATTATTTTCTTTGCTACTTCATAACTATAATTTTGCTACTGTTAATGAATTGTAATGTAAATATATGTGTTTTCCAACAGTGTTAGGCTACAGCATCAGTCTTAGGCTGAACTGCTAGCAGGATTGCATAAGACCATTGGAAAACAGAGATATTTATGATTTATAACAGTAGCAAAATTACAGTTATGAAGTAGCAACAAAAATAATTTTATGATTGGGGATAACCACAACATGAGGAACAATATCAAAGGGTTGCAGCATTGAAAAGGTTGAGAATCGCTGCACTATAATGTCTTAAGTTTCCTATCCCTTTATTATTTTTTAAAATATTTCTTTATTGATTAAGGTGTTACATATGTGTCCTTATTCCCCCATTATCTCCCTCCACGTCCCCAATTCATGCCCTCATCCCCCTTCATCTGTGTCCATTTGTTATGCTTATATGCATGCATACAAGTCCTTTGGTTTATTTCTTCCTCATACTCTCACCTTCCCTACCTTCCTTCTGAGGTTTGATGGTCTGATCCATGTTTCTCTGTCTCTGGATCTATTTTTGTTCATCAGTATATGTTGTTCATTATATTCCACAAATGAGTGAGATCGTGTGATATTTATCTTTCTCTGCCTGGCTTATTTCACTTACCATATGCTCTCCAGTTCCATCCATACTGTTGCAAATGGTAAGAACTCCTTTTTTACTGCAGTGTAGTATTCCATTTAGTAGATGTCCTGCCCTTTTATTTTTGTACCCCATCTCTTCCCAAATGAAATTCAATCCATTCATTAAGATTTGGTTTGAAATATACCAGACTCTTAGACCTTTCCTATTCAACTTAACTATGGCAACAGTTGCCTCTTATACCATTTCCCATGACACATTTAGTTCGGGATATGCAGGTTAGGCTTTCCACTAGAGTATAAGCTCCTGGAGATTAAGATCCTACTTTATTTATCTCTTGTTCCCTATAAGGCTTTCATCATAGTGAGTATTTGGTAATTAATCTTCACAACAAATAGCATCAGTTGAGGATAGTAATGCACAGTGCAGACCATGACCTTAGATTATTAATTTAGAGTCTATTTTACCAAAGTGGAATCATAATATAAGTTAGTTTGGGGGGAAAATATCCAGTTACATATACATAGGTTGCTTCACGGCAGGGCTTTTCAGAGCCTTTAATACGCTTATGGGATGTAATGTGTTAATGTGACAATCTAAGAGGGAATGTTGTCAGCATCATATTTCATATTCTTTGAACCACAGAATCTTTCTTGTGAAGCATATGGATGAACCTTTGCTTTCTCTACATTAAATGAATTAAGTATGCTGTTTGCTTTAGCTAAGAATTTATAATAATAAAAGCATAATATGCTAATAAGACCGCATGTCCTTCCGGATAAAGCCATTGCTGCCAGAGAAGCTTGGTCCTGGGTGCTAGAGCGAAGCTGGTGCTGGCAGCTGGGGGAAGGAAGGCTCACTCTTGCTACAGTTTCATGAATTAGGCCCCTAGTTATATGTAGTTAAGGAAAACCCTGATGATCTAAATAAAACCAGCAATGCCGAAACCGGTTTGGCTCAGCGGTAGAGTGTCGGTCTGCGGACTGAAAGGTCCCAGGTTTGATTCCGGTAAAGGGCACATACCGTGGTTGCGGGCACATCCCCAGTAGGGGGTATGCAAGAGGCAGCTGGTCGATGTTTCTCTCTAATTGACGTTTCTAGCTCTCTATCTCTCTCCCTTCCTCTCTGTGAAAAATCAATAAAATATATTTAAAAATAAATAAATAAATAAATAAATAAATAAATAAATAAAACCAGCAATAACGAAACATGCAACTAAGAGTTATGCCCTTGTCAAACATCTGTGTTAGATACCCAAAGGCCTTTGTCTTCATAGCAATTTTCCTGAAGGTCATTCACCATTCAGACTATTTATGTAAATTTCCACTAATGCAAGCTTTATTTAATGATTTGCTGAATAAAGTCAACGATTATGGTTTGTTTGTGTGTTTTTTTGGGGGTCATTATTGATTTATCTGTTCCACACCTTCCTTCCATGGACACAGATTAAAAAAAAAAAATCGGGTCATTGCGTGTTTAGATTTCTCTCCTTAAATGAGGTCTATTAGCATCAGCAATCATTTGTCAAGGCTATAATTGCATGCCCTGTACAGTGGGTGAGATTGAATTTCAGAGCAAGAGGAGTTAAAGGATCTTATATATTGAAGTTAAACCTATGATTTTTTATGAACTTTGGGGCACCTAATTAAGTGATTAGTAACAAGCAGGAGTTTCCAAATGTCAAGTGTATAATTATGAAATAAACAAGAGCTGGTTTTTCCAATAAACGTCTATGCTGTGCCCTATTAATTCTCAGTGGTCCCCAAACAAAGCCTTTTGGTGGAGTACAAAATTAGGATGGATTTCCATTGCCGAGAGCAAGAAATCTTGTCTCCTGGAATGTAACCACTAAATATATTGGGTAAGAGTAACTTGTAAACTAGAAAATCTATGGATGAATATTAATTTCGTCTCTCAACCTACAGGTTATACAGACATTCAATTTCCCCCTTTTTATATTGTTATTTTGCTCCTTTTGGCTTCTCTTATTGTGGAGCTTCACTACCACCATTTTCCTCTCATTTTAGAATTCAAAATAGTTGCTTTTAAACTAAAGAATGAATTTGATGGGGGTGAGGAGTAGGGAGTTGTAAAATAAGTCAAATATATTAATATGTAGTTGAGTATAAAGTCTCCTTTGTTAGGGCTGATAATAGAAAGTTGACAACATTTCAGACTATAAAATATTGTCAAGTTATTATGGTTGAGAGATTTCATTTTTTAGCCACATCATCGTTTACCTTTGGTGTCTGTTCAGATAGTCAGTGTTTGACAAATTCCCATAGGTTTTAGCCAATCAAATATTAGAGCCTATGATATGCTTGGGAGGGTGGCAGACACAATGAAAATAAATGTTCTTATCTCTCTAGAAAGTTTACAAAACTATTGAGAGGGCAAAGTATAAAGTATACAGAGAGTGGAAATATTTAGCAATTTTTTGTGATTAATTTTTTGATCATTTGTTATACAAGTAATACATAAATATGTTCTTTTACTTTAAAATATTAAATTGCACATATGGCTTATTTTTCTCTCAGATAAAATGTGCAGATAAAATGGGATAGGTAGGTTGACTGATCAATTGATCTAGTTCTTTTCTTTTAACTACCTTCATATCAACAAACTTGTTAGCATTGATATGTTCCAGCTTGGCTGCATTAGGTAGAGAAACCTAAATAACCATGGTTTAAACAAGGTGCTTATTTTTCTCTTATGAAAGAGAAGGCCAGTGGCAGGCAGTATCGGGATGCTATGGCAGCTCTATGTACTGGTAGTTAGCCAGGCTCTTGCCAGCTTACTGTCTTGGCAAGTGTTGTCCTCAGGGTCCAATATGTTTGCCACATTTCTAGAACCACGTCTGAATTTCAGGCAGTGGGACTGAAAATATGGAGGAGAAAGGTATGTCTCTTCCTCAATGATCAACATTTAGAGTCCTGTGGCCATCATTAGCTGTAAGGGAGGAGTGAGAATTTTCTTTAAAGCTGGGTGACACTAGGTCCAGCTAAAGGTCAGTGTTTTTCTAGTAAAGAAAAAGAATAGAAGAGAAATGGGGAGGCAGCTGGCAGTCTCTGCCACAGATTATTACCAATTCTTTGTTATCCCAAACAACCAAATATGAACATTCTTGAACATAGATAATTGTGTTGGTTCCTTCTAGTAAGTAATATGTATCCAGTGAGTTCTAGGGATAGAAAATTCTCAAGTGGGGGTTTGAAGAAGGTTGAGACCATGGTGGGCTGGAGGGGTTGCAGAGGCCATTGTCATTTAGGTGGGCCTGATGGTTGGGTAAACTTGATCTGATCCAAGTGCATGGGAGAACTGGGAGTGCATTTAGGCAAGATGATTAACATGCACTCATTCATTCATTCATTCATTCATTCAACAACTATTTATTAAGTGCTTACTATATGCTGGCACTGGTTACCCAGAGATGGGATTAAACCTCATTGGAACTCAGAGAAAAATAAATGTATTCTACTATAATAAACGGAACACATGCCTTTGGAATAGGCAGTGAGAGGACCTAGCTCTGGCTAAGAAGGTTTAGAGACAACTTGGAGGTCTATTTAAAGAAATTAACTTTGCTTTTGTAACTAGTGGGAAGCCACCAAAAGCTCTTTATCAAAGGAATGATCTGATCCAAGTGGTGTTTGAGGAAAATGAACCTGAGATGCCCAGGTCAATTGGAGAAGGGCAAGGAAGGTGTAAAGCAAGATGCTGAGCTTTTTCTGAGAGATGAGGGCCTGCATTCAGGTGCTGGCCCAGAGGGCTGTGCTGTGCAGTGGCTCAGGACATGCTTTCTAGAGAGGGGAGTCCTAGCTTTGGATCCTACCTCAGTCCCCTAATGTTGGGCTGGCGATGGTCTCTGTCTTAGTCAGCTTGGCCTGCCATTACAAAATACTATGGACTGAATGGCTTAAACAACAGAAATCTATTTTCTCACAGTTTTGGAGGTTGGGAAGTACAAGATCAAGGTGCTAGCTGATTCAGATCTTGGTAAGAGCTCTCTTCTTGGCTTATAATGGATGCCTTCTTGCTGTATTCTCAGCTGGGTGAGACAGAAGGAGGGAGAGAGGGAGAGAGAGGGAGGGAGGGAGAGAGAGAGAGAGAGAGAGAGAGAGAGAGAGAGAGAGAGAGAGAGAGAGAGAGATAGTGATGAGAAAGAAAGAAGGAAAGAAGGAATGCTGTGGGCTCTCAATTCATCTTCCTTTTATTGCCAGGGCACCTTTATCGGAAGAAGACCCCATCCTCATGATCTCATTTATCCTTTATCATCTCTTCATAAAACCCTATTTCTCAACTTTGGGGGTCAGGGCTTCAACATATAAATTTTAGAGGGACACAACAATTCAGTGTGTAATAGTCCCCCTAGTAACCTGAACCACAGTTTCCTCATCTTCACAATGGGGGACATTCCACCAAACCTCCTCATAGGATTGTCATGAGGATTAAGTGAGGTAAGGTTTGTAAAATACTCTGCACGGTGTCTGGCACATGTGAAGTATGTAAAACTGCAAACTAGAAGCCATCGATAGCCCAAACCTTTCTATGGAAAATTTTAAGACTTGGAAAATAGACCCAGAGGACAAAGGGAAAGTGAGGGCATAGACATGACGCTAAGTGTCTAAGCCAGGGTGATGGGGAGAGTGATGTCAATTGACAGAAATAGGAGAGTCTGGGGAAGAGCCAGTTTTGGGAGAGAGATTGATGAATTTGATTTTAGATGTGTTGCATTTGGTGAGATGGCTGGATATGCAAGCGGAAATTTCCAGCAGACAGTTGGGGTTTATTTACAAGGAAGGCTATACGGCTGCTAAAGACAGCTCCTGGGGGACACAAAATTGATAGAGGCTGAAATTCAAGAGGCGAGAAACAGGGAATTAAAATGAACCTGCACAGCCCCAATAAACTGGAGGCCATAGCCTGCGCAGTAGGAACTTAGTTTTAGAAAGTTTTCTAATCAAACAAATGAATAGTGTGAGGCCAACTTTGAACTGGGAGGTGAATTCTCTGGCTGATTTCCTCAGCTCTCTACTTTACATTGCATATTGTAGAGACAAGACAGTTTCGGATCCCAAGCCAAACAAACGTGCAGGGAGAAATTTCCATCTTGAGCACTGGGGTTGTGGGTTTCAAGTGAAAGAGAGAAGTAGCTTTCTCAGTAGTAGGACAAAGGAGCTGCAGAATTCCTGAGCTGGGATATTGTCTCTAAACACTGTGGAGTCTCAGGGTAGTCTGAAAAGTCCATAGCACTTCAGGATCCAATTAAAAGGGAATTATTCTTCCACTCCCAGCTAAGGAAATGGATCAACAAAGAGGCTGAATGACTGTTTTCAGACTTGACAGATGTAACCCGACAGACCAGGGAATGGGATTCAGAAGGTTCCCTCTATCTGCGATGCTAAGTTATTTTCTCCTTAGTGTCATCTGTCAGTTCTGCCAGCACTGAGTCTGTTGAAATCAACCTTTGATAGACTCATGCCAGTAAATACAAAATAGCCCATTTTTATCCAGGCAGACAAGGGGAAACAACAACTATTTAGAATTTATTGCACTGTACTGTTTGCTTCTCATTTTCCAACTTGGGTGCTCTACCCACACAATCCTTCATACTTCTCCGGATAAAAGTAAAATATATTCTTCCTCACTTCAAATTATATCCACTTACTCTAGTTTGTGGAATTAGTTATGCTAATAGCCCCATTGTTTTTTATTTACCAGATCACTTGGACATTTTTGAATTCCCTTTCTTTTTTTTTTTTCTTTCTTTTTTTTTTTTTAGTTTTTTCCAAAATGAGTATTCTAATTAATTTCAGAAAAATATGTCCCATGAATTTGGATTAGAAAACATGACAATAAGAAGCTTGTTTTTCTGGAATTGCAAGGAAAAGAAGTAACCCATAGCAGGTTCGACAGTTCTGCTCAGAGCCCTGAGTTTCAAGCACCCATGTGATAAGGAATTAGCCTGTCCTGGCTAGGGGGTGAGTTAGCTTTTGAAGCATGTGATTTGGGGAGGAGATATATAGCTTTCTGAGGCAAGAGAAAGTTCCAGAAAATTAAGTCTCTTTCTTGACTTTTCTGCTATTTGACGCTACTTCATCAAAATCTCTGTTCTATTGGCTTCTGTGAAAACTCACTCTCCTGGTTGTAATGACTTTCCCTTTTTAATTTATTTTTTTATTCTTTTCAGGCATCTTCTACCCTTACTAGTTAAATTCTGGCTTATAAAAATCCTAAGTAAACTATTTTCTTCATTTTGCATTTTCTTCTGCCTGGTTGATCTAGCCCATTCTCATTATTATATCAATTATCACCAATATATCAAAGACTCCTGAATTTGATCTCTGGATTGGTTCTTCTCCCAAGCTTTAGACTTACAGCAGGACAGATCTATTCAGGTATCACCTAAGCACCTCGAGATCAAAATACTTGAAACCAAGAGAGTCTTTTCTCCTCAAGTTCTTTCTCCTCTCCACCACCTTCCAGTCTAGAAATTTGATATCTGGGGCTAATGTAGCCCCTACACATAGTTATCATTCAGTAGCCAGTACTGACATTACTTATATTTCTCAAGGTTGGCATCTGGGGGAGGTAAATATAACATGATTATAAGAAGGAGGAAAAAGTCCAAAGTTTAGATTTAAGTACATCTATTATATAGATGTGGTTAGACTATGATCACTTCCACTTTCATCTTCAAGGCAGACTTGTTTCTCCCAAATGACTCATACTTCTTGGTGAGACTCAACTTTTTTCCCTCTTTTTTTTTGGGGGGGGGGGTGGGGGGTAAATAATAAATATGGATAATTAATTTTAAAAATGGAATTTTATATTAGAAAGTGCAGGCCCTTTACCCATTTTCAGGTGACCATTTAGAAACTCAAGGTAGTAAAGTATCTTGCCCCAGATTTTAGAGCTAGTTTGTAGAAGACTTGCTGGCCTTTTGATCATCTCTCCTGTAGTCTTTCTCTTTCGCTACAAGGCTTCCTTTTGGTGCCCTGCACCTAGTAATGATTCAGGAAACACTCAGATTAGAATCAGTGGCATTCTCTAGAAATTTTACAGCTGAGTTTCACTCAATCTTTTAGACTATTCATTCTGATTATCAAGGTGGGGTTTGGACAGATCTGACCAAAACACACACATATCATCACCTCTCCCTTCCCTATACTAGGTATCACCATCAGTTCATCACTGTCTTCCTAAGGAGCCCTGGAACAGCCCAAAGTCCTTAACACAGGGCTCTAGGCAGTTAGTGTCAATTGATTGGAGTTTGTAAGAGAATTGAAACCCATTTTTCATCCCTTCAGGAGTTGTTTTAGCCCCCATTTCTTTTGTTTCTTGGATCATTGCAGTGGGAAATGATGCTCTGAGGAACTTCATCAGACTTTTGACTGGCATCCTGTCCCCCATCATGTATATATAGATTATACTGAGCAGGCAACCCATTTTACTAGCACCTGCCTTTTCCCAGCTGCATTTAGATGTGAGATGACATGCTGGAGAGTTACTTCCTAGCCTTGTGGATATTTTCCATTAATCTCATTTTGTGCTGAGGCCTGTGCTGGATTCTGGACTTCTTTGTGAGTTTATCAGAGCAGAGCATTTCCCAT
The DNA here is from genome assembly GCF_014108245.1 of Pipistrellus kuhlii. Lineage (NCBI taxonomy): Eukaryota > Metazoa > Chordata > Mammalia > Chiroptera > Vespertilionidae > Pipistrellus > Pipistrellus kuhlii. Next base: position 13,351,913 of record NW_023425529.1, on the reverse strand, counting down.
GTATAGATGGAACAGTTCAGGTACCTAGAAAGGGAATGCAGAGATCAGAAAGTCAGTATCAGAATTTGAGCCCATGGATTTCTGCAGCTTCAACACTAAAGTGGTACACCTTTCTAACACTGATCACACAGTAGCTCCTAAAAAAATTCTCAGCTTTAGTATACAGTCTTTTCTTATTCACGTTAATGTTATTGAAAGTATAATAAAGATTATCTTTCTCAGTTGATAGAGTCTCTGAAACTCAAAAACAGTGTGTCAGCAGCTGAAGGGGCAGGAAGCATGTCCCATCAGTAGTATAGAGGAATAGAGAAAAGGTTGGGGTGAGGGTGGAGAGGACTGTAAAATGATAACAGGGGAACAGAATGGAGAGAAACTAGGTTATTGTAATAATTTGAAGAAGAACTTCCTATTTGATTTCATTATAGTTAATTGATCATAGATATCTATAATATTATGTCTTTAGTTCTAGTACTGTCTTAGGCATTTGAAAGATGTGAATGATATAGCTTCTTCTTCCTCTTCCTTCCTCCTCCTTCTCCTCCTCCTCCTCCTCCTCCTCCTCCTCCTCCTCCTCCTCCTCCTCCTCCTCCTCCTCCTCCTTCTTCTTCTTCTTCTTCTTCTTCTTCTTCTTCTCCTCCTCCTCCTTCTTCTTCTTCTAGAAGATTCAGATCTTACCAGAGAGATAAATACTTATGGAGTATTTAAACACCTGGGATTAGTTTCTTACCCTTCTGATCTGAGTTTTGGGATGATACCCTTTCTAATCTAATTACCTGGACATTATCTTCGCAGATATCTCTCAATTTTGTTCCTCTTGTTGGTGAATAGTTACCAGGATTATATTTTATTAAGCTTCTTAGCTTCATCTCCTTGTTCTATTTCAGGCACAGAGAAGACATTCAGTAGTTGTTGATATAAAAAATATTTTTTATTGATTTCAGAGGACGGGAGAGTGAGAGAGAGATAGAAACATCAGTGATGAGAAAGAATTATTGATCAGCTGCCTCTTGGACACCCCATACTGGGGATCAAGCTGCAACCCAGGAATCAAACTGTGGCTTCCTGGTTTGTGTTGATGCTCAACCACTGAGCCATGCTGGCAGGGCAAATTGTTTGTTCTCTTTGTTTTGGCTCTTGTAGCTCTTCCTTCTAATTCAACCACTTGGCAAACTTAATTTTACCCCCTCTTGATGGTGCACCTGGATAATTCCACTCTCTTCCAATTTTTCACTTCTGCCACATCAGTCTTTCTAAAATCTGCTTTTCTCAAATTATTTCCTTGCTTGAGGGTTTATGGATGGTCCCTATTGCCCATGGTGTCAACACTATACTTTTCTGCTTTAGAGCCTCTCCATTTTTTTTCATCTATCTTCTCTACCCATCAGTATTTACCATTATTCTCAAGACAAGCCTGGGGCTCCATTCAGGTTTGTCTTCTTCTTAGTTCCTGGCTATAGTTATGTTAAACTCAGCCTCTGAGCTTGTGGGCCTGCCACTCTGCTTGCCATGAAGAGCCTTTATTTTGCTCTTCTATACTTTAATTATCAAGCCCCATATCATTCAATAAGACTTCTCTCATTAATTTAGTCACCTAATCACCACATATGAACTATACATGTCTACTATGGAAATAAAAGTCAGAAAGATATGATTCCTGCCTTTAAGAATCTCACACTAATCCAGTATTCTGAGCCTTGTGCTCAGCACTGTATTTTGTACATTTCTGTTGAAATGCAAAAACAATGGTGACCTCAGCACTACATGATCCTGGGAAAACTGCCTAATTTTTCTCTGCCTCAAGTTCCTTATCTACAAAATGAGAATAACAATAGTATCATGTCTATGTTTCTCTCTCTCTCTCTCTCTCTCTCTCTCTCTCTCTCTCTCTCTCTCTCTCTCTCTCTCTCTCTCTCTCTCTTTCCAGTACCTAGAATAGTGCCTGGATCATTGTAAGCACTCATTATATTAGCTATTATTTTTTTATTACTTAGCCTCTGCAACATAATACACACTAAAAACACACAGTTTCACATTGTCTTGTAACAGTTTTATGTGTTTAACAGGTCTCTCAATTGGACTGGAAGCTTTGGGTGGACAAGGTTTTGTCCTTGCTCTGGTGGAGTCATCACAGTGCCAACTGAGGCCTAAGTGGGAGGCCTTCTATATCTGTTGCTAAGAACTCAGAAATAGACTGATTGGTCTTCTCAAGAGACTGAGCAATAGTGCAAGGAGGAGAATGAGTAGTTATGGAGAATAGAAAAATATGGGCTTTTACAGGTATCCAAGCTCATATAAAAGGGTGTTAGATAAGAAATGAATCCTGAAGTCGGGGTAAAGATGAAGAAGAGCATTTGTTGGTTTCCTACTGTGTGTCAGGCTCCAGGCTCCCTACTTTCATAAGCACCATCTCATGTATTTCTGTTGATCTTAAACAAATAGACAGCTAGATATTTTCCCAGCAAAATGGGTTTATTGGGGAACAAAGAATTGCAATTCAGGACATAAGGTCTAATGGCAAACCACACTCAAGTCCAGGGAACCAAGGAAATGAGTTCAGAGAGTGGTTGTAAACAAAGAGTCTGTTGGAGGAAACTGGGAGTTTGAAGTGCAGTGGCTTTTCATTGGCTATGCTATAACAATCTTTCACTGGCTGAGTAGTTGTCAGGAGAGGAGAAGATCTTCCTTCTTCTGGCTGGAGCAGTAGAGTAGAAAAATAACTTCCTTTCAGATATGGAAAGTAGTCTTTTCCTGCTTGGGGTAATTGACCATGAGTGATAGGTAGTGAACTGCTCCCTCTATAGGCCCTCCCAACTCCGATTTAAATGAGGCTTCTGTTTATTAGTTTTCCCATTCCTCACAACAGCCCTGGATGGCAAGTATTGTGATCTCTAGTTTATTTATGGGGAACCTGAGGTTCAGGGTGGGTGTGTGCCTGCGAGAGGTCACACATGGAGTAATTGGCAGGATGTTCTATATTATAATATCTGTGGTATTTGTACGGTGTGACAATTTCTAAGAAAGTCTGGCAAAAGTTGTGCCACTTAATTGAATTTAATGGGGCACATACAGGTAAGATAATACATTAGCACTCCCCTCTCTGTTTTGTTGGTACTTCTGATTAGCTCACACTCAACTGGGTCCTTAGCCTTACAGAGTCTCCACAGTGGATTTGTAAATGAGTCTGGCCTTGGTGCATATAAAGAGGATAGCAATGCCTCATTGCCCAGGCATCCTGAATTTAGTACAAGTGTATAAAGGATGATTTGAGGGACATCCATCGGTAGACACATTTCTTCTCCCCTGTCAAACACATCATGCTGAATTATCCCGGATTTCTACGTTGCTATGTCTTTGGGTAAAGATATTAAAGGGCCCTTTAAAAAATAGTCATATATCTTAGGAAGGAGGACCACATGGGACAATTATCATCCATCAGTATTATGGCTCAGTGAGTGAACCTGTCACACAGGCTCTGGATGGAATGTGGAGGAGGACAGATAATTTTTTATAGCGAAGAAAAAATAAATAAAAGGAAAAACACGGGCATCAGAATGGGGATCCTGGTTAGCCAGGGAGAGTCAGAGGCTGCTCTAACACAACTGAGAATGGACAGGTAGCAATATTCCACTTTAAATACTTGATGTACTTGAACTTAGTACAGACCCTGACCATTTTAGGGGTAGCAGGTAGCATCACTGGGTTTCCTGGCCAGTTTCGCTGTGGATTGTTGAGCATTGACCAATTTTATCTTGTTGGAGGGTTTCTCCCCGCCCCCTAGGTGTTACTTTTCATAAAAGCTGCACTGTTCTGCAATTGCATTGGGGTAAGAACATTTTCTTTAATCTGGAAAAAGCTGCTGTATGTCTTCCCTAGAGGTTAGGCTCATTCCCTATCATAGTAAAAGGATCCTGTATGCCTGTCCTGTAGGTCAGCAGGTGAACCTGGGCTGAAGAGATGTTTATGGAAGGGAGGAAAGGTGAGGACAGTATGTGCACAATAATGGTCTCCCAGTGATACTGTTTCTCAAACAGCCTTTCAGTAATCAATGCTGTTGTGGTTGGTCTGGCCCTTGTGGCTCTTATTATGAAGAATAACCATCAGAAACCTTTGGAAAGATACAGTTTATTACTTACAGGTTCTGAAAATTACACAGCGCACCTGGGGAGGGAGGGAGGAAAGGAGTGAGTGAGGGTTAGAGGGAAATAGGGAGAGGGGAAGAGAGAGAGAGAACAGATCTAGGCTTGAGGTTTTGCTTTCATTGGGGTTGAGGGTGGGAGCCTAGGAGGTTAGGGCTCACTCTTTATCTGTGAATATAAAACTAGCAGGAGTTTAAGGCGTGGGAAGAGAGAAAGGAAAACACATGTGTCCTAAATGATCAGTCACTGAAGTCAACCAAGATCTTGAACAGAAAGGAGAGTTTCTATGTGGGGAGGCAGACTGGCTGTTTATCTGGTCCGGTGGCTTGTGATTTGTTCATTGCGACAGCCATCTTTGAAGTGGTTGGTTCAGCAATCAAAGCATAAGACAGGCACTTGCATTACAAAAAAATGAAAAAAACAAAAACACCAACTGCTAGGGCTTACACTACAGAAACCTTGTTCCTTCTCCCCCCCACACCAGACATTCACCCTCTGTCACACTTTGGGATTAAGACAAGAATTAAACAAACTGTAATTGTTAGGTTAAATCAAACCAGGAAACTTTGATTCTCAGTCTCTTAAAACCTGTGTTGGAGCAGAAGAGAACATAAAAGCAATCCTTTGGAACTGACCAGCTGCAAAACTGTTTACCTGGGGTATGAAAACATGTACATTTATCAGCTTTGTTTTGACTACCAATTATTCTTGTGATTTGGACACAGATTATGGGGCAGAAATGCAGAGAATGGAACCGAACATGTTATGTCCTGTATAACCTTACAGCCAATTATTTGAGAATCTGACCTTGTTAAGACTAGGAGCTGAACAAAACTGTAAATTATTGCAGGGAAATCATTTGCAATGGAATTAAGCAGTATGTAAATCTTGCCCATCCTTTTCTATAGAGGTGGAGGCAGAATGAGCATAATACATACTGCCCTTTTCAAATCTTGGGCATTGATTAAAATGTGCATTTTAAATGTAGCTCTAAGGGGTTTTTTTTTTTTTCCCTATGAAACTATGCCATGTAGACTCCAGAGAGAAGGGAGGAAGCCCTGTTACACTGGATAAGGATCAGAGGTTGGAGCACATAATTATTCCAGAAATCTGAGTACATTAAAAATGGGCAGCAAGAGAATATTGTCCAAAGATGAGTCGGGGCTCATTGTAAAAATACTTTTTTGTCATGGATGTACTGTTGGGGAGGAAACATTTTTCATCTATTCTTTTAGGTTAGCTGGCTGTTCTAATAATTAAATTGACATGAGATAGATTGACAAGAGAAAAAAATTAATTATGTACATTTAGGGGCTACATAACAGGCAAAAGGGTTTATATGCCATCCTGAGCCAAGGAGAAGGGGTCATGGTCTGGGTCTTCAAAGGGAAGGAGGACAGTTCACAGGAAGATGGGAAAATCAATGTTTGGTAAACAAATGTCTGCATGCCATGCGGAGACAATGGAACACAGAGAGGACTTTGAATAAACAGGTCTTGCTGACTTCCCCTCATCCCCAGCCCACCATACCTAGTTAACATTCTTCATAGTTATCTCTGGTGATAGCTCTCCTCCTGGACTCAGCTATCTATGTTCTTTGAGGCAGTTACAGGGGAGGTAAAAACCCCTCTTCTGAGTCTTTTGGGCCTGGATGGTCTTCAGTTCAAAATAATCCACATGCAAAGTGGCACATTCTTGGGACCCCCTCATTTCTTACTGTGCATTTCTTTCAGGTTGGTGTGTAACTCATGGTAGTGGAGGGTCTTTGTTTTAGGCTTTGCTTTATTTGCATTGGTGATCTCATGAGAGTGAAATGAGACCACCCTTTTCAGTGTGTCTGGAAATTCTTGAGGAGGAATTTCTTGGGAAGCTGGTTTATTTTGAGTAGAATTAGAAAGCAACATGTCATCTTTACCAAGAAAAAGGGCAGAATAAAAGGAAAACCTTTGTTATCACTGATTATGTTACATGTAAATCATAGGATCATACTATAATTGTCAACATAAGAAGCATTTAACAAACTCTTACCAAAGTCATTCCAAGATGGCTGACAGATAAACACCTAGCCACAGCCGCACACAACAATTTCAATAAAATACAACTAAAATATAAAATGGACATTACCCAGAACTACAGGAAAGTCGACTGACTGGAAATTCTACAACGAGAAGCAAGTAGAAAACCAGAAGGAAGAGCAGAGGAGCTGTAAAAGCCTGAGGTATGGAGACACAAGGCGCGCTCGGAGAGGACCAAGCCGGAGAGGAGGGCGGCTGAGTGCCTGGTGGGCTTTTCCTAGCAGGAAGGAGATAAAACTCTGTGTTGGGCCCCAGTTCTGACTGCTCTGAACCCCAGTTCTAGGCCAGACCCCGGGGACCCAGGCTCACATAGCGGGAGCTGGGCTGTAAGGCTGAACCCCGGGGGAGCTGCAAAAGGAGGTCCCAGAGTTGTGCACATTGCGCGCAGAGAAGGGATGGTTGGCTGTGACCCGGGATTGCCCTGGTGGGAAGGAGACAGGGGCTCCAGACTGCTCTGAACGCCACCTCCAACTCCACTTCCAACTGAACTGAACCCCAATACCGGGCTCATTGGGGGAGAGCGTAGACTGTTTGGAAGCAGGCGAAAATCGAGGGCATCTTTCTCTCAGAGGCTCCTGCAAGGAGTTCTGAAAGACCCTGAGACCCAGGAGCTGCATAGGGCAGGGCTGATGGAAGCCAAAGCTGTAAGCTCCACCCTGAAACCCCTCCCCATCCAAGCAGAACACAGAGACTTTTAAGGCTACCAGCTCAGGAAAGCTGCGAAAATGCCAAGACGAAATAGATCACAAACGAAAGAAATGGAGGACAAAAAGCGACTGGATATAGAGTTCAAATCTACGCTTATAAGGTTTTTCAAAAATTTCCTAGAAAAGATGGATAAGACCTATGAGGATATGAAAAGGGATCAACTAGAATTAATAAGGAATCAACAAGAAATGATAAGGGATCAACAAGAAATAAAGAATACATTGACTGAAATAAAAAATATTATACAGAGTCCTAAAAACAGAATGGAAGATCGCAAGAATCAAGTCAAAGAGTTGGAACATAAAGAGCCAGAAGACACTCCTCTGCAGAGGCTAGAAGGCAAGAGAATCCAGAAAATTGAAGATAATGTAAGAAACCTCTGGGACAACTTCAAGCGAACCAACATCAGAATTATGGGGGTCCCAGAAGATGAGAGAGCGCAAGATATTGAAAACATACAGAAAGAAATAGTGACAGAAAACTTCCCCCACCTGGTGAAAGAATTAGATTTACAAGTCCAGGAAGTGCACAGAACTCCAAACAAAAGGAATCCAAAGAGGATCACACCAAGACAAATCATAATTAAAATTCCAAGAGCAAAAGACAAAGAGAGAATATTAAAAGGAGCAAGAGCAAAGAAGGTAGTTTCCTATAAAGGAGCACCTATACGATTGTCAACTGATTTCTCAACAGAAACCATGCAGGCCAGATGGGAATGGCAAGAAATATTCAAGGTGATGAATAGTAAGAACCTAACAGCCAAAGATAATCTATCCAGCAAAGCTATCACTCAGAATCGAAGGTCAGATAAAGAGCTTCACTAATAAGAAAAAGCTAAAGGAGTTCATCACCACCAAATCAGAATTATATGAATTGCTGAAGGGGGTTCTTTCAAAAGAGAAAGTAAATAAAGATAAAAATTATGAACAACAAATACGTAACTATCAACAAGTGAATCTAAAAACCAAGGAAATTAAAAAAAAAATCTGATGAACAATATTAACTGTTGAATATAATAGAATCAGAGGTATGGAAGGGGAGTGAACTGACTATTCTTGGGGAAAAGGGGAGAGGGGGATGTGGGAAGAGACTGAACATAAACTGTGCACCTATGGATGAGGACAATGGGGAGTGGGAAAAGGGCAGAAGGTGGGGTGGGAACCTGGTGGAGGAGAGCAATGGTGGGGGGGGGGGGGAGGAACATTTGTAATAATATGAACAATAAAAATTTATTTTAAAAAAATAAAATAAAATAAATAAAAAATAAAAAAACTCTTACTATTTTGGTATATTTCCTTTATACAGTACCAGTGAAGTGTCTCTTTGTTTACATTTATTATTATTAGAAGTTCTTTGGAGGTCTAGATATAAGACTCTCCCAGGTGAAAAAGTATTAGATTGTGGACTACATTTGTTTGTTTATTTGCTTTTTTTTGGGAGGGGATGTATAAATAAATATATTTGTATATTTTTAGATATAAATGTTGTGGCTGGAGTGGCCCCGGGGTTATTATAATTATCAAAGGGTGCATTCAGGCGCAAACCATCAGGGCAAGTTGAAGAATAAGATTTCTGGAGGGTAGGTACATGGGATATTTAAGTAAAGTTGAGGAGAGAGAGAGAGAGAGAGAGAGAGAGAGAGAGAGAGAGAGAGAGAGAGAGGGAGAGAGAGAGAAGAACCAATCTGGAGCTCTGCCTTCATTAAGTTTCAAGGGTGGGGTGTCTAAGGTTTTGTGGGTTCACTCTTTTTTATAAAAAAAAAATATATATTTTATTGATTCTTTACAGAGAGAAAGGTAGATGGATAGAGAGTTAGAAACATTGATGAGAGAGAAACATCCACCAGCTGCCTCCTGCACACCCTCTACTGGGAATGTGCCTGTAACCAAGGTACATGCCCTTGACCGGAATCGAACCTGGGACCTTTTAGTCCACAGGCTGATGCTCTCTATCTACTGAGCCAAACTGGTTTTGGCTGTGGGTTCACTCTTTATTAGAATGTGGGACAGGAAAAGCAGCATCACTCAAGCGGCCAGTTAGCAAGGTCGCCCAGGGCTTTCTGAAATAGGCACCTTTATTGGTGGGGAGCCTTGTTCCTTATTGCTTGTTTTGCTAGTAGCTATGTCAGACAGTTGGCAATATGTGTTTTGAAATAGATGCTGAGCAATTAAGAGCTTAATGTCAGATACCTTCACTACAGAAGAATATGGGAAATGGTTAAGAATGTAGGCAACTACAATATATGCTATATCTACTAATATATATATATATATATATATATATATATATATATATAATTAAAATCTTTTATTCTCTTAATTTGTTTAAAACTATAAGATTGCTTAAATCAATAATTATGATATTATATTGTTGAGTTTATAACATATGTAGATGTAGTGTATCTGACACTAATAGCACTAAGTATGGGGGAAGAAATAAAGCTATATTGAAACAAAGTTTATATATTTTGTCAGAAGTAAGTCAGTATTAACTGAAGTAGATTGTGATAAATTAGAGATGAATATTGTAAATATTAAAACAACTATAAGAGAATAACAAAAAAAATGGCTGAAAAATAAAAGAGGAATTGTCACGGTATCCTAACAAATAGTTAACACAGCATGCAGCAAATGAAAACAATTGGAACAAAGATGTGGCATATTGAAAAGAAATCCAATCATATTGGCAACTGCACGGATATTTAAAAATATGAAATCTAAGAGCAAATAAATTCATCACATCCAATGAAAAAACAAATCCACCCATAACCATAATTTCATTAAATGTGAATGGAATAACACTCAAATCAAAAGGCAAACACATTTGATAAAATAGCAAGACCCAACTATGTGCTGTCTTCAAGAAACAGTTTAGATTCAAAGACATAAACTGATTAAAAGTAGAACTATTGAGCCCAAACCGATTTGGCTCAGTGGATAGGGCATCAGCCTGCAGACTGAAAGGTCCCAGATTGGATTCTGGTCAAGGGCATGTACTTTGGTTGCGGGCACATCCCCAGTAGGGGGTGTGCAGGAGGCAGCTGATCGGTGTTTCTATCTCTCTCCCTTCCTCTCTGTAAAAAATTAATAAAATATATTTGAAAAATTAGAAGTATTAGTAAAGATATATTATACAAGCCCTAACCCTAACCCAAACCCTAACCATAAGAGAGCAGGAGGGTTGATATTTATATTTATATCACAAGCTACACAGTTGATTCTGATATGAAGTCAGAAAGGAGAACTCCTTTGTTTGCCCACAGTGGAGTTGCAGGGTTTTGGGAAAGGCTTCCAAGAAGAGGAAATCCCTGAATGACACATTGATATCAATCAGGTAAAGAAGATAAAGGGTTGAGAAGACCTGTAATCATAAACAGGTAGAAGAGTAAGGCTACAAAGAGAATGGGAGAAGGAGAAAGACTGGGCCAATTGCCTTAGGCCTAGAAGTCTCTCTTAGTTTTTGTATGTTGTCAATTCCCTGGGTTGTGGTGAAGATGTGCGTAGGTTGATCTGGTTTAGTATGCTTCATATCAATAATGGCATACTTGAATATATTTTCCCCTATAAAATAAGAATTGCACTTTGCACAGAGAAAATCTAGTCAATTTCATGTGCGTTCATTTCAAATGAAGACCTCTGTAACCGGAAATGACCCTCCATCAAACTCTTGGGGTATGAAAACTTCCACAGTTTGGGTCTTTACTATACTTCCTTTACAGTGCATTATCTGTAGTGGTGATTCCTGAACCTTTGTGCTTAAAATGTAGATAATAGGGTCCCATATCCAGAATCAGGATCTCTGGGACAGCATTCAGGAACCTGCATGTTAGTTCCCTCCCAAGGTGATTCTGATGCAGTAGTTTGCTGGATCCCACTTTGAGAAGTATGTGGTTATATACTAGTAATATGGTAGGGTTTTTTAATTTTTATTTATTTGTTATTTGTGTGTGTGTGTGTGTGTGTGTGTGTGTGTGTTTTACATATGGAAGAAAGAATTTCTTTTTAATTATAACTCTGCTCTGAAATTCCATGACCTACAATTGAATTGGGAGGAAAGACACACAAAAACTAATTTAAATGTCAGAAGATCAACCAAATCTTCAGCTTTCTTAAATATTGGAAATGTTGTCAAACAGAAATGAATGTTACACAACAAAATACAGATCAGTTTCTTGAGGAACTGCCAAAACTATTTTCAGAGGTAAGAGTTGGATGCCGCTATTCAATGCCAAATTCAGTTTCCTTAGCTTGTGAGGAAATCTGTACTCACCGGCTCCCAAGGTATTGTAAAAAGCACAGGACCTTTGGAATCCAGACCAATTTTTTTTTAGGAGTGTGTTTCTTTGTTCAGGGGTCTTACTTGGTCTTTTTGAGTTTTGTGTCTCATATACATTAGATACATCATGGTAGAGGGGATAAAAAAACACACATGAAGCACAAGGGTCTGAAAATGTACTTGAGAAATGTTGGTTCTATTTCATACATATCTTTGTACCCACATCTGAAACTAAATTTGCAGTTGATAAAAGAAAGGACACATTTGAATAGCCCAGAAAATTTATTAGAAGATGGTAAAACAGTATTGATAGTGTAAAGGTGCAATTGAGGATTTGACATCCTTTATCTGCTTCTCTGGGGAATAGATCTTCTTCTTCAGTACTCAGAAAGGAAGACAAGAGCCATGGCAGGTGTGGCTTAGTTGGTTGGGAGCCATCCAATGCACCAAAGGTTGCAGGTGAGATTCCCAGTCAGGGCACATGCCTGGGTTGCGGGCATGATCCCCAGTAGGAGGTGTGCAGGAGGCAACCCATTAAGGTTTCTCTCTCTCCCTTTCCCTTTCTCTTTCCCTTTCCCTCTCTCTATAAAATAATAATAATAATAATAATAATAATAATAATAAACATTAAACAACAGTAACAAAAAAGGAAGATAAGGTACTCAGGTTCTTCTGGCCTGTTTGGGGTGGAGGGATGGGGGGTGGAGGGTGGTGAGTGACATTCCTATTTATTTCAGGAGTTCTTCAGTCCTGTGACCTGAACCAGTCATCCTTCCTTTAGCTCTCACCTGGTCCAACTATAGGCCTCTATCCTTCATGCCCCCCAAAACCTCTCAAGACTCTGGCAGATTTTGTTCAGAAAGACTTTGCTAATTATCACATTCAAGTACTCAGGAGAATTGACAAAAAGTAGTGAATCATGAGGCTGACATTTTAAATATGGGAATAGTAGACATTTTAATAATTTTTCCTCAGTAATACAATTTTTGGCCCATCCTATTTCTGGAAAGATTCAAGCAGCATGAGAAAATACAATAAACGGAAAATGTAATTATTTAGGTGTCCACTCTGAGAATAGTGTTTAAATTGCATTGAAACTCTTTTTGGGGAAAAGAGTTGATGCAATGCTTAAAGTATAAGGTTTTGTACCTTTCAATACATTTTTTGGCAAAATTTTTTCTCTGCTGAACAAAGCAAGAAAAGTAACTTGGCCTTGACTCGGGCAGCTCCAGGGAGACGGGAAGAGGAGGAAAGGTGATAGGATCAAATGGACTAACAGAGGTGCCATTAATTCGTTTTGGTTCTCTCAAATGTATTTGAGTTTATTACTGATTTTTACATCTCGCAAATTTAAAATTCTGAAGACTTTTTCATTGTAAAGAGAAAAGTAATTATATACAGAGAGCTCTCTTATTAGCAACAGGCTAGGCGATATTTGTTCATTTGTTAGTCTAAAGACTCAGTTTTGAAATGTAACCCAATTGTTTTCTGCATGAAATATGACAAAAGAAAACAGGCTTAGAGACATCTTTTCTCCCTCTCATTTATTACCTGATACTGAGAAATGGAGACAATTTAGGCAAACAATTTTAGAGTCCTTGTTGGAATAAAGATTATTACTAACAAGTCATACAGGACAATTAATGTTTTAGAAAAGTTTAGTTTTAAAACTGTACCTAGTTTGTGTTATGACTTTTACATGATTATTACATAATTATATGAGTGGGAGGCATGGATGTATGTGTATAAATCTATGTTTTGGATCATTGTAAATTTCTGTGATTAAGTTGTGATTTCTTGTAATGAATATATTTCAAGTGTGATTTGGGTTGAAATGACATTCATGAGGAAAATACCATTAAATTATAAGTTATAAGAAGATTGTTCACAGACATGATGCTTGAATCTTCAGCCCGCAATAGTAAGAGAGGTTGATTTTTATTTTAATAGAAAAGTGATGGAGCAAAGTGAAAGCTGAACAGATCTCAGAGCCTTTAGTTACTTGTGTCTTTGAAAAAATAAATCTGTTGACATAACAGTCAAAGAACTTTTCACATCCAGATAGCATAGCAACAATCATATCAGGAAAGAACAGGGTTAAGACTAGGGAAAAAAAAACATACCCAATGATGGAGAAAGCACAACTACAATATGTATATCTTAGGGCAGCATCTTGAATGATAAAAGCAGCTATTCCACTTGGTTCTTTGAAGGGATATGGATTTCAGATACTTATTTTGCTTTCGCTTTAAATTTATTTTTCAGTTAAATAAACCTGGAACCATTACAATATTATAGTAGTTTCAGGTGTACAACATAGTGATTAGACATTTAGATATTTATACACTTTATAAAGTGATCACCCGATAAGTCTAGTACCCATCAGGCACCATACATAATTATTACAATATTATTGACTATATTCTCTATGCTGTACTTTATAGCTCTATGACTATTTTTTTAAATCCTCCCCTGAAGATATATTTTTATTGATTTTTTAAAATTTTATTATTATTTTTTTTGAGAGGGAGAGACAGGGAGAGAGAAGAAAGAGACAGAGAGGAAAAACATTGATTGGCTGCCTCCCAAAGTTGCTCTGACCGAGGATCAAACCCACATCATGCATGTGCCCTGACCAGGAATCAAACCTACAACCTCTTTTGGTCTATGGGGCATGCTCTAACCAATTGAGCCACCTGACCAGGGCCTCCATGACTATTTTATAACTTGGAAATTGTACTTCTTAATCCCTTCAACATGTGCACCAATTTTCTTAACCCCTCTCCCTTCTGAACAGTTGTTTAGGTACTGGAGGCCTGGTGAATAAAATTCGTGCATGGGTTGGGTGTCCCCTCAGCCCAGCCTGCACTCTCTCTAATCCGGGACCCTTGGGGGATGTCCAACTAAACTGGCAGTCAGACATTCCTTTCACAATCTGGGACTGCTGGCTCACCTGCCTGCCTGCCTGATGGCCCCTTACTGCCCCCTTGCTGGCCCAGTCACTCCCAAATCCCTTCTATAGGCCTGGTTGCTCCTAACTGCCCCACTGGCCTGGTCACCTCTTACTCCCTCCCCTGCTGGCCTGGTCGCCCCTAACTTCCCCTGCCCCCAACAGGCCTGGTCACCTCTTACTCCCCCCCCCCCCTGCTGGCCTGGTCACCCCCAACTGGTCCCCCTGCCAGCCTGGTTATTCCCAATTGCCCCCCTCTGCTAGCTGGTTGCCCCCAACTTCCCCTCTGCTAGCCTGGTCAGCCCATGCAGCCTGCTGTTCAGTCATTCATCTGATTATTTTAGTCATGACCCTGGCTTTTTATACACTGAGTAGCCAGGTTATTATTATCTCTGATCACATAATAATCTGGCCACTCAGGAATTGAACCTACAACCTTTTATAATAAAAGGCTAATATCTAAATTATCCCCTCAACCAGGAGTTTGAGCAGCAGACAGGCTGGCCAACCACCCATGTCCCTTCTCCCTGGCCAAGCTGACCAGACCCCACCCAAGCACAAATTCATGCACTGGGCCTCTAACACACACACACACACACACACACACACACACACACACACACACTGAGTGGCCAGATTATTATGGGTTCAGAGATCATAATAATTTGGCCACTCAGTTTGTATTAGGATAAGGTTGCTATCAAACATACACATTTTAAATGCAAATAAAATAAATGTCCATTTTATTTTAAGCAATTATGTGTTGCCTTTGTTTCCTCTCCCAAAATGGAGACTACTGTATTTCTTTCCCAAAATGGAGCAGGTAAGGAGAGAGAGCATAGCTTTCGCAGCTCTTTCCCCTAAGAAATTGGAAGTTGATTACTTTGCCACTTTTTAGTGTTCTGCTCATGGTAAGTGTACTTTAGTTGAATTTGAAGATGCTGAAACATAAATAATAGACACAGTTACAAAGCTGCTGGAAATTTTATCAAATTGCTGGTTTGAGCTTTGCTAAGTCGCCAGGTCAGAAGCAAGTTCCCACTGCTCCATTCTCCCAGGTGCAGTATTGTGCATGGCCTCCCATTAACTCCAAGGGGCTGTGTAAAATGCATTTCTCTGTATTCATACCTAGCCTGTCAACACCTGGAATGGGACTAAAATGCTTTCTTCGCTATTCTCATAATCAAGACAAAATCCCTTTGGCTTCTTTCCATGTGTAAAAAAAAATGCACTTGTAGGTTTTTGTGATATCATTCATCTTCTGTATACACAACCTTAAAATTAAAGGACAAGAATATTTACCTTGTTCTCTTGCACCAAAATCACTTCTTATGCCATTTTCATGTAAACGTTCCTTTTCTGGAGTGGGCAAATCACTTAACAATGGCAAGGAAGCCTTTAAAAACTGAGCCAGTCTATAGAATATATAAAAAAGATCCTCTGTTTGTTTCATGTCTCCAAAGAATTAAGGACCCCTTTTTATTTTTGTTCTCTCTCCTTTACAACTGCTAACTGCTCCCCATTCAATTGTGATTTTATTTAAAAAATATAAAATAAAAATGTCATCACAATAATTAGGAAACTTTCCGATAAACCAAAATTTTCCTTGTTGTGATTTTGAGTCCTTAATGCAGGCTACTATTTAAATTAGGAAAGTAAAGGTAAAATGCAGAAGCATTTTTTTTTTATACTCAGGGACTAAGGAGCTGCAAGATTTTAAATATATTTTGATCATATTTATTAAGAATCATAAGGCTGCTGAGAGCTACTTTTGAAAAAACCCTTAAAGATCTAAAATAACCACCAAAGACCTTTTCATTTCAAAAGAATAAACAGGATTATGAGAATAGGTAACTTTTTCCTTGAGGAGCTATAAATGCAAGTCATTAGTAAAGTTCATTCACTCCAATAGAATTCATTTCTTATAAGGTCTGCTCGATAATTATTCTTTCTAAACACGACAACAAAAACTGAACAGATGTGTAGGAAGACAACAAGTTTAATGGATAAGATATAATGAATCTGTTCTTTTCATTGTTTTTTAATAAAAAAAAGAAAAGAAATGTCTGATGGTAAGATTTCTTCGAGGTTCTTAATAGGAATATTTCCCCTAGATTAAAGATGGAAAAAAGGTGGTACATAACTTGATGTGATACTAGGATAATGAAAAATGTATCACTTAACAAGGTCTGCATTATTCAGAGTTATGCCCATGCAACTGTGTGCTCTAATCCCCAGCCAATACGTTGCTTGGTAACCAGTTACCTGCACACCTGCTCTGTAGCTATAAGAGACAGTGCATATGTGGTTATTGGCTGTATTTAGTACAAAAGAAAGAGATACAAATCCCACAAATATTAATATTTTATACAACAATATGTTTATTTTACTTTATTATTGCACCCACTGTTTAACCAGAGGTATATATTTTTTAAATCAGAAGAGTCTCTGCTTCCCATCACTCTATCACCTACCGAGTAGCATGAGAAAGGACTTAAATTTTTTTCAGAGCATCTGTAATCAACTCTGTTTGCTGCAGACAACAGATGCTACCATTAGGAGGGATTTTGCACGTAGGTGAGAGGGAAGGCTGAATAGAGAATTTCAGTTTATAAAAGATTCCAGCCGTGGAGGCAGAATGATTCTAGAATCGGTTTGACCACAAGGGTCTGTCTACAGGAAGGCTTGATTAACCCAGCCCTAGAAATATCAGTCATTGTGATTAGGCTGTGGTGTAGCTGGATTGTTCCTGATTATTTCCCTCTCAAGTTACAGTTCAGAACAGTTCCAC
Organism: Pipistrellus kuhlii; assembly: GCF_014108245.1. Lineage (NCBI taxonomy): Eukaryota > Metazoa > Chordata > Mammalia > Chiroptera > Vespertilionidae > Pipistrellus > Pipistrellus kuhlii. The sequence continues at coordinate 13,334,978 of NW_023425529.1, read as the reverse complement.
CATTGATTGTGTGGCAATGACCCAGTAGGGGAGCCCTAAGAGGCAAGCTCTCGGATCAACACATGAAACTAATGTATTTTTTTTTCTCTCTCTCCCATTAGAAGGCTGATTGCACACTATGCATTTGAGTCTCAGAGTTTCTAGAAAATACTAGTATATCCCACATGCCTTGAAGTCATTTCTTCTAGCTTCTGTCAGGATCACAGCCATTTGCTTTTTAAGAGTTAGAAGTGACCTTTAGAGATTTATTTATTTCATTGGTTCTCAGCCCTGCCTATATACTGGAATCATCTGGACAGTTTTCATACCCAGAAGATTCTGATCCTAGGTCTGTGATGGGATTCATGCCAAAAGAGTTAAGAGGTGGCAAAGCTAGGTATGCTATACTAATTGACCCTTCACTTAAACTATTCGTTACCATCTTTTTGTCCTCTTATTAGCCTTAACCATTTTATTAACCAGGGTGGGGATCTCCCACATTAAGGCAGAAAGAAATAGCTTTTCAGATCAGCCTGCTCCTACCTCTCTCAGGCCTCTTCACCCACGCCAGCCAGTGTTCCTTTGGGGAACATGCTGAAGACACAGGTGGACAGTGAAAATTTGGCTCTTACAAGGCTTGAATCAGACAAATCCCTGACCTAAATAAACTCCAAGGCCACTCGGTCCCCACAGCTGACCATTTGCTTCTTGCTCTCTTTTCCCTCATACGTGATGATGACACATTACCCATGTCCTGCTGTATTGTTACATGACAGCATTATGATAATTCAGATTCCAGAATTCCAACACCATAAAGATGTCTCCAAGAGGAATGCCAATTCCCTATAAAATGTCTAGGGAGAAATTAGTATCTAAAGGCTTGATAAAATCCTGAGCAATTCAAATTCAAAATCATATTTTATTGTCACTATGATGTAAAAGTCCTTGGACATTAAAATCAATATTCCATCCCCTTCAATTTGCTATTTTTTAAAAATATATTTTATTGATTTTTTTACAGAGAGGAAGGGAGATAGATAGAGACCTAGAAACATCGATGAGAGAGACCCTACTGGGGATATGCCCGCAACCAAGGTATATGCCCTTGACCAGAATCGAACCTGGGACCTTTCAGTCCCCAGACCGACACTCTACCACTGAGCCAAACCAGTTTTGGCTCAATTTACTGTTTTTGATGAGTCTTAGGGAGAGACATTCTTGATTGCACGTAGTCCTGGGCACTTTTGGGGAGTAAAGGGGTTGTCCACATGGAATCTATGCTGGGGGCATTCCTCTGTGCCTTGAAGTTGTCTTAATAGAATTCTAAGTGTCCATGGGCATCATGTGGAAAGAATCTAAAGAGTTAGTAGGACACTAAAAATCACTGTTAGAAAATAAACTGAAACAGTCTGTAAACTGGTAATCCCCCTCTCCAGGGCAAAACTGTGTTCCCAGACTGAGTATTTAGAGTTGCCCAAGGCTAGAGCAGAGATGCAGAGGGATCTGGGAGAAGGCCCAGAGGAGAAAGAGTTTGGCTTCATTAGGAAGCCAGTCTGGTGTTGTCCTCTGTCTAAAACACACAACTTAGGACCTTCAATGCAACAGGAGGAATGTCCCAGCAAGGGGTTGGCTAGTTTGGGTGCTGAGAATTTAGCCTAACTGGGGGAAAACACCAGCTACACACGTTTCCTCCCTTTGACATGCTGTCCAGGTGTTGGTGCCCTCTGACAAAGAATAAAAATTTGCAATGGAGGCAGTTCCTGTTATTGGATCTTATGAGAGCTATTTCTTCCCTTTCTTGGCTCGTGTATTTGAAACTTCCTTATTTCTTTTTCACTTTTATACTGCCTACCTCAAAGGCACTAACAATTTAAACCAGGACCTCATGGGGCTCCATTGTATATACATGGGCTCAGCAGCTTTGCAGTTTAAAAGGAATGATTTTTTTTTACAGATGTCTACTCCCATCCCACCCTTCCACCTCCAGTCTCTGTGCTGAGGCTCTCTCCTTTGGTGAGACTGTGGCCCTTGATAGGGTCCTGTACATGCCACTCAGCCTCTCGAGAGAGTCATTTGCTTCTGGAGGAGCCTGCACAAGCTGCTAAGATCAGCCAAAGGGAGAACCGAGCCTGGCACAGGAGTTCAAAGCCAACTGCATAGCTCTCAACACTCACCTCTTAGTCTGACAAACTTTTATTTTAATTTCAAAGAGTTCCTCCTAAAGGTATATAAATATATAAATAAATAGGAAAATGCTTAAGACAAAAATAGGTTTGTCATAGATTAATAAAAACCCCAAATTACAGAAAACTAAAGCAAAAACAAAATGGCCTCATGGACCATCTAAGCTGCTGGATGCCACCAAAAAGCCCCAAGTCACAGGCTCCATAAAGGGCCAGCAACTTACCATCAATTGCCACTATTTTGTCCCATTTATCAAAGGTCCTGGTTCATGCGCCAGTTGTTGGGAGGGGGAGGTTATTTCCTTGAAGTGTGAGCCTCCCCATTCTGTGGCAAAACAGACTAGAATGTGCGCTTACAGAAGCAACTTGCCCTCAAGTGAGAGAAATGAGGAGCAAAGCTGGGCTACAAATCTCAGTTCTCTCCTAAATTCGCCTTCAGATAAATTGCTGCAGCTCAAAAGGGTGGAAGTGAGAAGGCAGAGAGAGGCCAAGAGTTTTGTATTAATTGAAGTCCTTTCACTTCTAAAGAAGCATCAGGAATGGGCAGGAAGTATTCCTAATACTTGTTTACACCCGTCCTAACCCCATTGCCTATCAGTATTGTCACATCTTCTCTTCTTCCTCCTAAGTATCTGGTGTATCCACTCTTTTTCCTGTCTCCACTGCTACTGCCCAAGTCAGGCCTTTTTTTCTCATCTACTGAGAATTGTATTTTCTTCTTACTGGGATTCTGGCCTTTGTGCCTTCCTTTGCCTCCCCTCCCCCGCACCACACACACACACACACACACACACACACACACACACACACAAATAAGTAAAACTGAAAACATCTATCTTCTGAATTGCCAGAGTGATCACTTTATTGTACACATCTGATGTTGCCTCTTCATGCTTTAAATCTATCAGGGACTTCCCATTGCCCAAGATATACTTTCTCAACTCCAGTATCTGGAGTACAAGATCCTTCTTAGTTTGAAAAGTGGTAAAGCTTGTAGACTCTAGAGAAAGAATGCCTGGTTAAAATTTATTTTATTATTGTTAGAAATATATTTATATTGATTTTAGAGAGGAGGGAGAAGGAGAAAGAAACATCAATGATGAGAAAGAATCATTGATCGACTGCCTCCTGCACGCCTCATACTGGGGACCAAGCCCACAACCCGGGCATGAATCCTAAACGGGAATCAAACCGTGACCTCCTGGTACATAGGTCAACACTCAACACTGACTGGGCAGAATGCCTGGTTTCAAAGCCATTGCCTGGCTGTGAGACCTTGGGCTAATAATTTATCCTCCCTTCCCTCATCTGTCGAATTGAAATAATAATAGTATTTATCTCAAAGGAAGATTATCTTATAGTAATAAGTAATAGAAAAATCCACATGAGTCTGGCTGGTGTGACTCAATAGTTGAGTGTTGATCTATGAACTTGGAGGTCACCATTCCATGGCCCATGCCCGGGTTTTGGGCTCAACCCCCAATAGGGGGCATGCAGGAGGCAGCTGGTCAATGTTTCTCATTGTTATTTCTATCTCTTCTTCCCCTTACCTCTCTCTCTAAAACTCAATAAAAACATTAAAAAAATAGTAATCTACGTGAAACACTCATCACTGTGCCTGGAATATAGTAAGTGCTCAGAAATAACCATTATTTTTATTTGGCCTCTGCTCCCTTATCTAGCCCTGTGCATCCACTGAACTCCACAAAGGTAAGGTCCAGTCTTAGCTACTTCCTCTCCTCTGACACTGCCATGTTCTCTCAGGTCTCTGTCTTTCACCCATGCTGGCTCTTCTTGGTTGGAATGCCCTTGCCCACCTTGACTGCCTGGCAATGCTCTCTTCATCCTTCAGTTCTCAGTTGAAGTGCTTTGTCCTCTGTGGACAGACAAGTGTTGATTCTCTTGGGCCCCCACTTCTCAACACACACACACACACACACACACACACACACACACACACTGCTATTAAAGCAAATCTCTCTTTCTCCTGACTGTATACTTCCTGAGGCTGGGGGCAGTGTGTTTCTGCCCTTGTTTCCTATTGTCTAACACTGTGGGAGGCATATATAGAAGAGTTTGTCTCATGAGTGACATTGCAAATGAGCAGGCACTTTTCTAGGGGAAGTAATGTCAAATTTTGAAAGCTCTGCATGTACGATATTTTGAATCAGCCCTTCAGCATATATTCTGATGTAATTCAGTAGAAACTTTAAATGAAAAGAAGCTTAGAATACAGGTAATTGCTATTTTCACTTCAAACTACTGTTTAAGAGGTCTAAATTCTGAATTAATAGAGAATTATTTTTTACCTGCACTAATATATCGTGGGTGTTGAAGGAAGGGAAGAAGAAATCATATCTAACCTTTTAGCTTTCTGCTTTATAAAAATAATTTTCCTAAAACTAATGATACAGTTGCTGAAATCTGTTTTAAATGAATGGCACTGCATTAATACACTGCCCAAAGTAAGTTAGTGAGTCTCCAGGAAAACAATTCTTATACTCTGATCATTTAGAGCTCTGTTTTTGTTTTTCCTTTTTAAAAGGTCAGTTGGTTTATTTTCATGTATTTAGCAACAGTTTACAAAGCAACCTTTTAGAGCTGTCATTTTATTAATTTTCATGGTTTTAGTAATTGTCAATTCTGTATTTCCTTGGGAAGCAATTAATACATTTAGGAAACTCTCCTGGGTTTCATAAACACTTCCAATTAAAAGTGCATTGATTTGGCAGTGGTTTCTCCTTGGTATACGTTCACAAAGACCAGTAAGCAGTCCATGTGGCTTTGTCTAACCTGTCTAACTGGACTGTGAGCAATAGTGAGACAACTGCAGATATCATCTCTTTTGCCTTTAGTAGTTAATTAGTTCTATTGGTATTATTAGCCTGTAAGCGCCTGGAAGGCAAGGGTAATGTCTTATTCATTATTATTTCTCACCCAGGGTCTAACTGCGGTCCTGCATATATTAAGAATTGTGATTGGTGTCCCCAGCAGGCATTTGCATAAGTGGAAGTAGCTTTGCCACTGGCCAGTGAGGGGCAGGGGCAGGGGTGGGAAAAATCAGCAAAGGTCATGTTGGAGCTTGGTGAGTCCCAGGACAGACTGACACCTCTCAGAGGCACTGGGACTAAGAAAATAGGAACATAGCAGAGGAACCATTCTTAGGATGTTTGGAAAGGGGAAGAAGGATAGGATTAGGAGACTTCTGGATGGAGTGCAATTCCTTGAATTTCAGGTTGTAATTATGTGGAGAATTTGGAGGAATATAGATGTTTGAGGAAACTTGGGAAAATTTCCAAAGTCTGAGGATACAAGTTTTGGTGAGGAGTACTTGTGACACTTTCTCAATGTGTCGTGTGTGTGTGTGTGTGTGTGTGTGTGTGTGTGTGGTATATGTGTATGTGTGTGTGAGGGGTGTGTGTGATATTTGGACTCTGTGTGTATATGTGTGCATGTTAGGGTGTCTGTGTGTGCATGTTAGGGTGATATGTGGTATGTTTGTATGTGGCGGGGTGTGTGTGGTATGTATGTGGCATGTGTGTATGAGATGGGTGTATGTATATGGTACGTGATGTTTGGGTTGTGTGTATATGTGTGATATCTGTGTGATGCCAATGTTAAGAAATGTCCAAAGTTATAGAGAATTTTTATGAGTTTATTTGAGCCAAAACTGATGACAAGTACAGGGAAGCAAGATCTGAAATGCTCTGGAGAATAAATTTTTCAGTTTCTTTCTTTTTTTTTTTTAATTAATTAATTAATTTTTTTTTACATATTTTAATGATTTTTTTTTTGCCCCCCTCCTTCCCTCCCACATATCCCCTCCCTCCCCAGAGTTTTATGTCCATTGGGTGTACTTATATGCATGTATACAAGTCCTGCGCTTGAAATTAAGGAAGATTATGTGAAGGTGGAAGAAGGCGAGGCTGGGATTACATTACACATAGTTAAGATTTGTGCTCTCCTGAGGGCAGTTGTGCCTTCAGGGATATGATTTCTAGCATTCCAAAGGTGTGTCACCTAGAGGCACAAGAACAATGGGCAATGCTAGCTTAAAACCTTTCACTAAAGGAGTTATATGCCTGGACATGACTACCCACCGTGACCTGCCCAGTTAAGAATTTATCAACAGATCACCCTGCGAGTTACTTTCCATTGAAGCCCTTTTTCATTCAAAGTGGTGTGTGTGTGTGTGTGTGTGTGTGTGTGTGCGCGTGTGTGTGGTATAGGTCTTCATAAAAAATTAGGCCACTATTAGAGCAAAGGATTGAATTTCTCTGAGAAGCTAATTCTTATGTATGAAGGTCAATTGATCCTTATTACCACATGCCTAATGCTAGGTTTAGTTCTTTGGGCCATACAAATAAAATAGAAAACATGGTATGCTTATAAGTGGTTTACAGCCTAATTGGATGTATAAAAGGGACCATGTGAGCATTGGAACAATATATGATGAATGAGAAAATAGAAAGATGTGTTGTTCAGTGTATTTCTAAGAGAAAGTCATTCTGGGTTGGCTTGCTGAGGTGAGTCATGATCTGAATCACCAGGGATGAATGAATGGCATTTCCATAGGTGGAGATGTTACATGTATAACTTGAGGGTGCACAGTCACAGGTTTGAGTGACAGCGTTTGGCTGGTGTAGAAGATTCTTACTGTGTGAGGGGTGGGGGCAGGAAAAGTTGGGATATACAGTAGATTCATTGCAGGCTGGGTTTTGGAGGTAAGGTGAAGGTATTTGAGAACCATTTATGGTTTTTCACCAGGGAATTGATAAGATCAAGGTAGTCTTTCAGAACATTACCTTAGCAAACTTATCCAGGCTGGATTGAAAAAGAAAGATCTGAGGCAATGAGACTGATTTGGGGGTGTCAATTTTCTAAAGCCCTGGGACACTGTATCATCTCCTTTCATTCAAATATAAAGTGTCTACTTTAAGGTAATTCTCAGCAGAGTAACAAAAAATAAAAAGAACTAAATTTTTACTACATCCTCTTGATCATGTTGCACATTATTATATGTAAAATATCTTTACAATTCTCTTACCTATTTAAAGGATTTTTTTAAAGATGAAATCATGACTCTCATACATATATAAATGAACATGTGTTAAATATTTTATTCAATTCCTTAAAGAAGGAACCTCTAAGATGTTACAACCAGTTCAAAGGAGAATCCAAAAAATGAATACATTTGTAGATCAGGAATATTGAAATTAATGTACAAATGGAGGTGGGACTGAATTTTTCCACAATAGGAGAGGGAAGTCAATTGAAGTTCTATCAGATATACTTTATATGCCTACAGACAAGAATCATTTTGAATTTTTATCAGTTTCAATAACTTATATGAAAAGCTTAATGTCAATGAGAGGCCAGAATTGGGTCATCTAGAAGGATGTACTATAGACAAGATAGAATTTTCCACTGAAGCACATTATTCTTTCTAAACATCAAGGACTTATGATGGTCCTTCTCTTTATACCCAAATTATTATATTTTATTTTTAAATTATTTAAAAAATATTTATTGACTTCAAAGAGGAATGGAGAAGGAGAGAGGAATAGAACTATCAATGAGAAGAAATAATCATTGCTTGGCTGCTTTCTGCATGCCCCACACTGGGAATTGAGCCCACAACCCAGCCATGTGTTGCAATTGGGAATCGAACCATGACCTACCTGGTTCATAGGTAGATGCTCAACAACTGAGCCTCACCAGCCAGACTATAACAACATTATTTTAAAATGCCACACATCTCCACCCTCTCTCACCCTGGGGTACTTCTTGTCACCTCCAAATCAGTTCTCTTTTTCCAGTGCAAATTAACTAATCCTTTCTCGCTTCTCTCAGATTTTCTTCTTCCCTTCCTGGATCAACTCACAAAAACTCAGGGTTGTTCTCCTTAGATGGAAGGTTGTGAAAATGTGTAGTTAATATATTCTCTATCACACCCATAGGATCAAAGTTTGATGCCATTGTTTTAGACCAAAAATATTTTGAGGTTGTGATCCTGATTGCCAATTTTCCCTTAAGAGTGTAAAAGGGTGGGAAAAATCTTAGGTTTTATTTTCTTATTTTGCTGTACTATAAATATCCTATTAAGGCATTTCTGGTCCACCCTTTGTTCAGACTGGAAATAGCAAAAGACAGTTAGGTTGAATGTTTCATCCAGTTAGAGGCAGAGACAAGAATGGATGTTGGGTTCGCCCACACAGATTTATTGAGTGCCTAACATGTGCCAGGTCTTCAAGGAGCTTACATTCTATGTAGAGGAGACAGGCAATAAATAAGATAAATGAGAAAATCATGAAGTGTATCATATGTATGTATATATTTATACTAGGGGCCCGGTGCATGAAATCTGTGCACTGGGGAGGGGACAGGTTCCTCAGCCCAGCCTGCCCCCTCTCACAGACTGGGAGTCCTCTGCGGGAGGCAACTAGGCTGATCTGGGGAAGGTGCCAGCCACATCACCGCACTGCTTCAGCCACTGCAACCACTGCAGCTACCAAGGTGTTTTCATCAACACAGAATTCAGTCCCTTCACCATGAAAAAATGACAACTTTCTTTAGGGATTTTCAAGATGTGCCTTTCATAGGATATGACATTTCTTTTTTTCTTTTTTTTTTTTTTTTTAAATCCTCACCTGAGGATATGTTTCCATTGATTTTTAGAGAGCATGGAAGAGAGAAGGAAAGACAGAGAAATATCAGTGTGAGAGGGACACTTCAATTAGTTGCCTCCTGCATGAGCCCTGACCTGGGCCTCGGCAAGGGGGGAACCTGCCACCTAGATACATGTCCTTGATCAGAACTGAACCCAGACCCTGTGGTCCACAGGCCAAGGCTCTATCCACTGAGGCTACAGTAGGATAGGACATTTCTTAGCCCTCCAGTAGCAGACCTTTGTTTTTTTTCCTCCAGGAGTGAGGTAGAAGAACCCTAAATCACCTTCTTGGATTTTTATTACCCAAGTTACCATGAACACTGCCAGTGGTGTACAGGGAGTTTAGCCAATGAGCAGTCATAAAAGGTGTTTCCTCTGCAGCTCATGCATAAAGGCAGCACTGCTAGCAAGCTGAAGCCCAGCTACTCAGGGCTATGTGCAGGCTTACAGGCTCTGAGCGGCCTGGGTCCTGAGCATGTTCCTGTCTTTTTTTGTTGGGTTAATTTGCATGCTCCTTATGGAGCATCATGGAGGTACAGTCAGTTTGCATCGTTCTCTTTTATTAGTATAGATCGTATTTTGCAGAATATGAGAAATGCTATGGAGGGAAAAAAAAAGCAGCTAAGTATAATATTTTAAATAGGGTGATTAGGGAAGGCATTGGTGAGAAGGCGGTGTTTGCAGGAATTGAAGGACTGAGCCAAAAGGATAGATGAGGAGAGTTTGGGGCAAAGGGAAGAGGAAGTACAAAGGCCCTGAGCTGGGACTGGGACTGGTGTGTTTGAGGAATTATGGAAGCCAGTGTGGCTATAGGGATGTGTAGGGCAGCAGGAGATGAGATCAGACCAGAATGGGAAAGGGTACAGATCTGATAGGGTCTTGTGGGCCATTATAGGGCTTTCTGATTCAGGTGGGAAACCACTGGGACATTCTGAATAAAATTATCTATTTTATATTTTAAGATGATTATCCTGTCTATGCTGAAAATAAACTGTAAGGGGACAAGGGTGGCAGCACTTGGCCAGCAGGCAGGTCACTGCACTAATTCAGGAGTGGAATGACAGTATCTTGGAGACAGGGAATGGCCGCAAAGGTGATAAAATAATGCTTATCATGACATTGACCTTGGGTCAGTTTACTTTGATTATCAAACAATTTGGGGTATTTATTCATTTTTTAGCATTTTGCTAAGGACTGGGATACAAAGTCATATATGATCCAGTTCCTATCCTTGAGGAGCCTAATTTTATAAAAGAAACAACCATAAAAAGAAATTTAAAAAATTACAATGTGCTGTAGCAAGCACAATCATCTAAATGTTTCAAGTACACATGCAGACTATCTAACACCTCCCCCTCTGCCCTTTTCTTACCCCCAACCAAAAAAAGGAATGGCAGGTGGCAGGTGGAGAGGGCTTCTTAAAGGAGCTGTGTTTTGCAAAGGAACAAGAGTTTCACAGGATTCCCTTCCCAGGTGGAGGGAAGCATTTCAGGTGGTGGGAACAGCAAAATTTATAGGGTAGTGTAAGCTATTAAGTTGTTCATTTCTGTTTTGTTCTTGGTGATACATTAGAGTCAAAGTGTTGAAACAAGATTCCCCAGCCCTACTCCCTGTGGCCCAAGGAAAGCCCATTCATCCTTGTGTTTTAAGTCCATCTTGGAGGGAAGAGTTTCAGGCAGAGAAAACAGCCAACTGTAAAGGTCCTGAAATCTAAATTTGCTTTGTGTGTTAAGTAACATCTGGAGGTTGGGGACTGTTTTATAAAGATACAGGAGCTTAGGAGACCAAGAACCAGATGCCTGGGGCTATAGGAGGAATTTAGGGTCATCAAGGAGTTCATTTGGAGTTTTTCCCAGAGAAGGGAGAGCAATCTTTGTACTTTGAATTGAAAAGTAAAGTGGCCCTAGAGGAATGAGGTAGCTTGTTAAAATTTGAGAAAGATAGGGATTTGGGTATTTCTTTAAGTATAAGATCCGAAGGTATCATATGGTGTAAAAGGGTACAAGGATGCTTGTATGGGGCTGGGCATTAAGCCCTTTGGGAGCATTGATGATGTTTCTCTGTGGCCAATCCTGTAGGCCATGGAGAGCTGCACGGTGAACAGCGGTTAAGAGCAGGAGTCCAGAGTCAGGATGATGGGTCAAATCCTGGCCCCACTACTTACCCTGGGCAAGTGACTTGACCTCTCTACATCTTGACTTCCCCACCTACAAAGTGGAGCTGGTAAGAATAGTACCTGCCTCATAAGGTTGCTATGAAGACTATATAAGCCAATATATGAAAATTGCTTGTATCAGTGGTTAGCACACAGTGCTATATAAAGATGTGACCTTATTATTTTTATTGCTCCCCTCAGGGATGAGCAGTGCCATGGACTGCAGATAGCCTTGACAGAGCTGTTAAGCAGCAGATGGGACAATCACAATAAAGGCAACCACGTGGGCCCTGGACAGGACCTCTTCCAGTGGGAGTCCCGAGATCTTTGCAGAAGTCAGTGGAGGGAGAATTGGATTTCTCATCAACACTGACAAAGAAAGACTGAGCCAGTTTTAATTTTATCTAGAAAAATAAAAAAGAGTGATGTCTCTCAAGTGTACCATGAAGCAAATTCTTAGTGGTTATGTGTGCTTAGGGAACTATAAGCAGCTATAAATTGCTGAAAGATAGATTCCAAGGTGGAGATAGGTGGCATGTAATGGTGAAAAGGTGGGCAAGGATCAAATCAAGATGGACCTCAAATGTTCTTCAGTTGACCTTGGCCTTTATTTCGTACATGCTGGGGAATCAGAAAAGGCTTTGTGAGCAGAGGAGACATGATACGATTTAGATCTTTAATAACTTTCTTGGCAGCATGAGCATAGATGTAAAATCGTCAAGATGAGAGAGAAAGTGATTAAATAGCTGTTGTAACAATTCCAAGGAGGAAGAACTGGGATCTGATTAAGATACTGACATCAGGGATAAAGGAGAGATAACGGAATTGGGACATATCTAGAAGTCTTGGACCTGATTTTGTGGGCAGAAAAGTTAGACTTCTGGTTTTAGATATATGGAGGCCAGGAGGAAGAACAGACTTGGGTATGACAAGTTTAACTTGGGACCTCTTAGCTTGAGATGCCTATGTCTAAGTGGAGGAAATTGGCCCAGGAGAGGGGTTTTGGAATCATCAGCTTAGAGGTAGTTATTAAGAAAACAGTTGAACTGCTTGAGGAAAGGCAGTAATGTCAAAAGAGAACTCCAGAATCACCAGAGATGTAGAGGATCATGGGGAAGAAACGGACAGACCAAAAGAAAAACAACAGGGAGTGTAGTTGCTAAGGAACTAGAGGAGATTTTGGGAGGCCTCATGGTTAAATTCAGGGAGTTCAAGATCAAAGGTCTTTTGCTGGTACATGTCAGTAGGCTTGAGGAGATAGAGGTCAGACTTCAGCAAGTGAAGGTCAGACTTCAACAAAGTGTATGAGAGCATGGACCACACTCTGGAGAAATTTAGGTATGAAGTAAAGATGAGGAGGGATCTGGGTCAAGAATATAACCTTTCCATCCCTTCAATGTGTAGGAACTTATTAAGTAGGTCATGGAGAAGTTCTCAACAAAGAGAGAATATTTGAGAATTCATATTCTACAAATATATGCAATGCTTTTAATGCTTTCTCTAAAGCAAGTCTTAAAAAATTATCAGTTTGACTATCTGAAAAAATTCACATAAGGAAGATGACATGAATGTGATGCTAAGTGAAGAATCCCTATATTTAACTGACATTTTCATTAAAGTCTTCTGCTTGTATTTTCTAAAATATGTTTTCTTCCATGTAAGTGGCTCTCCAGCAGCCTCATCTCATTGCACAGCTGTGTGTACTTTGTCCTATAAACTCCTTTTGAAACACTCTTTCAAATTTGATATGAAAGCCCACAGTTTATCCTACAGCACAACTCAAACATTTAAAACCATTAGTCAAGTGCTGAACATGATGAAATCCATTTTTTTTTTTGATTCAAAAGTGCACACGCTTCAAGAGGAAAAAGGAATGGAGTTTTTATTTTGGAAAAATGGTGGGAACACTGTGGGAGATGTATTTGGGATAATTGTAAATGTAGTTTTTCTTTGCACGAATGAATCTTAGATTGTTAGGAATATCAGTGAGAAAACACTTAGATGCTTCATTGCATTCAGTGCTTTCTTTTATTAACTGTAACACCTGCCGTTTCACAGCCTGTGCTTCCGTCTCCAGACATAAAGTGAAGGGGGTTGCACAACAAATATTGGGCTAATTTAAGCCTCCAATTAATATTAAAAAAAAAAACACCAAAAAACAATGCAGCCTCAGTCCTCAGTAATCTGGATATGTCAGTAAAAGTGATTTTTTTTTTTTCTGGTCGGAATGAAAGGTATTGATGTGAAGCCTTCATTTAACAAATATTAAAGAAATGGCCTTTATGTGCCAGGCACTATGCTAGGATCTGGAGTTATGGTGGTGAATCAAATGGACAAGTTCTCTGGCCTGATATTATCAGTGATTTCGTGTATCAGCAACACTAAAAATATAATTCCATCTGTGAAGAATAAGAGGGAAAATACCTAGGAGCATAGTAATATTCAGCAGGCAGGGATGTGGATCTAAGTAAATTAACCCTACTTACCTTTTAGTTTTATGTGGTACAGGTGAAAACACTAAGTTGCCATTTCTGACATTTCCCTCTCATGGGGGACACCCATTAGACATCTCCCCTGGCCTCCAATGCTCCCTTACTTGCCCCTCTCTGTCGAAGGAGAGGAGCATTTTGGAGAGGACCTTGGCACACCTGGCTCAGCTTCTTCCCCTTCCAGGTAGGGATTTGCCCCATTTCTCAGTCAGATCTTCAGGTAGTTTGTCACCTTTTGGGCACTTGCTTTCAGTGATGAGTGTCAAGTTGCAGAGATGGGCTGCTCCAATTAATGATTCTTCTAATGTTGATCTTTAGACAAAAGGGGAAAGGAGGAACTAACTTCTTAGATTTTGTTTTCTTGACATGGGCTCCTTACAATTACACCTTCTACAGAGTCTCAGTTTGCCTCCAGATTGTTACCTAGATCAGCTCTGGACGTGGATGTGGGAAACCACCCATTGTCTTTACTAGCAGAGAGGTGTGGACAAGGAACCTGGAAGGCTGGAGACCTGGAGTTCTGGCAAAGGTCAGAGCTACGCACCCACTGTTTGGTTGAGGCAATGGTAGCTGAAGCAACTTCCCTAACAAAAAGACATGTAAATCCTTACTGATTAGTCTGCCTGTTACAGGAAATTGCCTGCCTAAAGGCTATCGGTGTATCCTAAATTGAATGAAAAGATGGTGAGGTCAGAGCCCAAGCATAGTCCTTCCTCTTGAGCTGGGCTCCCACCTAGCCTCCCAATATTTCCCAATTATTTCTTGTCTCTTTCATTTGCATGTGGTCCCTCTTCCAGTGCCTAACCCTGAACCACATGGGACATGGGCTCTTCACACATGAACTTAGACTTATAGAACTCAAACAATACCATTACCTATAAAGAAATGTTTAGATTTTATTAAAAAAGAGAACTTACTAGATTGAATCTGAGTCTGGTTAGATGTTGATGAAAACATATGTCCTTGTTAGTATTATTTTATTAAGGAAACTAATGATAGAAAAGATAGATAGGATTTGGTTGAACAATATTCATTATTTGAAATCCTGAAAGGCCATAACCTGGACCGTGAGGATTAAAAGAGGTAATGTTAGTGTGTGTAGAATACTTAGCACGGTGATGATGATGATGATGATGATGATGATAATAATAATAATAATAATAATATAATGATAATAATTGGTCAATAGAATGGCTTTTATGTGCAAGATGATTTTTATTTTATTTTATTTGAGTTTTAAAATCTCTTTAATAGGCAAGAGCTGGGGCTGGAGAGACTGGAGAGAGAAGTCAGGTCAGATCAGGCCAGATCTTGCCTCATGTACTGAGAAGTTTAGACTTTATCTTGAAGAACATCTAGAGTCAGCAAGAGTTTTGGGCAGGCAAGTTTGGCAATGAGATTTTAAAAAGTCACTCTGGTTGAATTTGGAGGTTGCATGAGACAAGTGGGGAGTGGTGGGCAGGGAAATCAAAGGGAGTCTGATGACATAACACAGAAAGAAATGAGATTGGCCTTCACCCAATGCAAGTAATGGTAATGATATGGGAAGGTGTGGAGAACCGATGGGCCTTGGTGAATAGGTGTAGTGGTTGAGGGAAGGAAGTCATCAAGAATTATTTAAGTACTTTTGGCTTAGACAAATAGGCACTATAGCGATGTCCTTTAAAGGATAGGGAACTTTTAAAAATCAAAACAAAAAGCCAGTGGTAGTGACAGTAGTAAGAACTATAAATTATTTTTGAGCCCTTAATAATGGCAGGCTCTGTGCTGAATGTTCTACGTGGAGTATTTCACTGAGTATGTGCAACATAATGTGGTCATTACTCTTGGTGTCCATATTTTATAGAGGAGGGAGTCCAGGCTTGGAAAGGTTAAGGAACTTGCCCACTACACCTATGTAGGAAGTGGCGAAACAGAAGTTAGAATCAGACAGATCTCATCTAAAATACTGAATCATCAGTCCTGGGAAATTGAACATGTCCCTTAACTTGTTTATAATGGAGAAAACTCCTACCAGCAAAGACTCAGTGAGATGACATCTGACATATGCAGGAATTTTCAACACAATGCCTGGCAGAAGGTAAACACAGTGAAGAGTGTCTATCATTGACCAACTATTCTCTAATTATTATATAAGCCTATGAGTTAGGAATTATAAATATTCCAATTTCAAAATGTAGTTCAGAAGGGATAGTTAATTTACTTTTTTGTGCTGTGTCAGGAGGGTAAATGAATTGTTCTGGTTTTCAAACCCATATTCTTTGTACTAGAACAGGCTGTCTTTTCTTTTCTCAGGAGGGAGTGAAATGATCAATAATTGGCCTACTGTTGTCTTGAAAAGCTAGAAACTATGTGGGCTCCTGAGCTAATTTTTGCATGTGTGGCTGTGTTGAAAATTGCATCCTGAGGATTCTAAGCCCTTAATCTGTTATTATTAGTAGCTTGATGGGTTATAATGATCTGGATTCCTTTTTCAAGGCAGTTTGACTGCTGATGTTCTCTCTTCTCCTCCTCTTTTGCCTCATTCCTTTCTTGCTTTGTTATACTTCCATTTCTTTAATATTTTTTTCCAATATAACTTATAATAAAAGCATTAGACATCTATTTTATTATTTATTCTTTCAGGCAATATTTATTTTGTGCCAGGTACCATGTTGGAAGAACAGTGACAAATAAGGCAGCCTGTCTTTAATATCACTCACAGACTATGAAAGAGACCAATACATTACTGGTATGCTGCAATCCTATGTAACATAGTAGATGGGGTGAATGGAAAAGGAATTGAATGATTCTGAGTGAGTGTGTGGGGTGGGAATGTAGGATAATGTAGAGGGGACAGTAAGAGTAGAATGAACAGAGGAGATATCATTTGAAATTAGTTTTTTCTTTAAGAAGCTTTTTGGGTTTAGAGGGATAGAGGCATGAAAGGAGTCAATAGATGGACTTATGCATCATAGAGCAGTTTTCCCATTAAAATCATTCAGGAGACTTTTAACAAACATCAATTCACCCAAGAAACGATGGGGTTGGGCTCTGAAGCCATGGTGGTTTTCAAAGCTTCCCAGGTAATTCTAATATGCTCTCAGCATTGAGATCTATTGTCCTGGCAGATGATGATACTGTATATAGACAGTCCTAAAGATTCCACCAAAAAAGTACTAGAACTGACAAAAAAAATTCAGTCTAGTGGGAGGATACAAAATAAATATCTAGAAATCCGTTGCATTTTTATACACTAACAGTGAACTATCAGAAAGGAAAACTGAGAAAATAATCCCATTTATAATTGCATAAAAGGTACCTAGGAATAAATTTAACCAAGGATGTAAAATAACTTTACTTGGAAAGTTATAAGACACTGCAGAAATAAATTCAAGATACAAGTGGAAGCATAGATAGGAAGAATTAACATCATTGAAATGTCCATACTGCCTAAATAAATCTATAGATTAAATTAAATTCCTATCAATATATCAATGTCATATTTCACAGAACTAGACAAAATATTTAAAAAGATTATATGGAACCAAAAATACCCCAAAGAGCTATAGCTATCTTGAGGGGAAAAAAAAAGAACAAAGTTAGAGGAATAATACTACCTAATATAAAACTATACCACAAGGCCATAGTAATCATAATAGCATGGCATTGACATAATAATATACATGCATATCAATGGAACAGATTAGAGAGCCCAGAAATGTACGATGGGGTAAAGATAGTCTTCAATAAATGAAATTGGGAAAATTGGACATATAGATGCAAAAAATGAAACTAGACCACCTTCTTACACCATATATAAGAATAACCTCAAATGGATTAAAGATTTAAATGTTAGACTCTAAACCATAAAAATCCTAGAAGAAAACATAGGCCATAAAATCTCGACATTTCTCATAGCAATATATTTTCTGATATATTTCCTCAGGCAAGGGAAACAGAAAAAAAAAATAAACAAATGGGACTATATCAAACTAAAAAGTTTTTGCACAGCGAAGGAAACAAAATGGAAAGAACCCACTGAATGGAAGAACATATTCATCAATGATACATCTGATAAAGGGTTAATATAAAAATTTATAAAGGACTTATAAAACTCAATACCAAACCCCCTCAAACAATCCAATTAAAAAATTGGAAAAGGACCTGAATAGTTACTTCTCCACAGAGGATCTACAGATGGCCAATAACATATGAAAAGAGGCTCAAAGTCACTAATCATCAGAGAAATGCAAATTAATACCACAATGAAATATCAGCTCACACCTGTCAGAATGGCTACCATTAATAAGTCAAACAAATACCAACTGTTGGCAAGGATGTGGAGAAAAGAAAGCCCTCATATACTGTTGGTGGGAATGCAAATTGGTGCAGCCACTGTGGAAAACAGTATGGAATTTCCTTTAAAAATTAAAAATAAAACTGCCTTATGACCCAACGATTCCATTTCTAGCAACTTATTTGAAGAAACCAAAAACACTAATTTGAAAGAATATATTCACCCCTATGATCATTACAGTACTATTTACAGTAGCCAAGGTTTGAAAGCAGCCCAAGTGCTCACCAGTAGATGAGTGAATAAAATAGATAACTATGGTACATTTACACAATGAAATACTATTCAGCTATAAAAAAGAAGGAAATCTTACCTTCTGTAACAGCATGGATGGACTTGAAGAGTATTTTGCTAAGTGAAATATGCCAGTCATAGAAAGACAAATGCCATATGATTTCACTTATATGTGGAATTCAATGAACAAAATAAATGAAAAAACAAAGTAGAAACAGACTCATCGATACAGAGAACAGACTGCAGGCTGCCATAAAAGAGATGTTTTGGGGAGCTGGTGAAAAAGGTGAAGGGAATAAGCAAAAATACCTCATAGACATAGACAGCAGTAGGGTGATTACTAGAGGGAAAGAGAGGTGAGAGGGGAGATAGGAGAGGGCAAATGAGGGGTAAATGGTGATGGAAGAAGATTGATTTGGTGTGGTTAACACACAATGCAATATACAGGTGATATAGAACTAAAACCTATATATTTTATTAACAAATTATAGCCCTATAAATTCAATTAAAAAAGAAAAAGAATACCACTGCCCTGGAGAAGCTCCAGCACCAGAGCACAAAATACTACAACATGCCCAGGGCAATAGAAAAATATCTGTAAGAAGAAAAAACATAAACAAAAACATAGCAAATGTGCCTTCACAGAAGATAAGATAAATAAATTGTGCAGTGTATGCCCCAGCTGGAACTTAAGCACCATGAGGGGAGAGTTTGTTTTGTTCACTTCTACATCCCCAGCACTTAGAACCATGCCTGGCACATAGTAAGTCTATTTGTTTAGCAATGAGCATGGCATATTTATATGATCCCATTATGTGGGGTTCTTGACAATAGTGAGTAATGAATGAATTAAAGCTACATGCAGCAATGTGGCTGAATATCAGAAGCATGAATGAGACAAAAGAATAATCACAGTAGGATGCTACCTCTTAAAGTTCAAAACCAAACCAAACCAAACCAATGCTCATTGAACCATATTGCTAAATCTCTATGCACATACAAGAGAAGGATAAAGAGCCAACATTTTTATGGTAGTGGCAGCAGTCGAGGGGTGGAAACCTTAGGATAGCTTTGGGAGGAAAACAGAGACTTTTTAGGGGGGGGTGTTCTGTTTCATAAGTCGGGTGAACATTTTTGTGAAATTTTGTTTTCTTATGCTTTGTTTATTACTTACATATACAAATGTATGTGACATTTTTGGGGAATTTTGTTTTCTTATGCTTCATTTATTTCTTAAATATATACATATGCTGTTAAATAAAGGAGAACCGATGATAGTTGATCAAAGGGAAGTAAGTAATTAACAGAAGGGACAGGGATTAAAAGAATGGATTTTGCTTTCTTCCTGGTTTAACAGGAGCTCCTGCAATGGGAGAACACCCCTGAACCCCATCATCACTGAGGTGGCTTTCCTCAGGAGGGTGAGTGTGTGCAGGCCCTTTGGACTCTTTGCAGGGAAGCCATGGATGAGAGAGAGCAGCCTCTCTTCTGGGAGGGAGAACAGCCCAGAAGCATCAGTTTGGGCAGAACAAGGGGGCCCTCGTTGACAGGGATGGTCATAGACCTTGTGCTCACCCTGTGGATTCTCCCAGAGGCTGCTGTTGGGCATCCAGAAGGGGCTGCACGCACAGCCTGTGATTGTGTTCTAGATTCTAGATGACCTGTCCTCCAATTTATTATGTCAATATAGTAGATACCACATTTCTTGGTTCCAGTCCATTATCAGTATAGTTAAAGGAAAAGATGAGAGCTGTTGTCTTCAACCTATGTCTGTGTCACCTTTAGAATTCCCTGGTGATACTGTTAAATCATTTAGAGAGAGAGAGGAGTACCGTTGAAAAGGAGGTCTCAGCCTTGCTAACCCCCAGTCCAATCAGGGCAGCTACTCTGATGATTTTTAGACATTTAGATTGTGTATAATTTGATGAATTTTAATATACATTTAGATTGTTATATAATTTGATATCAAAGAAGGGTTCTGCAGCTAGAACACAAATCAATGAAAACACAAACAATTAAAGTTTGGAAACTGCTGGTCTAGATGAATGTTGTACAGGCCTACCTATATGTCAAATTACCCTGAGAAATTAAAGAAAAATGCAGACTCTCCAGACCTTATCCTTGATTTACTGAATCTGTATTTCCAGGCATAGCATCTCCAGGGCTTTTGTAACAAGCCCCCTGGGTGGCTGTCACAGCGGCAACCCAGCTCTGGTCCATAGTCTGTTTTTTGGAAACCCCTGTTGTGCTGGAACTTTGGAGTTCTCTAAGCACGAACATACCATGAGTCTGTGTTTATATTTCTCCTGTGTATAACACCTTCTGTTCCATTTATTTATTTTCCCCCATTTCTACCAAAACAACAGCTTCTAAGAATCAAAATATCAAAATGAAGCTGCCATCCTATTTTTATTTTCTTCCATGTACAAAATTCAGAGTTGTTTTTTTGGTTTTTATGTCCTCCCCACCCCCAAACATTGTGTATAAAAATAAGCTCTTTGTTTTTCCACAGTGCCTACCGCTGTAGCTCCCACATGCTTTGGAAATCATGTCATTCAAGTTTGAATAGATACTAAAGGAGTCCAGGGAGTAATTTCCCGCTGCATCGTTCAGCGACAAAATATTTCCAAACTGTGCTCTGACATTGGCTTTGAAATATTTCTTTCTTCCTGTTTGCCCCCACCTTCTGAAAACATATAAGCATGTTAAATTGAATAGTTCACTGGAGAGACTTAAAGACAAGGCTGGGAACACCTGCTCTCAAAATAGTGCCGGTGGTTAGTACACCTTAACAAAGAAATATGATTCTTAGAAGGGCCAGTGAAGGGCAGATGAAAGAATTAAGGGAATATGTGGGCTGAAACCTGAGGCCAAACTAAGAAGATTAAGACCTCCAGCCCAGGGAGATGAAGGCTGCATAGGGAGGTGATCAAAGTCGACGAAGCCACAAAGGCATCAATATGTTTGTGCTCACCAAATTTCAAAGTACAAGAATGGGCAAGGAGGACCCTTTGAAGCCTGAAAAAGGAGAAATTTAGAACAAATAGAAAAAACACTAGTTTACACAGTGAGTCATAAAATTTTGAAATAAGTCCCTCCCAAGGTATGGTCTGGGTTGAAATAATAAAGGTTCACAGAAGGAGTAATATATTTATAAGTCATAGGGACACAATAGTTTTTTGAGAGTGAATTATACTTCCTGTGGTACCTCTTTGGTCAGAACCATGTAGTAGAAAGACTATTAAGCTATGTTTATTCTGCAGGTGATCTAATAGAAAAAATTTTTTATATCCTTTAGGGGAAAAAACCTTATTCAGTCATGTGACTTAAAATTGTAAGTAATGGAAACCATTTCTTGCTTTTAGAAAACTCTCTACCTGATCATGAAGCCCCATGATCCATCAGCTGCTGGAGCCTGTTTTCACTAACGGTGAGGTTGGGTAGGAATGAAACAAATGTAGTGGTGGAAGCATTAGGTAACCTGTAACCATGTTAGGAGGGCCAGAGACCAAAGACAGAGACCCAACTGAGGCTGTTACATACCCCATGAGGCCCATGCTGGTGAGAAAGCCATGTGGCTAGTCCTCATTGCAGCAGGTGTGATCTCTTTCTGAGATAAGCATGACTTTCTGCTCTTCATTTCTCCTCACTCATGCAAAGGACTGACACTTGAAGCAGATGGCCAGGGGAACATTGCAACCTGGGGTGGGAAGTCAGCCATGGAAGAAGATGGAGATAAGAAGGGACATTTTAAATACATTTTTTTAATTGATTTTTTTTTACAGAGAGGAAGAGAGAGGGATAGAGAGTTGGAAACATCGATGGGAGAGAATCACCCATCAGCTGCCTCTTGCACACCCCCTACTGGGATGTGCCCGCAGCCAAGGTACATGCCCCTGACCGGAATCGAACCCGGGACCTTTCAGTCCACAGGCCGACGCTCTATCCACTGAGCCAAACTGGTTTCGGCAGAAAGGACATCTTAAAGCAGAGGGTGTTAGTCTTCCTTAATCTCTTTCTCAGATTCTAATGAAATATATCCATAAGTAAATTATTCTAGTAGAAGTACAACAAGCAGAAGGATTGACTATTTTTCAGCCCATCAAAATCCTACTGTATAAATGGCTGTATCACATGAAAAATTTGATTAGAAGCTAGTTCCACTTATCTATGGCTGTGTAACAAACTATTCCACTTGTTAGTTTAAAGCAGCAACCAGTGAATTATGCTGGTGGTTTCTGTGAGTCAGTAATTTGATGGTTAAGCTCTTTTCCTCCAAGTGGTGAGGGACTGGAATCATCTGGAGGTTTCTTCACTCACATGTCTGGCACCTGGACTGAGATGACTTGAATATTGGGCCCAAATGAAATTGCCAACCAGAGCTGCCCTCTCCATGTGGCTTGGGCTTCTCACAGTATAGCTGCTAGGTTCCAGGTGGGAGAATCCAGAGATCAAGCAGGTGGAAGCTACATGGCCTTTTCTAACATAGTCCAGTGTCAGTAATTATGAAGTAGTCACTGTTGTTGTATTCTATTGGTGTAAGTGAATCATGGAGGTCAGCCCACATTCAAGGGATCATCGGTAAGGTTACAATGCAGAAGAGCATGTGGGAGGGAAGATAATTGTCAAGGCGATCTCAGAAAATGAAATACAATGTACCACAAAGATGTCTATGTGTGTGCATGTATATAAATAATCACCCTTTTCCCTGTGTTAAGATCTGAGAGGGGAATTCTATTGGCATCCAGGTGACAATGAATGCAGGATGTGTTTATTGCAGGGTGGGGAGAGGACAGGGGGTTAAGAGCAATGTTTGCCACTTATCTATCAGAAGAGAAGAACTGGATAAAACTCTCTTCAGTAAAGAATGAACAGTCAAATCAATCAACCAATATGGGGCCTTTGGAAAGTTTCTGCCTTGAAGATGCAGATGAAATACGTACTTTGAAAAATGATCTGTTAAAGGAAACAAATGGATATTTTTGAAATCTCCTGTGAAAGGAAGAAGGGACATAAATGAAACTGCAAAAAACTTGCATCAGTTACCTAAAGAGAGTCGAGGGGCTCCTTTAGAAAGCAGAGGAAATGATCAAAGAGATGAACATAATGGTACAGTTATTTAATATGAAGGCAGAGATTACTTATTGAAACCATGAGTATCGGGCATTTCTGAAGATAAAGTCAGCACAAATGCTATCGAAGTAATGCTAAAAGATATAAAGAAGAATACTTTGCTGAATGGAAGAAAGATTGAGTCAGCTTTTGATAAGACTCAATAATTTAAAGAGAAAAGTAAACTGAGTAAAACTTGGTTTCAGATACATCCTGGCAATAATATTTGAACTTTACAGAGAAATAAAAACAAGTGCAGAACTCTGAATTCCTAAAGTTATTTTTTTTCCATAGAGGAACAAAAATAAAGTACATTCCAACTTCATCACAACAAATTTAATGGCAGATAATGACAGAGTTATCTTTATAATACAAAGCATTGGGTAATATCAGAATTATGAGGAAGGATGTTTTAAGCAAAGTATTCATCCAAGTTTTTATTAATGTGTGAAAGCAACAGAAAAGCACTCTGAAATATACAAGAATTCAGAAAGACTGTCACACAGGTATGATTTCTGGAAAATTGTTAATGACATGTCACCTGATGGTTTCTGTAATGAGAAAAATACATATTACAATAAACTTACTAATAATAAATCTGTGAATTTACAACTTCATATACAGTTAACAAAGACTGACAAGTTAGGAGGGAGATAATGCTGATGTCCTCAATTACAAAGGAAGAAATGAAAAACGTACTGCTTCCACTTCCAGAAACCAATCTGAACATTTGTAGGGCAGAGTGGAGAAAGCTCAAACCATAATATTTGCCGAGAAGGCTGCAGCCGAGAAAGGAGCTGCTAGCCTGCCCAGAATATTCCAAAAGGAATCTAGATTTTAAGCTCAGAGAGCAGATAACTGAGAGAGTGGAAATGAATTTGCAGAAAGCAGAGAATTGAAGGGTTATATTTAAAAATCTATTTATAAAAAAAAATAAAAAAAATAATAATCTATTTATATAAGGACACACAGTCTACTTTCTCCTTTAGCATCCAAATATTTTCCTCTAGGCAAAACAACAACAGCAACTAAACATAAATCCAGGGTGTTCTTTTCTAAAGAAATTGAACAGATATTTTGGGAGAACTTGGGCTATTAGTGTGGGTGTTATCACCCTGGAGGAAAGCCCTTTGCATTCTGTCATTTTGATGGCCCATAATTAAAATGGGCTCTCACCTCCTCACTCTGTCACCTTCCAGGGAAGCCTGTAAGTTGACAGATTTGCTCCTAGTCAGCTTTATGTGGAGGAAGTTCATAAAAAACTGACCCCTGAAGAAACAGAGAAGACAGGGTAGAATAAATACAGGTGGAAATAGGTTCACAGTTGTGAGTATGTGAAACACAGTTTATTCTTGTATTATAATTTAGTAATTATTGTATTATTTTCCATATGAATAACTGTAAACCTGCTTTTGCCCCACCCTGCATAATTAAAAAATGAGAATGATGAGTCCATTGTCCTCAGAGAGATATAAGAAGCCATGGATGCTTTTTCTCCACAAAAGAAGAACAAGATGCTAAGAAAATGAAAAATACAAAGAGCAAGGAAGAACACTTGGAAATTAGAGAGGCGATTGGTCAAATAAAACACTTTCTTCACCATAATTGGGAGAAAAAGTTGAGTAAATCTCCTTAAAATTAGCCCAACAAGAGAACATAAAAGCAGAGAAAAGATAGAAGTCAATTAAGGAAAGGACTTTAAAGTGTCCAGTGGATGGATTTAGTAAAAACTAGGCCACAGTAAAAACTGTGGCGATCTTGCCACAAATAATTTCAGGGAGCAATAGAGTGAATACAACATAAATATCCAAACAATGTGACTGTTTGTCTGGCTTAAGAAAATTGGTTCAGTATGTGAAGTTAGTGGAAAAGAATCCTGTTATCCCACATGTAACATCTAACATCCATATAATTCAATAGATAGTAACTTCATAGTCTAGAATGGCTTACTGCATTACCCTGGGCAGCTAGCTCAGTATGTAGAGCATCATTATATACACCAAAAGGTGTCAGGTTTGATTCCCAGTCAGGGCACATACCCATGTTTTTAATCCCTGGTTGGGGTGATTATGGGAGGCAACTGACGTTTCTTTCTCGCACCCTTCCTTTCTAAGAAAAAAAAAATCATTAAAAATGTATTCTCCAGTAAGGATTTTAAAAAAAATTACTTATTACATTATTTGTCACTTCTAGTTCCAGGTGGGTGGCAACGACCTCAGGCTAGAAATGAGCTGGGACATAGTTGTTCAGATTATTATTTTTTTTTCAAGAATCTAAGGCAGATGTCCTTAAAAATCTTAATGGTGTTGACAATATTTAGATGTAAATTGGTTATCTCTACTAGAAGGACATGTGAGTTATTTGATGAGTTAATCCATTGCCACATCATACATGGATACATAACTTCTTATAAGCAGTTAGATAAGTTTCTGGGAGTGAGCATTTTGGTTTTCTGCACATAAATAAATACTCTCATAAATATTAGGAGAAACAAATGAAGATTAGGTGGTAGGAAAAATGATCCATGAGCTATAAATTTCAATGATTTCCATGAAGTATTCAGTGACCCTAAAGTAGTACATCACCACTGTTAACACCCTAGGAAAATTAGTATCTTGCTGTATTGATAGTATTATTAGATTTTGAGGCAGAGGGAAAGGTTGCCTTCTAGGTAAAAACTGTCTTGGAGCTCACTGTTTAACTACAAACGAAGGGTTTCCAGGTCTGCCGTGTTCCTTAACTTGTACCAGTGGCAGGAGGCAAAATGGTAATGAGTAATAGCTAAAAAAGTCACTTTTTATATACCAAGTGGATTTGAGACTTTCAGCCCTGCAAATTAAGTTAAAATGAATGGTTTCTGAGCAGCACACTGGGTGACAGGAAGTTTATAAATGTTATGTCTCCTGAGGTGTTCCAGTAATAGTAAGTTTGGACAGAATAAGCTTTTTCTGTAACAGCCTCCTTAGAAAGGCCAGCAGTCTCCAGAGAGATTGGTTAATAAGTCAGTTACCTGAGTGTTGAAAATGAAATTGAAAAGGTAGGGGAATAAAAAAAAAAAGACTTTGAAGGAGAAAAATGTTAATTTAGCCAGTTCGAAGCTTTTCCTACCAGAGTGATATCCAAGGCTGTCTAACCCACTGTCTGTGGTCTTGCTCTAATTTCAATTTGTATGATGGCTCCCATAAATACAAGGTTTGGTGTTTTGGTCATAAAGCGCTGATATAGAGAAGGCAGTGGGTGTAAGATTTAGGTTTGGTGTGAGGAGAAGGCTGGAAATGGATGTAGGAGGACCACCGGGTGTGCAGCCTGATGGGACAGCCCAGTGTGTGGAATACGGTGTTATTGCTACGGACTTCCCTTGTTCTGCCATTGCCTTTGCAGATCTCAGCAGGAATCGAAGTCCTGATTAGTGGCATATCTGTATGCCATGATCTGACAGTCATCCTAAAAAAGCATTTTAATTTTCTCACATAAAGGTGCTCTCAGAGGAAATGCAATTAATTGGCTTCTGAAATGCCTTGACACTTTGAGATCATTGGACAAATGGTACTAACGGTTCATGAGCAGAATATTCTCGGTTGTGCACAAGCATCTTCTTGATAAAGGCAATATTGTTTGCCTGAAATTTTATTTCCCCACCCCCCCCAATCCTTGGGATGGGGTCCGGTGCAGAAGAAGCAGTGATAGAGAGAAGAGTTCTCTTCAGATTTCATGGGCCACCAACCCAGCAGGTCTCATGGTTTCATTTTATACACATAACCCTACATATTTTTTACACATAGTTTCTCTTATTTTCTGGTAGCTTAGAAGTTAATAGTGTTATTGTTAAATACATGTATTAATTTTAATGTGAAATGATTTTTGAAGAAGCAATAGTGTTTTCTCAGGAAAGCTTCATGAAGTATTCATTTTTCTATCACCAGTGTAAATCTATTTACCAGTTATAATCATTTTAAGATTTAGTTTGCTCTTTGGTCATTATTTTGACTGAGAGGAAAAGGAGGAGGACATGACATCATTTCATCACTTCTTTCTTACCTTCTGCTCTCCTGTCTCTGCTCCAGTGCCTTTGCCCCAGTTCAGACTTGCACACACACACACTCTCCCCCCCTTGCCTGGACTATTGAGTAATCTCTTCCTAAGTGGGCTCCTTACTTGAGCTTTGTCCTGTTGCAGATCATCCACACAAGAGTGATAGGTCTTAAGGATTTATCTGAGCATGTCAATTCATCCTATGGTTTCCAATGCTTAGGAGAGAATATCCAAATCCCATGCAAAACCATTCATAAATTGAGCCATCTCTACATCTCTAATCTAGGGATTTTCAACCAGAGTCAATTTGTCAATTTTGCCTCACAGAGGACATTTAACAATGTCTGAAAACATTTCTGATGGCTTGTGTGTGTGTGTGTGTGTGAGTGTGTGTGTGAGTGTGTGTGTGTGTGTGTGTGTGTGTCAGTCTGTCTGTCTGTTACTAGCATCTAGTGGGTAGAAGGTAAGGATGCTGCTAAACATCCTATAATGCACAGGACAGTCTCCACAACAAAGTGTACGTAGTCCAAAATATTTATAGTGCTGAGATTGAGAAACTCTGCTGTTACTTACTCTGCTCATTTCTCTTCTGCTTCTTGGACTCCAAATATGGAACTGCATGGCCATTCCTTAATATGCCAAGCTCTTGTCCTCATCTTTTTACATGCTGTTCTTTCTGATTGAAATGCCTCCCTCCCCTTTTACCATCTGGAGGTAAAGTGTTAGCAATCATTGTACCTTGGGTATCTATTTAATTTGTGCTTATGTTGCACTGCAATGTTGGTTTTTAATCTTTTCCCTTATTCCCTACTGGAATGAGCTATTCATGTCCTGCATCATGTCTAATATCTTCTTGTTCCAACCATCTGGTACAACGCTTGGCATATAAGTGGTATTCAGCATGCTTGTTAGTTGGATACTTGGCTAGATGCATGGATGAATAGAATCTGTATTTAGGTCAGATGGTAGTCCAATATTGTTTATAACCTAGGGCTACTAATATTCCAACTTGGAAACTAATTATTGCAGTCTATTCATTTAAATGCCACTTTCTTGTTTCTTTTGATATCTACCTTGACTGCTGGTGTGTTGAATGTGGTAAGTGATCAGTAGCTATTTATTTATTAAAGGAATGTTGGCCATAGGTCTAAGTTTAAACAAATTGTAGCATTGGATAACCCTAGATCCTTTCTCCTTAGAAAGGCAGGGAATATATTTTTTTCTCTTCAAAATCTATCCCACTGGACCAACTTGTTCCTACTCTGTTTCTGCCTCAGTGGTATCTTCTTACCCACTCCACTCCCCACTTCACCCAATGTAACTCAGCACACTCTGAAAGCTTGGGTTCAGAAACTAGAGAGTCCAGGAGTGAGGAGACCTAGGGGCATCCCACAGAATCAGCCATCTTAGTTCAGTTCACCTCACTCAAGTTCAGAACATTAAATCCCATCCTTGCTGCAGGGGTAATGGCAGAGGTTTATCTGCTCTCCAGGCCTCAGTCTCTTCTTTATGTTCTGTCTCCTTCCATTATGATTGCTGGTTAGTTCACCTTGCTTCTACCCTTAAATCTCAAATTCAGCTGTTTCTATTTTTAGCTTCCTTTTTGTCATCTGGAAGTAAATGGTCTATCCAGTTTCTTCTGAATGTCCTTTCTTCTTCTGGCACAAGACATGAATCCCTGGGGCAAGTACCTTTATTGGGTCTGAATTTGGGAATTTTCCATTCATTTGTCCAACTTCCCATTCCTATCTTTTTCTCTCAGGATAGTTAGCCAGCTGTTGATTGTCTCTGTTTTTTAGTCTATTTTTCTTGTTTCTTGGCTCTTTTATTAAAAAATATATATTTTTATTGATTTCAGAGAGGAAGGGAGAGGAAGAGAGAGATAGAAACATCAATGATGAGAGAGAATCATTGATTGGCTACCTCCTGCATGCCCCACAGTGGGGATCAAGCGTGCAATCCAGGTATGTGTCCTTGGCTAGAATGCAACCTGGGACCCTTCAGTCTGCAGACCAATGCTGTATCCACTGAACCAAACAGGCTAGGGCTTGGATCTTTCAACTTTTTTCTGATCAGCTCTGGTTGTCTTATGTCCACAACATAATTATTTTCTTTTTTTGTGTGAATCTTCAGTTATCCTCTTATTCCTTACCCTCTATAGGTACCCATAGCACTTAAGTCTTTCCCTTCAAATATCATGTCCTTTTTAGTCGATGGCATTTTTTTCTCAAAGGCCTTTTTCACTTGAGTCTTCTACCTATTATACCTTTTTGAGTAGCAGATACTTGGTGCTCTCAATCTTTGGGTTTTATTATGTCTAGGAAATGGGGTTGGATGGGGTGGAGGAGAAAAGGGGTAATTAAGGAAGAAAGAGGCAAGAGATCTTCACTTCACTCTTATCAGAAAAGCTTAAGGACCACAGCGACAGGGTTTCTTTTTTATTAAACTCAGTTCTGGGTTTTGTAGAATTTCCTTTTCTTGTTTAGAGCCTTGATCCTCACTTTTAGCCAAAAGTAAAGTTCCAATGATTTGTGAAATTTGAAAAAGTGAAACCAACCTCACGGAGTTTATTGAAACCTATTCGGTACTGGCAGGATAAGAAACACACACCTCCCACAGGGCAGTCATAGAGAAAAAGGGTGCAATCAAGACTAATGGCATTGGATTAGAAACCAATGAAGGAAGAAAAATATAATCAGTTTTCAGTAAGGACTCCAATCAAGAAGTTACCCTTCCAACAAATATAAAATAAAAACAACACCAACCAGACAGTAAACAAACTGCTCTCTTTGGTCACAGGCAGACAAAAAAATACAGAGCTCAGAGAGTAGACAGGCAATAAGTCACAATATGTCAGAGAGCAAGAGACTGACAATGTATTCCAAGGGTTTATACAGAAGGTAAGCAGCCAGTGTGTTACAGGGGATATTGACAGGAAGCAAAGCATCCTCAGCGAAATGATTGATAATAAGAACGCATAAAGTGAATTCTGAAGTGTGTGAAGAGAGGTATGACAAAAGGATACTGATGGAAAATGTAGCTACTGCACTGTGGACCAGGGTGGAATAAGAATAAGATGGTGACACGGAGGTAAAAGAGAGCAATTCAGAGTATATCAGAAGCACAAGCACAGTCCCTGCTATCAATGGCTAAAGCTTTTTGGCTTTTTTCCCCCCCCATAAGAAAGAACAATGTGTCTCTTTTAGAATCCTACTCTCTTTCCTTTATGTACGTTTTAATAAAGTTCAGTCGTTCTCAATGCACTAGTTATCTTCATGAAGTCACGAGCTCACCTGTCCTGGTTTTATTAACATTAGACAAGCTTATCCGGTTTCAGCCAAGGGTCTGGCATGTAGAATGGGAAGAGTGGGGAAACAGCTCCCTTACAGAATGCCGTTGTTACCAAGCTCCCCTACCCTCTGCCATCGGTCCTTTTGTATAAGAAAACTAGTTAGCCAGAGGTTCTCACTCCCATTCTCAGTGGTTTTGAATCCCCCCCCCAAAAAAATATTATCAGAAAAGGTCATATATCAAAAAAATAGATTTGGCAATACTTAGTACACGAAAAGATCCTGAAAACTGTTTATGATTAAGACTTCTGACAGCAGTATGGCGATTGCCGAAGGAAAGGCGGGTTGGGGGAGGTAGAAGATGGTAAAAGGGGGATAAATGGTGACGGAAGGGGATTGACTTTGGGTGGTGAACACAGTGCAGTGTACAGATGACGTATTATAGAATTGTTCACTTGAAACCTATATGACTTTATTAACCAACTAGAGGTCCATTGCATGAAGAGATTTGTGCAATAGGCCTTCCTTTTCTTGGCTTCCAGCACAGGTTTTCCTCCGGCACCTGGGACCCAGGCCTTTGCTTTGGCCAGAATCTGCTTCCTTTGCTGCAGACTCCAGCTGAAGTCTGCCTTCTTTGTCTTTGCTGCAGACTTTGGCTAGAGTTTGCCATCTTCGTCTTCACTGCAGCCAGAGTCTGCAGTCTTCATATTTGCTGTGACTGGAGTGCTGCTCCTGTAGCTCCCTTCCCATCCCCCTCGCACCCCCCACCCCTCACCTCACCCTCCCTCTCATAGCAGGTGTCCTGACCATCCTGCCACTCCATGCCTGGAGCAGCTGGGTGGCTGCCATCTTTGTCCTTTTAATTTGCATATTCCCTCCTGATTGGCTGGTGGGCATAGCCGATTGATGGGCAATTTGCATGTTTCTCTTTTATTAGTGTAGATGCTACTCTAATAAATTCAATTAAAATAATTTAAAAAGAAATCCTGGAATCAATATAGATTCAGTTTAATCTTATTTAGATGATTTAAATCAGTGACTATGGAAATTTCTACTTGAAGTTTATTATAATAAGTCTGCAATGATTACTTCAGTAATCTAAGGAAGAATTAGCTGAGTTCAGGATTGTGAATGTACTTAGGCTATAGGGAACTAACAATGCATCTTAGAAGGATTTAAAACAAAGGTTGAAAAAATATTCCAAGAACATTCTGAATATATTTTGTAAAAAAAAACAACAACTATGTTTAAAGAAAAATTTTAGACATTCACCAAAGTAAAGAAGGTAATATAATGACCTAGAGGTTCAGTTAGATTCAGGTTCAGTTTTTAGGTAAAATTTTCCTGGGTGGTGTTCTGTTGTTCCTGTTGCTTTGCATCATAAAGCCATAAGGCCTGTTTGTCCTACTTCAAATGACACTGAGAGAGGAGTAGGGACAGATGTATCAGCCTCATCCCTCCATTACTAAGTTTCTGTTCACTGGAGATTGTTGTCTAGATGCATTATTTCATTTAAAAACTTGCAAAAGGTGCTTTTCTAGTTCTATTACTTCTTCTGCATTTATTAATGAAAATTTTCTCATAAGAAAGAAATCTCCCTCACTATTTGATTACCTTGAAACACAGGAAGTGTCACCATCAAGTACAAGAAGGGAGGATAAATGCCTGATTCACTCCTTTCATTTATTAGCCTTCAGAGTCAGATGTTGGGGGCCCTAGAAATCAGATTTGTATCCACCTAACAAATATGACCTGGAGGTTTGCTTTTAAACTATTTATTAAGGTCATTGATGAAATAATTTTACACATTCCCCCCAACACTGCATTCTAGAAATATGCTATTTTTATTGGCTAATTGTAAACATCTTACCTCCTCACATATACCTTGACTTTATAAAAAAAAACAGTAAAAAGTCTCAAACAGAAGTGACAGTAGAAGTATTGAGTTGGCGGAAGAGTTATGATTTTCCTGTTTATTCTTCAAGTATTTTTATGATTCGTGTTTAATACAAGGACCTCCCAGACCTGACATTGCAAGGATAGGTTTAAATATAAATTCTAGATGTGGAGAGGTGATCTATGGCTTCCTCCTTCCCTTGAGGCAGGCCTGTTGTACAGATATGCACCTGCTTATGATATATGGACAGGGAACTGCTGGGACTGTAGCATTTCTCTGCATTGGACCTCATGCATCCCGGAAAGGACACATTCAGTGTTGCTAGAATGCTCATGAGGTGTTTTAGGAAGTAAGGAACTCTATAGGAGTTCACTGTACTGTAAACTTTATCTATAATGGCTTAACTGGAATCATCCGCAGCACTGTTAGTATATTATTTTGGGGGTGGACTGACAAAGGGGAAAATGAATTATTGAAAGAGAAAATAAATGTATTTATTTATTGATTGCTTTGTCTCTCTCTCTTTTTACCCATTTGATCTTCTCTAAATATAAAGTTTAGTGGTTACAAAATTGCAGAAGTATAAAGTTTATAGGCTTTGATGCCCTGGTCAGTTTGTTGAACATTGTCCTATACACCAAAAGGTTGCTACTTCAATTCTCAGTCAGGGCACATGCCCAGGTTGTAGGGGTGTACAAGGAGGCAGCTGATCAGTGTTCACTCTCCCATAGATGTTTTTCTTTCTCCCTTCCTCTCTAAACATCAATAAAAAAATATTTTTAAGAAAGCTTATAGGGTTTGATAAAAATCTTGGTGAGATTTAATTCTTTGAAGCTATTTAGGATGAAGCCTTTGAGGGCAAAGGACTGAAGTCAATACCAAAGAGAACTTGAAGGACGGGGTTGCCAGATAAAATGCAGGATGCCCAGGTAAAGTTGAATTTAAGATAATGATTAATTTTTCAGTAGAAGTTTATCTCAAATATTGCATGGCACATACTTACACTGAAAAAAAATCACTTGTTTATCTGAAATTAAACTTTAACTAGCTGTCCTGTACTTTTATTTGCTAAATCTGTCAAACTCTACTTGGAGGGCTCAGGGAACAATATGAGAGTGTTTATGGCACTTTGTGCAGAGCCTCCAGCCCTTTCATTTTCTCAGGAAAACTCAGGGGAGTGCTAGTAATGACCATGCATATTCCTATACAAAGTGCTGATATTTATCAGAGCAAAGCCTTCTATCCCCTAATAGGTAGTATACCTCTTCGTGGCCCTCTTACTGTATAAAAATGAGCACCAATAGGCTGAGAATCATCAGACCCCCCACTTCCTTCAGCTAATCAGTCTTTCTCACTGAGCATCTCAGTTATATGAGGTCTAGGAACAATGAAATACTAGGAGTCAGGGATGTTGCCTTTAGATTTAACAAGGTGAAACAGGTGTTAAATAACATTTTATTTCACTTGTTCAGACATCCAGTGAAGAGGGCAGTGTGAAACATGCATTTTTCATGATCTGGTCAGAATTGGAGAAATTAAAGGCGGTGTTAGTATCTATTTTGTTTTAACTGTTGTTGCAGGAAATACATCACATGAAACCTTATGTAGTTGGTGATCCTTGAGAAATTTGTGTCCAGGATTTCTCTGAACTATGAGTACAAGATTATTCGCAATGCCTAGAGGTGTTCCTTTGGCCCTCTTAAAGTACATGTTGTTCTGTTGATTTTTGTAGTGTATACAAACCTGACATAGAAACAGGGAGATGGTTACCCAGCCATCTTTATGTGATATTGAATAATTCTCAGGGAGGACTCTTTCTTGTAAGACAAAGAACTAAAATTTTACACAGTAGAACACTCAAGGCTTTATGGTTTTATCTCTTCTTTTGTAAACCAGATTTCCTTTATTTCAACCCCGTGGGTCTCTAGGAGCTGCCATTTTTATAAAACCTGTCTGCATGCTCAACTTCTGTTGATTGGTCCAGGGATGTTTACTTTAAAAACTGGAGCAATCAGAATAGAGCTCTGCCCTTAACCCTTTCTGTGATCATCTGAGACATCTCTAATATTCTTCTAAAAATTCAATAAATTCCCTTTCCCCCTAGACTACAAACTTCAAATTGGCTGTCTAAGATTTACAAGTAAAAAAAGTACCAACTAATCAAATCCAGGACAAACTATACTGCAAAAATCTTTAAGGTGCTTTAAAAAAGGCAACGAATTAAATCCCAACCTCCTCACAGTGGACTCTTTTCTATTTATACTCATTTTAATTTTGGGCTCCCCATGAAGCTATTTCGATAATTCTTTTGAAGTTCTTTTTATGCTTCAGTGAACTATTATATTTCATTATTTGTAGCACTCTTATCATACTTAATTAATATCTTATTATATCACAGTTAGTTTTGTTCACCTCTTTCTCCTGTGCCTGAGGGCAGGGATAAACCATTTATTCATCTAATAGCCCTTGCAATATCAAATTATAACTAAAAAGTAGTATTTGTTAAGTAGATGAATAAAAATGCTCTATCTATCTATCTATCTATCTATCTATCTATCTATCTATCTATCTATCTAAATGGACAGGCTAGGCTGCCCCAACTCACATAATGGGAGCCCTCAGGGGATGTCCTATTGATGGCTTAAGCCCGCTCCCCATTGGGAGTGGAACTAAGCCACAGTCTGGCCTCCCTTTGCTTGAGGTGACTGGGTCACTGGTGCCAGAGGGAAGCCGGTGCCAGCATCTGGCAGAAGGAAGGCCTACTCTTCAATGAATTTTGTGCATTGGGCCTCTAGTTTACAGTAAATTTTTTTTTATTTCTTTAAGATGTATACATATATGAGAGAATAGTGTATTTCACACAAAATAGAAAAACTCAGTTTCGAAAATCTGATTCAAAAGGCAGTGGAAAGATGTGGCTGACTTTTGAAGAAAGGGCGTATTGTCCATTAAGTTTCTCTGTGTGCTCTGAGAAGACCAGCCTCCAATGGTGACAGATGTGTAAGGTAGCTTCTTAACTGTCATAGACAATTGGTGAGAGTAGAAAAGATTCTCAGCTACATCTTTGCATTGTCTTTGGGAAGAAAACAGACCAAGACCCAACAATAAAGTTAGTCTGGAGAATGGTCTAGAATAGATTCCTAGAGGAAGCCACAATGGAGGGAGGTACATGAAGGACTCAAATGAAATCACCATGAGGGGTGGACAGAGTGTGTTGATGGGGATGTTAGAGAGGGCATGGATCCAGGTACAACACCTTGACAGGTCCCTAACCCAAGCCTCTCACCTGCCTGCGTGTTAGGAACTCTGCTATGGGAAAACTCTTAAAGCTGTTTTTTACGGAGCAGAAGGCACTGTTTTGTTTTGTTTTACAGAGATCAACCCAGAAGCTGGGCTTCTGAAAGTAACCATCAGAGGTGGGTATAGCCCTTTGGAGATGGAAATAAGGAAGGAGCTGGAACTGGAGATAAGGAGTCTGGTGAAGAGCAGTGAGGCTTCGGGGCTCAATTCCATGGCCATCTCCCTCCATGACCTCCTCTTTTATTCATCCCAGAATCAGGAGGGAATAATTGGGGGAGGGGTTTTTGGAAGAGTCTAGACTCAGTGATAATCAAGCCATATAATACTAATCTATGGATTAGTATTATGGCAAACATATAATAGGATAAATGACACATATAGTGTTATATAATATTAAGCATATTATATTATAGTTTATAATATTATGGTATTATAATAAATGTATATAGTATTATAGTAAACATGGATGACGTAAAGGGCATTAGGGTGGCATGTATATGCATAACTTGTTTAACCATTTCCAGTTGTGTCACCTGTTTCTAATTTTTTGCCATCATCAATAGTATGGCTATGAATTCATTGTATATAAGTCTATGTTCAAATCTCTGATTATTTGGTTAGGATAAGTTGCTGGAAGTTATTAAATCTAAGAGTATAAATATTTTGATGCCCACTGCCCAATTGCTTTCTAGAAATGGTGCACTAATTTATACACCAACCTATAGTTTATAATAGTTTTTAGTTTAGTAACAACATTACCCACATTGAGTGTTATCACTAAGATGATAATCTTAACAGAGATGAGATATGGGTTTTCCATGTTTTTATTTTATTATTATTGTTTTTTTTTTTAAAAAATATATGTTTATTGATTTCCAAGAGGAAGGGAATGAGAACTAGAAACATCAATGAGAGGGAATCATTGATTGGCTACCTCCTGCATGCCCCCACTGGGGATTGAGCCTGCAACCTGGGCATGTACCCTTGACCAGAATCAAACCTGGGACCCTTCAGTCCATAGGCCAATGCTGTATCTACTGAGTGAAACCAGGTAGGGCCCATGTTTTCATAAGATACTAGAGGCCCACTGCATGAAATTCGTGCACTGGAGGGGGGGGGTGTCCCCCTCAGCCCAGCCTGCAACCTTTCCAATCTGGGACCCCTCAGGGGATGTCTGACTGCTGGTTTAGGCTGGGGATTTGGCCTAACCTGGCAGTTGGACATTCCTCTCATAATCTGGGACTGCTGGCTCATAACTGCTCACCTGCCTGCCTGCCTGATTGGCCCTAACTGACCCCCCTGCCAGCCTGGTCGTCCCTCACTGCCCTCCACACCCCCCTCCCCTGTGCTGGTCTAGTTGCCACCAACTGCTCCCACTGCTGCTGGCCTGGTCACCCCTAACTGCCCCTTGCTGGCCTGGTTGTCCCCAATTCACCCTTCCCTGGCCTGGTCACCCTCAACTGCCCGCCGCTTCCCCTCTCCCCCACCAGCTGATAGCCCCATGCAGCTTGTTGTTCAGTCATTTGGTCATCCCCTACTAACTCCCCTGCTGGCCTTGTCGTCCCATGCAGCCTGCTGTTTGGACTTTAATATAACTGTTACTGTGATGGAGTCCTGGACAATTTGCATATTCTTCTATTATTAGTATAGATGTTAATAAAATTTCTTTTATTCTACCCTATTTGTTTGTGGTAGAATTGCTTTTAAAAAAGCTACTTGATTTTCCTTTTTTAAAAAAAATTTAATTTATTAATTTTTAAAAATATATTTTACTGATTTTTTACAGAGAGGAAGGGAAAGGGATAGAGAACTAGAAACACTGATGAGAGAGGAACATCAACCAGCTGCCTCCTGCACCCCCCCCCCCCCCCCAACACACACACACTGGGGATGTTCCCACAACCAATGTACATGCCCTTGACTGGAATTGAACCTGGGACCTTTTAGTCCACAGACCAAAGCTCTATCCACTGAGCCAAACTGGTTTCGGCTTGATTTCCTTTTTATAAAAGAAATGTATTCAGGGTAGAAAGTACTGGCAAGCAGAAAAGATAAAATAAAGATCACCTATAATCCTGTCTCCTGGAGATAGCCACTGTTGACGTTTAGACGTATATATGTTTAATCTTTTTTTAATGAATACAGTTCAGTGGTTTTTTAAGAGTGGTTGCATGTAATTTTAGTTCTTAATTTTGCCAGAACACACTAAGCCTATTTGGTCTACACACTCGTTCATTTTTTTTTTCTAGCTTTGGAAAATAATTCTCAATCATCTCTGATTATTGCTTCTGTTTTATTTATATGGATTTATTTTTAAGAAGCATTAATAATTCTTAGATGGGATCTCCTTGCCAATTGTGATTATTTTTATGTCTGAGGGCTGCTTTTGTGCAGAGAAAAAGGCTAAGCTGTTATTCAAGGTTTTAACTTCATATTCACTTTATTAAAGGTAGGTTTTTTAGAAATTCAGTCTTTCTTTAACATTTAAGTTCACCTTATACACTTCACTTTTGATTTATGAATGCAGTAAATTTCAACAATTGCTTTCAAGGAGCCTTTTTGTTGAATACTGTTTGTTGAATTTAAGTTGAACACCAGCAACTCCCAAGCAGGTCCCTTTACAACTTAGTTAATAAAGTCCCCTTGAGTATTTCAAACTCTTTTATATATTTAACACATTCAGTTTTGTTTTTAAGCTCTCAAATGCCTGACCTACCAGACAAACCTTAACAACTCCAATAAATGTAACAAATTTACCTTAAATAATGAATCACATATTCTACTCATTCTGATACTTTTAAACTTGATTAAATTCTTTAAATCACTTCACTAAAAGGTAAAGGTCCAAAATCCATTACTCAATTACACCTTTAAATTGAAATCCCAAGCCAAATGTGTCATATTCACTGATAAGCAATGAGCTTTTAAATATTAAACCTCTTTATATACTACCTATATTAACATTGCCCCATGGTTAGAAACCTATTTCTTATCTTATTACAAAAGTATTAATTTTGTAGGTTCGACATACTATATCATTTCTGTATTTAATTCAAACTTCCTGGAGGGAAAAGATACTAACTCACTATGTTTTTTTTTTTTAAACTTAATTTTTTTCATTCTTTAAGATTTTTTATTTTATTTTTAAAAAATATATTTTTTATTTTTTACAGAGAGGAAGGGAGAAGGATAGAGAGTTAGAAACATCAATGAGAGAGAAATATCAATCAACTGCCTCCTGCACACGCCCTACTGGTACAAGGTACATGCCTTTGACAAGAATTGAACCTGGAACCTTTCAGTCTGCAGGCTGACACTCTATCCACTGAGCCAAACCAGTCAGGGCAAACTCACTAGATTTTATTATATAAAACAAATTGAGGTTGCTCTTCCAAACAAGTTCGAATTACCGCTTCAAGTGTTTCATCAAATTGGCTGAGAATGCATATTGTCTAGAGATTTTGACCAGGATGCACAGGGTTTTAGGTGATAGCATAATATTGTCCTTATGACAACAGGAGACTCTTTATCCATTCCTTTAGATGACATCTGTTCCTTCTGGTTTAATTTCTGCAGGCCTTCCTTTTGATTTAAATAAGTGGGATTTGGCACTGCCCCCAAAGAAGTATTATACCTAACTCCAAAACTGTCTGCTTGAAGTTTGCATTTCTTTAGCTTTTAAAAGTTATTTTAATGCATTTATCTTCATGTCTAGGGCCATGTATATAATTCTTTTCCCTGATTTGATTCATGAAAACAACACAACTAACTTTTTGAGCATTTGCAGAATAAGTGCTTTGCAAAATGTAACTCTTTTGATCTTCACAGCTGTCCAGTGAGGAAAAAACTATAATTATTCCCATCTTATAACTTATACTTTAATATATTAAAGTTTATATTAAATATTAAGTATATATTAAATAAAGTATATATTAAATATATATATTCCCATCTTATACTTTATACTATAATATATTAAAGTATATATTAAACTAATATATATAGTTTTATATATATGTATACACACACACACACACACACACACACACACACACATATATATATATATATATATATATATATATATATATATTTATTTATTTATTTAATTTTTTTTTTGCAAACTAAAGTAACTTAACCAAGGTCACATAGTGACAGATCCAGGATTTCAACCTGAGCTGTATCTCTGTGCTTCCTCACAAGAAAATATTTTTATTATTCTGTTGTAGCTAAGACCAAACAGGACTCTGAGTCAAAGTTCTTTAGGGAAGAGTGTACTTTCCCAAGTTCAATTTTTGCCTTTACTTTAGTAATATTCCTACTGAGGTTGTAGTGAACTTCCTTCCCAACTTCTTTGATGCTTGATTGAGTCTTGATTCATTGACATGGTCTTCATGCAGATGAGGAGTCACCACTTATGCAAGTGCATTGCTGATCTCACAGGTCTTTGCCTGTTATCACATCTTTATCACAACCAGTGCCATGCTCATCATGTGCTGTTATTACCTGCCTGCTTACCTGGCCTTCATAGAGAATACAGTATGCCTATTCTCCCCATCCCTATTCCTTTGATTTCTGCCATGTGAATTCCACTCTTTACCACCTTCAATATGAGTTTCAATTTTGTTATTGTAATTTTAGTCTTCTTAAAAGTCTGCCTTGTTCCAGCCAGCTTCTTTTGCACTTGGTTTGTTGTTTTCAGAACTCTTCCTGTTGCCTTGCATTCTTGATCTTTTCTTTCCCAATGGCTTCTGCTTTGGCTATCACTGAGGGAACAGCTCTTGGACAATATTAGACAGTATCTACTTGGTTCCCAAACAAATTCTTAGAATTTCTTCTGAGTGCTCCAAGAAAAACGTTTTCAAGAGTGTGTTCTTCCTTTGTGATTTGGATATCCCCACCCCCCATCTTTATGTGCTTTTTTAAAGCACCCTGGGAGAAGGGAAGAGGTCTTCCCATAGTGTGCAGCAAGAGAAGAGGAAGAAATGAGCCATTCACTATCTAGTTCTTGCCTTAGTATTTTCTGGGAGTTTCAGTCTAAAGAAACGGAAAACATTTGGTGGGTTAGAGGGGATGGGAAGAGTGAGAACACGGAATAAATAGCCTTTGGCTGCTCATGCTTCTGGTTCTTCAGTCCAGGTTCTGAGGCCCTTTAAGCAAAAACTTTAACCCATATTGTGAACCATATATTTGGTTGAAATGCTTCTCAGAGTCTAATAATCATTGCCTGCAAGTCTTATCTATTTGATGGCTTGTGGGTCTTATACTTTTCTATGAATTTGTAAGTATTTTAGCTAGGAATCAGGAAAGGACATATCAATGATTGTCAGATAGACACCATGTAAATCAGAAGTATTTAGCTATAATTCTTAGGCCTCGATGAATAGGTTGGGTATGCCAAATGACTTATTTCTGGATTTAATAGTGGACTTTAAAATCCCATCAGAAAACACCTTTGGCTCTCCATGATGGACAGTAGAGTTTAACTCCCTTAGTCTGGCATTCAAAGCCACCTACAATTTGCTTTTGCAACTCTCAATCTTACCACATCCTTATGTGAACCCTGCATTAAAGACAAAGCAGTCCACCGTCTATCCAGTTTGGCTCAGTGGTTAGAGTGTTAGCCTGCAGGTTGAAGGGTCCCTGGTTTGATTCTGGTCAAGGACACATGCCTAGGTTGCAGGCTCAATCCCCAATAGGGGGCCTGAAGAGGCAGCTGATCAATGATTCTCTCTCATCATTGATGTTTCTTTCTCTCTTTCTCTCCCTTCCTCTCTGAAAAAAGAAAGAAAGAAAGAAAGAAAGAAAGAAAGAAAGAAAGAAAGAAAGAAAGAAAGAAAGAAAGAAAGAAAAGAAAGAAAGGAAGGAAGGAAGGAAGGAAGGAATTAAGGAATGAAGGAAGGAAGGAAGGAAGGAAGGAAGGAAGGAAGGAAGGAAGGAAGGAAGAAAGAAAGAAAGAAAGAAAGAAAGAAAGAAAGAAAGAAAGAAAGAAAGAAAGAAAGAAAGAAAGAAAGAAGTACTAGTCTTTGGAGCTGAACTTTGCAGCACATCTGTACTCTTCTACCCCTAAATCTTTACTCACAGTGTCCCCTGGCTCTTCTCTCCTAGCCAAGCCTGCTCATTTTTCAAGGCCCAGCTCCTGAAATACTCCAGCAGTTATGGCCAGACACTGCCTTAGATTGTAGCTGTCTGAGTTCCTGTCTTACCTTTCAGCTCAATTGTGCTTTCCAATCTGACAAGGACCCCGCATTGCATTCATGTTTATCCTAAGACCTAGCAAACTGACTTGCACAGAGTAGCACCATAATGAAAAGAGAGTTGTAGTAAGAAGGAAAATGAAAGGGCACATAAATAAATAAAGTAGAAAGGAGAGATAAGGCAGGCAGAAAATAGACATGACAGATTAAAGAAAGGGCAGGTAGACATGGAGGAGTAAGATAGTCATCACTTTTTTTTTTTTTTTAAATTCAGACCAATACTTATATATCTTTTATTGAAATGCTTGTTAGCATGCTAAGGCCTTGGGGAAAAGAGCCTGTCTACTTTTATTTACAAATTGCAAAGCTTATATTAGGAACAAACATTTTCCCCCATGAAATGCTACAGCCTTTATATTGTGTCAGAGAATGGGTTGTTTTTTTTTTTTTTAAATGTTTTAGAAAATCCAGGGTGACTGTCAATATTCCAATTATTCCCATGAGTCTCTTTGACATTCACATTCTAGCAGTTTTGCCTAATCTTTGTTACCCGAGAGATTAGGGCTATCTTATTCCACAATACCTGAAAGATTTTATTTGAGACCAGCATTCATTTTATTATATGTCCTTTTTTTTTTCTTTTCAAATCAAAGCTATCGTTTTCTCAAATCAATTATTTTAGTTTTCATTTTAATTGTCTCATGGTAGGGATTTATAGAAGAAACCAAAAGTAAGTGTGAACAAACTAGGGAAGAAATGAGTTACCCCCTGTCCACAGCCTTTAAACTGTTCTTTTTTAAACCTCCAGAGCCTTAATTTTGAGCTCAGTCATCTCAAAGGCCCACTGAAGCCAGCTTAGGCAGTGGGCTGTCAGGTGACTGCTAGTTCAACACCACTTCATAACAGCTTTTCTCAGGCCAACTGAACAAAGACTCAATGTGATTTCTAGACTGTTTTTCACTTTTGCTTACTCTAAGGTTCTAGTCTGTAAGAGATGTAAACATCCAAAGCCTTGGTAATGCATGCCCTTGCTGAACAGGGTAGAATTGACTTTATGGATTTTTGAATTTACATCATTCCTTTGTGGGAGTGAGTTCTGAACTTTTCCACTGAGTTCACAGCATTGGTGACAAATACTAAGGTGGAGATTCTGCAGTCTGGCTAGCAGCCATGTTTCTCTCCTTGCTACCATTGGGAAATTTCTAGTGGAGTGGGGGCTGTGCCTGGAAGCTCCAGAGAAAGACACGAAAAATGGTGTATGGTCAGGTGTATGGTGGAACAAACTTCCAGTGTTATGGTCAGTCAGGAAGAAAGAAGGCAGAAACCTCCTACATTACTGGCAATTTCAGCATTAGAAACTGGGGTTGGGGGTGAGGGGCAGGAGGGCACATTTTCCTGTACCCATAGGTTCTTCTATCTGGTCTAATAATAAAATAAACATGAATATATTAGCAAGATAAAATAACCAAATTTAATACATACATAGGTATGAGAACCCTGCATACATGAGAGAGTCAGAGCCTTCACATGCAGAAGTACAGAGATAGAAACGGGGGACCAGGGTACTGAGGTATATAAGATATACTGAGCTGGGGATGAGGCAATGCACTTGGAACTTCAAAGGGTCACTGTGGGATGATAAGAATAGCTCAGTAAATAGGAGTTTTTCCTACCTTATAGATAGGTCAAAAGAAGTTATGGGCTTATTATGGGCAAGGCCCCTGATTCAAGTTATTCTAGGTAGTTAAAGGGAAGGGCAGAAGTTTCACTTGAGCCTGAAGCTAAAATTGACTTTAGTTCAAAGTAATCTGCATACCACTGAGATACATCTTGGGGTGGCTCATTCTGAACTGCCACAAAACTAAATTTGAAGGTGCTATTATAGCAAAGGAGGTAGAGGAATATGGGGTATGGGATATGGAGAAGTATAACTGAATAGAAACTCCATTTCTTGAATATGATCCTTTCTCCTTCCTGTCCAGCTACTTCCTTCCTTAATCATTAACCTCTCTCAGTATATCAGATTCTGGTCAGCATTAAACTGTGTTAAGAACAGAACCTCAGGTCTGTTGACCACAGAAACAAAGTTAACATCTTTAGCTAAATTGTGTTTCTTTCTTTTTTTTTAG
The DNA here is from genome assembly GCF_014108245.1 of Pipistrellus kuhlii. Taxonomy (NCBI): domain Eukaryota; kingdom Metazoa; phylum Chordata; class Mammalia; order Chiroptera; family Vespertilionidae; genus Pipistrellus; species Pipistrellus kuhlii. Next base: position 13,290,975 of record NW_023425529.1, on the reverse strand, counting down.
TTACAGATGTTTTGTTTTTATTTATTTTATAAAATATATTCTTATTTATTTCAGAGAGGAAGGGAGAGGAAGAGAGAGGGAGAGAGAGGTAGAAACATTAATGATGAGAGAGAATCATTGATCAGCTGCCTCCTGAATGCTCCCTACTGGGGATCAAGTCCACAACCTGGGCATGTGCCATGAATGGGAACCAAACCCTGACCTGCTGGATCATAGGTCAATGCTCAACCATTGAGCCACACCAGCTGGGCCTCAGCTGTGGTTATACCTCAGGCCCATGAAAGCAGAAAGATCCTACTGACCACACCCTTATAAACAGACAGAACATTGCCATGGCTGACCTCAGAACCTAATACATTGATCAATTACTTCCTACCCTGGTCCCAACCAATTAGTTGAAACATAACCTCAACTCCTTTAATCGCCACAATTAATAGTTTTCCCCCCTGTCTATAATTTGTCTCCAAGCAGACCATTGAATAGGTAGGTTTTACAACACTAGCTTACCTGTGTCTTTAGGCTTGGTGCCATTTTCTTAACTAATAAACCTCTACTTTCTTTGTTGCAAACTCCTGTTTGCATTTTATTGGGCTTTGATGTACACAGGCAAATGGACCATATGGCCAGATGGAGAGAGCCAGGCTGGATAAGGCAGGGCTGAAGGGACTGGGTATTGCCATTTTGTGGCTTGGGCGCCACCATCTTGTGAGGGCATGACAGTCAATTAGCATATTCCCTCTTTATTGGCTGTGGGTGCCACTATTTGTGAGGGTGTGGTGGTCAATTAGCATATCCCCTCTTTATTAGATAGGATAATGATGTAACCTCCTAAATTTTACATCCATATACATGTTTAGAAGTTTACATATGATTACATGATCATGGAGATAAATATGGATTACACATAATGTAGATTTTTATATTTCATATTATACAATTTAATTATGATATATACTAGAGGCCCAGTGCATGAATTCAAGTACTGGTGGGGTCCCTCGGCCTGGCCAGCAATTGGGGACATCTCACCCAGTCCAAGGGAGGGACCACAGGAGTTTGGCAATGGGAGTGCACTGATCACCGGCCAGCCAGGGGAAGGGACTGTGATGAAGAGAATTTGGGGCAGAATGCCATCTTATGCCAACCACCAGGTGACCCTGCTAGCCAAGGACAGCTTTGGATACTACATAGACAGAAGAGAAAGTCAGAGGGAGAAGGGCTGGAGGCCTCATTTTAGGAAGAAAGGACATTCATATATATATATATATATATATATATATATATATATATATATATATATATATATATATATATGGTATATTTGCAAATAGCACACACTGAGGGATTAATTAGTGATGTTACATTCTATAGGTTTTTCTCTTATTTGTTTCCTGATTATAATAAATCTTCCAAGGTCTGAAATTGGGTCAGACACTCCTATATTCCAGTATCCAGCCAATGTCAAGCCTGTAATAAGACCATTAAAATGGAGGAACACTCAAGAGTGACTTCTAACCAATGGTCTTTTGTGAATCCACATATCATCTTCTCTTTTTCTGGATTAAGAGATCTCGATTGTGTTAGGAGAAGGAAAAATGGCATCAGGAATTATCAGTAGAAAAACTGGCTTAACTGTAGGCTGAGAATCATCTGAATATTCAAATTCTAAGAGTGGTCATTTTGGTCATTGGAAGTTTGTAAAGGAATACATTCTGTTTATTACATATTAAATGTAAGGGACTCTTTTTAAAGCAAATGGAAAATTTGTGCAGATAGCAGTTTGTGTTCCAAAATGCTGACTTTTGGAAAATTCCAGGTGAAATCAGAAAGACTTACTATTTTAAATGGGCCCTCGGGGATTCAAACTAAAGGTTTTACTTTAGCAAGCCCTATGGACAAGTATCTGTTTCTTCTGGATATCAGTACGGTAACTTCACAACACCAGAGAAACACTGCCTTCCTGGGCTGCTGTTCCCCTAGGAATGGAAGGGAGAAGATTGGCATGAACAGGCTTGAGGTACTAGTGAGATGGCAATTGAGGCTGGAGAAACCCTTTGCTTTCTTGTTCTGGTTGTCTGCCTGCAGGTTGTAGAAGGGACAGTGAAATACCCTTATTCATCTGCTCTCCAATGTGAATTTTAAGAACTGGTCTCTCTTCCTATAATCCACTAATAAGTGTATAATATTGCTAGTTATTTTTTTACTAGAGGACTCTGTCCTAATTAATCTATTTTTACCCTTGCTTGAACACTTTTTTTTTTAACCCACTTAAGAAATGTGAAAAAGACTACTGATTTTTTAAAGCTCTGTTTTTTAATGCACCATTGAAGACTCAGGTTGAAAGCACTTTTTGAGGGGTGTGATATTAATATAATAGCTTATCTCATCCACTTAAGGTACCATTATTTTATGTACCATTAAGACAGAAAAAAACAACAAACAAACCCCAAAAACCCTGGCAATTAGTTGTGAGATACCAGATACTATTGATTGTAAGATGCATTCTGATTTCAGATATATTAAAAGGCAAAACAATATCTTAGAATCAATGCAATAAGATGTGCATAGTTGTTTTTTTCATCATTATGTACACACATATAATTTTATATAAATACAGTATTCTAATGCAGTATATTTAGTCTTGTTTCCCCACCTATTTCTGCTCTATCTATCTACATATCATCTATTATTTATTTATCCATATGTCTCATGTAGTTAATTAAATATATATATATATATATATATATATATATATATATATATATATATATATTTAATTAACTACATGAGACATATATGCCTAAGCAACAATTACAAATTGTTGACCAGATGACCAGCTGGTTGCTATGATGCACACTGACCATCAAGGGGCAGATGCTCAGTGCAGGAGCTTCCCCCTGGTAGTCAGTGAGCTCCCATAGCCAATCTCCCATGGCTGGCCAACCTCCTGCAGTCCCTCCCCCTGGCTGGCCGGTGGTCGGTGCACTCTCATTGCCAACCTCCTGTGGTCCCTCCCTTGGACTGGGTGAGATGTCCCCAATTGCTGGCCAGGCTGAGAGACCCCACCAGTACTTGAATCCGTGCACTGGGCCTCTAGTATATATCATAATTAAATTATATAATATGAAATATAAAAATCTACATTATATGTAATCCATATTTAGCTCCATGTTCATATAATCATATGTAAACTTCTAAATATGTACATGAATGTAAATTTTTAGGAGGTTACATCATTATCCTATCTAATAAAGAGGGGATATGCTAATTGACCACCACACCCTCACAAATGGTGGCACCCACAGCCAATAAAGAGGGAATATGCTAATTGACTGTCATGCCCTCACAAGATGGTGGCACCCATAGCCACAAGATGGCAACACCCAGTTCCTTCAACCCTGCCTCATCTAGCCAGAGTCCCCCAGTCCCCTCAGCCCAACATTATTCATCTTCAGTCCTCCAGTCTCCTCAGGGTTGCTGGGGGGTGGCAGATACCGTGCACTTCATCTAGCAGGAGTTTCTCAGTCCCCTCAGCCCTGCCTCATCCAATCCCTGCAGCATCCAGCCTCATCCAGCCTCAGTCTCCCAGTCCCCACAGCCCTGCCTCATCTAGTCGAAGTCCCCAGGTTCCCTCAGCCCTGCAAGAGAAGGCAGTTGGGGGTGATCAGGCTGGCAGGGGAAGGCAGTTGGGGATGATCATGCTGGCAGAGGAGCAGTTGGGAAGTTATCAGGCTGGCAGGCATAGTGGTTAGGGACAATCAGGCATGGAGGCAAGTGGTTTGGAGGCAGCAGTCCCAGATTGTGAGAGGGATGTCTGACTGCCCGTTTAGGTTCAATCTTCTGAGACTGGCAGTTGGACATCCCCTGAGGGGTCCCAGATTGGAGAGGGTGAAGGCTGGGCTAAGGGACCCTCCCACTCCCCCATGCATAAATTTTGTGCACCAGGTCTCTAGTTTTATAATAACGTGCTTTTTATAAGCATTTTTTTTTTCTCTTCAATTTCATTACTCAAAACAGCAAACCCCTTTTATCTCAACTGGAAGTGCTATAATTCATAATTTTGGATGGCTGAATAATATTTTATGATGCATCCAATTGATGAGTATTTCCTTTCTTTCCATTTTGTTTGACTTTTAAAAACAATGATACAATAAATATACTGTTCAGATTCTTACATATCTAAGCTTTTATTTATTTGGCTAGGTTTTCAGGAAGGAGAAGTTTTGGGTGAAAGATGTGTATTTAAAAAAATTTTTTTTTACTGATTTCAAAGAGAGGGAGGGAGAGGGAGATAGAGATAGAAACATTAATGATGAGAGAGAAACATTGATTGGCTGCTTCCTGCAAGCCTCCTACTGGGGATTGAGCTTGCACCCTGGGCATGTGCCTTGACTGGGAATTATATAATATTATGACCTCCTGATTCATAGGTTGATGTTCAACCACTGAACAATATTAACCATGCAACAATATATGTATTGTTAATGAATATGGACAGATTCTTTACCAAAAAAAATCCTTTACAATTCACATTTGCTTTTAAAAATATTTTTACCATATATATATATATATATATATATATATATATATATATATATATATTTGCTCTCTAAGAAATGTAAAACAGATATGCTTTTAAAGCTCAACACCAACAATAGTGATTATTGTTCTTTCATATTTCACCATTTGATGAACAAAAAGGATATTTCATTTGCTTTCATTTACATTTTTTCTGTGTGTTAGTGAAAGCAAATATCTTTGAATATTTTCTGACTATTTATATCAACTCTTCTGTGAGTTTTCTCCTACTCTTTTCCTAGGGGCAAAACTGTCTGCCTTCCTGTTAATTTGCAGGAGCTTTCTGTGTACACATCACATATTAACTGCCTGTTTTTCCTCTACTTTGCAATATTTCCCCCCCACATATATTGCTTGCTATTAGATTTATTTAGGGTAACTTTTGCCATCAAAAGTGTCTATTTTTTACTTAGCCAAATATGTCTACTTATAGCATGTGAGTTTCCAGCTTGGATTAGGAAAGTCTTCCTTGCTCCTTCAATATTACAAATAACCTCTGAGATTTTCTTGAAATACTTTTATGTAATACTTTTATGTTTATATTTTTAGCATGTGTAAAATATGTTTTGGCACATAGTGTAAGATGGTATTCCAAACAACTATTTTCCAGATGGATAACATGAATAATTTACTAAGTGATCAATATTTTACCCAGTGAAATAAAATGCTACCCTTGTCATATATTAATTCTTCATATGCTAGCATCTCATTTTCCATTATGTTCCAATGATTTAATTTTTATTACTAAATTAATGCTACATACATTCTATAGTATATTCTGATATCTGGGAAATGAAAGTCTTCTTTGTCTTTTTAAAAAAACCTTTTTCTAAAAAACCATTTCTTAACCATTCTTAGATATTTATCCTTTCATATAAAATGTATACTCATCATAGTCAAAATTTTTAAAATGTCATATTGGAACTCTAATGGAAATTGTATTAAAATTATATAGATTTATAGATAGATATTTATATAGACTCTAGATGCCTGGTGTACGAAATTAGTCCTTCAGCCCGGATTTTGAAAGGGTGCAGACCAGGCCGAGTGACCCTACCAGTGCATGATCCGGGCTGGGGAGGGACACAGGAGGTTGTCCAGCTGGGGAGGGGCTGTAGGAGGGATCCAGGATGTCCAGCCCATCATGCTCAGTCCCAATCCGCTGGATCCCTGCATCAAGCTAACCTACAAGTTGAAGCATCTGCCCCTGGGTGGTCAGTGCACATTATAGGGACTGGTCGACTGATCCACTATCTGCCCCCTCTGGTGGTCAGTGCATGTCATAATGAGCAATTGAGCAGCCTTGCATATCATTAACATATTATGCTTTGATTGATTGAACGGACTACTGGATGACTGGACAACCAGACAACTGAACACTTAGCATATTAGGCTTTTATTATATAGGATTTTTTGTGGCATTAAGTCTTCCTATTTGATAATGTGAACCAATTTTTGAGTGACATCATACTAGTGTTTTCTTTTCTATCTTATAATGATTTAGTATTACAGTAAAGATAGTGAGATTTCTTTCATTTTCTATTCCCTAGAGTAGTTTAAATATCACTGGAATTTTTTTCTTCATCAGATCATTTGTAATTGTGCTGGTGTTTTGGTTAACTCCGTGATGATGAGATGCTAATGTTATTTTGTCCCCAGGACCTAAGGATAGGTTAATGTCAAGCAATGCATAAGAAAATCCTACACAACAAATTATTATCCCACCAAAAATGTCAGTAGTGCCCTAACTGAAAAACACTGGGTTTGAAAAACAGATGAGAACTTTGTCATATTTCAATGTTTCTTTTTCTAATGACAACTTAAACATTTTTTTTAAACCTTTTAAGCCTTTGTGTTAATGATTCTCTTTCCCTTAGGTTTAAAATATATTCCCATAGATTTTAGTATGAAATATTCTTCTGCTCATTGTTTTCAAAATAGTTTGTTATTTCTCTTTTGCTTTCCTTTTTGGTTCAAGAATGTTTTATAAGTGTGTATCTTAATTTCTTAGGAGTGATCCTTTTCTTTTGGAGGAAGCATTTTATAATTTCTAATTGTATTGTATTATAGTTGAACTATATAGCATACATGTTTCTCTAATATGTTAGAAGTCTTCTTTGAGATTAAGTATATGATTTTATTGATAATCTATGGACCTTCTATTTGTTCTCTTTTCACTGCCTCTCTTACCCCCTGCCCCTGCCCTGCAACCTACCAGACATAATTATATTTGAGAATTAAGAGATTCAGTATAGCCCTGGCCAATTTTGTTCAGTGGATAGAGCATCAGCCTGAGGACTGAAGAATCCTGGATTTGATTCTGGTCAAGGGCACCTACCTTAGTTGCAGGTTTGATCCCCTATCTTGGTTGGGCATGTACAGAGACAACCAATCAATGTGTCTCTCTCACAATGATGTTTCTTAATCTCTTAAAAATTAATGGAAAAATATCCTCAGGTGAGGATTAACAACAACAAAAATATTCAATATAGACTGTATTAGTTTGCTAAAGCTCTCATAACAAAATACCACAGATTGGGTGGCTTACACAACAGAAATTTATTTTCTCACAGTTCTAGAGGCTAGAAGTTAAATATCATGGTGTTTACATGTTTGTTTCCATCCAAGGTCTCTCTCCTTGGCTTATGGGTGGGTGTCTTCTTGTGTCTTCAGATGGTTTTTCCTTCAGGCACACATATCACTTGTGTCTTTTTGTGTCCAAATTTCCTCTTTTAATAAGTAAACCAGTCAGAGTGGATTAGGGCCCACCCATATGACCTCATTTTACCTTAATACCTCTTAAAGGCCCTATCACCTTATACAGTCACATTCTGAGGTGTTGGGGGTTGAAACTTCAACATATGAATTTTGAAAGGGAGAGAAAATTAAGCCCAATTTTACGGATTTATTAAATAAAGTTTATAAATAGCACTATCAATTTCTCCCTGATATAATGTTTTTGTGAGCTAGAGTTGTGTAAGGCTAAAAAAGATATACTGATATTTCTAACCAAAATTATATTTTTGTTAAGGTCTCAAATTTCTAACCATTTTTGCTTTTTGTACTTAGCTGTTGTGTTATATAGAATTATAATCATTACATTTTCTTAACGTATGCTTTTGTTGAAACCTAACAACCCCCTATTTTCTGCTTCGGGCTTTTAACATTAAATTCCATCTTGTCTAATATTAATATTATCTTTGCATGTGTCTTTGCCTATACATTTGTTTTCAGCCTTTCTTTGTTGTACAACTAGTTTTTAAAACTGTACAATCAAGGTTTACTCTTTAGGCCAATTTGACAAGGGGAGAAATCAGTCTATTTGTTTTGAGAACAATGACTTGATTTATTCTTTTCTTCTTACCTCATGACTTGTGTTGTTGTTCTGTTTTTCTCTTACCCTAATTTTAATTGATTTTTATCATTCTCATTTTATTTGGGAAATTTACTGTGCTGCTTCAATCCATTAACGATTGTTTTCCCTTTCCCTATACTTATAATTTTACCTATAGTTCTCAAATATTGTTTAAAAAATAAGAAGCTAGTTAATATTCTTACCAAGAGGAACTGTTCCATTTATTGCAATCCAATAAAATGAGCTTTTGACACTGCCACTTATTTTCTTCCTAATCTTTATGCCACCCTTTCCCTCTAAATGTTCTTACTGTCCTCTCCTCTCTATGGTCTGTAGATGTTGTTTCATCCTCCTCTAGGTCTAAGTGTTGCTGATGAGACTTTTGATACCTTTATGATTCTTTTTCCTTGATGGTAAGTTGTTTGGTTTTGCTTCTGTCTGAAAGTTTGTTAAATTTTCTCTTTATCCTTAAAAACTTATGAGTTGTATTAGAATAGTCTGAAGTCCCTGTCTTTTCTTATTAACTGATGCCTGAATCTTGTCCTTTCATTCTACAGACTCAAATCTTCCTTCAGTTCAGAGAAAATGTTCTCTATTATTTGTTTAAACATTCTATTTGTCATCTCTTCCTGTCTTTTTCCTGGAAAAAAAAGAAAGAACACACACACGCACACACACACAAAAACAAAACAAAACAAAAAAAACAAAAAACCCCAAACAAACAAAACACACACACCAAACAAACAAACAAATAAAACATACTATATGCTTGGTTTTTTCCTCCAAAGCTTTTCTTTAAGAAATATTTCTAACTTTTAATGTTTTTTATTTCTTCACATTTCTATCTCTATATTGTTTTTTTTCTGATACTTTATCCTTTGACTTTGTGTTTTGAGATGTTTCTTATACTTGATTTTATGGTAACCATTCAATTTTCAAATTCATCTCCTACATTGTTTATTTACAAATCCACAGACTGTGTTTTGATTTTTCCTCCACCAAGTTCTTTTTATTCTTCACTTAAAATTATTTTATTGATTTGAGAGATAGAATGATTTGTTGTTCCACTTGTTTATATATTCATTGGTTGCTTCTTGAATGTGCCCAGACTGGGGAGCAAGTCTGCAAGCTTGTTTTTTGGGGAGGGTACTCTAAGCAACTGAGCTACTGGGCCACGGCCTGTTCTTCACTTTAATTATTATTTCTTTTATTATATATTTTAAATTAAAAAGTACATTTTTATAGTATCTAGTATCATCATTTATTTTCATCCAGCAGTTCCATTTCTCTAGACATGTGTTCCGTTTGCTCTGAATAGTCAAACCTCCCGGGGCTTATTGGAATTTTAATATATGTATCTTTTTGTATGCAGTCATTTATTTTTGTGGTATTCTCACTGGGACTCAGGTCTGGTTGTTGGAATGCTGAAGTGGTAACAATTCAGGAAGTGAGTAATAGAAGGCAATTGTGGTCTCTATATTCTGGGTGGTTGGAGTGGCTCCAGCCTCCCACAGAGGCAACAAAAAGAAGCCTTTTGTCCTACTTTTTCTTAAACTCTGCAGGGCTGGGGACAGGGAGGACCAAACCCACCTGCTTAGTAACTTCTCATCCACTTATCTACTACTTCTGGTCCAAGAATCCCAGGCATGCTCAGGGGGCTTGGAACCCACTGAGATCTGTGGGCAGAGCCCTCTCCAGCATATGAGGAATCCTGAAACTCATGCCAGGACTCTCTGAGGAGGTTGGCCCCCTGTAGTTTCACGCTCATTTATCTCCTAGGTAGAAAATGGGAGCTATTTTCGCTTTTTGGGGACTCACTCAGAGGGGAGGTCTCATTCCCAGCTCCAGTGGCTGGACCTAACAGAAGCAGATAGAGTCTGTAGTACAGTTGTAGCGAACCTTAGCAAGGCGGCTGCATTTTCGAAATCCCTGGAGACCTATTTAAGAATAGTTCCATTATAAATCAACAAAAATCTTAGCAAAATTCAGAGCGTTTCCTAGCCTTTAAATCAAGAGATGTAATCAATCTAGGCTGATTCTTTTTTTTTTTTTTCTTTCACGTGTGTGAGTCTGAGGACCATTTATTATAAAAGTGAAACAGAGTGGCAGCTTGCTTTGGCTGACGCGGACGAGTTCTTGACTGGGCTGCTTTCCTTTCGTCCATAATAAGTAGTTAATAGAAATTCACTGACCTGCGGTGCAGACTTAATTTATCCCGTATATCAAGTTGATTTAACAGGACTGGAATGTGGTGGAACAATAGCTTCCCTCCCTCCGTACCTCTTGGTGATCCTCTGACCTTTCGTCTGGAAAGAAAATCAGATTTAACACCATGTACAACCTTTGTGCTTTTCAATAACTGGCCTATGTTTGAGGGGGGAAAAAAGTATTTAATCAGTGGCAATCATCTGTTTTTTGGAACACCAGTGGATTGGGGAGTTGGTATTTGTCTTTAAAATTTTCACTTGTAGGAAAGGCTGCGATGGCTGAGTACACTCTGTACTTTGCACTGTACAAAAGAAAAACCCAAAATCCCGAATTGCTGTTTTCTTTCATGACATGTTCTCTATTTAGAAAATCCTTAATTAATTTTCTGTGAAAGCAGATGGTCAAAGGATTTAAAGAAGCAGAACAACATCTTGAATTCCCTTCTGCTTGCAAAAAAGGAGGAAAGTGAAAATGGTAAACTGATTAAAAGAAGTCATCCTGAAGTGTCCCATTATAATGAGATGTAAATAACAACAGCAACAAATCTGAATCATTTAGGAAAATTTCCCCATTTAAAATGCATTCCTCCCACCAACTTTGTTCTCTGGAGACTTCAGCCATTTAAAAGCATGGTATTGGAACTAACCCAGCATCACTTTTAATTAGCACAGAAATGCTAATTATACTTTTTTCTGTGTGATGTTTCCGGAGAGCTGTCAGGGCCCTGTGTTGTCACATCACTAACAGCACGGTGCACACAATCACCAGTCCCATTTAAAAATTATAAAGGCCAATACATTCAAACTCATTATTTTTATTCTGTTTTTTATCCTCATCCAACAATATGTTTATTGATTTTAGAGAGAGGAAGGGAAGGAAGAAAACATTCATTTGTTGCCTCTTGTATACACCCTTACTGGGAATCAAACCCACAACCTAGGTATGTGCCCTGGTTGGGAATTGAACCCAAAACCTTTTGGTGTTTGGGATGATGCTTAAACCAGCTGAGCCACCTGACCAGAGCTAAACTGATTATTATTTTTAAATTGTCAGAATCTGCCAGAAGATGCATGAAAATAATGAGCAGAGTGAGCTTTTTATTCACTCCAGAAACAAGCATATTTCTTTTTATTCAATATTTGTGGTCTGTGCAAATCAAATTCATTCCCATTGAATCATTTAAAATGCCACATAAAGCTTGATTTTGAGAGAAAACTGCTTTTCATGAAACAGTATTTTCTTTGAAAAGCAAATCACTACTATCTTCATTTATCAGGTTTAAGACTCTGCATTTAGAGTTTCTTAAAGGAAGGCCTATTGATATTTGTGTTCTTGACCTGATTTTTTTTTTTTTTTTTAGATGATAGCTCTAGGAATGCAATGGATACTGTTCTTTAATAAAGTTTTATATAAATTTAAGTGCAAATTTAATTAACTTTATTTTAGTTACTGACAACAATTATACCTAATCCTTCTCTATCTTCAAACATAAAGCCTCAACCAAAAGTTAATAAAGGGATATTTTAAACCTCAAATACAAAACAAACATACCCCACTATAAAGTCTAAGCCTTTCATTTTACCAACACTTATCAGAATCAGGGTGAGAGTCTAAATGGCCTTTAAGATCTATATTTATCCTTATAATTCTGGGATTTTAAATGAAAAAAGGAATTAATTCTATATTACATTAATTCTAAAAACTATATTGATGTAATGAGTTCTAGAGTCAGCCAGAAACCTGGGGAGGGGGAGGAATTCAATAAAACCTTATATCTTGGGGGGCACAATCCCCCCTCACTTGGAAAATATTCTGAATTAATTTTTAAAAGTCTGAATTGCAAAATATTATAAAAGAAATGGAATCTGATGGCTTTGGGTACACTTGGGCCTACTGTACAATGATAATAACACAACAATGATCACTGTAATATTTATTGACTGCCTGCTCTGGTCCTGGCACTGTACTGTGTGCTTCACATAGTAACCACACCAAGTATGAGCCATTATTTCTCCATTTTATGACAGAGTACAATATGTCTGGGGACATTAGGGAGCTTGTTCAAGCTAACTAGTGACAAGGATGGTTATATCCAGGCCTGCCTGGCGCTAAAGCCCTCAGTTAACTATTGTACTATTATGATGAAATTGATGTGTTTTTAGTGATAGAGTAGAAAGTCCAGTGTTTTCTCTCCCTCTGATATCGGTTAATATGATCCCATGATCATGTTTGCACTGCTCTTAGGAAATGATTTCTTCTCATCTATGGCAAAGCAGATCTCTGACTATTGTAGTTTGAATGCTGACTGCTATGGACTGAATTGTACCCCTTCCATTCATATCTTGAAGCCCTAACTCTTGTCCTTATGGAATTTGGAGGTGGGGACCTTTGGGATGTAATTGATTTAGATGATCTCATGAAGGTAGAACCTACGAGATATGAATAGTGCCCTTATAACAAGAGAAAAAGACACCAGGGTGAGCCACCTCCTATGCCCTGCTTTCTCTCCCCACACTCCATTCCCCATGTGAGGACAGAGCATATTGAAGGCAGTTTCCTGCAAACCAGGAAGAGAGCCCTCACCCAGGAACCAATACAGCTAGCACTTCGATCTTGGACTTCCCAGCCTCCTTAACCATGAGAAATGAATTCCTGTTATTGAAGCCACACTGTGTTTTTATTTTATTTTATTTATTTTTTTAATGGTAGCTCCAGCTGATTAAGACATTGACAAAGTGCCAATGCGTGGAATACAAAGGAATTATTAATGCAGGAAGTTAAATGACAAGAGCATTAGTATAACAGTGTCAAACACTTTTGAGTCCTACTATGTACTAGGCACTGGTCTGTGTGCTTTCACATGTGTAACTTATTGACCACTCCTCACAATGATCCTCTGTGGTATCTACTATTATTATTATTCTCCTCATTTTACAACTAAAGATACTGAGGGATAAAGGGTGAGCAATTTATCCAAGGACACAAGTCTAGGGAGAACCACAATTCAAACTCAGACAATCTAGCTCCAGAACCTATGTTCTTTCCTTCTAGTTCTTCTAGAGGCTTTTTGTCACTTTTCTTATATATATTTTTAAAAAGTATATATATATATATATATATATATATATATATATATATATATATATTATAGATTTTAACAGAGAGGGAGGGAGAGGGATAGAGAGTTAGAAACATCGAAAAGATAGAAACATCAATCAGCTGCCTCTTGCACACCCTCTATTGGGATGTGCCCACAACCAAGGTACATGCCCTTGACTGGAATCAAACCTGAAATCCTTGAGTCTGCAGACCGACGCTCTATCCACTGAGCCAAACCATTCAGGGCTGTTTTCTTATAATTAAAATTGGGATAATGGAAGCTTTAATTTAAGGGTAAGGAGAAATAAGAGAGAGCAAGAATGTGCCCTAAAAAGAAAAGCAAAACAGGGTATAAGGTGTTAATATTTAGTAGCATTAATTATAAACATTGATTTTAATTAGTGAATTTATTTATATTCTAACTCCATCAAAAATAAGTTGAGAAAAGATATTTAAAGAGGCTGTAAAAGCAAGGTCAATAGGAAAATTATATTTAAGCAAAGGGGGAAGACACGGCCACAAGTAATGGTAAGCCTTCTAATACCCGAGACAAAAGCTGAAACACTAGCTACATAGTTTTATCAATAAAAAAGAAAATAGACTATTTTCTCAGAAGAGAGAATGTTTTTCCCCTTCTCTTCCATTACATTTAAAAATATTTTTTTTTCATGTTAGAGCTTCTAAATTGAACATAATGATCAATGGTTCCATTTGATTGATTACAATATCATCACTTTTGCTTCTCTCTTCTTGTCATGGTGGAGATATTAAGGAGCCATGAAGCCTTCAAATTTGGTCAGCAGGAGGGAAATGTTGTAGAATAGAAGGATATAGATAATTTAAGTCTGGATAATCAACCCTTAAATTGTCAAAAATTGACTCTTTGTCAGAAGAGGCCTCCCAAGTATGCTGGATAGATCTGCCATAGCTGTGACAATGCTAACCACCAGGCCACTTCACACTGAGGCCATCTAGGGTGTGATATTGGGTCCAAAATTAGATGATTAGATATGGTGACTGCTCTTGGGGCCCAAACTTTAAATTAGACACAGCATATTAGTGCAGAGAATGGTTCAGAATATAGATAAGGGAAACCCGTGTGCATTGTAGAATATTTAAACAATATAGAAACATATAAAGAAGAAAGTCAACATCAACCAAATTACCATAATTGTTACCTTTTGATATACATTTCCTTCCAGTTTCTTATTCCCATTCTCTCAATAAGTAGATATTTATATATAAATGCAATATAGCTATGATATACTAGTAGATATAAATATAAGTATAGATACATAGATATAGATGCATGCCATGTACTCACACACATATATTTAGAGGTTCAGAGATTTAAATAAGTTATATATTTTCCCCAAGGTTTCATATCTATAAAGTGGCAAAGGTGGAGTAAAAATTCATTTTTTGTTTGATACTGGAGTCCCATTCTCTTAGTCACTGCTCTATATTCTGAGTATGTCAATTTTTGACACATTTTTTTTTTAAATGAAAGTAGAAGCATGCATTATTTAGCACTTTGTACTATGTATGGTATTCCCTCCCCAATCACCTTGTTATTAGGATGTAGGATTTCAGGCAATTAGTACTTTCTGAAACATGATTTTTGATATTGTTGAATACCATAAATCATCATTTACTTCATTATCTTTTTAAAATTTTTTGTCTTATTATTTTAAATCTTTAGGTTTCCAATGTTCACAAGTTGTTATTTGTCACTCACAAAGGTTAGGATGATATACTCTACCTGTATATTTCAGGAAAGGCTTCCTCATTCAAAGAGCAGGTATGTGGGCTAGATCTTGACATTTGGCTAGCATTTGACTAGTCAGACCTCTAAGAGAACAAACCCAGTGGAGGAGTAAAGTATGGAAAATCTGGAGAACTGAAAGTAGTTTAGTGTGGCAATACAGCCTAACAGCTAAGAGATCAGACTTCCTTTGTCAGATCTGTATGAGTTCCATGATTGGCTTTCATACTTCTTAGATTTTTTGGGCAACTTGCTTAGCCTCTCTAAGCCTGAGTTGTTGTGTTTTTTTCTGTAAAATGAGGATTATAATAAGGTTGTTGTAAGGGCATAGAAGGTTCTTTGTATAAAAATAGATGCATAGTAAGAACTCAAGAAATATTATTTTTCTTTGTTAGTATTAGTATGATGTCACCCACATTTAGGTGTATGATGGGAAGTGTTGAGAGACAAAGCAGCAGAAATAAAGAGAACTTTAAATGTCCTGCTGAGGAGTTAGGTCTTTATATTATATGTAATTAGGCCTTGGTAGATTTTTAAGCTAGGAAATGACCAAGGAGATTTGAATTGCAGTGCAGATATAAGACTGTAAGTAGGAACATTACAATTCTAGGAAATACAATGAGGACTTGAATTGTCAATAATAATGGTATTTGAGAGGAGACAAATAAGAGCCATTTCGAGGATAGAGAATCACTGGAAATAGGAAGTTCTTTGGATCAAGGGTGAAAAGAGAAGTTCAAGATGGTATGGAAGATATATAGTTTCTGCTTATGTCCTCTTCCTCATTCCTTTTTTATTTTTGGAAATAACATCCCAGATTTCCTCTGGGTAATTATTCCTCCCCTATACTCAATCCATCCCCTATCCATTCATCCAATATGTGTGTAAATAACCCAACAGTTTCATATTTCTGGCTACACAACTAGTCAGGAGTGGGTCTATGAATCAAGTTGGCCCAATGAAACCAGGTGTCTTACTGAAATTATTAGGAAGGAGAGCCTCTTTTCTTTGGAATTAAAGCCAGTTGGTTGTAAGTTTGGCATACCCAATCTAGGATGGAGCCAACAATGGAGAAGAGCTGAGAAGAGAGAGCAGAACAGTGACTTTTAGTATTAGTTAGCTGGGTCTTGTCATGCTTGGAGATAGTCCTTTAGACTTTCAAATTAGGTGACTCTATAAATTATATTTTTTAGTCTAACCAGCTCCCATTGAATTTCTTTCCCTGAAATTGAATTTGAAATTCTAGCACATACAGATGATTTCTAGATTTTTGCCTTGGGAAATTGGATGGATTAGCCTATATGTTAAACAAGGGGAGATACAGGTTTGGGAGAAAATAATAACTTCGGTTTGAAACATGTTGCATCTGAATTATTTGTGGAGAAAGTAGGTAGAGATGTCTGGAAGACACATATAAGTAGATGAGTCTGAAATTTAGGAGAAAGATCAGAGGTGGAGAAATTGGTTTGAATCTATCAGATCTTGTGCTTAGCAAAATTTATTTCTTTTTGAAATGAAAAGTTTATTTTTTTTGGTACAAATCTTATCCCATAGTAGCTACTCAGGATATATTAGTAAACCAAAGATGGAAGAGTAAGCAAATAAATACCATGTGTAGGATTGTTCTGGGGTGATTGTGCTTTTTATTTTTCATTTGATGTCCATTTGTGTTACACTATTGATATATCACAAGTAATTAAGATATCAATTTTATACCCCAAGAAAAACAAAATGTATGTTTAGAAAAGTATCCCAGGATTTTCTTTTTAGGGACACAATAACACATACAATGCTTTTTAAACCTGAAAAGAAGTATAGTAAACCTGACTACTTTTAGGGTAGATGCAGAGTAAATAGGTGTAAGAATTAGGAAAGATGACTAAGAGCAATAGTCAGTAAAGACCAAAGTTAAGATCATCTACATCCTCATCTTCCCAGTTACTGTAAATGAACATTGAAGAAAGCTGATGAGAAAAAAATAGATTCAGTTGAAATATGGTGTTGGAGTAGAGCTTTAAAGATACCCTGGATCACCAGAAAAATAAACTGGATCCTAGAGCATATTAAGCCTGAAACATCACTCGAGGCAAAAATGACTAAACTGAAGCTCTTCTACTTTGGGTTCATCATGAGAAGGCAGGGTTTCTTGGCAAAGAAACTAATACTAGGAAAATAGAAGGTAGTAGCAAAAGAGGAAGACCAAATATGAGATGGATTGACTCCATAAAAAAAAGCCAGAGGCATGAGAGCACAGGATTTAAGCAGGACTGCTGAGGACAGAATGTTGTGGACATCACTCATTCATAGAGTTACCAGGAGTCAGAGACTACTCAACAACAGGTCACAGACTAAATAGATGGGTTGGTTTTATGAACATTGGTCTCTGGATGTCTGTCATTTGAGTCATCTGAGGAGCTTTTTAAATTCACAAGGTTTTGAATTCCACTCCCCATAGATTCTGATTCTGCAAGTCTATGTCCAGGGACCTGGATTTTTGTTCTCAGGTGACTGATGTTTGGACAGTTTTGGAAATTACTTAGTGGTGGGAAGAAATATAGGAGAAGTCTCACATCACATGTCTCTTTGGACTAGTTATCTAATACTTTGATTATTTGGGTCTTTTCTGCCTCATTTTTAAACTGATGGGGTTGAAATGATGCTTTTTAAGGTCCCTTCTGTCTCTACACATACCTTTAGTTCATTGACTAAACCAGTTGTTTTCTCCATTCCTATGTGACTCTTATAAAGTGCTTCTCTTCATAAAGGAGAAAAAAAGAAATAAAATTCAAACCAGCATTTCAGCTGTCTTTTGACTGCCAGCAAGATGACAGTTTTAGGAGCATCTTGGCTTAGTGATGTGTAACAGCACTGATATTGAGCTGTGTTGTATGCAATTTAATCCTTAAGCATGCATCCACAACATAGTTATTTTCTATACGCTTAAAATGATAAAATAGTGAGCAGAATTTTTGTTAACTTTCTCTATTTTGTTATTGTACTAGTATACTGTGCTATTCCCACAGGATAAAGCATAATTATTTTTTTTCCTGTCCTTTGAAAATCAAGCTCATGCAAAGTGACAGGTTTAGAACATATTTCTAAATCAAAGAATGACCATTATAGGACTCGATCATACAAGTTACACCCCCTAACTACCATTTATTTGTGCTGAAATTGGCTACCTTCCTGATGCTAATTCTGCAAGACAGCAGTAGGATATGACTTGCCTTCCCACTGTTTGATATAAATCTCCACTGATACGAATTGAGTTCAGCTGCAGTGAACTTAAATGCTAATGCTGAAAACATAAGGCAGCCTGCTGTTTCATTTATACCAGAAAGTTTTAAATTCTGCCATATACTCTATCTCTCCTCCCCACTCCCACCTTGGGTTAGATCCAATTAGAACCACTCCATTTCTGTCTGAAGGGTGAAATGTGCAAGTTTGATTTACATAACTCAACATGAAAATGGAAGAAGGAATTATTCATAAGGATGGGTGCACCACTTCTGTCCTTGAATAATACACCAAACAGTATTAGAAAACAGTGCCATAGCATTTATCAGATAGCCAGCAAGTATTTGTTAAGCACCAACTTTGTCCAGTACTATGTAAATTACTCTAGGGTCCAGAACATAATAATAAAAATGATGATAATGAAATTTTTGGGTGCTCACTAAGTGCCAGGCATTAAAGGAAGTGCTTGACAACTTCTCATGGGATCCTCAAAACAACCCTATAAAGTAGGTACCTTTTATTTTATACATTTTACTGATGGAGAAACCGAGACCCAGAGAAATTTAAAAAAAAATGCTCAAGGACTCGAGAAACCAGAAGTCAGACACAGGTGTCCAAACTTTTGGTTTCTTGATATTTCCTAACTTTAAAGAGTTTAAAATCTAGTTGGGAACACAAGGAATATGGCTCCTCTGGAAAAGGCCCAGCATTGCAACGTGTGAATAAAACAAATAGCGTCAGATTTCTCCCTGATCAGGGGAGATATGAACAGAGGTAAAAGGATAATTCTGAAGTGGGAGCATGACCCATACCTGGTACGCATCCAGGATATTTCCCTCAAGCTTATGCCTAGTACTTTTCTCATTTAATTTTGCTCTGAATCAGAACTGATCCTGGGATGCCCTCATATACAGTGTGCTTGGAACCTTAGATGTTCACTGTGCCTGATGCTCTGAACTTAAAAGGGAGAGTAGAATGAAATGAAATGGAAGCAGCTGGTAGGAGCCAGATGGTGGGGGTTGTTGAAGGTATCCTGGGGAATGTGGTCTGAATTCTAAGTGGGTCAGGTGAGTGGCATGCTCAGAATTGGCTTTTAGCAAGATTAATCTGGATGTGGGATGAGGAATAAGTTGGAGCGGATGCAAGAGTGATGACAGTGATGTAAGCTTTAGTTAGGATGGAATGAAGGAGGTATATTTGAAAACTATGTAGAAAATGGAGCTCTGGGATTTCCTGTCCATGTCTTCACTATTCCTCTCAACACTGCCGCTGTCATGGTCACAGTCATTTAATGTTGCCAAGACTATGGACAGTTTTCAATTTTCATTTTACTTAATAGTATTCTAGTTGACCTCTTAATTTTGGATCCATTTTTTTAACCAACTTTTCTCCTCAGATTAACCTATTTCTCTCTCTCTCTTTTTTTCTTTTCCTAACCTCTTTCAGTCTCTATTTTTCTCTTTTCTCAACACTCATAATGAACTTCACCAGGATTGATCCTGGGATTGCTTTAATTTTCCCTCTATACAGTGTATTGTCTATACTGTTTTTTTTAAAGGTAATTTTATTGTCTGTATGCTGCTGACTCATAAGTTTATGCTCAGACCTAGACTTCTCCTTGAAGTTCTAAGCTCATAACCCCAATTGCTACTTGACAAGCCCATTTGGAAGTCTAACAGACATTTCAAATTTAACACATTTAAAACTTGTTAATTTCCTACCTTTCCACTGTCTCTGTTAAAAGTATTACCTTCCACACAGATAGTCAATCAAGAAGCTGAAAATATTGCTTAATTTATATTTTTTTTCTTTGATTTTGACATCCAGTGCATCAGGAAAACCTTTACATTCCAACTTCCAATATATCTCAGTGTCATATGTTTCTTTATTTCTTTGTTACCCAATTCTAGTGCAGAATTAACTTCCAATATGTTTCAATTTTTTCTTATATTCCTGATTTACTTATTTGTTTGTTTACTTGTTTAGTAACTAATGTTTTTCACATTAAACTGTAAGTTGCACGAAGGCAGGGAATTTGGCTGTTTTTCTCTCCATAGTACCTAATACAGATGGACTCAGTAAATCTTTGTGGAATGAGTGAATATACTTATGTTTGACTTACTAGCAATATGAATCATGAGAATCATAGACAAATCATTTCCAGATTTCTAATATGAGTAATTGGTTACTTGGCTATGTCATTTACCAACTAAGATAGGACCAAAGTTTGAGAGAAGAGTTGTGTTCTTTTTTACAAATGTTGAATCTAATATTCTGGTAAGAAAACAGTGGGCATATCCAAATATCTTTAAGATATTTTGGACTGGGGCTTAGAAGTCAGTTCTGATGTGGCGATATTGCTTACAAACTCTTAAGTCAAATTAAGAATGGTACTTGAAGTCATTGGGGTATCAAGCTCCTTTAAGTGAGAGAATGAGCCCAGAGAAGAATCAAAATTATGGAACCAGTAGAACATGAAGAGCTACCAAAGTGTTAGAAAGAAAATGCAGGATTGCATGCTGTCAATAAAAACAACAACAACAGAATTTCAAGAAGGAGATTTTAATAATCTCACATGCTGCTTAAAGGTCAGAAAATATAGCTGAAAAGTGACCATTGGATTTAGCAACATGGGGGACAATGGTGATCTTGGAGAGCAGTTTCAGTGGAGTGCAAAGTGGAGGTCCAGATTTAAGGGAAGAGTAAGGAGCATAAGAAAGATGGGGCAGAATTTGTTTAGGACAGAAAAGGAACAAGAAGGAAATATCAGCTGGAGGTTGGATAGAGGGTTAATGGGTTTTTTAAAAATAAATATATTTATTGATTTTTAACAGAGAGGAAGAGAGAGGGATAGAGAGTTAGAAACATCGATGAGAGAGAATTATCAATCAGCTGCCTCTTGCACATTCCCCACTGGGGACGTGCCCATAACCAAGGTACATGCCCTTGACTGGAATCGAACCCGGGACCTTTCAGTCTGCAGGCCGACGCTTTATCCACTGAGCCAAACCAGTTTCGGCGGGTTAATGGATTTTTATTTTTTAATGTAGAAGAGAGAACCAGAAGTAGGAAGATGTAGAAACTAAAATACAATTAATAGTGTCTTTCCACTGGTGAAAGTACAGCCTCTGTAGTAAAAGGAAGGAGGAGAGGCCATGTACATTGATTCATGCATTTGGTTGAAATTGAAAGAGTTTATCAATTATCATAGAATAAATGATAGGATGGAGAAAGATAGTTCTGTGCCAGAATCACACCTTTTAGGGGCTACCCCTTCTCAATAAGGACTACTCTATAATATTTTGTTGGTTAAGTTTTCTTATAATACTTCCTTTCAGTGATAATCCAGAAATGAGCCCATCTGCTGGACTCCCCTCTCTTGATGATGTTACAACTTCATGGACAGACCTTCAGAGAGTTGTGTGGATGGGTTCTAATCATTCCCATGACTAATAAAAGTTGTCTATTTATTATTCTTTTGTTCCCTCTTCTTTTATGGCTACTTTGCACTTCACCTTCCTGTTTGTTGCTAGGCATGATGAACTGAGCAGAGATACTTGGTATAATGGTTTCAAATTATAATATCAGTACACCTTTGATGTCCCCAGATAATTAATGCTGAAATTCACAGCCGGTGGTGGTAACAGGAGTCAGACAACAACACTAAGAATAATGCAGCATGCTCATTTGTTTTTCTCTGCCTAATAATCAACGTTATTTTTACCTGCTATGACTGCTAAGACTGGTTGGAGGAAAAGCAGAGAAACAAAAACAAAACACACACACACACACGCCTTGATATGTAACAGTCTCCTCTTTGGCCCCATCCAACTCTAAAAGACATTTTACCAGTCTGGTAGGTGGCTGGGAATCCTGAGCAATATTGCACTCATGGCTTCTCTATTTCCAATTTTGAAAATAACAGTAACTACAACATCACTCACCTCTTTAGAAACTCAAGCTGCAGCATCAGCAGTCATTTTACGTTGGTTTATGGCATGACCATTAAACAACTTTGAAAATCAGATTTTCACTGCTAAAAATTAAGTAATTAGGGAGTTATGAGCTTTGACCAGAGTTCTTCACCCTTTGATCCCTGCAAGGAAAATAAAAACAAGTAGACTAACAAAAAAGTTAATATACTGGATCCATTCACTGGTTTTCAAGTCCTGCAAATGCCCTGCCATTGAAATCTCAGGGAGAGATGGACCAGGCACCTCCGAAATGAATTATTTTACCCTCACTCTTTGAGTTGTATGTTTTATTGAAAATCTTCTCTCTCTTATCCCAGAGATAAATATGTGTGACATTGGCTAGAGACCCTTTGGGAATTCCCCATATTCAATCAGAGGGTTGCAGAGCGCTGAGAATCTGTTTTGAATGTCAATAGAGTCTGAGAAATGGTACACAGGGTAAAAATTGCAAACTAGAAAAGAAGAAAGACCTCAGAGTGTTATTTTTGTCTTGAAGTGAAACAAGCTGATCTTGAAGTTAGATCTTGGCTCCATAACTTATTACCTTTCTCTTTGGCAAGTGACTTAACTTCTCTGAACCTCAATTTCTCACTTGTATAAAAATAATTATAATGCCCATTTCAAGAATTCCTGGGGATTAAATAAAACAGTTCATGGAAGTTCCTAGCATGGCTTCTAGCAGATTATTATTTTCAATAGTTTCTTTCTCCTTTTCCCCCCCTAAAAATAAAATTTCTTTACAGCTATGTAATACCTCAAACCCCTTCAAAGATTTATTTTATTAGCTCTACTTCTGTGACAACCTCATGCATCTATATCTTCCTTTCGTTTTCTTTTTTTAAAATAATTTTTTATTGATTTCAGAGAGGAATGGAGTGAGAGAAACAGAAACATCCATGAGAGAGAATCATTGATTGACTGCCTCCTGCATGCCCCCTACTGGGGACTGAACCTGCAACCAGGCAGATGCCCTTGAATGGAATCAAACCTGGGACCCTTCAGCCCACAGGCTGACGTTTTATCCACTGAGCCAAAAGTGGCTGTGGCTCTTCCTTTCCTTTTCTGATGCCAGGGTTGTCAAGCCGATATCCCCAAGTTCAGGTTGATATCCTTAAAACATGAGGCCAGTCATATGAGAGGCCTGCTGTGAAGAGCCTTCAATGGTTTTTTATTACATGCCTAGAAAACTCCCAAACCTCTTAGTTTTGATAGGTGGGACCCTCCATGTTTCAATCTCCATCCATTTCCAGTTTATTCACTGAATTTTCTGCATATACCTAACTAAATCATGCTATTCCTTTCTCCCTGAACAGTGCTCATCATGGCTTGTCTCTATGCCTTCTCTGGCTTGGAATCTCCTCCCCACCATGTCTCCTTGCTGATGTCCCACCCTTAAAGCAGGCCAGTATTAGTGCTCTGTCCAATCCGGGATGTACCCTCTTCTGATCCTCCTCCCATCCCTGAAAGGATTTCCCCATCTGAAAACTCCCACAGCAATTTTCTTTAGTGGCCATGTCTGCAGTGTTCTTCCCCAGCCTCGCAGCCTTGTCACCTCCTATCCATCCTAAGGTCTCAGCCTCACATCACATCTCCAACTGTTGAGTCTGTATCAGTCCCCATTGGATATGCTGCCTTCAGAACACTTACCTCATGTCTCATAATGCCATAGTCATCATGGTCTGATAATTCTATAATATTAATGTTTGTCACCCACCTGCAAGACTAGAAGCTTCTGGCAGGAAGGAAAGGTGTCCATTTTTCGCTCTGTCATATCCTCAGTGTGTCGCAGAGAAAGCACTCAATAAATACTTGTGGAATCAAGAAATGATTCCACTTGCCTTTTTAATAGCTACTTATATCCATGCCTGTCACAGCTGTGTCACTGAGAACAGGCCTATGTCAATTAATCCCAATTGGCCCTATAGCACTTAGCTCAATGCCTTACTGATCTTAAGTGCCCACTGAGTATTCATTTAACAATCACAAAAACAAAACAAAACAAAACAAAACAAAACAAAACAAAAAGAGTGAGCACAGAAACAGAAAACCCCAATATGAAAACTACTGCAGACATTGCAAGTGGTCTAGTAGCTATCTTTACAGAGAGGAAGACTAAGCCCCCTTCAGGTTTATCAGGAGTCTTCTCACTTTAGTAAACAAAACACTTGTAGTGGGTTATTAAACCCTTGATTTTCAGATCTCATTCATAAATGGCAAGACTGTTTTTACAAGAAAAAAACATTCTTAAAGCAGAGATTAAAATATAAACCCTTTCGATAACAAAAACAAAGCTGCCCTTCCACCCCCATGTTTCTGATAAAAATGGCCTTTCTCAGGAGATATAATTTCCTGTCTTCACCATCTTTCTTTTAAATTGCCCAATCAATCAAAAGAGGAGATTTTCACCCCACCTGTGGCGAGACATTTTAAAGAGAGGAGACATTTGATTGCTATGTTTACATTTATGGGGATTGAGATGACCCTGAAGATTAAATGAAGAAGCGACTGTGAAAAAGAAACTGAAACAGGAAGAAAATTGATTTTTAAGTTGAAGACATATTGGTGTGGAGAGGTTTAAATGAGGAGATAGGTCAGAATGATAAAGTCCATGTGGGTATGGGAGGGGGCACCTTGAGGGGAAGCCATGTTAATTGCCAGTGGTGTAATCCCCGTTGACCTTCAGAAGGCTGCGAGAATGATGATATCATGAGACTTGATGTTTTAAAATCACATTTAGTGAACACCTAATCAGAGCTACAGATGGGCTTTAGATTTGATCCTCCTGACGAAACTGAATTAAGACAGGGCAGAAGACCGATAATAAAGAGTGACTATGAAATGAAATTCCTCAGTGTTATTTTTCAAGATGTGAGAGGCAGCAAATATATTGCTGGCTAAAACAAAAGAAATTTAATCAGTGCAGATAGAAATATGAATTTTTTTCCAAAGGGGGAAAAAATGTCTTGGAAACTTTCCCACAGCATATGAGAAGTTTCTTTCAAGGAGACATACTCTTGCATCTCTGAAATCAATTTTTTTCTGCTTCCTTCTAGGTGTTGAGTCTCTCCTCCATTCCTCTATATTTTGTACTATCACATCATTCAATTTTGCCTTTTCCCCACCATCTTTAGTGACTTCACAAACACCTCTTCCAGGACTGATTATGAAACTTCAATGGCTTTCAGTAAATATGTTTTGGGTAGCTGCTCTTTACTTAACAATATTATAGTATTTGAACTACAGGTCCTATCCTTAAGAATTTAAAGGACTTGTGAAGATACAGAATACATACCTGAAATTATGAATAAACAACTAAGCCATGGACATCAGTCTAATAGGAGTTCAGGAGAAGGAAGAGGGATCCCTCTAAGCTGGGCTGTCATGGTAAATTACATAAAAGAGATGGTCCTAGATGGGAAATGGAGAAGTCATGAGGAGTGGAATATGGGGGAATCAGACTAGAAAAATCATGAAGCACAAATTATCATGGGTATTTTGAGTGGCCAGTGAGGAGGCTAGAAATTGGTTATTAGGAGAAGTAAGGGTCAACTGAGGTGTAATCTGTAGACTTTGGGTAACTATGATAAAGGAGAATTTCATGTTCTGATAACATGATTATATAATTCTTAAATCAGTTATATGTTACATTTATGTGTTTATGCTTTAATACATGGATATGTATTTATTTTTTGTTTTTTTTATTTTGTTTTTCATTCTTGATGCCATTCTGTTTATACATATGCACAGACAGACACACACACACACACACACACACACACACACACACACAATATGCAAAGCACTTTGCTAAACATAAAGCTCCATGCAGTGCTTAATTAATATGATCAACTTTTTCTGTGGTGGTTAGGAGCAGGGAAATAGCAAACTTTGTTGTGAGAACATTCTTTTTACTAGATAAATGGGCTAAAGGGACAAATATATGGCCTTCTGCCTGGGGAATAAAAATTACTGACACAAAAATTCCATTAATGAGTGCAGTTGGGAACAAAATTATGTCAGCTAAATGGTTTAAATACCAGATTGTTCTTTAGAAATGTACATTTAAAAATATGAAATAAAGATGTTGAGACAGTTTAAAAGATATCAGAAATTGTATAAGAATATCTTCTGATGTAAAGGTAAGAGAGATGAGTAAGGAGAAGGAATTTGCATTTGGTAATATTATAAAAAGAATAATGAAGCTTATTCAAGCATTAGATTTTAAATTCTAGGAAACTAGAGTGGTGAAAAATGAGAAGATAAAATAATAATGTATTTGGAGGCAGCATGAATTGTTGAATAAGTAAAAGCACTGGAGTGAGAATCTATAAAAACTTCAAATCCCTTGTGCCAACTTAGTTTCTCTGTTTTAAAAGAATCTATCTATCTATCTATCTATCTATCTATCTAAGCCTAGTGACTGTTCTGACCAAATGACTGGAACAACCAGAATGACCAGTCAACCAGTTACTATGATGTGCACTGAACACCAGGGGGCAGGCACTCAATGCAGGAGCTGTACCCTGGTGGTCAGAGCACTCCTATGGCTGGCAAACATCCCATGGTCCTTCCCCCTATTCTGCAGGCCCCAATCAGGACTGGGCAAGAAGGCCCCAATAGGCCCTGATTGCCAGCCAGGTTTAGGAACTCCATGTGTGCACAAATTTCTTGCACTGGGCCTCTAGTGTGTGTGTGTGTGTGTGTGTATATATATATATATATATATATATATATATATATATATATGCCTAAGCAACCATTCAACCATTTGACTGTTTGACCAGTAGCTATGACACACACTGACCACCAGGGGGCATAGAAACATGGAACAGATTGAGGAATCTCAGAGGGAAGGGGGGAGGGAGGAGGGTGGGAAAAAATTAACCAAAGATCTTATATGCATACTAGAGGACAAGTACACAGATTTATGCACTGGTGGGGTCCCTTGGCTTGGCCTGCAGGGATTAGGCTGAAATTGGCAGTTAGACATCCCCTGAGCGGTGCGGATTGTGAGAAGGTGCAGGTCAGGCTGAGGGACACCTCAGTGGTGCAGGAATCTATGCACTGGGCATCTAGTACTATCCTATATAATAAGGAGGAAATATGCAAATTGAACATCACTCCAACACATAAGATGGCTGCCCCCATGTGGACATAAGATGGCCACCACAAGATGGCTGGTGGAAGTGGGCAGTTGTTGGTGATCAGGCCAGCAGGGGAGGGCAGTTGGGAGGGACCAGGCCTGCAAAGGGAGGACAGTTGTGGGTGATCAGGCCTGCAGGGGAGGACAGTTGGGAGCAATTGAGTTGGCAGGGGAGGGCAGTTAGGAGCAACCAGGCTGGCAAGGAAGGACAGTTAGGGGTGACCAGGCCAGCAGGGGAGGGCAGTTAGGGCAAATAGGCTGGCAGGGGAGCAGTTAGGCATTGATCAGGCTGGCAGGCAGAAGCAGTCAGGGGCAATCAAGCAGGCAGGCAGGCAGCAGGCGAGTGGTTGGGAGCCATCAGTCCTGGATTGTGAGAGGGATATTTGACTGTTCATTTAGGCCTGATCTCACCAGGATCGAACATCCCTTGAGGGATAGATTGGGGAGGGTGCAGACTGGGCCAAGGACACACCCCTTCCCCAATGCACGAATTTCGTGTACAGGGCCACTAATAATAATAATCATCATCACCGCCATCACCACCACCTTTTCTAGATAGTCCTTGGCTTGTTTTCTCTCCTACCTTTTTCTTATCCTCTTCTTGCTCTGCTCTGAAGAGCAGAGACCTGTATTCCAAGATCACATGTTAGTGGGCATTTTTCTGGTTCATTTGTGGGAAGCACTTGGGGGTTGGCAGATGGAAGGGAGAGAGAGGCAGGGTAGTTCTTTCCCCCTCTATCTGCCAGAACTGCTGCTTCTCCACTATTCTAGTCATTCCAGATAAGCCTCCATAATTCCAGCTTTAGTTAGAGCAGCGTTTTTCAACCGCTGTTCCGCGGCACACTAGTGTGCCGCGAGATGTTGCCTGGTGTGCCGTAGGTGCAGACAAGACAAGAATTTTATAATTTTTCACTATTTTGTTTACTTAATATTTCATAATAAAGTAATTATAAAATACTTTCTTTGTGTTTATTTGATTCCTATTCAAGAGAATTACTTTATATATAGTCAATATAGGCATAGAGTTAAATTTTTTAACATTTTCTAATGGTGGTGTGCCTCGTGATTTTTTTCATGAAACAAGTGTGCCTTTGCCCAAAAAAGGTTGAAAAACACTGAGTTAGAGGACCCTGGCTCAGGACACCGGAAACGCAAACACAACCTCCTCCATTATGTTTAGAGGAAGAGACTTCCTGTGCTGCTAATCTCTCAGTTGCATCATTGTGTTCTTCGGTTATTCATCTCTTTAATCATTAGTTCAACAAAATCCCTCCTGTATTAAATTCCCTCTGTTTTAAATACTATTTTCCTGCTTGGGCCCTGACTGATATGCTGGTTTTACCTGGATAATATAAGGAATGAAATAATACACTGGACCTGTTTGAGATATTTGGAGAAAGGCAGTTATACATGTTCAAATAGTAATTTTTCTTTGATACCTCATGAATCTAAAGTAATTATATTTAACAGTACAGGCTTTCACAGAAGTATTGTGAGGTTTACTCATGGGATAAAATCTCCTGGTGACTCTGAAATTAAATCTAACTATTGCTTTCTGGATTGTCACTAAAAAAAAAAAAAAAAAAAGGATAAATTCTCAAGTTCTGGAATCTACCCAATGTATATAAAGTGAAAGCAACCCAGAAAAATTCATCTCAGTGTTAAATTTATTTCAGGTCTTTTGGTAAGGATATGTGCTTATTATTATTTTTATTTTTGCATGGGTAAGTCTTTGTAATGTTTCTTCTATTGCTTAGTTGGTCAAATTGAAGATCATGGTGTGTGTAAGTGTTGCCCTTTATGAATCAAATATATTTCAAAACAGTTCTAGCACTGCAAATACAGGTAATACTGTTAAAAACGTTGTTAGTCTGTTATCCTTAAAGTCCAAGTTCTGTTGGAAAGTCTTATTGTATGATATTGAACTATAATGGCTTACCTCTATTCTCGTCCTCTTATACTTTTACTATTTCATTTTCTTTCAAGGGTAGTTTAAAAAATGTTTATGCTGATCGAATGTAAAGTGTAACTGAAAAAACAAACAAACAAACAAAAAAAACCCTACACATGCTTAAGCTGGAATAACCTGGGAGGTGCCTTGTTAAAAACACAAATGCTAAATCAGAACCTCTGGAAATACTAAGAAGGCATGAAAACTTGAATTTTAATAAGCTATTTTGTCAATTAACTAATTAATTAATTTTATCAGCTAGAGTTTGCAGAACACGGTACCAATGAATGAAGAATTCCCATTAGTCTGTATTTTATCTCCTCAGTTAGATCAATGGCTTACAGCGGAAAGTTTTCTCCTAATCTGTATTCCCTACACTGGAAGAGTATTAAGTAATTAGTAAATGTGCAATAAGTATTGTGGAATTGATTTGAACCCTTAATCACCCCCAATATAAGGAGTAATTTCTTGATAATTTTCTAATGACAATAATTATTGTTATTCTTTAAGAAAATGAGCAACACTGATATAATTATCTAGCAAAAACAAGGTAAGTCTTTATTGAAAGAACAGAATAACATTAATAGAAAACCTACAAGCATTTATGAAACACATACAGATAATGATAAATGGACATTATGAAATATAAATTGAAAAATAGAAAATCATGCCAGAAAAACTTGATTTTTTTTGATAGAGCTATAAGATCGGTGGATAAAAGTAATGTGAAATTGTAGATGTAATCTATCTCAATTTTGGTAAAGTGTTTGATAATGTCACATGAAATTTTCCCTCTTGAATTAATTGAAATTGGCTTTGATGTGGACCTCTTGTTGTCTGCTCGATGCTACAAAAGGCTACTAACATAAAATAATGATGCATCTGATGAAGAGATATTTCTGAAATGAGAACTAAGTTTGCCCTCAATTGCCATTTTAGTGTTTGATTTTGAAGCTGTACTTAAATAAGGTGGTGACATTTTACATTTGTGTTGCATTAAAACTTGTTGGAATCAGCAGGGAAAAGGAAATTATACTAAGATGTGTTCAAATATAATAAATATTCATATTTTATACCATTGACAACCTTCAGGATTTTAAACATTCTACCAACTTGCACAGTTATGCTCACATATAGCCTTTTCTAGACTTTGTGAATATACAAGCATATGCCTATTTCAAAAATATTACGGGTTGCCAGATTTATCAAATTAAAATACAGGCAACCCTAAATATACTTAGAATTTATTCTCAAACACAGATGCATTGGGAGATCCTAAGGAAAAGTTATGAAAAAATGCTAATTATACTTATTCATGTAGACTTACTGGGTCAATTCTTTTAGAGCCAACTTGCTTTCATGGGCTGATATAAATGTCTAGTCTGAAGTATTCTATGGCTAAGTAGATATGTTTGGGTATGAATTAGAAATTACAGATTGAAAAGAACATTGGAATTTTCCTTTTACCATGATTTCAAGGGAAATGTTATGTTAATTATTATATTTAAAAATTCTATTTGTATAAAGTTATAGGAATATTTAATGCTAAAGGATTTGATTCATGTAAGCTATAAAGATGAAAATAAATAACATAAATAATTACATGTATATAGTTGATTGAAATGGTAACCGAAGGAGTGTGATATGTTCAGGTAGTTATCTAATAACCTGACTATCCAAAGGATATGAACACTGCAGAATTAGTTACCATGGTATATAATTGTTAATGAATGACATTAAGTAAATGAAAAATTAAAGGGAGTGATATCAGAATGAATTAGTTTAATTATAAAAGTATTTTAAGAAATTGCTGGGTTATCTAACTTTCAATATATTTAAAAGTAGGCTAAAACCCAGAATATATTTGAAAAAACTTTTAACTAGAGATGGCAACTTCTTATTTCTTATGTCCTTTGATTATATAAATTTGCATTCTTCTATATAAGAGATTTAATAGTTGACTTTTATTTAGTGTTAAACATCAGACTTTCACGAAGCACTTTTATGGGGATTAGCTCACTGATTCCTCCCAACAACCTAAGAGGTAGGTGTTCTTATCATCTTCATTTTATAGAAGAAGATGAGGCTTTGATGAGTACATGACTTGGCCAAGGTCACATAACTAGAAAGCCGAGATTTGCACTCAGGCCTGCCCGTTTTCTAAATCTCTGAACCACGATGCTGCATAGCCCCCATGAAGATTAAGGAAGCTTTAATGCCATTCACAAAAGAGGTCACTAGTGTCTTAAACAGTAAGCTTCATGGGTGCGATTGAAATCATTCAGTTCACTCAAATTTGATTTAAACACAACTCTTTTGGAACAGATTTGTTGGATAAAGTGAGATATCTCTGTAATGCCAAGATTTCCTGTGTTGGTCATAGTCATGACCTACATCTCGGTCATACTCTATGTGGGTAAGATATGTGAGATTCATGAACATAAAGACAGCTGCCTGCAGTTTTTCTAAAATTGTTATGAATGATCTCCTAGGAGTAATGCTCCCAGAAAATGTGGGCATTCCCTCAGGGGAAATCTGATAGTGGAGCCTTGGGGAAAATATTTAACCCAACAGAGGATCTGAGTCTATTTCTCCTTTCTAATATCACTATACAAATAACAGCATTCTAGAAAAAATTGTATGATAAGAAGATTTTTTTATGGTATGTTATTTCTTTTCTTTTTTTTTTTTAATATTTTTTGTTGATTTTTAGAGAGAGAAAGAGAGAGCTAGAGAGACATTGATGACATGCAAGCCCCCTACTGGGGATGGATCCTGTAATCCTGGCATATGCCCTGACCAGGAATTGAATCAGTGACCTCTTGATTCATGGGTTGATGCTCAACCACTGAGCTTATGGAATGCTCTTTAGTTCTTTATCTAACCTCTCTAGTCCCAATGACTTCATAAAAATTAGGGTAGCAGTGAAGACATATGATTCTGGCCAACATGGAATGACAAGGACTAGATTTACCTTCCTTTCTGAAACAGCTAGATAACCAGACATTATACACTGGACAGGTTTTAAGACATTGAACTTTATGCCACGAAGGATAGTGATCTCTGGGATATGGGAAACAAATAAGGCGATTCTGATCATTGTTCCTGCCTGGAGAGAGTTTCCAGACTGAGGAGCAAGGCAGGGGAATCCAGGTAGAAGAGGGAAATATACCTGGATTGAGAAGATGGAATTAAAAGTCCAGGGAGGCCAGGGTCAGCATTTACAGGATAAAGCATCAGAAAGGAGAGAGCTACATGGATAAAGAGCTGTGGATATCTACAAAGGGTCCCTTTGAGTCTGAGTGCTGATCAGAACATTCATGTGAGGAAACTACCAAAGATGGGGAGAGAACCACCTGAAAGGACTTTCCCCAGGGACCAGGAACTCACACAGGCCTAGGACCACTTCCTGTCCCCACCAGTCAGAGTTTAAAACCTCCTAATTTGTGGGGCATCTGAAGAATTTTGCCTCAGTAGTTGGAGAATACTTAGGTCTGGATGCAACTACTCTCTGGTCCTGCCTAGCAAACCTTTAAAAGCAAAACCAGAAAGAATCAAATTGTTTCTGAGTAACTTAACTACATTCTAGAACACAGCTCAAGAAAAGGACACAAAAATATCCAACATCCAACAATGTAAAATTGACAATGTCTGTCTTCTACTAAAAAAAATTACCAATTGGCATCTTGAGTAAGTATTCAGACTCTAATCCTGTTTCTTCATCTTCGTTGACATTTCAATAGAATTATGAAGAGCAAATAACTTCATATATGTCAAGTACTTAGTCCAATACAGAGCACATAACAAGTACTCAATAGACAATGGTTGGATTATTATTATGGTTGTGAAGAACTGCATTTCTTACACAGAATTTCAGGAAAATTGTTGAATACCCTTCCACCTTTAACATCTACATGTCCATGGAATGCTTTCCATTGTACAAAGACCCCTTTTCTAAGTACACTTTGATTTTTAGTTTTCCGATTTTATTATAAATACTTGTGAATATTTTTAGGGTAACAAAAAGTAAATACTCTATCTTGACACAAAAATATGAGTTTTGTCATTTGCTGATTTTTATTTGTTGAAATAAACAAACAAAAACAGCAAGAAGAAAATACTGCCATAAAAATGTCATTCTTTGAGAGCCTTTTCTGACAGGGAAAAGGGAAACCAGGATTGACCAGAGAACCCTTCTCTTTACTGCTACCATCTGCCAGATTCTCATTCAAATCTCTCATCATAGCTTCTCAGGACTTCTTACATCAACCCAGGGTCTCCTGTCTATTTTCCCTTGTCACCAATCTTTTTCTAATTCTACCAGAGTAATGAGACCGGGGTATAGAGGTACATAATGCAGTGGGGACTACCTACCTATGATCCCATTTTTGCCTCTGAATGCTATTATTTTCAACTTCAGTGGCCAGCTCTATTAATTGTCTTCCCAGTGCAATTACATTTTTAGCAAAACAGAATGAATTTGTTAAATTTAATTTGTTGCTGTGGAGCCTAACATTAAAAAGTAAACTAATTGAAGTGATTTTAGTTTAGATGATTTCTTTCTGATTTCTTTCATTTTATTGTAAGGTGCTGTTATTTCTAGCATTAAGCAGATGCCCAATTCTTTCTTTCTTTCTTTTTTTTTTTAATGGCTCAGGGTTCTACCCTATTATTTTCTTTCATGACCTTTCCTTCTTTGGTTACTGGAGTCTTTGTTTTATTTTATTTGTTTTTTAGATGCTTGCACACTGTACCTCCAAAGGTTGTTAGCATTTGTCAACTCTCAGAATGACAGTTCTATTCACTATAGGAGACAAGTCATTTTCCTCCTGAAGAAAGGGGAAGCTAATCTCCTCCCACAGAAACATGTTTTGAGAAACATAATGCAGTGGGAAAATGTACCAATTATTTTGCTGCAAATTGTCTCCCTTCCGCTAGATAGACAATCATATCAACATTTTTGGACTTTTCTTTTTGATTTCTTTTGTTTTTTTTTTTTTTTTTTTTTTTGCAGTTTTATAACACAACTTGGCTCTTGCAAAGTTAAACTTGATGTTCAAGAAAATGAATGAATGTTCCATGAACTATATGGGTGATAATGTATTGCTGTGTGGTTCTGGGCAGCTATCATTTGAGATTTCATTTCTGTTGATAGCTTCCATCCAAACCCTTTAGTGAGAACATTTGTTTTCCATCATACAGAGGCAGGAATGGGGACGAAGGCTGAATCGGTTACTTATTCTTCATGAATTCGGCAGGCTAAATTAGACAGAGGATGTTTATTGCATATCCACTTCCCACTGACCTCTTTAATGATTAGAGGGCAGTGAGCAGAAGGAAATAACTTTCTTTTTTGAGTCCATGTGCAAGCCAGTTTGTGCATAGCTCTAGATTTAGATTCCAAACTGAGGTCAAGCCCTGTCTCCTGCATATGGGTGGCCCTGGGTAACTTGCCCAGCTTCCCCAAAGCTTACTTTGTGCATCTGTGAAATGGAGATAGTCACAGCACCTTCTCTGCAGGGTTCTTCAGAGGCTTAAGGACCCAATGCACTCAATGCAGTACCCAGTGCTCATCAGAGGCTTTAGCATGATGACTATTGTGATCACCACATTGGTCTTGACACATATTTAAGCCAAATGATTGAATAATAACTTTAATCTCTATTAATGTAAAATTAACATCATAAAAGCTCCCTTTGGCATTTCTTTTCCAATAGACTAGACAGATATGCAGTATATGTGGAGGTTGCTATCATAGTTACTGATAATTACTCTCTCCTTATCTGTGGTTTCTCTATTCACAGTTTCAATTATCCATGATCAACTGTAGCCCAAAATTATTAAATGAAAAATGCAAAAAATAAATAATTGATAAGTTTTAAATTACATGCCATTCTGAGTAGCATGATGAGATCTTTAAAAAAATTGTTTATTTATTGGGGAGGTATTTATAATAATAAAAGCATAATATGATAATTAGACTGGATAGCCAAATGACCTTCCAGACATCATTCCAGATATCCTTCCAGATGAAGCCGAGGTGATGAGGGCTGAGGCAGAGGCAGTTAGGGGTGATCAGGCAGGCAGGTGTGTGTTTAGGGTAATCAGGTAGGCAGGCTAATGGTTAGGGACAATGAGGTAGGCAAGCAGAGTAGTTAGGGGCAATGAGACAAGTAGGTATATGGTTAGGGGTGATGAGGCAGGAAGGCAGAGTGGTTAGGGCTGATCAGGCAAGCAGGCAGGTGAATGGTTAAGACCCAGCAGTCCTAGATTGCTAGAGGCATATCCAACTTCCAGCGTAGGACCAATATTCTGGGATTGGCATTTGGACATCCCCCACTTGGTCTTGGAAAAGTGCCCCCTGCTTTGAATAATGGGGAACTACTGTATGTCTGAAGTATCTGGCCTATGTTATCCCCATACCATGTGAACTTAAATTAATGAAAACTTTATCTATTTAAAACAATGTAAAATCATCTATAAATTTAGATTAATAATTCAACCTCATAGCTGGTAAGTATTTGCCCTACAGGGCCTTCTTCAATAATTAGATAATATCTTAATTTCTAAAGATTGAGGAGACTTGTGTCTTATCTAATTCACTGAATTTTATAGCTGAGGAAACAGAGCTAGAAAGTTTAATTTTTCAAGATTGTATAATTTATTGCCAACAGAGTCGAGTATGAACCCAGATTTCTTCCAGCCTCGTTGAACACTTGTTCTATGCTATCTGTCTTTCACTATTGGCTCTTTTGTAATTTAGTATCATTTTTTATGAAAAAATGCTAATATCAAAGGTTGCATAAGCCTAAAAGTAAGTTACCCATCCCCCCTGTCTACTGTTTACAATATTAATACACTCTAGAATTCTTGGCTCAGTGGAATTCTAGTCAAAAGGTTACAAATTTAGAATGAGTATCATCCAAATGACTCTTACTTTTTAAAATAGTGTGTAATTTCAGTGAGTCTTGTATAATGTTTAATAAGGAATATTTTGTTTGCATGCCTGTGCATTTTTTCAGTCTTGAAAAGATAAAAATTAAGCCATTTTTTTTTATAGATAATAACTCAAGGAGAAACCCAACAGGTTTTAATTTGACAATGTGAGTCACATGCATGCTAGACTCACAGCTTGCATTTCCCCCCTTACTATGCAATTATCTGTAAATACTGTATGTGCTCGGCTAAAATGCTGGGAAGTCTACAATTATATTAATGTAGCTCTTTAATTGCATATAATGGGATTTTTTCAGGCTGCTGCAACCTATCCCATTTATCATATTTCTAATAAAATTACTCAGTTTTTTTTGTCTAAGGCCTTTTTATTTACTCTTCATTTAATTTGTGAAGACTCTAAAAATAATTTAATTCTTGAGAAATTAAATCATTTGAAACGAAGGAGGAAAGTATGAAATCCAGGTTAAGAGCTGAATCCACTTAAGAAGCAGTTACCCAAAACCCCAATCTAGTTGCTGAGATACTGTGCCGTGGCCTGCGAAGAGTAACAAGTGAGTCATGCTAGAACTCTGCTTATAAGATCCCCACCTGTTCTTTGTGGGAGGAATATGAATGTTTGCAGCCAATTTGAGGTCATAAACAGGTATCCCTTGATATATAGAGGAGATGTATTCCCCTCCAAAAATTAGCTGCCTCTAAGGCAAATTTCTTCATTGTCAGTCCCGATTGTACTGACGGTCATTAGAAATCCAACTAGCATTTCAAAACCGAAGACTTTGCAGCACATGTAGTTAAGAAATCCTAATAAGTTGAAGACACTGATTTATAAGGAAAAAGTTAATAGTATTTAAAAGTCACTGAGAAACACCCAGGCTGACCCTCAAAATATCAGACTTGGTTTAAACCCACAGGATAGGGAAAGGAGAGAGCTGGGTACTAAGGAGCAGGGAGATTGGCAGGCCCTGGCAGGTTCCCTGTGAGGGCCCCAGGGCCTGTGACTAGTTATGCTGTACTGGCACAAAGATAACTAGCTTTGTATTATTGGCTTAATTGCTCTGTCCTATTGGCTCTGGTCCTTTCTCTTTGATTGTATCTAACTTCATTGCATGTGTTGTTGGCTCAAAGCTTTCCATTCTGGTTTACCCAACCCTAGGGCTGAATCTCCTTGGGGACATGTGTGGGAGCAAGAAATTCACTTTCTTCCCACTTCTGGGGAAACCATGGTACAGAAATGGGAAGTGCCTTTTGTCTTCTGGTCTCACCATCCCTTGTCAGAGTCATTCCTCCAGGACATTTGTAGTCTCTGGCTGCTATCCTGGGCTCAGTGAAAACTTCTGGTGGCCTTTGATCTCTTGCTACTGAGAGATTGAACTCAGTCCTGGACCACAAAGCTAGTACAGAGAGAGTGGGGGGAGGGCGAACAGGAGAGAACACATGTGTAGAGAAGTGGAGGTTAGAGAGTGATATAATAGAATATAGAGACATTTGAAGATAGTCAATGTTTGGTTCATCCAAGTACATTGGAGACCGTCAGGAACAGTAGAGCATGGGGGTAGCAAGCACTGATATGAACTAAGATTTAAATCCCATTACCAATTCTTCTTCACTCTGTAACTTTTGGCAAGTTATTTATCCTCTGTACCTCAGTTTCATCATCTGGAAAATGGGTGTAACAACCTTCGTAGTGTTGGATGAGGCATTTTTCTAAGGGACAGAGTATTAATACAGGCGAGTTATTATTACTAACAGCCCCTGAGTAGAATGCCCAATTCATCCTTTCTTTTTATGTGCCTGATATGAGTTTGGGGTCCAAATGTTGTACATCTTTGGGTAAAAGTAATAGACTTGGATTTTAAGGAGTGTAGGTAGCATCTATTTGTTTTCTATCACATACACACTGTTACTTTGAAATGCTGCATGTCAGGATGTTCTACCTTGAGAAATACAGGGTTGGGTAAAAATACTCGTAGGTTTATGGTTGTTCATATGGAAAATATTGCAATGATTAATAAATAATAATAAAATAATAAACTCTGTTTGACATACTCACAACTGTTAACCTACTTTTGCCCCACTCTGTATTTATACTATATATACAACACAACCTTAGCATATATGAGGGGAAAGTGCCTACATATTAGAGATTTCAAACTGTAGCATCTCCAATGAAGAAAGCCTTTTAGGCTTTTTCCCCTTAGAATTATGTCAGTATATTTTCTATGAACCAAATGCTTCCCTTCACAACTATATATCTCAGTTTCTAATGCTAAGCAC
Organism: Pipistrellus kuhlii; assembly: GCF_014108245.1. Classification (NCBI taxonomy): domain Eukaryota; kingdom Metazoa; phylum Chordata; class Mammalia; order Chiroptera; family Vespertilionidae; genus Pipistrellus; species Pipistrellus kuhlii. The sequence continues at coordinate 13,252,437 of NW_023425529.1, read as the reverse complement.
TAAATCTCATATCTGCTAGTGCTATACGGGAGGTCAGACAGTGCTAGTCCTTGGAGTTATCTTTATTATAGTGAGAACTATCATTCAGATCTTACTGGTGAACATAAGGGTGATAGAATGGATGTTAGGAGAATTTCTTACTTTCGCTTCTCACCCTTTGCCTTTTACAGGGATTCATCTTGTTGGTTAGACAAATAAAATAAATACCAAAGCTTGGAATATTTTTTCCCCCTTCAATCTAATGGGATTACAGTTTTGAAAACGTTGAAGTAGGGTGTGATGTGTAGAGCAATAGCTCTCTGTGGCTGCCTGGAGAGTGTGAAAATGTTTAGGGCCAGTGTGTTATTTGCTAGCCTGCTCGCCTGCTTGACCTGATGCATCAGCATCTGAAAGAAATGAATCTCAGGAGAGAATTTATTTGGGTCACCATAGCAACAGAAGGGGGTGCAAAGATTGATCTGGAAGCCTATAAAGAATGCACACAAGTTGGTATGACAACCGTAATACCTATTTCTCTGAGTTTAAGTGTTTCAGGGAAAGTCTAATATTTAACTTTTCCAGTGGCTTTAAAACTTTTCTTTGGTCATTGGTGGTTAATGTGGCATGACTCAGGCTTTGATGTCTGATGTCTTTTTAAGAAGTTAGATTCCTGCAGGAATTCAGTGACTATTACATTTTGAGTCATGATACTCCTGTGGCAGTCTAGCAGGAATAAACTTTTCTTTTTTTAATTATCTTGTTCTATCTTTTTTGGTTTCTGACTAATAAAAATGTTCTTTTTACTGATGTGTACTAACACTGGGTACCCTTCTTTATCATTCTGCTACTGAGCCAAACATTTTAAATGTCATTTACAAGAACATTATATTGAACTGCTCACAAAGAAATGCCTTTCATGTTGGGTTTCAATATGGGAATTTAATTCAGCCTTGCACTGAGATACTGGAAAGATTAACAGATTATGGGATGAGAATGGAAATTTAAATGATAGATCAAAGAGAGTTGAATAGGCTGTCATCTTGACTGCCCCAATAAGAGACAGATGAGTAAAATAAAGCATATGTATTTGAAAAAAAAAAGCAGGTTTAAAAGCAAGTTATACATATTCTTTGAAGCCTCAACCCTAAATCATGGGCATTAGAATCTATAGATTCATAGAAATCTGAAGAGCATAGAGTTGCCAAGATAATGACTTTCTTCCCACCCATCTTATCTTTTATCTTCAGTCTGTCCCAAAATCTTTTTTCCTATTCTATTTCTTGATTTAAATTTTGTAGTTCTTGTGTGGAACCTACTCTTAGTCCCTTCAAGGCATTGAGTGGTGACTCACTGTTTTAGTTCACGTGGTTCTATCACATTTTTATCACTGCACTCCCCATGAAACTCTTCAGTCCCAGCCAAACTGGGCTGCTTGGTCACCCTTGCACCAAGTGTTCTTTACAAATTCCTTCCTGCTTTCTACATGCCTTTCCCATCACTTCTCTGTTCCCTGCCATGTTTTGATTTGCAAATGGCCCAGATACACACTGTTCAATATGTTAGCCACTAGCTACATGTGACTATTAAAATTTTAAAAGAATTAAAATTAAATTGATTAAAAATTTAGTCTTTTTAGCCACATGTGGCTAGTAGCTATCCAAAGGGTAATGCATATATAGAGCATTTCTAAGTTCTCAGAATATTCTATATGTAACAGCTACTGAGAATGAAAAGAGGGCATTGGAGGGTCATGCATTTAAGTTTTTCTTATCATTTATGGGGTAGATATAATGTTAACTGAAATCTGAGATGCTGAAAGAATTTAGTAATTTTCCAGTTCTACTTTCTTTGAATTTATCTTTATACCAACTCTGAAACTTGTAATAAGGCTATCTGTCATCCCCATTGGGTCATTTGTCAAACAGGTATTGAGCATCTGTGCTAGGATACCATGATGAATTATGGTATCTTCCTTCTAGAAACCATGGTCTAAAATAAGGAGAATGTGATGATGACTGTGGTTGTTATCATATGATAAGACTCTTCATAAGTCATACAGGAGGGTTTGATGAATTGAGGTTGATATTCAGAAAAGGTTTTGCAGAGGAGATGGTTAGAGCAAGGAACTGAAAATGCAGAAAGAGGCAGTACCATGTGTGGTTAAGGAGCTAGACTACCTGGGTTTGACTCTTGCCTCCTTTCTCCCCTAATTAATTTACTGGTTGTGTGACCTTGTTCAAGTTTCCTAACTGATCTAGTGCCAGCATTTCTTTGTCTATAAAATGAGGAGAATAATAATATATGTCTTATAGCATTTTAATGATTAAATGAGTGATGCTTATAAAACTTATTGAGTAAGATGTGGCATGTGGTAAGAGCTATATAAAAATTTGTTAAATACAATACACCAGAGAGAAGGGTAGTGGAGACATAGAATGTAAAATGTGTAGGGATTATAACAGCATGGTGGCATTAGAGAACTATAGGATTTCTAGAATTGACAGAGTTAAAATGGTGGTGGTGGGTGGTGGCCATGCTAGGGACCTGGGTGGATGGGTAGGGAGTAGGGAATAAGGGCAGAAGTGGGAGTACAAGGAGTCCGTAGACATATAAATCCATAGACGCATGCCAAAGAGTAGGGACATAATTCTGTAAGTGACAGGAAGTTGTTGGCATTCTTTAAGCAGGGAAGGAAGGACATAAGATAGCATATATAATGGAGAGGCAAATTGACCCTCACACCCCCACAAGATAGCTGACCACAACCAGGCTGGCGGGGGTGTAGGGGAGATGGTGAGGGATGACCAAACAACTGAGCAGCAGGCTGAGTGGGACAACCAGGCTGGCTGGGGGGAGGCGGCTCACTTGGGGGTGACCAGGCCAGCAGGGGGGTCAGTTAAAGGTTACCAGGCCAGCAGAGGGGAGCAGTTAGGGGTGACCAGGCTGGCAAGGGGAGGAAGTTAGGGGCTATCAGGCTGGCACACAGAGGCAATGAGGGGCAATCAGGCCAGCAGGGGTGAAGTTAGGGGCAACCAGGCAGGCAGGCAAGTGAGCAATTAGGAGCCAGCAGTCCAGGATTGTGAGAGGGTTGTCCGACGTCCAGTTTAGGCCCGATCCTGGGGATGGGCCTAAACTGGCAATCAGACATCCCCCAAGGGGTCCAGATTGGAGAGGGTGGAGGCTGGGCCAGGGGACCCCTCCTCCCCCATGCACAAATTTTGTTCACTGGGCCTCTAGTGTAGTTTATAAATGTCTTATTCCAGTGGCCAAGAGGATGCTTTTGAGAAGGTTGATGACATATAAAATATGAGGAGATCCGAAAGGATATTACAGATTTGAGATATTCAGGAGGTTAAAAAATAACAATCTGGTGGCTAATTGGCTGTGGAGAATGAATGAAAAGAAGCCCAGTGTAATACTGTAGTGGTTAACCCAATGTATTTAAAAATAGAAAAAGTAGTTTTAAAATTTGAAGCTAATTTCAAAACAGTTTTTCCTGCTTCTAGAAGATGGTGTCACAAAGAATATGCTATTATTCTTACTGCTCTATTGTTAACTAATAAGTGGAGTTTTCATTTTTTTTTTGTAAGAAAATTTTCCTGTGATATGGAGACCAAAAAGGGGAAAATTTGAGGGTGCAGAGTGCTAGGAAGTTTAACATCATCCTGTTATTCTAAGTTATTGCTTTGTCTTTGGAAAAGTAATAAAAGCTTATTTCCTTTATAACTTCATCTGTGTACTCAGGGCTGTCACATTAACCCAACATTAGTATTAGATTTTAATAAAGGACAACACAGCAGGAAGAAAGATGTTTGCTAAATCTAGAGAGTTGGCCATATAATTTAGTTTTTGGAGGGTTTCTAATATTGCTTTTATTTTTTCATTGTCTGAAAATGATATTTGACTTTGCCAAATAACTGCAATGGAAAACAAAGACTGTATTTGAAGAGTACTTGGGAGGTGTTGCTAAGTGTAAGCTGGGGCTTCTGTTTCTTTCCTGGTTTGCTAATACTTCTTGGTGGCATTTTGGAGCCAAAGAGAATTGGATTCCTTGATTGGAATTGAATTCCTTGAGTTCATTTCTGGGCTGTTTGGAGACATGTTTCTGAAGATGCTCTTCCCTGTAATGCTCCTTTCCTTTCTTTACACATTCCTTTCTTTACATTGTATGACCTCCTATAAACTCTGAGTCATCAATGGCTAATGAGTTTTGGCCCTCAACCTAGAGCTTGTTCCTGCTGCTCACACACCTGAATTTGTTCTTACATGGTCCTTTCCCTCACAGCTCTTCTGTGGGCCTCATATTTCCTATCCTAGGTGATTGGAGTCCAGATGTTTCCACGGATGGCAGATCACTCCGCCTAACCCCTACCCCTTATACTGCCAAGACCGCTACTATTTTTTATCTTCCCTCTTCAACCCGAATCTTGGCTTTAACAAGATTAGAAATGAAGGAAGAGGCATAGGGTTACCTGTTTATATTTTTTCTACATGGTTTGTTGGAATATAGGAGAGAGGCTGAAAAGGTCGGGTGCAATGGAGTTAAGCAATGGCCTATGGGTTTCAGTTAACTATGTCATGGATGCCTCATGGTGATAATAAACAATTAACGGTTACAGGATTTGCTTTGCCTTTTTTTTAAAAAGTGAATTCATCCCCTCTAACCTTCTTCCCATGGCAGATTCCTTGAGGCTTCGTTAGTATCAACATATAATAATATTAGCAACTAACATTTTGGATTGCTTCCTGTGTGCCAGGCACTGTGCTGAGTACTGTACCTTCATTATTTCTTTAACTCTTTAATATCACTTACTGAAGTATGTAGGGTTATTAGCTACACTTTACAAGCAAGGAAACTGCAGGTCAGAGAGGTTGATATATTTGTGACAAATCACACAGTCGAAAGTGGAGGGAGGAGCTGGGGTTTGTGATGTAGGTGGTATGGCTATAGAATCTAAGCTGTTAGCCAGTATTCTTTAAGTATTACTTTCCCTGCTAGATACCAGCTTTTCACACATACATCTTGCTTTATTAAGAAATGCTGTATATAGTGATAAAGACTGCAGAGATGTCAGTCCAGGATCTTGCCAAAGTACATAGGATCTTGCAGAAACCAGACTTTCTTTGCCTTTCCTGTTAGTCACGACAAACCATCTAAATCTTGCTTCTCAATGGCTTCCAAAGTGCTCCTTAGAGAGAGAAAATTGCCCAAACTCAGCACCTAAGAGTTGAATTTCCACAAGAGTAACTTTATCTTTATGTTTGATCGCAGTAGCTCAAACTCTTTAAGGAACAAGGCACAATTTTTATCATACCCATTTTCACTGATGGAAAATGGAATCCAAAAAGGTTAAGCTTCCCCAAGGTTGAATAGCAAGTCTTTAAAGGTGATAAAAGAGGTGGCCAGAAGATAAAGACATCTCAATGTTCCTTCAAAGCCCCATGAATTTGGGGTTTATAGGATTCTCTTTGCTTCTTCAGCCTATAAAATACCACTCTGAGTGTCCTTCCTGATCTCTCACTTTTCCCCAGGACAGCTAGTGCAGCTGTAGGCAACAGGTTATTATGTGGACCCGAGTTGGTTGATTTGTTTAATAACTGCCTTTTGTTGTGCTCTTCCCACTCGAGAAGGGCTCTCACTTTTTCTTCTGTGCTCACTCAATCACATCTTCCACTTGCTGCTGAGAAAGGCCACAGAATATTTTTATTTTAGTCATCCTCTCATTGCCTTCATATAAAGTAGCCACAGGCATGGTCTAGGTAGCATTTATAGTGGTTTTCAGTAGAGTTGGCATTCTTTTCTGTTTTTTCAAAACACAGCTAAGAAAAATCTTCTGGTAGTTGGGGAGAATGGAAGCTGCTCACCCACAGGTCAAATCCTATTACAAAGAATGCTGTACCTGCTGACATCTCCGTATGATGAAAAAGGTTTTCTGCCATAGCACCCATCTTTCAGAGAGCAACATGAGACCCATTTATGCCTTCCAGCTACTGTTTCATCTCCTCCCTTTCATCTCAGTCACTTCTGGGGTACTATTCCTCCTTACTCTTTGAAATTCCCAGAGACCCCTTTCAGAATAGCTCTTATTCTTCCAAATTGCACAGAGCACCACAAAGCGCACCTCCATTTATAGGGATTGCTGAAGGCACCCTCAACTGCCAAATCCAAAGGCTGCCTCTCAGCAACTCTTCTGCTTCTGGAACTATGAACTACAATGTTATTTTTCAGTACCCTCTGAGGACCCAATCCAGTGCCTGGTCATTATAGGAACATGTATAGGAATCACCAGGAATGACAACCTCTGAGGAATAGTCCTCAAATGGGCTTACCTATTATTTCCTGGACATACCTCTTTTTTTTCTCACGTAAGTCCTCCTGGAGCTTTAAGCTGAGATTCTAACCTTCCCACCTCTATTTGCATAATGATTTTATCATTGACATCTTCTGGCTATAGTTTCATTTCTTTCAACCTCTACGAATCCTTACTCACTTTAGCACTTGTGATGTTCTTCAACCCCAACCCACACACAAGAGAATACCTGCAGACTAAATACCCTTGGAAGTTGCTTCTACCCACAAGGTTAAAAGTTTTCTTTTCTTTAGGCAAAAACTTTGGTCCCTTTTCTGTTCAAATTGTCCTGTCTTCTGTTGAAAAATATATAAAGCTGATTATCAATTCCAAATGGCTTTTCTCTCCCAAACTCCTAGACCAAGGGTCAGTAATTTTTCTATAAAGGGCTGGATATTAATTTCAGATTTTATGGGCTATAAGGTCTCTGTGGCAATTACTCAACTTTATAATATGAAAGCAACTGGAGGTAATTTGTGAATAAATGGTTGTGGCTATGTTTCAATAAAACTTTATTCATAAAAAGAGGAAGTGGGACAGATCTTAGTTAGGTACCTTGGTTTGTCAGTTCCTGACCTACACTATTTATAGTTCTTAACCTGAGATTTTTGAACCAGTAAAATGGGTTGTGCAGTGAAATGCCTGTATGCAGGTCCAGGTCAAACTGCTGTGTTTTATCCAGAGCAATGTGATCCCTGAACTATTCTGGAATGTGTGTCCAGATACTTTTAAACTTCTCTCTCACTGACATTGAAACTTGGGTTCCTCTTTCTGCTGCTTCCCCCCGCCCCCCCCCCCCCCCCCCCCCCCGCCCCGATCTCTGTTGATTTAATCCTTTCCAGAGTCCTGGCTTTAAGCAATTTTTTTTCATTTAACTTTCTTGGTTCTTTACTCTCTTCAGTCTTAACTATGATGCCCTAAAGCAGTGGTTCTCAACCTTTTTAATGCTGCAACCCTTTAATATAGTTCCTCATGTTGTGGTGACCCCCAAACATAAAATTATTTTCATTGCTACTTCATAACTGTAATTTTGCTACTGTTATGAATTGTAATGCAAATATCTGTGTTTTCTGATGGTCTTAGGTGACCCTGCTAGTGGTTTTCAACGTAGGACCCATAGCATGGGTGTATCTGCTTGGCTGAACTCAGGAGGACCAGAGCTGCAAGGGAGTCTGAAAACTAGCTCTATTGCCCCCATAGTACTAAAAGGTACAAGGAAAGAGAGTAGAGTGGGTTAATAGTAGTACCTGACACAACCATTATTCGCCACAACCTTGGGTGAATTACTTTATTTGAATTTTTCTACAGACAAAATGGGAATAAAAGGACAGTTCTTAGAGTATTAGTAAGATTATTTGAAAAACATCTAAGTTATAAGTGCTCAATAAATGTCCAATATGCTATTATAAACAAGCAATAAGTGAACAATTTTAACTTTATAAGTATACAACGATCACATTGATGAAAGCTTTTCTTATGTTTAAAAGCATATAGAAATAAGAATGGAACAAGCTTCTCACCTCAACAATTTCAGTATTTCAACTTGCTATCATTCAGTCCTTTGGTCACTTCAAACTAATATCAGAATGCTTTTAACCCCTAATTCAATGAAATCAATCTCTCCAGCCTTACTTCAACTTCTAAAAACACACCATCTTTTTTTTCATAAAATATGCTTTCTATGTTATAAAAGTTACATATGATTATTATGGAAAAGCTGGAAATTATATAAAAGTACAAAGAAGAAGGTAAAGGCTGCAGGTAATGAATAAATCCATGCTCATTTCTGGCATATGCACAATAAAGGAAGCAAGCATTCATCATAGCCAATACAGACTTATTGCGGTATGCTAATGCGATTGAGATTCAGGTTCAGCAAAATTTGAATGTAGGCCACTCTTTTTGGTGTTTGGGCATATTTTATTGATTTTTTTTCTCATTAACATTTGGGGAGGCAACTATAATTGTCGTCCTCAATTTACTTTGAGTGGAAGTGACCAGTGCATGGTTTCACAGTTTGCATCTTTGAGAGGTCAAGATTCAATCTGAATATTCAGACTCTAAGACTAGCTCCTTTTTCATTATCCTTAATATCTTCTCCTTTTATGAATTGTGTTGTCCTGTGATCCATCTGGGATAACATGTAGAGAGAACACTTCTATTGCATTCCTACCCATTATACTTTAAAGGTGGGTCATTCTCATCCACTCTCTGGTAGAGATCGGGTTGTAATCACTCTTTCAGTTTTGGAAAGGCAAGCCAAAGATGTATCACTTGGTTGCTTAGAAATAACTTTTGTTTGATGACAAAATGAATTGACAGCTCAGCACAGAGGTAGTTTATAATATTTTTATAATAAAGAAGGTGTGGTTTTTTGCTTTTTTTAAATATTAAAACTTAACATATACTAGAGTCTCAGTGAAATATCTCTTGAATTTATTTTATGTTGATAGCAAAAGTAATTGATCTGTGGTAAAACACATTTCTAATTGTTTACTAGTGGTTTGCCTATTGTTAGAATGAGTTATTTCCTCAGATATTGATGAAATGAGGGAAAAAGATAAATGAATACCATCTAACTTAAATTTATTTGACTGTCTTTATTTTTAAATGTTTTAAAGTGCATTTTCTCATGATATTTGAATTAAAAAATGGAATGAAGTGGGGAAAAAGACTCCTGGATTTGTGTATGATGAACCAACAATTTTCCTTTTATATAATACGTTCCTTGGAAACTGAGCTTCATTCTTTATTGTTCTGTATTCAACTTTGATATATTCAATAGAGTATTCAAGTGTCTGTTGTTAATCTTATGCAAGTGTTTTATCATGCATAAATCTATTCTCATTGACCCAATCTCACCAGGGCTAAAACAAAAATAGAAAATATCACCTTCACTATGTGCCCTAACTTGTTTGGCTCAGTGGATAGAGCATTGGCCTGTCAACTAAAGGGTCCCCAGTGCCATCCCAGTCAAGGGCACATCCCCAGTAGGGGGCATGCAGGAGTCAGCCAACCAATGATTCTCTCTCATCATTGATGTTTCTATCTCCCTCTTCCTTCCTCTCTGAAAGCAATAAATATATATTTTAAAAACAACACCAACACCAACAGATGTCCCCTGCCTTTTGTAGCTGGTAGAAGAGGATGGGCTCAACTGATTTCTAGGGTCATTGGGTCCCACACCACGTCTGTAGGAAGCAGAACAGATTGTACAGGTGCAGCATCACCCATGAGATGTGGTAGAGCTCAAAGTAGCCAATGTATAGTTCAAGTTGCCATGAACTGAGGGTGAGTCATATTCAATGGGTAATGGTGAAGGTGACTGAAGCCCAGGGCAGCTGGAGCAGCAGTCTGTGACTATTGGACTCCTTGTTCAGGGTGTACACAGAAATGGGATTTATTCTGGACTATTGTCTTAGTCTCTCTATAGAAACCATTCTTATTGTGAAAATGCAAGTCCTTGCTTTAGCAGACTAAATGTCAACTATTTCAACATATCCTTTTCTATTGTTATAGACACCTTTATTGTTTCCTGTGGAACTTATTGCTTTGCTCGTTAGCTAGGTTTTTCCTCATTTCATTTCATGTAATGTTTTAAAAAATGTTAAATGGTCTCTCACAAGGCAGAAGGAGTGGAGGAAGCAAAAAGGTTTCAGTTTTCTTCCTTTTTATGATCACCTTCTAGTCAACAGATGCCACTAAAGTCAGCTGGAGCATCTGATTCTAGTGTTTCTTCAGTAGAAATATTTCCAAGCTTGGAATAGATTATTGTGATCTATTTTAAAAGAAAGACAACAGGGATATTCATCGACATGATGCTTTACTTGTGTTGTTTATAAAATTAGAAAGCACTTATACTTGTGAAGTTATTTAAATTTGCTTGGTGGTAAAAATAGCAATGAAATATTCTCTTAATTCTTTGACTGGCTTAAATAAGCCAATGAAAGAGAAACACTACATGACCTCACTCATTTATGGATAATAAAAAACATTATAAACTGATGAACCAAAAGATAGATATAGAGACAGTAAAGCACAACAAGCAGACTGTCAAATTATAGCGGGGAGGGAAGGGAGATCTGTGGGAGATAAGAGATCAACCAAAGGACTTGTATACATGCATATAAGTACAACCAATGGACACAAAACTCTGGGGAAGGAGGGTGTGTATGGGACGGGCAGGGCAATGGTAAAATATGTACACAGATAATAATTTAATAATAAAAAAATAAAAAAAGAAAGATTCTCTGAATTCTTTCATTCTCAGGGAAAACATGACTTCTGAGTGGAACTTTAGTTCTTTACATGGGGTTAAGTTATGTCTTTAAGAGTGTTTCACCTGTCAAATGCCCCTTCTTTATTTTCATAGAGTAGGCAGGTGGACATATTTACATGAACTCCAGAGCTGTGATTCTAACCCTGGCTGCATATTAGCATCACTTGGGGCACTTTAACAAGTATTGGTTGCACCCTCTTAGAATCTCATTTAATTGGCTTTGGGTGTGGCCTAAGTGGTGGGATTTTTAAAAGCTCCCCAGCAATCCTAATGTGCAGCCAAGGTTGAGAACCAGTGATCTAGAGCAAAGATTTCATGTGCATCTGTTGGATTCTCTGCTTATAGCTATTGAAATGGACTCTTGCTAACTTATGTTACAGGGTAAAAGGAAGCTCATTGACTCAAGGAAACAGCTGAATTACCAGGACTCAAAGAGGGCAGAAACCAAAGTACAATGAACTAATGGACAAAGTTTATAGGCACTATTGGGTTGAATGAGCTCTAACCATTTGCTGCCCTTGAAGCTCTGCATCAGGTTCTAATTCCAGGGATAGAAGAAGATTACTAAACTCTTAGACCTACCCTTAGTCAGGAGATGCTGTGGTGGGGTGGTTCTCAAAGGGAAAATTGATTTGCTCTTCTTGGAAGATGACACTGTTGATTCTTGGCAGACAACACCAACAGATGTCCCCACACCCTGACATCTTTTTGCTCTGGCTGGGGAGGATGTAAGAAATATCTCTCTCAGAAGGTAGTTGGCTCAGGATCAGACTCCCTTAGTGTCTGCTAATTTGTTCATGATATGTATTCATTCATTCAGAAAATGCTTATTAAAGATCTATAATATAAAATTTTTCTGGGAGTGCCAAATTGAGGACATAGTTAATGCTGGTAGGGTGCTTTCATTCTCTCCTAAGGATATGATGTATGCAAATGTAAGCATGATATGCCAGGTATATATCCAGCCATTACTCAATGGAGTAAAAATGGCATTATTTAGACAACTAATATTTGAGTTCCTACAATTTATTAGGCCTCATAGCACCCTGCCAGTGAAAAGAAGATGCAGGGTAAAGCATATATTCCTAGACAAGGTTGATTTTTGCATTGATTCCCCATGGCTATAATTTCTGATCTTCTGCCTGATTTTTCCCCTTACTGTTTCTGTTCCTTGGACTCAGGGTCCTTGTCTTTATTCTCCTTGCTTTAGTTAACTTTTCTGGATATAACCTTATGACTTCCTAACTCAAAACCCTGAGCAGCATCATTATTTTTTCTGAACCACTGTTCTGACATAAACCTACCTTCTTGCAAAAAAAAAAAAAAAAAATCCAAGAAGAAAGGTTCTTTAATTAACCTTGGACACAGCCTTTCTTTATTAGGCATGTAGAATATGTTGGATAGTGGGCAGAAAATCTGGTATATTCTGAAAACTCTCTCAGGCCTTTTAGGCTTATTTCCTAAGCTCAGATATAATAAGATGATTATTATGTTAAACTTATCATGTGCCTGGGTCTGTTTTCTCTGATTTTATACTAAGAGCATGGTAGAAGCCTGCCAAAGCTATCAGCAGTAATGACAACTATAGAAATCAGAATATGTTTTGATTTTTTAAAAATAAAAGGATCCATAGGATTATAATAATAGCTAACAGTTATTAAATGTTATTACATGTTTATTATGCCTAGACCATGGCATATAGTAAGTGCCCCATAAAAGTTGGTTGTGGGTTTATGGTTATTTGTTAATAGTGTTAGTTTCATGTGATTCGGCAGGCATTGTGATGTGTACTTTATTTTTACAAACTTATTTAGTTCTCACAACAATCCTGTGAGATCAGGACACTGATTATACACATTTTTACAGATAAAGAGGTTGGTATACAGACATTCAAGAATATGTTCAAGGTACCACAGTTAAAACTAAGTGGCATGGTTGGGAATGCATTTGGGCAGCGTGGTTTCATTTACTTAACCTCCAGATAGTTATTGTTTACTTTTACTGATGAACCTGTGCCTACTACCTGTAGCTGCTTCACAAATGTTTGTAGAAGGAAGGAAGGAATTGTGAGATCTGTGGTTGGCCTTTTCATCATATCATGCTCTGGAACAGAAGAATTCAAATTTATTTTTAATTTTAATAAGACGTATTATAGTGAAAATTCATCTGCATAAATACTTTATGTTCTAAAAACCTTATTTGTAGCTTATTTTGTGTGTTTTCACTTATTTATATTTTGATTTACTATTTTTGCCAGCTTTATTGAGATATAATTGACATATAACATTGTGTAAGTTTAAGCTGTACATGTTGATTGATACACTTACTTATTGCAGAATGATGACCACCATACCCCTAGCTAACATCTCCATCACGTCACATGATTACCATTTCTCATTTTGTGGTAAGATCATTTAAGACTTACTCTTTTAGCAACTTCCAAGTACACATAACAGTATTATTAGCTGTAGTCAACATGCTGTACATTAGACCCCCGAAACTTATTAATCTCATAACTGGACATTTGTCCTTTTGGCCAATATCCCTCTGTTTCTTTGACCTCCCTTCCTCTCCCCCAGCCCCTGGTAACCACCACGCTACTTCTGTTTCTCCAAGTTCAGCTTTTACTCAGGTGCTTGGTTGATGTGGTTCCTTTGACTTTAATGATTTCACTAGTTTGAGTCACTGAGATTTGATTGTCTTGAGAATGAAGATCTATTTGACCAGTGGGAAGAGGGCTTCAGGAAAATGCAGCAATAACTAAGAGAAGTGATGAGGCTGTTTCATTCCTGTCTTTCTGATTCTGCTTCCTGCACTGACTTTTTCTAGGCTGGAGATGACTCTCTCTGAAGTTCATTCCTCAATTGTCTGGGTGCAGTCAGATGCCTTTCTTTTCTGATGGATTTCTGTAATCCACAGAGGTTCTTTAGGGCTGTTTTGGTAACACCAACTGTTGTTGGGCAAGTAAATGACCTTACCTGACAGAGAAGACTGTGAACTTTGTTTTGACTTTAATTTTAGGAATCTGACTTCCAAGGCAGATATAACACCTCTTTCCTATTCCTGCACTCTGCTGAAGAAAGATAGAAATTATTGCATGTTGTTATTTGTGCTTATTTGCCTATGTTTTGAAGACCTGCTTATTTTTAAATGTCAGAGAAAGAATGCCCATAAACCAATAAGTGGGTGAGTCCTGGATTGAAAGTGACCCTCCTGGGGCTATCACAAAGAAGCTTCTGTACTTTTCAAGCCAGGAGATCCTGACTATTTACTGTACCTCTTTGTAAAGCTTTGCCCTCAGATAAAGCTGTGCATGGACAAAACAAGTGTCTCTGATAAACACTGGGTTCTAGTCTTCCTGTGCCTGGGGCAGCAAGAACTGCTTATAATCCTGAGTGTAGTTTCAAGAAGATTCTCAGTCTTAGAGGTAGAGTTAACATGGCTTCTGTACTGGACCAAGTATCCAGGTAGACCACCCAGCAGGGGCTGACAAGATGGTTGGGCACAGATGGCATTAGGTGAACTCACATCTATCATCACACTTGTTTCAGTCTTGCCAAGTCGGAGTACCACGTTAGGCTCTAACTGTGGGCATAAGGTAAGGCTGTCCCCTTCCTCTTTGGCTAGTATTCATCCTCCACCTGCTCCTTCCCACACATCTTGGTCACATAGAATCCAACTCATCTGTCTCACTTTGCATTTTAATATTTTTTCCCCTCACTGATATGTCTTCCCCAACCAGAAGGCTTATGTATCTATGCCTTCACAGTACCTCAAACAACATTGGGGCTTTTTAGGTGCTAAGATAAATTTTATTTTAACTAATTGTCACTTGAAAATATTTTTCCATTGATTTTATTTATTTATTATTATTATTATTTTTTTTTTAGAGAGAGAGAGAGGAAGGGACAGCGGGGAGAGATAGAAAAACATGGACCTGAGAGAGACACATTGATCAGCTGCCTCCTGCACACCCCACACTGGGCCCAGACTGGAGCCAGGGATCAAACCTGCAACCCTTCAGTGCCAGAGTGTTCAGTGGTTAGACCCTCTAACCACCAGCCAAGGATAAGGTACATTTTTTTTTTTTTTTAATAAAGAAAGGTGGAGGAGGAAGAGAAAAAAGAAGGCAGACAGGATGGCCTAAAAGGAAAGAATGAAAGGGAAAGAATGATGGAAAAACATAAATCCCTAATTTTAAGACAACCTTCACTCTCCTGGAATTGCATTTGCTGTTATCAGGTTCTTCTTCTTTATTAATTAAAAAAAATATATATTTTATTGATTTTTTTTACAGAGAGGAAGGGAGAGAGATAGAGAGTTAGAAACATCGATGAGAGAGAAACATTGATCAGCTGCCTCCTACACACCCTGCACTGGGGCAGTGCCTGCAACCAAGGTACATGCCCTTGACCAGAATCGAACTTGAGACCTTTCAGTCCATAGGCTGGCTGATGCTCTATCCACTGAGCCAAACTAGTTAGGGTTCAGGTCCTTCTAGTCACAGAGTTTCGCTCAGCTGGTAAATAAAGCCTCTGAGAGTCCTGCTAGTTTGAAAGCTATTACCTAGACTAGTGCAAATATCTAGACTAGTACTCTGGGGCTTGAAGGGATGGAAATGAACTTAAGACCCAAGAATAACCTGAGCATTCAACTCATTGAACCACAGGACCCTGAAATTATTCCCTACATTCACAGCCTGGATGGCCCTACATTCACAGCCTGGAGGGGAAACGCTTCATGCTGTCATGGAGAAGAATCATATTGCAGGATGTATTTTCATAATGAATGTGTGGGAAGGGGCTCCTGTGATTGCTCTGCACATGGCTTTTAAGATGGCTGAGTGGAGCCAATGCCTGGTGTGCTGAAATCGCGTGTTGCAATTGTTGCATTTGCAGCCAGATCCTAGAGCGTCGCAGACAGAAGGATCTACCACTATTAGACTGTCAAATCACACTTCCCCTCTCCAAATTGAGTTTCCAAAAATAAGATAATGAAAATATGTATTCGTGTGGGAGAGGGTTTATTGTAGAAAGCTGCAAATAAGACTCAGGAAAACGCCTGTGCTCAGAAACCCCATTCAGGAGGAGGCTGTCACTGCAGGGAGCTTCTGTGCCATGAAGAAAGCTGCATAATGTGCTCCGAGCACAAAAGGGGAAGCAGCCAAGAAAGCGGACTGCGTTTCTAAGCCCCCGGAATAAAAAGCTGTGCAGATGGCATTGTTTTACCGGTGAAGGCCAGTTTTTCCTTCTCCTGATTTCAGACATTCTTTGAAGGGCTTGGAAAGAGACTTGTATAGTCTATTAAACCTCGCTGCAGCTTTCAGACCTTTAAAAGGGTTCATTATTGAATACCTTTGGTGGACACCGTGTAGGGGAAGGAGTCCCAAGGATTTCTCTCCCACTTTATTTTCCCAGATCTCTATTGTGCAGATAAAACTAAATAGAGTAAAAATGGTTTAGGATTGTTACTAGCAGCTGATTTGTGAGTTTCCTTCCTTTAGGAGATTATTCTTTGACAATGAGGATTACTTGAGGTAATCTCTCTTTTTTTTGGAATGAAAGTATTAAGTGGAAGGAAAGGTTGGGGGCACCTATCTTCTTAAGATTTAGTTTTTATTTGGGGAATTGTAATGAAATAGAATGATTTTCAGACCAGGGAATAGACTTTTGGGTTGTTCTTTTCTTCCTTTTCTAAGGTTAATGGATACTTTGAGAATATAAAATTTCTCTGACCCACGTGAGGATGGAAGTGGGAAAACTCTTCATTGGGTGCAGGGTGGAAGTAAAGTTCTATTAACAGTGAAGCATTTATGAAGAGATTATCAGTGTGCTAGGAACTGGCCATACATGTTGAACTGCTTGCGGTTCTGGAGATTACTAACAAATTCTTGAAAATGGAGGCTTTTTGTGGCTTCCATCCTGCATCTGAACGTTGCTATTTCAGATTAATTTCTTTCTGCCAGAAAAACTAATCCTTATAGTAATTGTATTTGTTAATTAAGGTCTGCTAGTAATGCAGTCTTTCCATTAAAAATATATATATTTTATTGACTTTTTACAGAGAGGAAGAGAGAGATAGCTAGAGAGTTAGAAACATTGATGAGAGAGAATCATTGATCAGCTGCCTCTACTGGGGATGTGCCCGCAACCAAGGTACATGCCCTTGACCAGAATTGAACCTGGGACCCTTCAGATTTTTGTTGAAATTCTCCATTTTTTCATCTGTTTTTAACATTTTCTCCTTTATTTTTTGGTAGCTATAACTTAGTTATTCCAAAGGGATTTTATCCTCTGTTAGAGCTAATATCTGGATCAATGTAGACCTATTTTCCTATCTTATTTTTCCTTTGGGTTTTGAGACATGTTGTGTATCTTGGCAGGCCTAGTAGTTTTGTAATTAAATGCCAGGTATTACGTGGGGGGAAAAATTGTGGTGGCTCCAGATAATGTTATCTTCTTCCAGCCAGAGTTTATCCTTTGTTCTGCTAGGTAGAGTGGGGACCCTTTCTTTATCCCAGTAAAGACTATGTTTCAATTTTGGTCTAATCCTGGCTCACCTCCATTTCCAAGGCCTAACCTTCCTGAGAGCTTGAGAGTTCACTGGGTCCTTCACCCAGGCAGGGCCTAAACTCTAATCCTCTTCTCCTTAACAATCGAGATTCCTAAGGACCCTGCTTTGCTTTTCAGTTTATCTGCTTAGCTTCTAATCCTGCTAGCCTTCAAAAATTGGCATATGTATTAAGGGAAAAGCTGGATGTATGTCAGGCTTAGTTCTCTATTCCTCCCTTGTTACCGATAACTTGGCTATTTAAACCTCAAATTTAGTCTCTTTAGCATTACAAGACAGTGAAAAACTCTGCTCACTTATCTGTCCCTAGCAGTGGCCTTGGGCCTGGGCACAACCCAGATTTGCATTCTTTTCTCTGAACCCAGAATCTTCAAAAGAGTTGCACAATGTCAGTGTTTTGTGTATGTTTTTATTTTTTCTCTAGTTCTCCCCTTTCCACAATCTCCTTCCCCCTAGTTCTGGTTGTTTCAGCAGCTTGCAGATGCCTTGAAGCAGCTTTGTTTGTTTTTTTCTTTTTCCAAATCTTGAATCTTAAGTTAGCCTTGGAAACATTGACCTGCCATCATACCAGATATCTTTTGCTGGGGATAACTGTTTGTGACACCATCTAAGGTCCATCAGATACTGTTTGAAGCACAAGGGTGGCAAAAGTGAATAAAGCTGGTAAATTTCTTCTGATGGATTCTCTTCCTACAGGAATAGGGTCCTTTAATGGGTTCAGTTGTATCCTTTCCAGAAAGGTATGTCAAAATCCTTACCTCTTGTACTTCAGAATGTGACCTTATTTGGAAATGGGGCCATTGCAGATATAATTAGTTATTTTGAGCTCATGTTGGTGTGGGTAGGCTCCTAATCCAATATGATTGCTGTTCTTATAAGTAAACAAGCATTGAGGGCCTAGAGATGGAGGCACAAAATTAGAGTAATGTATCTACAAGCTAACAAATGCCAAGGATTGACAACAACCATCAGAAGCAAAGAAGAGGCAAGGACAGAATCTTCCCTATAGATTTCAGGAGGAGGTGACCTGCTGATGACACCTTGACTTTCCACTGTTAGACTCTAAAACTCTGAGATAATAATTTGTTGTTGTTTTAAGCCTCTTGGTTTGTCATACTTTATTATGGCAGGCCTAGGAATTTAATATAGGTCCCTTGTTGTTAAAAGTCAGAAAAGTTACTCTGATTCCTGAGGAACTCCTGTGGGTAACAGAGAAGGCAGGGGACTAAGAAGAAGAGAGATAGAAAATTAGAAATAGTGATCTGATACAGTACTTTGTGTTGTCAAGAACATTTGTGACATTCTAAATTTTTGGTACATCCTAGAAAAAAATACTCAATCGATATGATTAGATTTCTTGAAGCAACCAAAAAAGGTTTTGAGAGCAATGTCCAGGTAAATGTGGGACAAAAACAATGAACATCTGTGGGTGTGTAGAGTACATACTCTGCTTTACTCTCTAGGTAAAGCAGTGAGTAAATACATGTAGTCCCTCTTTTATGGATTTAATGCTGGACAGATAAATACACAAAGAAGTGTGTAATTACTTCTTGTAACCATCCCATGGCTGATTTCCCCAACTTAATTGCAAATTTCTTAAATGCATTAGGCATATCTTATACTTATTGGGTAGGGCCCTCCATTATGCTTGGTTGGAATCCCAGTAACTCTTGGTTGATTGTTAATTATCTGACCATATGGACTTGAGAAGAAATTCTAGGTTTAAGGACTTCTTGGCAGATGAGTTCTCTAAGGTTGACATGGATTCTTGCCTGGCTCCAACTTTTTCCATTTAGGAAGATGCTCAAGTTTTTAAGGTTGGTTTATGATGTGATCAGAGGTTAATTTATTCTAACAGAGAGTCTATGTTCACCCGTGGAATTCAAAGTAGTAGACTGAAGTCAGAGGTGCTATTTTCTATAATTGACTAAAGTTAAGTAGGTGAGTAATACAATTTCCAGTGCAGGTAATAGTGCTGAATTAGCACAATACGGACTCCATCTCAGAGACACCTGAGCATTTAACTTGTCTAAAATAAGCTACAGTGTCCTTTAAACCAAGTTAAACTTTCTGACCCCTGAACAGGGCAGGTCTCTTCTTATATTCCAAGGTGTTATCACACTCGGGACTTGGTTAAAGGAAATTTCATTGGACTACAGCCCCTCATACTGCCTGAAATTACCTTGTCTTGTTACTTAACAAGGTTAGGGCTTCATTGATCTTGAAGTGACCACAGGAACCCAAACCAGGCCACCTGCTGAGAATAAGGCTGAAGCATAGGCAGAAAGAGCAATGCCTCTTAACTGAGAGAAGGGGCTTATTATAGTATATCCTGGAAAGGAGGAAGCTGGCAGGAAATAAATAACCTCTATTCTTCTGCTTTTCATGCCAACCAATTATCTATGTATTATAGTTTAAGAGTCTCTTCCCTGAGCAAGGTGTTCTCCCCTTTGCTGAGACAAAGGAATGCTTCCTGTATATTTCCACAGATCACTGCATTTTTGGTCTCCTTTGCTTTTAAATTAGAGGCATGTCCTGCTAAAAGGAAGCAGATGCCTCCCAGAATGTGGGAATCACTGTTGCCAGTGTTTTTTTCAATGCGAATGGGGGGACTATATAGAATATGACTCAGAAGTTTTTATGCTCAATTTATATTCAAGACTGTTTCCATTGTTGAGAATACAAATGGAAGCCTGTGATTCTTTGTTAGCATTGTTTGTTTCATGTAGGCAAGAGTCGGTATATAGATGTGTTGTTAAAATAAAAATCTGAACCACCTGAAAAAAATAACTTATTTCCCGACTTACTGTATTAATTCTCTATGACTACTGTAATACATTACTGCAAATTAATTGGCTTAAAACAGGAAAAATGTATTCATTTAATGTCTGCATGTCAGAAGGCCAAAAGGGGTCTCACTGGGCTAAAATCAAGACACTGGCAGAATGCATTCTTTTCTGAAAGCTCTAGGAGCATGTTTTCTTGCCATTTTCAGTTTTGAGAGATCATCTACATTCCTTGGCTCATGGCCCCTTCCCCTGTCTTCAAAGCCAACAACATTGGGTCTAGTCTTTCTCATACAGCCATCTCTCTGGTTCTCTTCTGGGGTCCACTGCCCTTTTTAAAGGACTCATGATGACATCGGGCTCCCTAGATAAACTCGGGCACTATTTATAATTAAGGTCACTAGCAACTGTCACCTACAACCTTAATTCCCCTTTGCTAAGTAACCTTATTTACTAGTATTTATAGATTCTGGAGATTAGTCTGTGGACATATTTGGGGAACCATTATTTTTCCTACAACAGGAATTAGGAGATCTTTTCTGTCTTTTAATTTGATTTTGATCATTTTAGGGCCTGCACCCTGATTGTGGGTTTTTATCTGTCAAGTATTTAAGAAAGAATCTTAGAATTTTGATCTCCCTGGAGTCTTTACTGGGTCTCAATTCAGAATCACTTCACAGTATTCTCGATTTTGCAACTTCAGCAGTTAGGCACAGGCATTGATTATCAACTACCTATTTCATGAGACTAGAAACTGCTGGTGAATTGCTTATTGATTATGTGTGACTGTGACATGATTATCTCTGCTTTATTGTGTCTTTGCAGTGACTTTAAGATAGAATCAGATCAAATTTGTTTCCAATACAATTTAACATTCCCAGTCTACCATTCCCAATAGTTTGCTTCTTTGAATTTCTAATCTTCTCCAAGACACATAGACTGGAAACTTTGGTGTCATCTTTGAAACTCCAAAGTATCTTAGTTCCCTTGACACCTGGGATATACTAGCTCCCTGATTGTTGTATAGCTTCTAATCGTTTGACCTGATTTCAGTCTTTCACCCCTTTATCCATCTTGCACACTCTAACCATAAGAATTTTTCTAAAGTATCAGTTTCACAAATCATTAATTCTTGATCTAATATTTACTGGCTGTGTAATCTTGCAAAGGTAGTTAACCTCTTTGAGAAACATAGCTGAAATGGAGCTAATAATATACAATATCTGCTTTTAGGGCTATTGTGAAGATGAAATTAAATTTAATACATGTAAGCTGCTTTAAACAGTGTCAGGCATATATTGTATTTATCACTCAATAAACATTTGCAGTTATCATTATGATTATTATGAGTATTGTTAATATGTCAACCAATGGGAATGCCTTTGCTCTTATCTGCATGAACGTTTTGGCCCAGTCATCTCCTGTGGAGAGACTGACCTCTCCCTCACTTACTTGCCCTTCATCTTCTTTCTACTCACTAGCCACACACAAGCCTTAGACCTAGGAACCATTATCTGCTCTTGGGAGAAGAAGGAAGCCTTTCTTTATCATATCAAGCCTTCTTGCCTGCATCCCCTCTGGGCTTGAACTTCTGAGACCTAAAAGGACAGTCTTTGAACTTCAAAAGAGTTTCTTCTCTTCTTTTTTGTTCTGACAACCCTTGCTGAGTGTGAAGCTTCACTTTTTGGCTTGAGTGGGGATAGTGCCAGAATGTACAGAAAATACTAGAAATCTTCTAACCATGCAAACACACACACACACACACACACACACACACACACACGTGTTAAAATATTGAAATATTATCTGGTTTAAAAAGTGTTTTGAATAACAACAATAAATATTTTGAAGTTCTTCTTATGTAGTGGGCACTGTCTTGGGTTCACCACTCATCTGGGCCATTTCCCCGACCTTCACCTTACTCCACTATCCTGGATTTGCATCCCCACCACTGAAACTTTACTTGTGCTATTTCCTGTTTGTATTGCCCTACTCTCTCTCTCTCTCTCTTTTTTTTTTTTTAGCTTTAAAACATTTTTTTATTGTTTAAAGAATTACATATGTCTTCTTTTTCCCTGATTGACCCCCTTCCCCCACCATTCCCAGCCCTCAGGACAAGCCCCCACCGCACCAGTATTCGTGACCATTGGTTATGCTAATGGTTGTTATCTTACCCGCACCCCCTCCTGCCTTCTCTCTTAGGTTGGACAGTCTATTCAGTGTTTCTTTGTCTCTGGATCTATTTTTGTTCATCAGTTTATGTTGTTCATTATATTCCACATATAAGTGAGATCATGTGATATTTATATTTCTTCAACTGGCTTATTTTGCTTAGCATAATGCTCTCCAGGTCCATCCATGCTGTTGCAAATGGTAAAAGTTCCTTCTTTTTTATAGCAGCACAGTATTCCATTGTATAGACATACCACAGTTATTTAGTTCAGTCATCTGCTGATGGGCACTTGGGCTGTTTCAAAGTCTTAGATGTTGTAAATTGTGCTGCTATGAACATAAGGATGCATATATCCTTTCTGATTGGTGTTTCTGATTTCTTGGGCTATATTCCCAGAAGTGGGATTACTGGGTCAAATGGGAGTTGTATTTTTAATTTTTTGAGAAAGCTCCATACTGTTTTCCACATTGGCTATACCATTCTGCATTCCCACCAGCAGTGCAAAAGGGTTCCTTTTTATCCACATCCTTGCCAGCACTTGTCATTTGTTGATTTGTTGATGATAGCCATTCTGACAGATGTGAGATGGTACCTCATTGTCATTTTTATTTGCATCTCTCAGAAGATTAGTGACTTTGAGCATGTTTTCATATGTCTCTCAGCCTTCTGTATGTCCTCTTCTGAAAAGTATCTATTTAGCTCCTTTGCCCACTTTTTTTAAACTGGATTGTTTATCTTCCTTTTTGTTAAGTTACACGAGTTCCCTGTAAATTTTGAAGATTAAACCCTTATCAGAGATAGCATTGGTAAATATGTTCTCCCATGCAGTGGGCTTTCTTTTTGTTTTGTTGATGTTTCTTTTGCTGTACAGAGGCTTTTTATTTTGATCCACATGTGTCAAACACAAGGCCCGTGGGCCAAATCCGTCCCGCCAGGCCTTGCAATGTGGCCTGCACCGCGCTGTCATCACTGCACTCCGCTGCGTTCCATCACAATGACAGTTTATGACTGTTCAGTAAACCATTCGGCCCGTGATTTAGGCTGGATTTTAGATTTTGGCCCCTTCTCTGATTGAGTTCGACACCCCTAAGTAGTCCCATTTGTTTATTTTCTCCTTAGTTTCCATTGCCCTAGGAGCTATATTGGTAAATATATTGCTATGACATATGTTTGTTATTTTGCTGCCTATGAAGTCTTCTTCCCATCTTACATTTAAGTCCTTTAACCATTTTGAGTTTACTTTTATATATGGGGTAAGTTGGTAGTCTAGTTTAAATTTTTTGTCCTCCCCTTTCTTGTCAATTTACCCAAATCCTCCCCATTCTTTCCATGGCCCATCTGTAACACTTTCTCTGATCACTCTAAAGTCCATGGTTCCTCCCTTGGCCAGGCACCATCAAAATAAAAATGAAGCAAAAGGAAAGGAACTGGCCATTGAAAAGTTAAGCAAGGAGATAAGACCAATACAATAAAATCCACAGTACTATTAAATCACAATTTATGTACAAGTTTTCAAAAGGCATAGCAAATGGCCAATTATAATTCTAAAATCTAACATTGATCAAATCTTTTAGTGTTCGAAGCAGATTTGTTATCAGCTTATGAACTGTTCCAGTTACTTAAATTAGTTCAGGAGCATCCGCTTTCAGTAAAGCTGATATATACAAAACAGGATTTACAAAGCCTTTTAGGTCATGATTTTTCCCACCAAAGCCTCACCAAAAAATTTCTTTTAAGGAGCAAAGTTGATTTGCTTAATAGATTGAAAATAGGATGTGATTTACAAAATGATTTTATTTGCATAGAATTTCAGGTCAGGAGGCAAACCTGTAATTATTTTATCAAATAGCTTTTAGTTCCATGAGTTACTACAACTCCTCTAAGAGCCTAATTTTCCTAGGAAGTCCTCTGAATTGAAGTTTTGATAGAATATATTAACAGTATGTTCAAGAGATAATTAACTGCTCATTTTAATCAATTCAGTTGACCTTGGGGGAGTGTCACCTCCCTCGTTTATGGCTTTATTTATGAATAATGGATCACAACAGAAAGAATGTGTGAACCTAGAGAAAAGAGAGATCTTGAAATTTAGGTTGTTTCAGTCTCTAGAACAAGAGTTCTTAAATGGGATTCTCAAGTCATAGATGAGTTTTAAGGAGTTCTCAAACTTTTTGTGAGGAGAGGACCATAGATAACCCTGATCACTATGGCTTAGTTGGTTGGAGTGTCATCCCATGCAGGTTCCATTCCACCTCAGGGCCCATGTGGGAGGCAGCCCATTGATATTCTCATTCTCTCTCTCGCTCTCGCTCTCTATCTATCTCGTTTTACTTTCCTCTCTAGAATCAATGAAAAACATATTCTTGGGTGAGGACTAAAAAATAAAAATAAAAATAAAAATAAAAATAAAAATAACTTTCCCTAGACCCTCTAAAGCCACTCATTCTCCCATGTATGACCTTCCAGAAGTTCCATGAACTCCCTTGATTTGTAACACCATCTTCTAAATCAGTTATACTTAGGACAAAGCCAACTAAGTATCCAAACTCTCAACCCCCTTTTACTTTTTTCTCCTTCACTCTACTCAACTATGGCATTAATATTTGCCTATTTGAATTTCTGAGAATTTGACTTTATACTGAGTTTCATGAAACACGTTTTTCTTAGTATTGTAAAACGACAAAATTAAAACAATTTAGTAACAACTCTGTGTTTTTGTGTTTTGATTCAAGGGGAAACAAACCAGGGGTTGGGGGAGTACAGTGTTTCCCTCACTCTTCCTAAGGGATTTTGGACAACAATGAGTTTATGGAATGTCAAAGAGGCAAGGTAGAAATGGGCATGATTGGCTAGGAGGTGAGGGATTTCCCTATAAGGTTAGCAGTTCCTGTTTTCTAGGGTAAAGTAAACTAGCTCAAGCTAAAGTAGAATGTAGTGATTGGTGTCAGATTTTCTTGACATTGAGGCATTGTCCAAGTGCAGGCTGATGTGGTGGGACTACTGTGTTGGTCCTAATATATTAATTAATTTTATCAGTGTGGATTTTGAACTTCATCAGCATCCAAGTGCCTTAAAATGGATCATGACAGGGTCATTTTGCAGTTATCTCTTAGTTGTGGGTTTCATATATTCATCCTTTTTGAGTGGTCATCTAGTTTTTGCCAGGGATATTTTGTGCAGCATGACCCTTCTGGTGTCAAGTTACTCAGTGAGAGATTATTTGTATCATTTTTATGGGTTAGTTTGGGCTTCAATGGAATTTTTCTTGCATTAAAGGTTGAATTACTTAGAATGCCACGTATATACCTTTTTTTGTGAGCAATGCCTTATAATTGTAAGCTGGAATAAGCATCATAAAAAACCCCCAAAAGGAACAGGGCCACAATCGTATGATAGGATAATTAATTAAGGGAAAACACTGTGTCAGGTTATGTTATGGTAATGAATATTAAATACACTGTATTATGATAAATTGAGCTCATTGTAATGGGATTTGATATTGTTTAACATATATGCCTATCAATTTTGAGGATGGAAACACAAAACTACTTCCTATTGAAATACATTTTTGAGAAATAGCCCTACAGATTTCTTTCTAGGAAAAAACTCTTCCTTATGGTTGGTATTTTGTTCTTGTATTGTCTAGAAAGACTCTTTTCCAGTGTTTTCTGACCTCTCACTCTATCTATCTCCTCTAGTTTTAGGGAAAATGCAGCATATGTAATGACCATTCTTCCTTGTCACAAGCAAGTGACTTTTCTTTTTGTTAGGAAAAATCCTTACACTGTAAACATGGATACTGAGGTGGGGGGAATGTATATAAAAGATTGCCTTATAGAGCTTTCGGTAAGTTTCATCTTACTGTAGAAAGATCTAAGGTTCATTGGCATCCACTAGAAGTGCTAAAAATTCACATGTCAATCTATTGTGTGTGTGTGTGTGTGTGTGTGTGTGTGTGTGTATTAGGGGTGATTAACTGAGAGGATATTAGGAAGAAGCAGGACGATTGCTGTAGGCTCCCCAGTGATGCAGAAAGATTTTGATAGATGCTGTTTACTGTTGTTGAAGATCTGACTCAAGCCTTCTGGAGAAAGGTCATCAGTGACACTCAACAAATCACTTTTATGTTGTGGCTGATGTGAAAGTCAAATGGAAATTGTTTGTAAAAATCCATCAGAGCCAGGCTCACCATCAAGTCTGGTTAAACTAACATTTCCCAAACTTACTTGTTTATGGGCTAACATGCCATGACCAGAGTAACATAAATAATAAAGGTGGAAAGCTCTGGCCTCAGGGACCACTGTGGGAATGAGGGCCTTGGTAGAGGACTGTTTTTCAAGGCAACAGGAACTTTCCAGAGCCAGAACAGCACGGCTCCATCGGCTTTACCTCAACAATGTGAACACTTAGCACAGAAATCTGCCAGCGCTGCTGGACAGAGCCGCTAAGCAGTGAGTGCCAGCTCAAGCATAAAGACTGAAGGGAATTGCAGTCTGTGATTAGGAAATTGAAGACTGGCTGAAAACTTGAGATTTCCTCTACTTAGCTGGGAGGACTAGTGAGAGATTTGATTAGAATGCACACCGAGAGGCCCACTCTTTTGTCTCCTCTGCTCTACACTGGACTGAAGTGGTGGGGTGCATCCCAGTGCCCTTATTGGATTTGTCTCTGAAGATTTAAAGCATTCAGAAGTAAAATTTCATTGATCTGAAGGGGCAGGAGGGGGAGGAGGGGCAGGAGGGACAGGAGGGACAGGAGGGGCAGGAGAAGGCATGACAGGTTTAATTTCCAGTTCTGGGTGACTCCCTAACACTTTAGCTCCATGACTCAGGACATCATCCATAAAAATGGAGAAAATGTATATTTTTAAAAAACACAAAAACAATAAAAAAGAATCATTTTTCAGAAACAATCCAAATTTTAAAAAAGTAAATATACTTACAAAAGGAGTTAGTAAAAGTGAGCATTGTTAATATTGTTTCAACTTCAATCCCTTAGAACTTACTGCTTATAAATACGAAGCAGAAATAAGACAAGGAATTGTATATGGTAGTAAATTATGGTCAATGTAAATATAAGTAGCTTTTGTAAAGAAGGAGTGTAAACATGGATTCCTCTATCCAATAAAATCCACATTCCTAAAAGAAAAAGGAGAAGAAGAAAAGGAAAAGACCAGACTAAATTGGATAGATTCTTGTTAATGCCAAGAAATAGTCCACTGCATGTAACTTGGGTGCTCCTGACAGGTATGCAGCAAAATGTGAGCAAAGTGTGTTAAATGTTGCTTCCATATCTCTGGGAGCCAGTGACAATGAGATGTTTTCCTCTTTGTCATTGTGAATTCTTTCCAAGTTATCCCTTTGATTAATTCTGCCAATTTCCTGTCCTGCCAGAGTCATTTTGATTTAGTGACATTTTAAACCACCCCCTAGGTGTTCTTCCTCCTGTCTAAAGTTAGCATAGCCAGGTCGCATTGATGCACAGTTGGCCTGTCCTTCTGAACTCCAGAATCCCGGAGAGAGCACGAATGTGTCGCATCTGACTTTCCTAATAAGAAGCAGACGCAGCTGAAGTGCATAGGTAATGGGAAACATTTTACGTACTAGTAAATATGAATGGCTTGCTCTCTCCTAGGTCATGTTACATATGTAACATCCATTTCAGATGCTGGACTTCCTTTCTTTTTCTTTTTCTTTTTTTTTTCACATTAGGATTCTTTTCAGTCATTTCCAGCTAAATCAGTTTTCACATGTTTATGTTCTATTTATAACAGGGATTGCATTGTCAGAATGCTAGACAAAATGAAAAGGGGAGAAAAGAAGGTGTGTGTTATTCAAAATTATGTCCCTAATGCCTAGTGTTCCTGCTTAAATTGTCCAGTGCCTTGCTGGCCCACATTAGGGGCTAAATATGTATTTTCCAATGGAATAATTTCATCTGTGGATGGAAGTGCCACCCATAGATGAATTTAATAATAAAAAAAAAACACCTAAGTTCCCAGAATAATTTTTTTTAAATTAGAAGATGTTTCTGCATTTTAGCTGGAAAATATATTTATAATATAATACATTCATAATAAGCACCTACTCCAAGGAAAACTATACTCTCCAATATGAGAATCATCTCTGTTCATTCCGTGGTAATTATAAGCAGTGAGAATAATCTTGATTTGGTCAGTGTCATTGTTAGTACTGTCCAATGTTATATTTTCTTTCCCAGAATTTCTTTATATTTTTAACAATGATTCCATTCTTCCTGCTTCTTATAACAAAGACTCAGAGTTATCCTATAATTCTGTTATTCTCTCACTTCCACATTGAATGAGTTAACACATCCTATTGTCTCTACCTTTAAAATATGCAGAATATGACTTCTATTAATGTCTTAGAGTTAAGCCATCACTGTCTCTTGTCTAGATGGTCAGTAGCCTCCTAACAGGTCCCCTTTAGTCCTCAGTAGCCAGAGTGATTCTTTGAGACCCTTTTAAGTCAGGTTATTAAATTATTCTTCTCAAAAACACCATGGTTCCCTAACTCCAACATTGGCCTTACTCAGGCCCACATCATCTCTTGGACTTCATCTTGGACCTGTCTCCCTCCCATGCTTTTTGCTGCCATCCACACTTGTCCTTGAGGGCCATGAACACACTCTCCACCTCTGCACTTGCCACTCCTTCCACTGAGAATGCTGTCCTCATACATATCCTCATGGCTGGTTTCCTTTAGGTATTTACTCAAATGTCACCTCCAAAAGTCCTTCTGTAATCACTCTATTTTAAAAGACTCCCTCCTGACAATCCTGTCCCTGCTTTATTTTCCTTCATGTCACTTAGTGCCATGTGACATACTTATATTTTACTGACTTACCACTAAAATTGTGGGTCTCCCCAATCAGAAGGTGAACTCCTTAAGACTTGAGGGCTGCTTTTGCTCTCTTCCCCAATATATCCCTGGAATTTACAAGGGAGCTGACTTGTTAAATACTTGCTGAATGAATGAATGAATGAATGAACACTTTCCTCTTATTTTGACCACTCTGCAACATTTATTTTGGTTAATCCACATTTTAACAAAACTAGTAGACTGATTCTTTCTATGATATAGCTTAATAATATAATTTAATGTGTATTTGAAAGTAGGTGACAGAAAGAAACTCAATCAAATGTAACACTGTATGCAATTACTTTAAACTTCATGGGACTCTCATCTCTCTCTCAAGGAAAATTTCATGGGACTCAAACGTATTGATCTAGAATTGCATGCTTCTTCATTAGATTGCCTTTACAAATTATTGGTACTCCATCACCTCTCTGAGCCTACCTACCCAGATTCCTCATACTTACAAGTCTAGAGGGATAGTTACATTGCCTGGCTACCAGGGAGAAAAAGATGCAAAAGTTCAGAAAAATAGTAGAAAATGTTGGTTATCATAATAATTATTCAGGTGGAGTAAAGTGGCTGTAATTGATCATTTGGTATATATAAGTAATGTTCTACTTTTTGAAAATTATTATAAGGTTTAATCGTGTCAAATGTGAAATTATTGTAAAAAGGACAGCATAAAGTCTTTTCTAAACGTTTTTATGGCATTACTGACCAACTAGAGAAAGTCGGAACAGTAATTCTCATAAACAAGAGTGACCAAAGCAAGAAAACCTCTTAAAGAGCTGACTGCTTTTGAAAGCCCATTAAAGTACCAACTACATTCCAAAGTCCAGTAATAAGCCTAATTAATGGCATCCTATTTCAGTATTAATGAGACAATTTTTTGACAGGGTCTTTGGCTTTGCAATAACAGATTATGCAAAGAACAGTGAGATTTTTGTTTTTTTTTAAAAAGGACAATGCTTGCTCTTGTTTCTCAGATGAAGAAACTTTGAAACCACTTGAGTTTTCCAGCTGAAATAATGTAGTAGAATTAATTATTCATGTGAATTGATTTCCTTTTACCTTTAAGTTGTTATATAAATACATGTATATATTTATGCTTATGTGGATATTGGAATATATTCATAGATGATAAATCTAGTAAAATACTTTATTTGGTACAGGTATTTTCATCTTATTTTACTTGTAAATTATTGCCTACATACACAGTATTTTTGGAAGTCCATTTTAATTTCCTTTTACAAAACACAAATTTATAAAGCTTATACTGTGAAAAAGCATTTTCCTCTTTATTTAAACTAATGCTATCAGGATACAAGAAGCAACCAATAAATGCATAAATAATAGTAAGTGGAACAAGTCAATGTTTCTCTCTGTCCTCTCAAATCAATCAATAAAATAAAATAATGTTAAATTTTTTTGTTTTAGAATATCATTAATAAAACTGATATAAAAGCAGATATTATAAGAATGAATGCCCCCTCCCCCTTTTTTTTTTTGCATTTTTTCTAAGTTTTCCATTCAAATAATCATCAACTCCAATACTGGACAGGTTTACAGTTGCCCATCATATTTTGCAGCTTAGGTTACAATGGCTGTTACACATCCGTTCCCTCTACCTAAGTGATTAAATTTGTATCACAAAATGTGTGACAGCTATGGAGCAGTGCATAGAAAATACCTAGAGCCTTGCAAACCCTAAGAGATAGTATCACATTTAAATTTGAGAAAGAAGAAAGAAGAGGTTCTAAGGGGTTCTATTTTTACATATAAAAATATGTAGCCCTAGCTGATTTGACTCAGTGGATAAAGCTTTGGCCCAAGGACTAAAAGGTCCCAGGTTCAATTTCGGTCAAGGGCTTGTACCTCAGTTGCAGACTCGATTCCTGGTATTGGTTGGAGTGCTTATGTGTGTCATTTACATAGTTGTTTCTCTCTTTCTCTCTCTCTTCTCCCTTGTACTTTCTCTAAAAATCATTGGGAAAATATCCTGGGTGAGGATTAACCAGAAAAAAGAGAAAAGTATGTAGCCATTTAAAACCCATTGAGTTATATTTTTTCTTCAGCCAAATTTTATTTCCTCATAACATGATTTTTAAAAAAATATTTTTTATTGATTTCAGAGAGGAAGGGAGAGGGAGAGAGAATTATCCATGATCAGAGAGTCATTGATTGGCAGTCTCCTGCATATCCACCCCCTTCCAGGCAACCAGGGCATGCACCATGACTGGGAATTGAACTGTGACCTCCTGGTTCATAGGTTGATGCTCAACCACTGAGCCACACCAACAGGGCTCATAATGGTTTTGTGTTTTATGTTGTTGTTTTGTTTTAAATAAGCATGGATATGTAAAGCCTTTGTCTTTGCAGAGGTGAATTTTTCTCTTTGCAAAACAAAAATATTTTAAAGAGGTTGCTATAAAGATAAATAAGCGGGAGCCAAATAACTGGAGTTCTAACCCCATTTTTGCCAATTTCTAGCTATGTGATATTGGGCAAGTAAATTAATTTATCTTTGCCACAGTTATTTCATCTGTAAAATGGGGATATTAATTTCATCTACATTAAAGTAGATGAAATTAATATCCCCATTTATATTTATATAAAGATAAAATGGGCAAATATATGCAACCTATATAGAACAATGTTTGGAAATTAGGCAACTCTATTACATTAATGAATGAATAGACTTTGGAATATATTAAGGTTTGGATCTTTGTTCTTTAATAATTAGTCATATGATAAATTATATAGTCTTTCTCAGTCTTAGTTTAATCTGAAAGATTGGGGAAATAATTTCTATTTCCTAGGATTGTTATGCAACATCAAATGAAGTACTTTTTCACCATTAGAGTAGAAAATATATATATTTAATTTTCTGTACTTTTGGGGAAATAGTTCATACATTATTAGTAGGAATGTAAATTGTTGCAACTTTTGAAGGACAATTTGGCAATATTTCTTATCCTTTTTCATGCACATATGTTTTTTCAGCAATTTTACTTCTAAAAGTTATCTCACTAATAATTAAAAATGTATGTACAAGGGTAACTTGTATCATTGTAATAGTAAATAACTGGAAACAACTTAGAGTTTATCAATAGAGAACTAGTTAATTAAATGATAATAAATCTATACAGTATAATTATATGTATCCATGAAAAAGAATAAGATAGATATATAGCTATGGAAAATACCTAATAATTATTATTATATTAAATAGCTAGTTGAAAATATCATATAGTAAGCATCATGTAGAAACTCATGGATATGTATGTGCATTTATATACATTTGTTTGTATAGACATGAAAATATATATTATTGTAACTAGCTTGATATGCTAGACTAATAGATACACAGATTAATACTTCTCTACTATTTCTCCCCACAAATTGCTCAAGTACCCACCTGCCCTAATGAATTGTTTAATAACTTCAGGATCTATGCAGTTCCAAAGAGATATGTCAGTCCAACTCCCAACACCAGGGGGAGCCAGCACAGCAGAGTCCATTCTGTCTTCTGACCTTGCTTCTCATTTCTAGACTAAGTTGTGTTAACTGATCCTGGTACCAACTGCCAGGTGACACTAGTCCATAGCTGCTTCATCCCCAGGATCCCGAGAAGCTGTGATAGCCCATGTTTTTACTGTGTAGGTATTACTGTTCTTAGTTTGTACCCACAGGTCATTCATTATATTCCAAATCTCAAGTCGAATATTAGCTGCATTCCCTTCAGGAGCCCTTCAGTGGGAAACCTTGGATCCTAATGATGAACTGAGGTTCTTTTTCCCTCCTGGTGAGGTCTCACTATTCTTCCCTGATGGATTTACCAACCATTCATCCAACCAGTTTTCCTAACTTCAGGCAGAGGTTGAATTTCAGATTTCTTCTTTCTTGGAAGACAATGGGGACAGCCATTTTTTTTTTTTTCCCCTCTAATTGGCTCATCTTTTCTCTAAAATCTACAAACCAAAGATAGGAGTGGGTTTTGCTAAATCACAAATGCTGAATTGTCCGCTTACAGTCTCATCCCAGGAGACTGTGTATCCACTCACCTTGCATTTGCATAATTATGAGCAGCTACTTTTTCTTTGCAGAATGAAGACATTCCTTTTCAAGGTGACTTCCTGGATATGCCTATGCAAACAGGTAACAAGTGAAGGATATGGGTACTTACCCTGCCTTACTGGCCATTTTACTGAATATATTTCTCATAGATGCAAATTTTAATTAATTATTTTTTGTTGGTGGCATACAGTTTTAATTAATTTGTGTGTGTGTCTGTTTTTTTTTTTTGTTTTGTTTTTTGTTTTTTATTGGAGATCCTTATATGTATAGAAACTTTTTGGAACTCGAGTGGAAAAATACCCAAGAAATTGATGTTATTTTTCCATGGGGAGTAAGAATGATCATTAAGAGAGGAAGACCTTTATTTTTTACCTTATCCCTTACTGTTTTGTTTGAAATTTTAAAAAATTACATGTAATAAAAACAAAAAATATAATCTTGAAAATAAGAAAATATATTTTCCAGAATGTGACAAATATTTATTTTTTAAAAAGATTGTTTCTCCGGCTGTAACTGGCACTTTTGTAACTTTGTAATCTGGGTAGGGGAGGCTAAGCAGGCCTAACATGTCCAATATTGATGAAAATGTTTCTCCACGGCAGAAAATATGAAATAAGGTTAAAAAAGAGTTCACCTGTTTCCAGCTGGGCCTGTGTGTATAGGTATTCATTATTATAGTCTTCATTTCCAGGGCTGCCATGCACAGTTATGTGGGATGTACACTAAATGAGTATCGCATATAAGGGATATGTTCAAGACATAGTGCATTGGTATGTTTATCAGCGCCTTTGCATGGAAGATACAAAAATGTGTCCTGTTCCAACAAAATTATTCTATTATGATGTTTTTCTAACAGATGGAAGTAAAGCTCTTTGGTGCTGTAGAGCAGACCATAGTGTTGTTGGCCCACTGCTAGAAGTGATTATCTCCAACAAAACTATTCTCTGATCTTCTCTGACTTTCATTCATTTCCCTCTCCTATAGGAGAAGGTGGCATATACTCCCCTCTTCCCTGAGCCCTCTCCTTCTCAGGTTCCTTCATTCAGAATTAGTGGATAAGTTTATTGTTATTTCATGTGAACCAGGATAGAAGGTCTCCGGTGTTTCTTATATCATGCTCTTAAATAGGATGTGACTAAGCTTAAGCTAGATGGGATTTTTGTACCTTCAGACACACAATCCTCTACCTTCAAATTATTGTGGACTTTGAATACTAGGGAAACTCAAGATGATTGAGAACATTTGCTTGCATTTTTGGTATATTTGTCAAAATGTAAGAATTGTTGTTAGGATACTGCTTAGAACTTCCCTAATTAAAATTTATCTTAACACATTGATATATACTAATGTCTATTATATGTTATTTAACTTTAGGGTTCATTTATTTATCATGTAGGCATTGATAGTTATGCTTATGTCTTTAGAGTGCAAACTTTGGTACTCAGGCTCCAAAAGACAAAAATATTACATAAATACCTAAAGTTTGTCTATTAAAAGGAGTTCCATTCCAGGAGTCCACCTGTACAATTCTAGTGGTCTTCTCATATACAAGAGACAAAATTAAATCCTCTGGTAACAATGCCCCTGAGTGGGGTATAAAATAGAGCAAATGTTATATCAGTTAGAATTCTTTCAATTGCAAGGGATAAACACTCAAATTTAACTGGCTTAAGCACAAAGGAAATTTATAGGTGTCTATAAAAAGGAAGTCCAGAATCAGTGGAGCCTGCAAGGCTGACTTGATCCAGAGTCTTTTTAAATATATATATTGATTTCAGAGAGGAAGGGAGAGGGAAAAAGAGATACAAACATCAGTGATGAGAGAGGATCATTGATCAGCTGCCTCCTGCAAACCTCACACTAGGGATCAAGCCCACAACCCAGGCATATGCCTGGATGGGGAATTGAACCATGACTTTCTGGTTCATAGGTCAATGCTCAAATACTGAGCCATGATGTTTGAGATGATCCAGGGTCTTAAGCAATATAATGAGGACCTAATCTTTTTCCAAATGAGTTTCACTCTTGGACTTTATATGCCAGTAAAACCACTTTAAAAGCTCTGGAAATGCACTTACCCAGGTTCAAGTCCAGCAGAAAAGAACTTGGGCTTCTCTCTCAGTCTTGTTGCATCTCTTTAAGATTGATCATGTATCCATTGCTGGATAAATTGCTGTAACTATAGAATATGACCTTCTGTTTGGCCAGGAATGAGTCACATGCCCACACCTGGAGCCAGGGGTGGAATAAACTCTCCTGTAAATCCATGGTCTAGGATGGGAAGAAGGGCTGGTTCCTCAGAGGAATGTTGGGATATGGGACACAGAAGAAAGACACTGAGGTTAAGAAGGAAAACTGCCCACTTTAAAGGTAGCAAAGTCTAACCAAAAGAGAGTAGATAGTCTAGATTTCAAGATAAACAATTCTCTTTAAGATGTCTAAGAACCAAAATAAGAATGTCCATGCCTTGTGAATGTGCAGTGGAAATGATAGTTATGTATGTCATTTTATTATGCATTGGTTGTTCATTAGCTTCACTGAAATTTTAGTGAACTTTATGTCTAAATCTCATCAAAAGCACTTATAACATTTTTTGTTTTTAAAATGCAGACTTCTTCTTTTTAATTTCTTTGTTTTAATGTAAACATTTGCTTCTCCTCACCCCACATACCCTATTGGAAAAGTTCTGTAAAAACAAATGAACAAAAATCACTCCAACTCACTATCTAAAGATTTTCGCTAATACCGGTAGCATCTTGGTACATTATTTATTTTTCTATTGTTTTATTTTGCATCAGCAATTATATACCTGATTTAGAAGGGTTAATGAAATAGTAGCAATTCTGGGCTAGGAGTTTGATATAAAGATATAAATATTTAAATATAAAATGTTTCAAGAGCACTTAGTGTATGAAAACAAAACTCAAAAAACAATTGCAGTTTCTGATGCTGTATTCTATCCTGTGGGCAAGACATTATTCTTTCTCAGGATGTGAATGGTTATTTCAGTGATATTGGCTTAAATCAAAGAGTCAGGTCAATCTGTCATATGTCCTTGAGTTTTCTAATCAACAGGATTTACAATATTATTAATCACATTTTTATGTCATTTAATCAGCTGTAGAGGTTCTGGATAGGGCTCCTGTGAGAATATACAGTGTGTCATACATTTTTAATACACTTGATATTAGACCTTCCCAGAGCTCCTCTTCATTCATATTGGTGTATTCTTATATTAAATCATTTTTAGAATAACATGAAAGTAAAGCAAGGCAGAATTCTTCTTTTACTTCTGTTAATGTTCTTTTCTCTTTTGTAAATGGGGAACCATAGTTAATGAAAAGTTGCCTAAGAGCAGGGCTCCTGGTTACATTAGCCTTGGGCCTGCATGGCCTAGTTTTTCATATACTTGTGAAGGCTATGGCTCCCTTTAGTTACTGATCAAGACCTAACTTTCCCCATTCTTTTTACAAAAATCTTGCATTAATGTGCTGTGGTTCAGACAACACTGCTATATAACTAGCAGCCTCGTTGACAACTTTTCTTTGTTAGACAGACTTGGTCTTTCTTCCATAACCACTATCTCGGGAAATATTTTTTTGCCTCCATGCAGTTGTCAAGACCAGAGATCTATGTTTTCCTTGAATCTTGCTCTTCTCTCTTTTAATATTCAAAACAATTATTATACAGCATAAATATTTCATATGACCATTGAAGGGTAGGCCTAGAAAACCACAGGAATATCTGCCTTGTTATTTTAGAAGTAGGGGCCCAGTGCACAAATTCATGCACCTTGAAAGGAATCGTGGGCCACTAAATTGCAGTGGGCACAGAGGCAGATCTTGGCCCATCCTTCATGCCCCTGCCCAGACTCTCCTGCCACAGCCCCTGGCCCCTTATCTGCCAGCAGCCCTGCTCCTGCTGCTCCCACCCACTGACGGTGCCAGCCCTGCTTGCACAACTGACTTCACTATTGGGACCAGTGCCAGCTGCAGTGTGATCAGGGCCAGTGCTGTCAGCAGGTACAAATGGCAGTTGCTGCCCCAATCGTCCCTCAGGAGCAAGGGGAGGTGGAGAAGCCCTCAGAAGCGATTAGAGCTGGCAGCTGCTGCTCATACCCACTGATGGTGCTGAGTGATTGGGACCAGCACTGGGCACCAGCATTGGTTGCAAGTGGTGGCTCGTGCCAGCTGTGGATGCAATCGGGGCCAGCACCAGCAGCAGGTGCGAGTGCCAGGCAGGACCACTGTGCACAGGAGCAAAGAACTTTCAGTAACCAACAAAAGCTGGCCCCAATGACAGCAACTGGCACCACACCTTGGTCTGGCACCTCCACTCACCTGCTCCACCAACCCGAGGTGGCCGACACCTGCCATGTTCCACACATGCCCCCTGGTGGTCAGAGCAACGTCATAGCACCCGGTTGTTCCGTAGTTTTTCAGATGTTCAGTCTATTTGCATATTAGCCTTTGATAATATAGAATTACCACATAAATGATTTCTTATATAACCCCTATCTGTCCACCACCATTTGGACTTTTGCTTCCTTGTAGCTAAAAGCATTCCTATTTGACACAGGGCTATCATATATTATATATAATTTATAATTTGTTATCTAACTATTTATCTTTGTACCTGGAGTATCAACTTTAGTACATATCTGTACCCCCCTCCCCCAAACCTAGCAGAGTGCTAAGAACCAGATTTGGCAAAACTGGACCCATATTTCCAGCTTAAGTTGAATAGTAGATGAACCCCTGAACAAAAGAGATCAATATTCATTTTCCCATAGTCCCTATCATTTCCATTTTGTGCCAGAAATTAAAGCCAAGTATTAGTGGCCAATATATTAGTGACAATAACACAAGTTAAATTATAGATATCCAGGTAATTTAGGTGAATATCTGGGGTTACTCTATACCAAGCAGTTACAGAAGATTTTACAAAGCTAACTTTATGCTTTAGGACTCAATTCAAAGGCTATTTTGTTCTGAAGGCCTGCCTTAAATTTCCCCTTTCTTTGGGGTTAGAAATTCAAATGCAAATCAGGTAACCCAGATGAGTATGGTGGGATGGTCTAAGAAGCAGAGGACATCTTAAACTGTATTCTTTCAACACAGATACATTATTTATGTAACAAATATGGAAGAGTTTCACTTAGCAGAGTACTCTTTAGGTCCATCAATGCTGTCTCAAAAGTTAAGATGTGCAAATGTACCACAGCTCTTTTATCCACTCATCTACTGATGGGCACTTGAGCTGCTTCCAAATTTTGGCTATTGTAAATAACATTGCAATGAACATAGAGGTGCATATATTCTTTCAAATTAGTGTCTTGGGTTTCTTCAAGTATTTTAAGAAGTGAAATTATTGGGTCATAAGGCAGTTGGGTCATAAGGCAGTTCCACTTTTAATTTTTTGAGGCAACATCATACTGGTTTTCTCAATGGCTGTAAGCAATCTGTATTACCACCAACAGTGCATGAGGTTTCTCTTTGTTCCACATCCTTGCCTTGACAATACTGTTTTTTTGTTGATTTATTGGTGATAGCCATTCTTATAGGCATGAGGTGATATCTCTTCTTGGTTTTAATTTGAATTTCTCTAATGATTAGTGACATTGAGCATCTTTTCATATGTCTATTTGCCACCTCTATGTCCTCTTTGGAGAAGTGACTATTCAGGTCAGTTGCCCATTGTTTATGGTCAGAGGAAGACACATACCATATGATTTTATTTATATGTGGAATCTGATAAATAAAATAAACAAACAAACAAAATAGGAACAGACTCATAGATAGAGAACAGACTGACAACTGTCAGAAATGAGGGGGGGTGGGAATAGGGGTGGATGAAAAAAGTGAAGGGATTAAGCAAAACAAACAAACAAATTAAAAAAAAAAAACACACCAAAAACTCATATAGACACAGACAACAGCATGGTGATTACTACAGGGGAAGAAGGGTAGGGGAGGTAAAAGGAAGTATGGGGGGGATAAATGGTGGTAAAAGGAGATTTGACTTTGGATGGTGAGCATAGACTGCAGATGATATGGTATAGAGTGTATACTTGAAGCCTCTATGGTCTTATTAACCAATGTCATCCAATAAATTCAGTAAAAACAAGCATACAAACAAACAAACAACAACAATAACAAAAAAAAAACACCATGGAACACTATCACTTCCATAAATAAATATGCTCTCTCCTATTTTTCTGAAATGAACTGGTGTTTCTATTTGTCTCTTTCTTTTTTCTTTTTTCTTTTTTGATAGTTAAATTGGTACAAAGCAATGCTCTTTACTGGAAGTTAGACAGCAGTGTAATCACTATGACCATGACCACTAATACTTAGCTTAAATCTCAAGGACAAAATATAAATGGTGGGAACTTGGGAAATTACTTATTGATGTCTCTTGTTCCATGGTTCATCTTCTATTCCAGGTTGGCTGAAAATGTGGATCTAGTTTCTAGTTTTGCCCAATCTGATTTTTCAGAGAAGGTAATGATCTAGATTTTGATGGGGAATCTGTTTGAAAATTTGGGGCAAATTAAACAAACAACTAAACAAATAAGCTGTGCCAAACATAGCTGGAGTTCAGATTTGTCCATGGCTAATTCAACTTCTATTCAAAGAATTAAACTCTGGCAGCCATTAATTGTTAATACGCTTCAACAGAGTAGATGGGTGGGCACATAGATGAATGAAGCATTGTTCTTTCTGTTTCCAATTTCTTCTCCCTTTAATGTCGCTAACATGGTCTTGCCTGAGTCGTCCTTCTCCCCCCATGTCTCATGTTCCAGGCACATTGACCAGTTCTTTGGATAGCTGAGTTTCCTAATTTTGTTCTTTCAATCCCTCAGGCTAGAAGTCAATTCTTTTCATCCTTTCCATAGTAAATCATGCTCATTCTTAAAGTTTCACATTTGTTGTAACCTCCTTTTGGAAGCTTTCACAGATGTACGAGATAATATTAATGGCTTCCTCTATTTTCTCTCATCACTTTTTCTTACACTAATGATATAGCATAGCTTGATTTAATACTGGTCAACTTTTTAAAATAAGTTTTTTATTGATTTTAGAGAGGTAGGGAGGGGGAGGGGGAGAGCGAGAGTGAGAGAAAGTGAGAGAGAAAGCCATTGATGTGAGAGAAAAACATTGATTGGTTGCCTCCTGCACTTCTTCTGGGAATCAAGCCCATAACCCAGACATGTGCCCTGACTGGGAATCAAACTGGTGATCTTTTCTTGCATGAACAATGGTCAATTAACTGAAACACACTAGCAAGGGCTAATACTGATCAATTTTTAACTATGTATATCTAGCTGTGTTCTGACACCTCATAGTAGGAACCAGATTTTGTGTCTCTTCTTGACTAATTTCTGTGTCTTATTGCTCCTTTATTTGTTCAGCTTAAATTTTTACAGGCCTGTCAATGTCTATGCTTCACAATTAATTTGGAAACTTGTGAAGGTAGAGATTGTATGGCTTGTAAGACATCATATTCAATTATATCTAGAGCACATGTTTAATAATTCTTTTTTTTACAATGTCAACACCTTTTTGGAAAAGATGAAGTAAGATGCTATTTCAGACCAGTGACATGCTCTATTTTCTCTCTCAAATAAACTGATTTTACAGACAATTAAACTGGGCTTATTATCCTTAATCTAATCTAACTTTGTTGTTTTCTTTAAAAAGATCTAAAATCAGAACTATAGGTTTTGTAAGGAAATTCTGTATGTGTTACATTCAAGTACATAAAGCAATAGTACTTTTAAAATCAGTCCGTCCATATGACACAGAATTGTTCTAAGAGTGTTTAAAAGTTTGCTGGCCTTTGTGCTTAAGTAGACCAAATTTCACCTTTGTTTGCACTGTTCATTTGCTTAGCAATGAATATTTTGTTCCATCATCTACCCACATACGGTAGAAAGGCAAATATCACCGGAATGTAATTGCTCCACTATGAT
Source organism: Pipistrellus kuhlii (assembly GCF_014108245.1). NCBI lineage: Eukaryota > Metazoa > Chordata > Mammalia > Chiroptera > Vespertilionidae > Pipistrellus > Pipistrellus kuhlii. Next base: position 13,211,370 of record NW_023425529.1, on the reverse strand, counting down.
TATTACTACTACACTGGAGACTCATAATTGTCTGTGGAACCCCTACTGAACCATCCTATGACAGATCCCAGTGTGTATCCATCTTAAACAAAGTGGTACATAATACCTATTATTTAGGATTCTTTGGTTGCAAGAAAGAGACTTCCCAATTATTATGAGATTGTCAGGTCACTCATAGAATCTATAAGCTTCTAATTCTGGTAAATTCTGAGGATGGGTTCTTTTCACGAATTTTTGTCCTTTAGTTGAGTGGTTTCACAAGAAAGTTGCCTTAATTGCTAGTCTAGCAGAATATATCATAGTCCCCTTAATTTGAGGGACTTAAAGGGAAATAGCTTTCCCATTATAACCCCATCGACCTCAGTCATGACTTTCTTCCATTCTATTTTGTACTCTATGGGAAAAATGAGATAACACCCAGAAAAGAAGACTTTACCATTCTTTTAATAGACTCAATTGCATTCCAGACTATAAGTGAGTTTCAATTTAAGACAAGTGGAAGGTCAAACTCAGGATATTAATGAGAACCATATTTTTCTTTCTTGGTGGCTATTAAAATGATAGATGCCAGTGAGTAGGCTAGAGGAAACCTACTCAAGGCCTTGAATGTTACCATCCATCGTTAAATCTCACACATACACTTGTCATTATACGGGAACAGTGTAAGTGCAGCCAACCTAAGGCCATGGCTGCTACTTGGTTATGTCTGTCACTGGGCTGTCAAATCTCATGCAAACAAAGAAGGTTTCCTTATTATTGATGCAATGCAGAACAATGAGAAAGAGCTGGAGCTAGATCTTCATGATGCATTCCTGAGCTGAGTTCAAACCAGGTCAGAAAGGCAGGAGTCGGGCAGCAAAGCAAATTACGCCATGCAGAACACTGACCTGAGAGGTGATCTGCAGAAGCAAAGCTCTGTTTACCCAAATGGTCTTGATCTCTAAATCTTACTCTTCTATCAACTGTTCTTACGTTTAGTGACAGTTTTAAGGGATGATGCTTTACTAGATTGTAATCATATCTGATATTTTAAATTAGAGTGGGAGAAAAAAGAAAATGTATTGGGAGAGGCAGAATGAGAAAGTGGAGAGGAAAGAAGAATTTAGATAGGTAGTTAACATGGTATAGATCCATTGTTTAGGTTAATTTATTCATTCATCTACTCACTCAGTCAAACTTTATAGAACACCTTTATATGCCAGACACCATGCTGGGTGTTTTCATGGTCACCAAGGCTACCCTCAGATCTGATGATTCCCTAGAAGGACTCCCAGAAAAGCTGTTATAGTCATGTTTAAGGTTTATTATAGCAAAACTATATAGATTAAAATCAGTAAAGGAAAATTGGCATGTAGAGCAGAGTCCCAGATAGGCCAGCTCTAGCTTCCAGTTATCCCATCTCAGTGGAGTCACATAGACAGTACTTGGTTCTCCCTGAAATGATGTATGACAACTCCTGTGGACTATTACCAGCCAGGGAGGCTCAACCCAGCTTTGGTGTCTAAGCACTTTATCTGGGATCAGTCACATAGATGTGGAGCACTCACATAGTTGACCTTAGCTAATCAGTCTCTAGCCTCCATACTCTCAAAAGTCAAATGGATACAATGGGATCCTGAACCCAAAGCAAACAAAAACAAGCATTAAAAAAAAACTACAACAAAGCAAACAAAAACAAGCCTTCACATACCTTGAACTACATTGTTAGCATAAACTATTGGGCATGGCCCAAGGCTCCACTGGGTATTCAAAGACACTCTTTCAGCCAGGATATTGGAAAGGATTAGTGATTGTTTCCCAAAAGTTGGTTTGAACACCTCAAACCTGACAAATTAACACTTTAATGCACACTGGGGATGGGGCTCTTTTTTGTCAAGAGCCTGGAAGTTTGATTATGCCAACAAACATATGTAAAACAATACTACCAAATACTACATTCTGTTACTTTGACTTAGCTTAAGATCTTCCTGACACTAGAGTGTCTATCATGTGCCTGTGGAGAAAGCAATGTTCTAGACATCATTTCTGTTCTCATGTACTTTACACTCTATAGACTTCAGAGAGCAAGGATGAAAACAAAGAGATGAAAAGGAAGGCTAATATATAGGTGGTGGCTTAGACAAGAATTATGGTGGCAGGAATGAGGATGGTTAGAAAGATCCCAAACTATGCCAATTTCAAAGGTTGAGCTGCAGGATTTTCAGATGGAATGATTGTGGAATGTGAAGGAAGGAGTAAAGGATGACTTCACTAAGGTAAATAGTTTCTCAACCTGAACTGCTCCTATAACCTTTAATATCTAAAATATTTACCTGGTGCTTCAAGATAAAACACTAAGATCAAATGCAATTCACATTTATGTAGTTATGATGATAAAATATTTAATTTTTGAGCTATAACATAACATATGAATTATTTATGTTTTATGGTTGTCATTTTTTGTGAACCAGGTGTGTGTGTGTGTGTGTGTGTGTGTGTGTGTGTGTGTGTGTGTAGGGGGGAGAGTCATAGTCTAAGTATTAGTGAAATTTAGTTAGCATGGGTGGTTCAACCCAAGTCTTACTTTTCATATGTAACGTCTATATTCTACTAACCTCTGTATCTTTAGAATGTTTTTAGCTGTGACTACTAGAAACATCATTCAAACTAGCTTAAATATTAAAGACATTCCTTATGTTACATAATTACAAATACTACAGGAATGGGATGGATTGCAGTCGTGGTATGATCGAAACTTAGAAAAATCATTGGGCACTCAGGTTCTTTCTCTCTAATCTGCTCTTTAACATTGGCTCTCTGCTAAGGGTGTTTCTCCTTATGATTGCCATATGGGCTTCATGTTTTTTTTGTTCAAATCCAAGAGAAACTCACCCTCCAAGTGTAGGATGACAGTTCTTTATTGGTCTTACTGGAGCAGCTTACCACCCCAGGACCAGTATCTGTCATCAGCTAAATATCATGCTCTAATTGTCTTATATTAGTCCATACCTATCCCTGCATCTCAAGATGAAATCACTGTGCTTTCATTTATGCATGTGCCAGGCAATGGGAAAAGTTAAAGCAAAGGTCCTAAAAGAGCATGCCTGGTACATTCTAGAAATAACAAGATTAGAGTGGCTAGAGATAAATGAATTAGAGGCTGAGTCATTGGGAATGATGTTAGAAGGTGAGAAGGGTCAGACAATGTGGGACTTATTTTCTGACTTGAGTGGTTTATTATTATTAACATTAATAGTAGTTCATACAAATTCCTTTTAAAGTTCTTAATTTAACTGCTGCTGTTCAGCTATTGCAGGTTTTTGAGCAGAAGAAAGGCATGATTTGATTTTTATTTTACAAGGATTCTTCTGACTGGTGTGATAGGGAGCAAAGGGAAAAGCAGAGGCTGATACAATTATCTAGGCAAGCAGTATTGGTGGCTCACACAAGTGGCAGCATTGGAGGTTGTGGGAAGTGACTGGATTCTGAATATATTCTGAATGAAGGACCCACAGAATTTCTGAAAAGGTTGGATGTGGAGTGTGAAAGAAGGGAGGGGTCAAGAGTGTCTGTAATGTGAGGATGCAATTGCCATCCACTGTGATGGAGAAGATTTAAGTAGAACATGATCTGGAGGTCTATGAGAGGTTGAGCTCTCATAGACATGTTGATTTTGAGATGTCTTTCAATGCCAAAGTAGGAACATTGAGTAGGTAGCCCAGTATTCAGGTAAGTCAAAGCAAGAGATACAAATGGAAGACTTGTCACCATATACATGACATTGAAATCCATGAAACTAGACAAGATCACTAAGGGAGTGAAAATAAATGAAGAAGGGGACTAAGGAGTGATCCTTGAGGCACTTTCAATTTATAAGGTTAGGGAGAAGATGAGAAACCAATTGAGCCATGACTGGTGACATAGGAGGAATGCTAGAAGACTGTTGTGCTCTGGAAGCTAAGAGCTGAAAGGGCAGCACAGAGAATGGAATGATGAATGTGACAAATGCTGCCATGTGGAGGTTTTTGGTGACTGACAAGGTGCAGTAAGTGGGGCAAAGTTCTGATTAGAGTGGTTTATTATTACTTTAAAAAAAATTATTCAAGTAACGTTTAAAGCTCTAAATTGAAGAACTCTAGGCATTCAGGCCTTTGAATGTTTGTTTTTTTTAAATATATTTTTAATTGATTTTTTACAGAGAGGAAGAGAGAGGGATAGAGAGTTAGAAACATCGATGAGAGGGAAACATCCATCAGCTGCCTCTTTAACACCCCCTACTGGGGATATGCCCACAACCAAGGTACATGCCCTTGACCAGAATCGAACCTGGGACTTTTCAGTCCGAAGGCCAAAGCTCAATCCACTGAGCCAAACCAGTTTCGGTGAATGTTTTTTATTATAGACAGTTCTCTGTTCCCATACAGTAAGGAAAGATAACTCTACATATCATTTCCCCCCCTTCTATTGGAGAACCTTTCTTTTGGTGACGAAGCCTGTACATATTGCTCTGGGCAACAGAATCTTTCTTTGATATTCAAAATATGAACAGAAAAGATAGATAAATTAAAGATTACTACTATTGAGGGCCAACATTGAGAACTATGATGAACACATGAACTGTTCTCCCATTTAATATTCATAACCAATGAAATAGATGCAACTATCATCGCTATTTTAGAGATTATGTAACTTGGATTAGAGAGGTTATGTTAACCTAGCAAAGTTTTCACTGCTGCAGATGGTAAGATGGCAGCCTATGATTTGAACCAGGTCTTTTTCTATAATTAGTTCTCCTGATATTACAACATTTGAATTACAAAATTAGTTTATGTAAAATGTATGATGCCTGAAAATCCTTGTTGAATTTTTTGTTGAATTGAATCACATTATTGGGAATATTGAGATGCCCAGGCTGCCTTGCCCAGCTCCAGTGTTCTTTGGTCAGCCACCAGTTTTCCTAGCTGAGAGGTCCCCTCCGCGCCCCCCCCCCCCCTTCTCCCTGCTACAACAGGCAGACACAATTTCAGGTTGCCTGGTTTAAAAGCAATTATACCTCTAGAGAATCTTGTTGCCTCTGATTTCTAAGTGCTGGTTGTTTATAGAATTACTGCTCAGATCCCTTTAGTTCAAAATGAACATGCCAATGAAACTGAAATGAGAATCTGCACTTCTAAATTGGATTATCGGCTTCCCTTGTGTATCAGTTTGCACCATTCCTCCCTCAGCAAAGTTGCCAGTGATTCTCAGCAGTTTAGTTTCACAGCTTATGCTGGGTGGTTGGAACTAGGTGCATCTAGTTAACGTATTAGTCTTGCTGTGTCTTGGGGATGACTATTGCCACAGCAACAGACCTTCCTAACTTTTTAAAAATAGGACGCAAAAGAACTGTTGGCCCAGAAAGGAACTCACTACAGACTGATTCATGTGCCTCTCAGCATAACCATTATGGCTTGTAGCAGTTTAGGTTCTTAAAGGGTATTTCTTGGATCACATGATCTCACACATCTAGAGGAAATAATGAACAACACAAACAGACCCAGAGAAAGAGAACCAGCGATCAGACTCTCAAACCTCAGAGGGAAAGTAAGGGAGGATGGGGGTAAGGGGAAGAGATCAACCAAAGGACTTGTGTGCATACATATGGGCCTAGCCAGGGGCCATGGACAACGAGGGGGGGGGGATAAAAGGGGGGCATATATAGGGAGGGGTTTGGGATGGGAATGGGGGAATAAGGACAATTATGTGAGACCATAATCAATAAAAAAATTAAAATAAAATAAAATAGGTTCTAAATCTTAAAAAAACAAAAACAAAAAACTATATTGAGAGGAGGGCAAGATTCAACTATCCATTCTAAATTAGATAATTAAAAAAAAAAGGAAATATCCCCTTGCTTCTTCCTTTCTTGCTTTCTGCTTGGAAAACCCTTTTCAGCTTGTCTATTGTAAAACAGTGTTGAAATCAATATGGCTAGTTTGACACAACAGCAATTCATGCAGTATGTTTCCATCAGTGACTATTTTTGTTTGGCACCAGCATAATTGACTGATGTCAACAGGGCTGGATTAGTGTTTATCAGTTAACTGCCATTGCAGTGGTACAGAGGAGCCACACAAAGCAGTGTTTTCATGAACCTGGTAAGAAGAGTGGGCGGGTGGTTTAATTTCCCCCTGAATGGAGTATTAAAAGAATTAACAGGCTTGCCCAAGCACAGTAAGATTAACTTGCAGGTAAATCTGGCTTTCAGTCACATTGCCCTTTAATTTCTAGAAAAAGAATTTAATGAAAAGATTTGCCAAGGATGCATTTTTACAAAATATAGTTTCAATGAAGTGCTACGTATTTATAATTAAATACTAAGAAGAAACTCACTATATTTCCAGGATTTTGAAAAGACTGTTAATTATGAAAAGGCTGGGAAGCCTGGTGTTTAAGTGGGGACCAAACATGTGGGTAGATATGGGAGATCATGTGGAGGATAATTTATGCACTTGTGCAGGCAAAAGGAAAGATGCTGATGATCTACAATACATGCCATCTCTGCCATCTTCTTGATTGGCAGATGCTCTTCAGGGAGCAATCTGCCCGCTCTGCCAAGGGAAATGAAAATATGGCAACACATTGGCAGCTGCTAATGAGAATGAAGAGGCCAAATGGGAAAAATGGAATATGTTATGTTTGTTTAGCTGGTTTTGGACTGGTTTTAAAGGATACTGTGTACCAAATGTCACTCACCCTCCCAGAGTAGAAAATGAAATATTCTCATTCCTTTAAAAATAAGAACTGAAGTGAAGGGATCGATGCTCATTGGAGAGCTCAGACTTAACCTTGTTGTCTCACTGCACCTCTGTCTCGCCTACTCACAGGGTGAAGCCCTGGACTAAACCTCAGCTGCCTGTTAGAATCCTCTGGATAGCTTTTCGAAATCAAGAAGCCCAGATATTCCATTGGGGTTCCAGCATTCTCATTAAAAAAAGAAAAGATCCCAAGTGATTCTAATGTGCAACCAAGGTTGAGAACCACAGGGCAAGAGGGGTGGAGGTCTTGATCAAGCAGAGATTCACTAATTCTGAGAGAAAGCCTATTTCATGAGAGAGGGAACCAGGAGCAAATATTTCCCATAATGATGATGCACAATGTGTGTAAGCAAGACAAATATTTTAAAACAGACATAAATGTTGGGCATAAAAGGTAATCATACCAAATGCCCTTTACTAGCACCTCACATGAGTGGGTACTTTTAAGTGATTTTTCTTTCAATCTCCATAGCAATCTTATGGGGTAGCTGGATCTAGCCACCAGACAGATGAAGATAAGAGGCTCTGGGAAAAAGAAGTCAGATTACACAGCTGGTGGAGCTGGAGTCACATCTGGAGCTAGGTAGATTCCAAAGCTATTCCCATCACACTCACCACTCTTCCCACAGCCTCTTTAAGAGAAGCTGTGAAGACTGAGCCCCTTCTATGCATAGTCATCTCTGGAGTCCAGAAAACAATGGTGCCATTCTGCATTTTTCCTATTGTTTGAAATTGCCTCTGTTTTCCTCCCTGTTGGTCCCTCTTTCCTTCTATTTTCCTATCTTACCTAATAATAGACAAACGTAAATTGACCATACCTCCACTATGCCCACAGCCAATCAGAGTGAGTATTCAAATTAGAAGGCCAAAGATGGAGGCAGCCCAGCTGCTCCAGGTGCAGAGTGGCCTGGCAGGGCAAGATGTCTGCTATGAGAAGGAGGGCAGGGGGCGAAGGGATCTACAGGAGCGGAGTGCCTCAGCAAAGACAAGACTGCAGACTCAAAGACAAGAATCCAGCCAGTGAGACAACGAGGTTAAGTCTGAGCTCTCCAATGAGCATCGATTCCTTCACTTCAGTTCTTATTTTTAAAGGAATGAGAATATTTCATTTTCTACTCTGAAGAAGTCTGGGCAGAGCAAAGGCCTTGGTTCTGGGTGCCAGAGGAAAACCAGTGCTGGAAGCCAAGGGAAGGAAGGCCTATTGCACGAATCTCTTCATGCAATGGGCCTCTAGTTTTATTATATTCCTCTTCCTTTCACTTTCTCTGCTAAGGCCAATCAATATCAAAATGTTTAAATGGTGCATTGCACAAGCTGTGTTTTGGAACATTAAATACTTTTTTTTAAAACATTATTTGCATACATTCAACTCACAAAACACATTTCATTAAGCAGATGGGGAACTGAAAGGAAGCAATCTCAGTGCGTCTCTAAGATTTGAAATATTTTCCCCAATATAAGACTTTGACCATCCATCTCCCATCCTGTACAACTTTACTGTTGCCAAAAGGCTCTGCACCATGAATAAGGAGAAAACAATGAAAAATAAAACTCCTGCACTGTTGGTTTCTGTAGGTGGTAATCTGTGCCCTGGGTAAGTGCTTGCTACTCACATTTGTTTGGGGAAGCATACTGAGATGCTAAGGGCTTGACTTAAAATGATGATTTGAAGAATGGTGTGAAATCAAGGTGGGTGCTTGACTGAGTCGGGATGAATAATGCTTTTGTCTGCAAATGGATGCTTAGCTGCAATTGGGATTCCTATTCCCAGTATAGTTTAAGAGAAAACCTGTTAAAATATCAATAAGATGCGTCCATTTATATAGCATTGCAGCAAATATAATTGGTGCGATTCTCACTTTTCCATGTTCTTCCTCCCTCTGACTTATTTATGAGTATTACATAGTAATGAAAACAGGTCTATTGCTAGGCAGAGCATTTCCCCAATGTTGCTAAGAGTTTCTTTCAGACAAAATTGTTCCTTTCTTTCTCCCCAAAATAATTAGCCAGTCTTTTGATGAAAAAACAATTAGAAAGTTGGATATTCGTAATTAATGCATGTTTATCATGCCATATGATTTCTTGCTGAAGGAAACAATGGTGGGGAATAAGAAGGGCTTAAATTCTGTGATTCTTAATTAGCAAAACCACATTACTTACCTACTGTAGGGAGAAGCTATCTTAAGTTTTGAATGCTGTGCTTTAGGGTGGGAATTTCTCAGATATTCAAGGCACTAGCTGCATTTCTTGTTGTTATATTTTCTCCCCCCACATAATTAAAAGGCGGATCTTTGGAAAAGATCATTATACTGGCAGCTGCAAATTTGAACAGCCAAACCAAACAAATAGCACAGTTGTCCAACATGGCAATGCCCATTGACATTTTTTTTTAAGACTGATATTAGCATTTTGGAACATTGGCTCATTCAGAGTTTCTATATTGGAAAAAATCCAAACATTTTTGATGGAAATCAGAGCTAATGTATGTCTTGCCTGGAGAATGATAGCTTTGTATCTGTTCTGGAAATCATTAAGCCTCATCTTCTCCCTGCTCCATAACCCCATGTTGTGCCAGAGCCATTGAATTTTTTTCCTGCTCCTTTTTATTTGTGGTATTTATGCATTTTATTGATTATATGACATAATAAAACATAGCAAGTCAGATCCGAATGTGCTATATATTTTGTTCAACAGCGATGCAGAACATGAGGGCTCTGCTCTCCACTTGGGGGAACGTCTTACAGGAGTATAAATAGATTTATAATGACTACTAGGCTCCGCGCCTGCAAAATATCCTGGTAGGTAGCTCATTATGGAGCTAACATCATTAATAAAATAGCCGAAAATTTTCACAAGTACAGGAATATCTCTTATATTAGTGGCTGTAAGGAAAATACCTAGTGTATGCATAATTTGAGACTCATTGTTAAGCTATAATTTATCATCGTTATCTACATATTATAATGGCAAATAGGTTTAATTGCTTTTGACTGGACTGGCATGATGAGGAGGAGAAAAGTTAGTAGCAGATGGCCCCACTGTCAAAACTGCAGGCTCTGAGTCCAAAAGAAAGTATCCGCCTGAACCAATCATGTTTCTGGTTTCCAGCTCTACCTGCTCTTGATAAGTATTAATTAGCATTTTTTGGTATCCTGGTTGTCTGGAGAAAAGTAGAAATAGCAATTATTTACAGAAGGCTAACATAGCTGTGAAATTCAACTTTAGCAGGTTTAAATTGTGTAGCATTTTTTGATTAAAAGAAATACTTCCTACCCTAGCCTGTTTGGCACAGTGAATAGAGCATCAGTCTTCAGAGCAGACCTTAGAGTCCTGGGTTTGATTCCAGTCAAGGACACGTACTTGGTTGCATGCTCCTCCCTGGCCTGGCCCTGGTCGAGGCATGTGGCTCATGCAGGAGGCAACCAATCAGTGTGTTTCCCTCACATCAGTGTTTCTCTTTCCCTCTCTCTTCCACTTTCCCTAAAAGTCAGTGGAGGAATATCCTTGGGTGAGGATTTAAAAAGGAAAAAAAAAAAGTACTTTCTCTTGGTATGACATAGTGGGTTTCCACCGTCTTTTCATTCTTTACAACATTAACTTGCTGGCATGTGCACATTTTAGGACACATCTACTAGTACTTGGGTATTATATACTCTGTTTGTTGCTTCTCCTACAAAGTTCTCCATTCTTTTAATAATATTAGTGGCAAAAATATTTTATTTGAAATAACCAGCTCATATCTGAACATGTAGTTTATCTACTAGCTATTCACAAGGTACATTATTTACATCTTACGGTTTGAAATTTCAGTATTGCCCCATTCATTATCATACAAGATCCTCTTTTATGAAACACAACATGGATGAATAAATGTGATTTGTTTACAAATATTTTCCCCTCCCAGTCATAGAATTTCTTAACAAATCAAAGAATGTAGATTAAGTCATGAAAATTAAAACTATAAAATTACTAAAATCAAGTCTTTTTTTTTTTCTTTCTTTCTTTCAAGACTTTGGTGGCCTGAGAAGAACACAATTATCAGGTGGTAGATTACACTGGTGGCTGGTCAATGCAAGTAAATTAACTGCTTCAGCTGATAGAAGAGAAATGCCAGTTATAGCAACTTAACTGAAGGTGACATGCTATCTGCAAAATAATGTGAATTCAAAAGTGCAGTTTAACCCCAAAGTAAAGGGAATAAAAAAAAAAAAGAATGGAGCAATCTGCCAGACTAAAATAATGTGCGACAGAGAAATTATTCGGAAATGGAACTGGTTATAGAGATACAGATTTATTATTTGGTTGCTGTCATGATAAATTTGCCTCAGCCATGCCCATACATGTTATAGTACTCATGTCTGAGATAAGTGGGGATGTTGAAAAAGGCTTTGTACAATTGAAAATTCACTCTGAAAATATACTTGAATAAATGCTCTTCTTTAAGAGCATATATGCATACAAACACACATGTGCACACACACACACACACACACACACATTTTGTATTTAAACAGAAAAATGGTAATTTAGTGAATTAAGATGCCCACATACCATCAGGGATTTGAGACTATACAATGAGTTGTTTATTATTATCCATTGGTATAAATGGTATAGAAACAATACTAATGGTTATTCTGATCTAATACCAAATAGTAACCTTCCCTGGTAGACAACACTATGTGGATCAACATTAATAAGATCTATTATTTGGATACTAGTAGCAAATTTAAGCTAAATAATCCAATTTAATCCAGCTACATTTTTCTTGTTTTTATCTTCACATATGGTAATTTTTGTTATCATGTGATAGAGTCTTCAGGAAGTAGACCTGATCAAATGTTGTGTAAAAAAGCAGAAGATTCTGAGGCCATGAAATGACTTTGAGTATTGGAAAGGAATGAGATAATTTCCCTAGTTGGGATTCATGGAGCCTCTCTTGGCTTGGGAAGCCATAATTTTATTGGCATAATTGGTGCAAAAACTCACAGTTTGTTTGGTAGACTTCCATTAACACATCATACTACTATTTTCTTTTCTACCAATCTGTTTTCTCCAAGAAATATTCATGCATATGGCTCCAGTTTAGCAGCTCCAATGATATGAAGCATGCCTTTATTCTTTAAAGATTTCTGTTGAATGATTATTGTCATTCAATAGTAGAATTCAGCTTTGAGTGTTTTTGTTTATTTGTTTTCTTGTTTGTTTGAGAATGAGTGTGAATAGCATAGAGTTACATCCCTTGGTTTGCAAAACTCCTTGTCTCATTCAGTCCTGGAAAAGGTACATCTGGGGCTTTAGTAGAGCTAGAAGCAAAGCCAGTGTCCAGAGTTTCCATTCCATGGTGGAGCTGGATCTGATGTAGTGTTAGGCTAAGGTCCATTAGTTCATTGTGTGCAGTCCACATATTAGACATCCTTCTGGGGCTGAGGCACCTGAGCTTCATTGTCTTCATCTTCTCCTCTCTTCCTTTTTTAAATAAATACATTTTTATTGACTCCAGGAAGGAAGGTAGAGGGAGAAAGAGAAGGAAATATTAATGATGAAAGAATCATTGCCTGGTTGCCTCCTGCAGACCCCCCAAATGGGGATTGAGCCCTAAACCTGGCATGTGCCCTGACTGAGAATTGAATCATGACATTTTGACTCATAGGTTGATGCTCAACCACTGATCTTTATTTTAATTTAAAAAGTCTCCTGACTCCTTTTTCTTCAGTCACTCCTGACTCTAAAACTGAGGCATTTACACACATCTCACCTAAGTTGTATTTTGTATCAGGTATAAGGGAGAGGAAAGAATTTTTTTTTTCTCTACTCATTTTGGGATCATTGGCTGGGGCTGGTAAATTAGACTGACAAAAGACCAATTAACAAGAGAAAAACAAAGAGAAATTTATCAACGTGTGCATCAGGCATGCAAGGGGGAGCACTCAGTGATGAGTAATTCAAAAGAGTAGTTAGAACTTGGTTCTGTAGCATTGAACAGAAGAACACCAATTTTGTAGTGAAGTGACAAGAAAATAGAAAATGGCTTTTGAGGTTCTAGAGGCAGAAAATTGCAGGAAGGCAAATATATAGAGCATCTAACGATAGATAAGGGATAGTTCCTAAGAAAGTCTTGTTTGTGTAGACTCTTCCTTAGTGCCATTTTGTCTCAGGTGTTATTATCCTCTTCTTGGTATGGAAAAATGAGGGGGGAGGGTAAACACCTTCACAAAGGGAATTTATATTCTATATTGAGGTAGATAAGAAGAGAGCAGAACATTTTTCCCATATCTGCTTTTCTTCAATTCCCTTCTGCTCAAAATAAGCAGTATGGTATGTTATGAGGTGCCATATTCTGCTCCTCTTCAAAAATAAGAGAATGACAAAATACATTCTACATGTGCATATGCACCCACTTCTGATCACCTTCAACTCTTGTTTTCAGGCATCAGGAAGATCATTTTAGGTATATTCAAATGTAGCCTTTTGTGGTGTATGAGTCCTCTGGTCAACATTGTTGTCCCTATCATCACCATCATCACTTCATCTTTATTATGTAAATTAATCAACAACTTATAAGATGTAAGCACTACTTAAATGTGCATAATCTCACTTGGTACAGTGGCTCAGTGAGGTAGATATTTTTATGACCATCAATTTATGGATCAGGAAACCAAGGTTTAAAGAGTTGAAGTGCCCGCCCTAGCCAGTGTGGCTCAGTTGGTTGGGCATTGTCCTGTGCACCAAAAATGTGATGGTGCTCCATCAGAGCACATGCCTGAGTTGAGTGGCTCAATCCCTGGTAGAAGGTGTGTAAGAGGTAGCCTATCAATGTGCTATTCTCACATCAATGTTTCTCTTCCCCGCCCCCTCACTTTCTCTCTCTCTATCAGGGGTCCTCAAACTTTTTAAAGTGGGGGCCAGATCACGGTCCCTCAGAGAGCTGGAGGGCCGGACTATATGAACTACTAATTCCTACTGTAACACCTCGGCTGCGCTCACTGCCCAAAAAACCTGGCGGGCCGGATCAGACTCCTCTGCGGGCTGCATGTGGCCCGCGGGCCATAGTTTGAAGATGCCTGATAAAAATATTTAAAAAAAATACTTAAAATGCCCAAGGCCACACAATTAATGGGAGCGATTTAAGGTTCCAATCCATATCTTTTGGACTTTAGAATCTAGGCTGTTAGCCACTAAGGTTTCCTGTTTTCCCTCAAGTAATATATATATATATATATATATATATATATATATATATATATATATAATTTTTTATAATTTTATTGATTTCAGAGAAGGGAAAGAGAGAGATAAAAACATCCATGATAAGAGAGAATCATTGATCAACTGCCTCTTGCCTGCCTCCTACTGGAGATAAAGCCCGAAACCCAGGCATGTGCTCTGACCAGGAATCAAACCGTGACCTCCTTGTTCATAGCTCGATGCTTAACCACTGAGCCACCTAGGAGGGCTAATCTCTTTTATATTTAAATTCATTTTAAATATATAAGATTGGTTTGAGTTCCTGAAATGATTGGTATTTGAAAACCTATTAGAAAAAAATAGAAATAAAAATGACGAGCAATCAATAGGGAGAAGGATAGTAACAGTCTTTTGTTTTGAACAAATTGGAAACAACAATAAAGTTAATGTAAAGAGGAAGCTATTTGGTGGGGGCATGGGGAAGAAGTTTTACTAGAATAAAATATATTTAGTCTAATTTCTGTGTGATGATTTGTAATGTTCTCTAAAACAATACCAAAAGAGCTTTCTGGAACTATGCTATTGGAAATGCACATTTTACCACTGCAATGTATAATTATAGACTACTATAGCAGCTTACATCATCCTTTAAATATTTATCCCTTTGAATAATTGGATTTACTATATTTGAATTCATTTGGTGACTATGCTATTAATTTTTCATGTATTTTGATAGTATACCAATCGTTCACTTGTCTAGCACCTTCTCAATAGTGCAGAACTTTACCCAAAAGTATTCATCTTTCTGGATCCTTTTGAATATTTACATCCAAATAAAATGCCTATTAAAAATGAGGAAAAAATCAGTTACTGATTTACTTCTGGTGGCTAAAAGTGAATTTGACTAGACTTCTATTTTACTTCTTTTCATAGCTGAAAGTAATGGTTAAAAATAAATGAAGACAATATCACATCAAAACCATTTCAAAGCTCAAAGAGGTTTACACACTGTTTCCATGGTACCCAGTGTGACAGTCACCAGCAGAGTTTGGCAATAGCCTCCTCAACAAAATGGGCCTAACTTTTGTTTTCTATAGGAACAGTAAGACTCCAAAGGCCTATGTTGACAGGTAATGAGATTTAATTCATAAGAGGACAAAAAAAAGGAGGTGGGGGGGGGATATCCATATTCATTGCTTAATCAAATACTATTCTTTCAGGGGATTCTGGGAATTCTCTCCAGTTGCTTCCAAAGCTTCCCTTTGATAGCTGTAAACAAATTATCTTGCGAATAACTTCTTAATCAGGGAAGAGAAGCTCTGTGCTCTCCTTCATCTAACCCTTTGGGTGGTCTCAGCCAGAGAGCAGCAGCCTTCCTCTGGATAGCCTGGCTCCTGAAAAGCCATATACCATTATGCTGACAGCTGTAGACCTCTTTTTTGTTAGGATAACAAACATCCTGTGTTGAGGACAGCATCAATCCAGCTTGCAGTATGCCCAATTAGAGAGCTAAAATCTCATTTGTTTCACCATGGGAGCCCCCTGAAAGCACACCATTTTGGCCTCATTACAGTATTTTTAACTTTACAAAAAACAATTTCATTATGGAAATTAAAGAAGCTCATTTGGCCCTAGCATGTATGCACAAGTTAATAAATTCCAGAAGTATTTCAGCTACCGCAGCATGCAGTTTTATCTTCGCTTAATCACAGCCAATAGTGGCCATTGTAGGAAATATGGTGGGTTCAAAGAAAATTATCATTTTCATTTGCTGTTTGCTGTACTTTGATTAAAAAACAAACAAACCTGCAAGAAGAATATTAACTTCAGTTGTGTTGGAATGGAATGAATTCCTAAAATGAGTGCCTTTCTGGATATGTTGAACACACAAATGCATAAGCTCTGCATGCTCTATTTATGTGTAACTTCTTTGGATTGTAACCACAAGCTAAAGAATAAAATTGAAATTACATTCTCTACCCACTCAGTACCCATGGAGTTGATGGTGGATGTTTAAAGAAAGTGCTAAAAAATGTCCACGATTACTATTAATTGCAAAGGAAGGCATTTTCCTGTTTTGAAAGTCTGAGAGGAAAAATAATGCAACAGGTAATGATGATGTTTGGTGGTGTTGGATTTGAGACTCCAAATAGTTTTATGTAAGACTAGGAGCCCAGCGTGCAAAATCACGTGACCCCACCCACCCACCCCGCTGCCGCTGCCCTTACTTGACACCCATACCTCTCCATACAGACCTCCAACACACCTGGCCTGCCCCCCACCCCCTCTGGACTTCTCAGGCCGCTTCTAGCCCCACCCTCAGTCCTGCCAGTTGCCTCTGGCTGGTCCTGCCTCCAATGGGCACCTCCCTGCTTCCGCTCTATGTTTAGAACAATGTGGTGGCTCCGCCCCATCATGGCTCCAAAAGAGAGCATGGAAGCCTCTCGCTTGCTGTGCTGTGCTCCTTCCCCTGATAGGTGGGCAGCAGGATCCTTTGAGTGTGAGCCATGGGTGGCAAAGAACTGGTGAGAGGGATACTATGGGCTCTCACCCCCGCCCTCCCTGGCATGGGATGGTCCTGCCTCCTCTGGGCACCTCTCCACTTCCGCTACATCTCCAGAGCAGTCGCTATGCATGATGGAGTCCCTGCCATTAACATATTAGCTCTTTATTATTATGATAATATCCCTATAACTGCTCAGATGGTGGAATACTATGGTGGTCTCCAGCTCCCCTCACAATGGACCCTGTATGAGTCTACATTGCCCTTAGTTATTTTCTGGGAACAGAAACTATTATTATCGGTTAGGAGCTCTCTTGTGTCCCCACCTGTTGCTGGTGGAAGTGGGCTTCTTGCAATGTCATGAGAAAAAGAACTTTCTGAGACTCACACAAGAGAATGAGTGGCATTTATCTGTATGGAATTACTGCCCTTAGTTTCCAAGGTCCCATTTCCCTCCATCCCACCAAGGAAAACGTCCCACTTTGCTTTCAACAGAGCTAGGATTAAAGCAGTTGTCCAAGGTTTCCATTCCATGTTGGAGCCCAGTCCAGTCTAGCATCAGACTAGGTTAGTTTGCATTCCCAGCTAGCCCATCAGTCTGTTGAGTGTGGGGTTGGCATGTGGCTTCTAGGAATACAGGCGAATGCAAGGAAGCAGGAACAAAACTAGAGGAACAAAGAAGAACCAGAGCACAAAGACAGCAAGAGTTCCTTTGTCTTGGGATTATGTATTCCCAATTTTTCATGGGCCTGCATTGGCTCCACCTGCTCTATCCAATGATCTCTGTTTCAGATTAGACTGACAGGCACCTTCTATATATCACCCCAACCTTACTGTTCATGCATCCACCTCCCATTTGGTGAATCCTGCCCCTCCCACCAGTTATTGGCAGGGACTGGACCAGTGGTTCCCTGGGGAGCATAAAGTTGCAGCTTCCTGATAAAACTGTCCAAATGACCGTGGTTATAATGACTGGCCTTCTTTTTGCTCCTTTCCTATTATTAATAACTAGTGAATTACAATGGTAACACTATAAGCCTTTCTTCTTCAAGCTTCACATATTCTGAGGTTTTAGTTTGGATCATTTTAGTCAATAAATTAATGACATTAAATAGAAGACCTCAAAAATTACAATATTGAGACTTTAAATTATTAATTTAGATGTAAATATATAATTTTCTTTCCTCCATTAGGAGACAGAAAAATTGTATATTAAAAAATGAGGGGAAAGGGAGAAAACAAAGATTTTATTTATGCTAGAGAAAGGGAACTGTCAAAAGACATTGCAATAGTTTGGTTTGAAAAAGAAAAGATAATGAACCATAATTCTACCTTTCTGACATATGGAAATCTATTATTTAGTTTTGTATGTTTTCTTCTCTCCTACTGACTCTTTCTGTTCATTCCTCTTCTCCCTCCCTTCCTTCTTTCCTTCCATCCAACCAATCTATCTATCCATCATCTCTATCTGGAGAATAGTTGAATAGTTCTATATAATGTTCTTTGTAACATTATGTCTATCTTACTATACTTTTTATGTATTTTATTTTTTTTTCAGAAAGGAAGGGAGAAGGAGAAAGAAACATCAATGATGTGACTCTTTCATCAGCTGCTTCCTGCATGACCCCTCTGGGGGATCAAGCCCACAACCAGGGTATGTGACCTGACCGGGTATAGAACTATGACCTCCTGTTTCATAGGTGGATGCTCAATCACTGAGCAACACTGGCTGGGCTATTTTGTTCTACTTTATCTGTGAGTGCTGTTCATTGATGTCTCTTCTAGGTGAGATTAGTTCCAATGCCCAATTAGTTTCACTATGATCTATGAGGTATCTTTGCTGACTCATAGTGGAAAGTTCTGTCAATGTCTCCAAAAACATTAGCAATTTAAGCTAACTATTCATGACCTTTCTCAGTCTCAAAGATAATAAGCAGCAGCTTAGAAGATTATTGGACTTGGAATTTGAAGGACTGAACTTTGTTCTAGCTCTGAGTATTGGTTAACAATTTCTGCATGATATCTTGTAAAACTTAGTGGTTTAAAATAAAACATTTATTATCTTAACACAGTCTCTTAGGTTAGGAACTCAGGAGTAGCTTATTTGGCTCTGGTTTGTAGTACTCTTCTAGGGTTTCTGTAACAAATTGGCACAAGCTGTGTGGCTCAAAACAGTATACCCTTAGCATCGTACAATTCTAGAGGCTAAAAGTTCAAAATCAAGGTGTCAGCAGGGCCACGCTCTCTCTAAAATCTATAAGAGAGAATACCTTTTTGCCTCTCTCTCTTCTGGTGTTTTCCTTAAAACTTTAGCTTTCCTTAGTTTATAGAGGTGTCACTCTAATGTCTCTCTTTATCATCCAATGGCTATCTTCTCCTGGTTTGTCCCTATAGAGTTTTTCCTCTGTGTGCATCTGTCTTCTGTGTCTAGATTCCCTCTCCCCCCCCCCCCCTTTTTTTTATAAGGACACCAATCATATTAGAGTAGAACCTACCCTAATGACATCTTCTTAGCCTGATTACATCTAAAGGCCCTACTTGAAAATTTATAGGTACTGGGGATTAAAACTTTTTTTTTTTTGAGAAATAAAATTTAGACTGTAACAGGACCTTTCATGAAGTTGCAGTAAGACTTCAGAGGGCTGGGACTGAAGTCATCTGAAGTCTTAACTATGGCTAGAGAATGTGCTTCAAGGGGGCTCATTCATATCTGCTGGTGCAGAATAGATATGCCATCCCAAAATATGCCTCTTTGACATAAGTGTTCTTTTGAGAAACAGAAGACAAAGGAGAAGCCCTGAAGTCAGAATGTAGGCTTCCCTTTTGTAAGGCAAACTTTTTAAAGGAAACCTCTAGTTTTAAGGATGTCTCCCTCTCTGTATCAGAAGGATGGCTCTTAATCACAAGACACTCATTCATAAAGAAGGCACCAACTTAAATCTGTATAACATACTTCACCCTTTTTACCACTCTTTTCCTGATCACCTTTGTATAACTTACACAGAGACCCAATCCCTTTTTTTGTTTATGCCCATATGGGCACTCAAGGGGGTGGTTAGAATTTGGGTTTATACACCCAAACTCTAACCACCCCTTTGAGTTACTCATCCCAAGTTTCTCCTGTGCTAGATGAGATTTACATGTTAATACATTTCTGTCTGTTCTTCTCTTGTTAATCTCTTTTTACAGAGCCCCAGCTGGGAAACTAAAATGATAGAAGGAAATATTTTCTCCTTCCCTGAACTTTATATGCTCATGCTGGTCCTGGCAGTAGAACTCAGTGTTTTTGTTTTGTTTTGTTTTGTTTTTTTCATCAGGCCTCACTACAGGATGCGGAGTGTCCTTACAAAATAGTCACTGGCTTCTTTCAAAACAGGCTACCCAAAAGAAGCCAAAGCAGAAGTGGTTGTGTCTTTTGTGACCTCAAATTGCAAGTCACACACCATAATTTCCACCACATTCTGTTAGAGCAAGTCACAAAGTCTTGCCTATATTCATGGAAAAGGGAAATTAGACTACATTTTGAAAGAAAGCATTTCAAAGAACTTTAAAATCACCCTACTCTGCTACCCAGTAGCTGTGTGATCTTGGCAAAGCAATGGGGTGTTGGGACCTGTGATATCAACTTAATCATCTTGCAGCTATGAGCATGAATTGGCTGTTTCATAGACCTGAATGACAGTCCAAATCATAGAAACAGAGCAGGAAGGACTTCAAGCCCTTTCTAGTCTAAATATTTTATGTTGCATATTTACATTAAAGTTCTAATCCTAAAGCAGTAAAGTCATCTAGTAAATACTTAGCCTGCTTTTCTAGAATACTTGGATGAGGAAGATTTCACATCTTCTCTGGAGGTCTATGGGTGTTGTAGGGGAGGAACAAACTTTCCTCCATACTCAAGGTTCTTTTGGCTGGTTTAATAATCAGGAAGAGCCTTAACTATTATAGTTTGGCTCAGTATATAGAGCATTGGGCTGTAGACTGAAGGATCCTGGGTTTGATTCCGGTCAAGGCACATGCCTGGGTTGCAGGCTCAATCCCCAGTGGGGGTGTATAGAAGGTGGCCGATCAATGGTTCTCTGTCATTATTGATGTTTCTATCTCTTCTTCTCCCTTCCTCTCTGAAAATAAAAAGAAATATATTTTAAAAATAATCAAGTAGACATGAGGCAGATTAGCAAGAGAAAATAAACACATACACATTTATATTTGGGAACTCTACATACATGACAGAGTTAGAGATCCTGCATGCACCCAGGCACACATATATACATGTATGAGAATTTCAGAGACAGAAATAGGGATTGAGATTTATATGATTTTCTAGGCTAGGGATGAGGTAATGCATTTTGGAGTCTGTAAAGGGTCATTGTAGGATAATAAGAAGAGCAGATGCCTAGTATATAGAAGTTTGTCCTGCCCCATAGATAGGTCAAAAGAGTTTATGTCTAATAATAGCTTATTATAGGCAAAGCTTCTAATTTAAGTTCTTCTAGGTAGTCAAGTCAGGGGCAGAAGTTTCTCTTGAGCCTGTGGTGAAAGTTGCCTTTCGCTCAAAACCACCTGCATATCACTGAGGCACATCTTGGGATGACACCTCCTGAACCCTCAAGTGTGCTTTCCTACTCTGCTGAGTTCAGTATGTGTTGGGGTAGATGTCCAACTCAACATTTAAATGTGGTGATGGTCTTACTATGTTTTTAGATCAAGTTTACATGTAGAAAACCAAAAACGCTATGTATTTCAAGCAAAAGAGATTTAATACACAGATTTACTGGTCTTTATAAAAGTGTGATGGTGAGTTTTATGGGTTAAATTGGCTGGACTAAGAGATGGCCAGTTAGTTAGTAAAACAATTTTTGAGCATGTCTGTGAGTATGTTTCTGAAAGTGATTGAAATTTGAATTGGTAGATTGAGTAAATATGATTGCCCTTATCAATGTAGGAGGGCATCATCCAATCCATTGAGGTCTGAATAGAACAAAGAGGAGGAGAAAGGGCAAATTTGCTCTCTGCCTGAGCTGGAACATTCAACTTCTGCTCTTAGACATTGTCACTTATTGGTCTTGAGCCTTCAGACTCAGACAGGGACTTAACACCCCTCGTGGCAGACTGTGGATTTCTCTCTCTCTCTCTTTCACTCATTCTCTCTCTCTCTTTCTCTCTTTCTCTTTCTGTCTCTCTCTCATTCTCTCTCTCTCTGTCTCTCTCTGTCTCTCTCTTTCTCTCTCTCTCTCTCTCTCCTCTTTCTCTCTCATTAGAATTAGAGAAGGAAAGAAGGGAGGGAGGAAGAGAGGGAAAGGAGGAGAAAAGAAAGAGCAGAAGGAAAAGGGATTGAATAAACAGAGTCCCTAGGAACACACACACACACACACACACACACACACACACACACACACACACATTATGTTTCTCTGGAGAACCCTGACTAATAGATGAAGGAAAAACTAAAAGAGCTGAAGCCAGTGAGGGCTCTCCCAGAATGCTGGTTGAAGGTTCAGCACTGTAGCTACAAATCAGGCATCAAAAAACTGCTATGACAAAACTGTCTTATACACATGGAGTGGGTACACATGAAGTGAAGTTCACTATTGTAAATGCTCAGTGGTTGGAACTTGCTTCCCAGCAGACGGCCACATCCATGGGAAGTTGGGCACTGCCTCACTATGCCAGGGAAGTCTTAATCTCTTGCAAGTGTATCTAGTTAGCAAAACACAATTCATGCTAAAAATCCCTGCTGCCAGAAAATGCCATTTTACATTTTCTAAACTATACAAATAGACTCAGAATAAAATGAAGGTTGAAAGAGCCAATATAAGTTTACACATACATGCAATCCAACTCAAGGCTTATGATGGTTGCTGTCATATATCATGATTATTCTTTTTGTATGGCAATGGGCTTCTGACACTTTGCTTCCACTACCAAGCCCCTAATCCTTTTGGAGGAGTGTGTATAGTCTTTCAATGATTACTAGTGACTGTGAATACCTACCTACCCACCCACTAACTATATTGCAACACTTTGAAGGCAAACACCTTGTCTGATGTTTTCACCACATTATTCCCAGCAACTGATCCAGTGTTTCTGCTTATTAGAAACTCAATATTAATTTGATGAATGAATGAATGACTGAGAGCTGTTATGAGTCTGTCAAGCACCATCTTACTTTTTATCAGTGGGTGCAGGGGTTGCAAAGTGTTTACAAGGAACAGAACCTCCCTCAGCACCGGAACCAGTGCAGATATAATTCTGAAGAATAGTCCTAGGGAGGGCTGTATAATCAAGAAACCAATTTTCAGCTCTCCTCAGAATTGTGTGACAATCAACTATCTGGGTCAATTTGGTTGAAGAGTTCTCTTATTGAGTGCCATTATTTCATACTTTGAAATTTCACATAACTTTGGATTGATTTCTTTAACTGGCTCTTGATATAATTTTTAGTAGAATAACTTATTTACTTACTTTTCACTTATGCATCTTTTTCACTGAGTTTCCCTATGTACTAAAAGATTCTTTGAAGAAGATCAAGATAGTAATTTAGTCCAACCTTGTGACCCAATGTTTCATCTTCAACAGGACTATGTGCCTAGGGAAGTGAACAACGTAATTAAAAATATAGCTGATCACCCTTTCTTTTAAACTTCAAGTAAGATCCCTCACCTTCTCTGCTTTACTGCTAAACATTGTGCCATTTGCTTTTGTGTTTCCATAGATGCCTCTTTTCTTCCATTTTCCTATTGAATGCACTTCCATTGAAAGGCCAAAAAAAGAGTTCTAAAATTTATTCTGAAAATGCACCTCATTCAGACTCCAGATGATATCAAAAGAATTTCTCACAAGTACTATGCCACATGAATCAGTTCCAGTTTACTTATTCTTCTGTTTAACTTTATACATGGTAGCTCCAGAATTCTACATTGGAGAGTTTGAGGAATACAAGGTTGGCTTATGCATTGAAGCTGTATGTGCTTTGGGGGAGGAGGTATGAGTATGTGTGTGAGAGGGGGAGTGCCCAAAAGTAATGTTCTTGACCTTGCATTTACATAACAAGCATACTCTTTTTATTTAGGTCACCTCTCCTTTTTTTTTTTTTTTTTTTTTTTTTTTTTTTTTTTTTTTTTGGCTGCCTATGGAGAGCTGATGGAGGTTTTGGTAGAAGGTATTATTTAATGCCCCTCCAACCCATGCCACAGTATACCCATTGGGAATTTGAATTTCTCCAACCCCCAGATAAAACAGTGCTCTGCATCTAAAAAACTGAACTTTGCATCTAACAAATGGAGAAAACGGAAATATTAGAATCCCCAAATATCAGAGCTGTATGAGACTTTAAGAGATTTTCCAGTTTTATTTTTACTTAGAAATGAGAAAACTGGAGTCCAGAGAAGTTAAGTGACTTCTGGGAGAAAATATATAAACCACAGTTAGGAGAGTTGATCTGGTTTTAGAACACCTGGGCTAGACCTCCACTACAGCTCTACTTACTCCAATGTTAAAAGACAAATTGTCTTTCATTGCCACTCAGCAGTGGGAAAATTAAAAAAGGCTCGAGATACACTAAACATCAATAGTCTTGGTCCTATGAGTAGTTATATCAACTTATTTAGGAGAGAGAGGCTATTGATAAACAGATTTGGCTGCTGTGGCAAGTATAAACAGCTCCTTCATTGTCTTGGAAGTCAATAATTCTTTTTAAACAGTAGACATACCTCCTGAGAGATACAATTATCACTTCTAGAAGTTACTGAAGAATTTGAGGCTTTGAAGAAAGTTTAAACATAAATCAAAAGAAGGAATACTGTGCAGTAGGCAGTCTACCCTTTGTGCCATCTGATTCCCAACAGAAACATTGTTTTATAGATCAAAGCGTCCATGCTTATACCTTCTGCACCAAAATAAATCTGAAAAGTAGGGGTTTTCTTTCTCTCTAAACTGTGGCTGAATTTTAAATAAGGCATTCACATGATTCTAAATATTTTGAACAAAGTAGTGGAGAAAACTGCCCAAAGCACTTACCAACCAAATGAGAGATTTTAGTCAGTTGCTTAACCTTTCTCATCCTCTGTTGCCACACCTATATAACTAAGGAGTTCTTGATACTTCCAATGGGGATGGGTTAAACAGAGATTTCCTTATTCATTTACTCATTTATTTAATAATTCCTTTAACAAATAATTGAGGATATAGGATGCCTTCTATTTCTAACAGTGCCCTGCTCCTTATCTCACAAACAAAATGGTGGTGCCTGTTTTCCACCTGAACCAAAATAGAAGCCCACTGAGGCAGGCACTATGTCTTATTCACTGACGAATTCTGAGTACCCAAGAGTCTGCCTGTCCCATCATAGATATTTAATCAGTAGCAGTCAGTGAATGCAAATATGTCCCGAAAGAGCCTGCAGTGTGCTGACAGAGACAGAAGGCCACACAGACAGCATTCCTGGTTGCTGGTGTGGGCTATCAAAGGAGCATACATTCTGCTTTAAAGGAAGCATGAAGGAAAGGCATTGGCTTCAGCTTAGTGGGATTAGGAAGCAAGTATTAAGTCTTTACTAAAACTGTGAGGTAGGAGCTGTGCTATTCAGTTGTGTAAATGAGAAAAATGAGGCTAGATACTCTTAATCTCAAGGATCATACAAAAAGCAATGAATCTGAGTATTGAATTCATGTGTTTGCATCCAGTCCTTTTCCCCTGACTCTGCTGTTTCTTCACTAGAAAGTTCATAAATCCCTTTTTCCTAGGGAAGTCCTCAGGAGTATCGTGAACATATGAATCACTTGAGATGAAAGAGGTTTCATGTTTAGATGACTTTGTGCTGATAGAATGCTTCCATTCTTATTATCCTTCATTTCAGGTGGTCCTCCTGAAGGCAGGCAATCTCATAGATACACTACTCTTAACTTTTTATTCCAAATCATTTATATAAAAGGGCCAATATCATTTCAATATATATATATATATATATATATATATATATATATATATATATATATATATTAATTGATGGATCTCCAAAGTGCCTTTTCCCTTCATTTTGTGGTTGCAAAAGAAAAGTATTTAAATTCCAAAAATGAGATCAGCATTCCCACCCTCTTTCCTTTTAGTTATGTCTTCTGTTTTGACCCCTCATGTTCCAAAAGGTAACTTCAGTACCATTGGTTACCAATTTAATTTCACTTTTCTACCCACGGATCAAAATGTTAGCTGACCTTTGTCTTTGCCATAAATCCCATCAAAGTGCTTACATCAACCCCCAAATCTCTTTTAAATGCAAATAAACAAGTTCAGCAGAAACACAAACACCACGTGGATCATTAACTGCAGCCTGCAGACTGTTCCAATCCTTAACTGCAGCTTGTAGAGATTCTCCACGGGAAAAAAAAAAAAAAGGAAGAGAAGAAAGTGTGGATGGTCTCTTTAATGAGGCTTTCCTTCTCATTTATCAAAGATGCTGCATCTTTGCCCAGCTGGCCTGGTTTGAAAATTGGAAAATAGCTTAATCTGATTTATATAGGAGACCTCTCTAACAGGTGAAGAAGTGCATGTATTAAGGTGTATATTTCTTTAATTAATTTTTTTAAAGCATACCCATTGCCTTCAGGGTTTAGGGACTGTGGGTAGAGCTGATTAAAGAACACCTTGCCCTGGCCGGGGTGTCTCTGTTGGTTGAAGCGTCATCCCATACACCTAAAAGTATGGTCCCTTGTTGGGGCTTGTATGAGGGGCAACCGATGAATGTTTCTCTCTCTAAAAAATCAATAAACATATCCTCTAAAGAGGATTTTTTTAAAAAAGAACAAAAATCTGGCCATTTGACTAAGTGCCCTATTAAATAGAAAACATTATTTCTTTCTTGTTATTTATCAGATGTCCTCCTAGTCAAGATTATTGGGCAAGTATTAGAGTGGAACTATAGGGCTGGAAAACCCTTAAAAATCCTCCAATTTGGACCTCTTATTTCCTAGAGGAGAACACTGAGGTGCCTGCACTGACCCACAGATAGTTAGGGGCACTTGTGGAACCAGAAAGCAGGTCTTCCTGTTCCGAACCATTTTTCATTACTATGGTAAGTTAGGCTTGGAAATGGAGTTGGTATTTCCTTCTTAGAGGATGAAATATGCAACACAGTTTTTAAAAAATAGTGTTGTGATGTAATCCCCATCTTACAAAGGACGCCTCAAAAAGTTGAATTATGGAGTCATTTATTAAAAGCTGGCAGCATAAGAGGGAGCAAAAGTGATCCAGACTTCGCAGCCCCAAACAGTTTGCCACATCTGGCTTATATTGACAGTATATCACAAAAGTATTGATTACATCTTTGGGTCTGGAATGAGGAACCTGTTTCACGATTTTTCAGAAGTGAAACTGAGCAAGTTAGTTATCTAAAGTATATAGGTATCACTGAATCAACAGAAACACATTATCTGGGATGGACCACCTGGAAAGTTTAGAATAATTGTGCTGTCCTGATTATGGGATTATTGAATCAACAGGAATGCACTATCTGTAGCTACTGAGGCAATTTAGGATAATTGATCTGTCTTGGATTCCAGGAATTTGCTTCAATGACCAGTGAGATCACAATCAATAGGATATTCAAATCATTATCAAGGGAGTATTCAATTATACATAAGTTCAGAAAATCAAAATGACTTTTAAATGAGTACAGAACACAAAATAGAAAGGTTAAAATATTAAACAGCAATTTTTACCCAAGTAAGGTTGCTACCATACTTCAATATATTTTTATTGATTTCAAAGAGGAAGAGAGAGGGAGAGAGACAGAAATATCAATGATGAGAGAGAATCAGAGATGGCTGCTTACTGCATGTCACCCACTGGGGATAGAGCCAAAAACCTGGACATATGCCCTGATTGTGAATTGAGTCATGACCTGGATCCTAGGTTGTCACACAACCACTGAGCCATGCGACTGGTCTGCAACACAGTTTTTCATCTCTTTGGCATGGTGTATTCAGGTCAGTATGCATAAGAAACTAAGCTCTAATGGGCTTCAGTGAAGAAACAAGTATTAATGGTTCATGCAATCTTAAAGTCTAGAGCTTAATACAGACCTTGGTCTCTCTTAATTTTGGATCTCCATCATGGCTTCATTGTAGTGTCCATGCAGTTCCTGTCCACAGTGCTGGGACTACATCTTCCCAGGTTCAAATGCAAGGCAAAAAAAAAGAATCCCTCTCTTCCCCAGCAGTTTGAATTAACACTTATTAGCATAGTTGGGTCACATATCTGCAAACTAGCTTATATATAACCCAGGAGAATGTGATGCTTTCCATCTGCAAGCCTGAGTCACATACCCCCCCCCCCCCCCCATTTAAAGCCAAGAATGCCATCACTTCTCACAGAAGCAGTGTGAGTGGAGGAGAAAGTGAGAGTCTAGAAGAAGCTTGGGGCATGTTTACCTGACAAAGGTTGAGTGGATGTGGATAATAATAATAATAAAAAAAAATCATTACAAACCACATTTTATGACAGTCTTTTCAGAAGTCAATGTCTTCCTTTCTTTTGTTCATTTGTAAATTTCTTTCCGCTTTAGCCCAGCAGAATCATAAATATGCAAATAGTTAAAGTCCTGTGGGAGAGGGTATGCTTGACTATGATAATGATCCTTTCATTAAAATGTAAGTTCTTATTGTTTTAGAAAAAAATATATAGGGTGAAATTTTAAAGCAATAATCTGAGTTGACTACTGATAGGCTAGAGAATCCAGGACATACAGGCAAAGGTCTCTGGAGGAGAAGAAATTCTTCAAGCCTGGCTGAGCCTCTCTTCCCTCCAGCTCACCCACTGTGCTCCTCAATGAGTATGGCATCGTGTCATGAGCTTCTTAGAATTCAATTGCTGCAGAATTTCTTTCTCATTATTCTAATACTCCTACAGCATAGAGAAAAAGTCAGCACACACTGATTGAAAATTTTTTTCAGCCTCCCTTTTCTTTCCTATCTGTGTTGGATAGTTAAAGGAGTTTAGATTTAGTTTGACCTCAGAGTAATCCAGTGGGTTTGACAGGAATCTTCCTAAGCTCCCAAGTCCTCCTTTGTAGTACCTTTTAGGTTTCCAGTCTGTTCTGGTTTGGTGGGGCATATCCTCTCAATCTTGGTATTTAGATGTCCTCTTTCTACTAATTGTCCTGAGGATGAAAGGAAGGACTCATGTGGCCTCTGGAAAATGGACCCTGTTACCTGGGATGCTTCCTTCGGGAATTGATGGGGCCTCTGGAAAATGGATCCCATCCATTCTTCAGGATGAAAGTGGCTTCATATTCCTGGGGTTCATGACTCTGTCTGTGTGTGGAATTAGTTTCAAATATAAGACTGAGGATGATTCATTTAAAATCCCACCTGGAACTATTCAAACAGGCATCTATCAGTATTGATAAGCTCTCATTTCCACACTTAGAGAGCCCTCTGGAATTGGAATGTGTATACAATATACTATTCAACCCATTCAAATATTAATTAATAAACAAGTATGTTTAAGTACTTGTCTACCACCACACTCTTTTTTGTTAAGTAATCTTGCATATGAGTAATATTCTCCAGCAAAGTTGACCCTTGATGAAAATCAGAGTACCATAGTAGTAACATGTACCCACAGCATTCCTTTTTCCTGTGAAATCTCTCATATGGGCACAGCATGAATATGCACTTTTACGATTCAGCCAAAAATGGGAGATTTGCTTGAAGCCTTTGATTAATGCAAATAATTGCTGCACTAGAGCAGCTCTGATGCTTGGAGGCCATTAGTAGTGCACAGCTGCCATCAGCCAGAAGCAGGCTGCAAAGATGATTCATGGACCAATTCCGTGGTATGAGCATACTGAGTGCCCTACCATTTGGTCTGGTTAATTTTGAGAGTTGAACAGTGTGTGCATGGGGGTAGGGGACACAGGTGGCCAGAAGACAGGGCCAGCAGAGGTTGTAGAGTAGAATGTGTGATAAATGAAAGGTCCTCATTAATTATGTCTTCTATTTCTCTGCCACTTTATAGTTGGTCTATTTTTTAAAAAATATATTTTATTGATTTTTTACAGAGAGGAAGGGAGAGAGATAGAGATCTAGAAATATCATCGATGAGAGTGAATCATCGATCAGCTGCCTCCTGCACACCCCCAACCAGGATGTGCCTGCAACCAAGGTACATGCCCCTGACCTGAATCGAACCCAGGATCCTTGAGTCCACAGGCCAACATTCTATCCACTGAGCCAAACTGGCCTTGGCTAAAGTTGGTCTGTTTTTGACTTAGATCCTCACACTATCTGTGATAAGTAAGGGAATATTTATCTTCTCCACTTTACCATTAAGGAAAATGAGGATCATGGAAATCAAATGACTTTTTGGAATCATAAGTGCTAATAAATCAAGACTGAATTAAAATCTAGCACTCTTCCAACTCTACCAGGTTGTAAGCATTGCTCTTTGGCTGGATATAGAGATGTATATGAATTCTTCTTAAAATCATTGGTGAAGATGGGACATTTGAAGGAGGTGAAAGTTATCTGAACTGTGTATGAGTATTGAATACTGTGCCACAAAATAAATATCTAGTTGACTAAATTTAAACATTGCTCTCTATGAAATGTAGACTTTTTAGCATGGGTCATCCTACCCAGTTCTTGGCAAATACCTTGCACAGAAACCTGAGTAGTCAGTCCAGGGAAAAATGTATGTATGTCTGTAGAAGAATAATATTAATCAAATTTGCAGAGACCAGGAGGCCAAATTATTAATTTACTCTGAGAAATATAAAATCAGGAAGGGAAACTCAGTATCTTCCTGTGTATGCTACATGGACTGTTGTGGGTTTTATTTATTATTATTTTTTTACTTGTTCATAATTCTTCCTTTTCTTTCCACCTTTAGGGCAGAATATATTTGTCTGCACTCACTAACTTTGAGCATGTCCATATGACCTGAGTTGACCAATGAAATACAAGGGGCATACTGGGTAAAACAACCAGTTTGAAGGTTTAAATGTGCAAGCATGGTTTGACTACACTTATGATGCTGCCCTACATAGTGACAGGAATATGCTCAAGTTTGTTTCTTCATCCTGAGTTTTGGAATCAGAGACACCCAACCTGAAGTTTAAAGTACAATAACCATACCAATCCAAAGATCTATAAGCAAGAAACAAAAGTTTGTTTTTGAAAGCTACTGCAATTTTTGCATAGCTTGTTATGGAATATTATGCAATAGGGATGCTAGCCTATAGGGATGCTAAATCATAATCAGAAAGATAATGCTTGGGCATAAGAAGGGATAAGATAGTTCAAGGCCTCAACCTCACATATCTTCTCTATCTGCCATTTGGTCCAGGTGGGATGATCACTTTCCCTTCTAAATGGACATTCCAATTATCAACTTCCTTTTCCTTTGTTTTTGTCTTATTAACTCCTCTTCTGATTAACATAGTCTTTTTTTATTAATAGGAAGTTTTTCTATGTGAATTCATCTTCTATTTTATGTTTACTTTAAATATTGTTATGTGGTGGTCTCCAGGGTAAATTGTTAGGGGAAAAATAACACAATCTTGATCTGGGTATAGCATGCTGCCTTTCTTAAGAAAGGAGATTATATAAAAATCTATGTAGCTATTTGCTTACTTGTTAGCTAAGCAACACTGGAAAGATAAGACAGTTTTAATAAAAATGGCTTCTTATATGGATTGGAAGATGAAAACCAGACTCCTTTAAGCATAACTTTTAAATAATTTTGATTTTTTTATTATAGGGATTTTTACATATTTAACAAACAAAATTAATTCAAAAAATTAAAAGAAGATAAGCTCCAAAATGGAAATGAATGAAAAGAAATCAATCTGATTCTTTTTTAAAAAAATATATATTTTTATTGATTTTTCACAGAGAGAAAGAGAGAGGGATAGAGAGTTAGAAACATCGATGCGAGAGAATCATCGATCAGCTGCCTCTTGCACACCCCCTACTGGGGATGTACCCGCAACCAAGGTACATGCTCTTGACAGGAATCGAACCTGAGACCTTTTAGTCCGCAGGCTGACGCTCTATCCACTGAGCCAAACTGGTCCCGGCCAATCTGATTCTATATCAGAATGATAACATAACCATACAGAAAAGGATTATTCCACCTGACTTTTTTTGTATGTTAATCCTCACCCAAGGATATTTTCCCATTGATTTTTAGAAAAAGTGGAAGAGCCAAAACCGGTTTGGCTCAGTGGTAGAGCGTTGGTCTGCGGACTGAAAGGTCCCAGGTTCGATTCCGGTCAAGGGCATGTACATTGGTTGTGGGCACATCCCCGGTAGGGGGTGTGCAAGAGGCAGCTGGTCGATGTTTCTCTCTCATCGACATTTCTAGCTCTCTATCCCTCTCTCCTCCTCTCTGTAAAAAATCAATAAAATATATTTGTTTAAAAAAAGAAAGAAAAAGTGGAAGAAGCAGGAAAAGAACTAGAGAAACATCGCTGTGAGAGAAAAACATCAATTGGTTGCCTCCTGTAGGAGCCCCAATCAAGGCCTGGGCTGGGGAGGAACCTGCAGTCAAGGTACATTGCCCTTGATGGGAATCAAACCTGAGACCCTTTGGTCTGCAGGCTGATGCTCTATCCACTGAACCAAACTGGCTAACTCCAGATTTGGGATGAGGGGCAATATGAACACGGGGATATACTTCTAGAAGACAAAGAAATAATCAGTCTAACAGAGGTGGGTCAGAGGGATCATGAGCAACTCCACAGAGTTTGCACTGCCACTAATTTGTGGCAATTTCAGCATCAAAAAAATAAAAATTGTAATTAAGTTTAAAAATTGAATAAATACCTCTATGCTTGTAGCACCACAATTTACAATAGTTAAGATTTGGAAACAGCCTAAGTAGTCATCAGCAGATGAGTGGATTAAAAGCCTGTGATACATCTACACAATGGAATACTACACTGCTATACAAAAGAAAGAATGCTTACCATTTGCAACAACGTGGATGAACCTGGAGAGAATTATGCTAAGCAAAATAAGCCAGTCAGAGAAAGATAAGTATCACATGATCTCACTCATATGTGATATCTAATGAACAACATAAACTAATGAACAAAAATAGGTCCAGAGACATAGAAGCATTGAATAGTGTCAAATCTCAGAGGGAGGGCAGGAAGGATGGTAGGTGGGAAGAGATCAACCAGTGAACTTGTATGCATATATGCATAACCCAAGGACACAGATAATAGGGTGGTGAAGGCCTGGGTTAAAGAGGTGGGAGTGAGCTGGGTGAGGTCAATGGGGGAAAAAGAGGATATATGTGATATGTTCAACAATAAAGATTTAAAAATAAATACAAGTCATGAATCCAGAGTAAGAGAATTAATATTGGAATGGCCATTCCATCAACTCTTTAAATGTAGTGATTAAAAAAAACAAAAAACAACAACAACAACACAATATAAATAATTTATTGTATGCATTTTAGGAAAAATTATAGTTTATTTCTGGTTGTTGAGGAAAAGCTCTTTTAAAAATTCTCACAACTAAGTCTAAAAGAATGATGGGACTAGAAAAATCACCATTTTGCAGTCTCTGGCAAAATTTTTTACTTAGACAAAGATCATAAATGGATGAGAAAACAGCTTTAAAAGACATTTAAAGGTAAGCATGCACTGAATGATAGATGATATTATAGAATTATTGTTAATTTTCTTAGGTGTCATGATAGAATTATGTTTATGTAGGAGAATGTGTTTATTTTTAGAAGCTGCTGAAGTATTTACAGGCAAAATGTTATATCATCTGCAATTTACTTTCAAATGAACTAACCAAAAAGTCCCACATATATCTATACATAAAACAAATATGAAAGAATATAAATAACTGTTGAATCTAGGTGGTAGTTAAATTGATATTTATTAGACCTAATATTCTTTCAATTATTCTATATGCTTGAAATTTTTCATAAAGTTGGAAAAAATAGAGACTTATCTCATTAGCTGATTTAGTGATTTTAATGATTTTTAAACATCTATATTATTGACAAACTCTTCTATTAGATTTTAGTCAAGCATAAACTAAATAATGCCACTATTAATCATGAATATTTCTCCCTTATGGAATTTATTTCTTTGCTACTAATAGTAATTTTTTTTCAGGCAAGATGAGCTGTGAGAGGATCTGTCCTTTAGTAACACTGGTTTGTGTTTTGTTTTCCGGTGACTGTCATGTCAGAATCCAAAAGAAAACCCATGTAGCACTCTTGTCACCACTGATCAAGTTTGAAAGAATGCCATGTGTCTTCTCTCAGAACTGTTTGAACAAGAGCCAGATCCCATGTAATAGAAAGGTTGCTTGAAAAACTAATACATTAGAACTACTATGCATCATTTTGGGATTTGAGGAAATGTACTGACTTTTTTCTTTATTTTTTTAAAAGTGTGTCTAGTACTTAAGTGATTTGGTTCAGGATATCCAATGAGATGGAAAAGATATGAAAATTTATTTCAGAAACAAGGCAGATCAAGATTTATTTTTATACTGCCTCAGGGATCTTGGTGTGAGCCTGACATTAAATTCTGCCCTAATGAATATTTGTGAGCACGATGCATTAAGTAGAGAAGAAACTGAATGGAGGATATCCATCCAGTGAATCTCCATGATCCCTTTATCTAGTGATTTCTTGTGCATATTTTGCACATGTGTGTGTATCCATATATATTCTCTTTCAAATCTTCAGTCACATCTCTCCCATCACTGCCCACTATAGCAGAATTCTCTCTCTCTCTATCTCTTTGCTAATTTCCTTCTTACTGCTGGACTCCCTGATGTCAGTCATTAAATACTTAAGCATTCAGGAGTCAGGGCTTCTGTCTTAGTATGGCTTTCCTGTCACTGAGTTGGGGACTGGACTTCTTGAACAATATTGAATCTGCAGACATTTGGAAGGACATGGTTAGCACTGTTATTGATGCCCTACTGCTTTGATTCCCCATCCTGCCCCCTGTTACTGAAAGGGGAAAAACAATAAAGTTAGAACCTATGGGGTGGGTAATCAAGAGTTTTCAAGTGAGACCTAACTACCTATAAAGAAAGATACCATGAGGAAGACTCAAGTGATAATTTTAATTAAAACAAATAAACAAACAAACAAAAAAACACTCACACTTATTTTAAGTATAAAAAAAAGAAAGAAACTAGACTACCTTCTTATACCATAAATAAAAACAAACTCAAAGTAGATTAAGACTCAAAATCATAGAAGAAGACATAGGCTGTAAAATATCTGACATTTCTCATATCAATATTTTTGTCTAATGTATCTCCTAAAGCAAGTGAAACAAAAGAAAAAATAAACAAATGGGACTATATCAAACTAAAAAGTTTTTCTACAGAGAGGACACCTACTGAATGGGAGAACATAATTGCCAATAATATATATATTAAGGGGTTACTATCCAAAATATATAAGTTACTCATATAATTCAACACCAATAAATAAATAAATAATCCAATTTAAAAATGGGCAGATAACTTGAATAGACACTTCTCCAAAGAGGACAATACAGATGGCCAATAAACATATGAAAAGATGCTCAATGTCACTAATATTTAGATAAATGAAAATTGAAACCACAATAAGATATCACTTCATAAACCAGTAGAGAAGTGTTTGCAAGGATGTGCAGAAAAGTGAACCCTTGGTCACTGTTGGTAGGAATGGAAGTCGGAGCAGATACTAAAGAAAACAGTATGAAATGTCTTTTAAAAAAATAGCTCATTGACACAGACAACAATGAGATGAAGACCTGGGAGCTAGATAGAGGGGGGTATGGGGGGAAATAGGGTACATCTGTAATAATCTCAACAATATTTAAAAAACAAAACAAAAAAAACTGCATCATGATTTAGAGATCCCACTTCTGGGTACTTATCTGAAGAGAACAAAAACAAAACAAAACAACACAAAAAAACCTAATTTGAAAAGATAATATGCACCATATGTTCAATGCAATGTCAATTACAACAGCCAAGATATGGAAACAACTTAGGTGACCATTGATAAATGAAAGAATAAATATATGGTATATACCATATATTTATCCTTTGTATATTGGAATGGAATATTATTCAGAAATTAAAAAGAACAAAATCTTACCGTTTATGATAATATAGATGGACCTAGATGGTATGGTATATAAAAAAAAGTCAGACAAAGACAAACACCAAAAGATTTCAATTATATGTAGAATAACAAAACAAAACAGCCTCATAGATACAGAGAACAACTGATGATTGTTAGAGAGGAGGCAGTTGGGCAAAAAAGGTGAATGGGAATAAGAGGCACAAACTTCCAGTTATAAATAAATAATCCACAAGGATGCAGCATATAATTCTGGGAATGTAGACAATAATATATTATGGTGACACATGGCTATTACACTTGTAAGAATGGTATTGTAAGATATACAAATGATGAATCACTATGTTGTACACCTGAAACTAATATTGTATGCCAACTACACTGTTTAAAAAGAAAAACAAGTGGCACAGGTTTTTATGAGCCTTCATGATGAAACGCCTGTACTCAGTAGCTGTTATATGAATGTATGTGTATGTGTTTCACCATGTTTCTTAGAATTCATTTAACCCATTTTTAGTTGACTTGTATAAGATGGTAGCATTTATTAGTTCTCTCATAAGATTAGAACTATACTAGTATCTTAGAAGTGTCTCTACTTTGAAGTTTCTCTTAACCCTAAGAATTAAGTTTCCTTTATCTTAATGCTTATCATTTTGAGTGAAACCAAGAGAGCAATGATCCAGAGTCTAGAACTAGGCTGTTGAGTTCCTAGGGCAGGATTAAGTCACAATGTGCTGGGCATTTTTACTAGCTGTCAGAGTGCCTGATATATAGCAGAGCTTCCTCCCCACTGTACCCCCAATCTTCAAGGAATGGATGAGGGCATGGCATGACTCTGCATCTGATAGTCATGTGTTTTGCCTTCTCATCTGCTTTCACTGCTCTTTACCTGTCTGGTAACTCCTGTCTGGTGCTCTGAATGTATCTACTACTTTCTGGAACTCCAGAACTGGCTACAGGGAGCCAGAATAGTTTCCTTTCAAGTTTCATCTGCATAGAAAAGACCCAGGAGGGGAAAAAAAGATAAGTACTTCATACCGTCTTCCAAGACAGAAATATCTAAGAGTTCGATCCAGGCAAATTTCCATCAGACCTTTGGAACTCAACATATCAAAACTGGAATCCACCATCTTCTCCCTTTCTCTTTATCCTGCTCCACCATGTCTTTTATCTGGTCAGATATAATCAGCATTTACTTGGTTACCCTAGACCTGGAAGTCATTCTTCCTAGATGCTTCCTCCCTTCTCAATCCTTGCAGTAATTCAATTTCTGTTGATTCTGCATTCCAGGTATCCCTGGACCTACATTCTTTTTCTTCCTGAACTGCTACTGTCCCCTTTTAGAGCTTCTTCACAATGACATTAACCTCCTATTTTCAATCCAATAGGGTTGGTTTTTCTGTAGTCTCCTTTATTCTATATTCCACTAGTTCATTTATTCAATAAATATTTACTAAGGATCTGCTATGTGCAGAAACTCTTCTGGGCATGGGGCAGTAAAAAAACAAACAAAACAAAACAAAAAACCAAAATTTCTGCTCTTAGGAATCTTAACTTCTAGTGGGAAGAGACAGGCAATAAAATGCATAGGTAAATTAAATAGTATATTGGGAAGTGATAATTGTTAATAAGGTAAATAAGGAAGGGGGATAAAAGTGTTGGGCAGGGAGAGGTGAAACTTTACATAGGGTGGCTAAGGATGGTTTTACTGTAAATGTGGCCTTTAGGAAGGGTCTTGAGAAGACTAGGTTGAGGCCCATGCAGGTATCTGGATTAAGATATGATTAAGAGAGAAGGTAGACCTGTGCCTGGCATTTTCCAGTTGTTGAAATGAGCAGAAAAGACAAAGAGACAGAGCAGTGGTAAGAGAGCTAATGGGAGCCAGAAAAGGAGGAACCTCTACATTTATAGAAGTAATAGGAAGGCCCTGGATTTCTATTTCTCTGAAATGGGAAGCCCTTGGAGATTTTGAGCAGATGTCAGGATCTGAATTACATTTTAACAGGATGAGTCTGGCTGCTGTATTGGGACTGGACTGTAGGAAGTAAGGATGGAAGTAATTCAAACAGTTAGGAGACTGTTACAATACTCTGGGTGCCAGAATGACTTTAGGAACATACATATCTGCCCATTAATCCTGTGACTCAAACTTTTCTAATGAATTCCCAGCATGGATAAGATACTATTGAACCTCTTTGAATAGCTTCTAAGGATAATCATGATTTGTTACCTTCTTCCATTTTTATTTCATCTGTTGCTGCTCCTGACTCCTGTTCTCCTCCCCCATTCTCTTGTCTGGTTGACAGCTTGGTAAGCGCCTATTGAATTTTCAAAGCATGATTTCATTGCTTCCTCCTCCCTGAAGACTTCCTTTAATTTACCTGTTTCTATCCTACATTTTATTTAAGCACCTGTTCCTTGTAATAATGTTGTTGGCTCTCTCCCCACTAGAATATGTGCTTCGTAAGGTTAAGGACTTTACTTTTCATCCCATTACATAGAATTGGCCAAACATTTTAAAATAATGCCTTCAACAATGGCATATGTATGGGTTTCCTCTATATACAGTTCAAAACGGGAGTGGAAGAATGGTGGGAGAAAAATACTGGATTTTGAGATCATGTGAGTTACTAGATTCTCTGTCCTCCCCCTCTCCCAATTTAGTTTTATAAAACTCTAGAGGACACTGAAATCCTTCTTATTGGTTGACTGTCATCTCCCCTCCTCTTTAAAACAATTAAATCCCTTTCTATTGTTCCTATATTCATTCATTCCAGAATCACCCCACTAACACTTCAAGAGAAAAGCAAAACAAAAGAAGAAAAAAGACTTATCTAGCTTCTATTTTATAATACACTGTGGTTATTTATTTACATATTAATTTTGTTGGGGGAAAAGACTGTCATAGGCATTTAGGCTAGCACTTTTCAGGGTTGGATTAATACTTATTTTATTCAAATCTTCAAAAATGCTATTTTATAAGATTTAAGAAGTGCATATCCCCCAAATCTCACAAACTATTTTCTCCAAAATATCAGTTTCTAAAGTATTTCTTCCTGGCTATTCTGTATGTTTTTCTTTTTGCAGACCTCTCAGTAGAGACTGGAATTCACAGCATCTCCCCACAGTTTCCTCAATAACATTCATTAAGATACTCTTTTGCTTCATCATGTAGATCGTTAATGAAGCTGTTAACTAATACTAGAGCTTCATTGATTCCTGGGGCAGGGCTAGCAGTCATCTCAGTCATGCAACACATCGCCTTTATCCTCAGCTTCTGTCATCAGCCCTCAGCTTTCAGCCAGTATAGGATGCTAGAGTCCAAATCCAATCTAATTTAAATTCATTTTGCAAGACTTTATTACTTACTGTATTAAGTGCTTTTACCAAAATTAGGTTATGTCACATCTTCATTTTCCCTCTCTCCTTTATTAATATGCAATTCTCACTCCTGTTAAAAAAGAAAGAAACACACACACACACACACACACACACACACACACACACACACACAATTAGGTTTGCCCAGCTTGATTCAATCTTAAAATCCAGGCTGCTTATTGCCGATGGTTCCATTATAATCTAAATGCTTGCAGATGCTACCTGTCAGGGTCTCTGTCTTTCTTCTCTATGAATGCAGAGCCACATCAGCTTCTATCAAAACTTCACATCTCCTTAGGCCTCAGTTGTTTCAGACTGAAAGTCCCACCTGATTAATGATGCTTGGAGCTGGAAGTCTCCCCAGAGGCATCAAATAATGGGGTTTTCAAAGTGCTTTTCTCAAACTCCTGTTTGCCCAAAGATACCTTGGGGACCACAGGGAAATGGTAAGGCAGGAGCCCAGAGGAGAGGGTTCCTTATTCCTGCTTTAATCAGAGCAATACATTTTTATCTGTCTTATGTGTTAGTGTTCCATGCAGGGCTACCTCTAGTCCATTTGGAGCCTTTGTGTAAATTAGAAAAAGTTGGCCTATCTCAGGGCAGACACAGACCCACAACAGGGTACCATGGTTTTGTATAACATTTGATTTCCCAAAAGGGGTTCTAATTCTAAAAATGAAGTTGCAGAACCTTTAACCCAGGCTAGCCTATGTAGTAACCCAAGGGAGAAAAAAATCAACAAGACTAAGCCATGGTTGGTGTGGCTCAGCGATTGGAGTGTTGGCCCCTACCTGAAAGGTAGCAGGTTTGATTGTCAGTCAAGGGCACATACATGGGTTGTGGGTTTGCTCCTCCAACCTGTCAGTTGGGGCGCATATAGGAGGCAATCAGTCAATGTGTTTCTCTCACATCAATGTTTCTCTCTCTCTCTCCTCTGTCCCTCTCTTCCTCTCTCCCTTTCTCCCTCTCTCCCTCTCTCCTTCTCTCCCTCTTTCTTCACTTCCTCTCTTTCTCTGAAAAAGCAATGGAAAAATATCCTCAGGTGAGGATTAACAATAACAACAAAATCATCAAGATGAACTTTTCACTATTCTATAACATGCCTGTGTATTCAGCTTCTTCCATCTTGAGTATATAAATATTTTTGTTATTTTCATGGTAGCCACTCTTGCCTTGAGCACTCATGTGTGCTCACAGATAAATAAACTTAAGTACTTACGAAGCCCATGTTCTCATGAAGCTTATATTATAGAGGAAGAAGACAAGTGTTAAACATAATGAAATGCCAGACAGTGAAATGTGGTACAGAGAAAAATAAAGAAAAAAAGAATAGAGAGTCAATGAAGGGGAGTGCTACTTTAGACATCTCATAAAATATTAACTCCAAGAGTTATTATTATCTCTCTTACCTTATTTTTTGTAGTTTTCTATGTAACAAAGTTTAAAAAACAAAGATTTTCTTCTTTTCCACTTAGTATTCAGAACATACTAATCATGTCAATAAAATATGTATTAAGCATTCAACAATTTTTTAATTTATTCAATAAATGTTACTGAATAGACACTGAAATACACATGCAAATAAATATGATGTGTAATAAAACATTTCCTGCCCTACAGGAACTTGAAGTTTAGTGAAAGATAGGATACACATTTAACCAACTATAACATATTCAGAATGAAATAGCAAAGGTCTTTCAGAGAATAATGATTAATTGCAACTGGTAAGAGATGTTGGGAAGGAGAAAGTTTTAATCAATAATATTAAAACATACATTTGTATTTGTATTCAATATGGAAAGATAGGTCAAAGGAGCTAAGCATCAAAGATGAGAAAGGTTTTAGTGGGAAGTCAAGGAAGAGAAGGAATGAGTAGAAATAAGGAAGATATCCTGGTAAACAGAGAGTAGCTTAATGAGATAGAACATGTAGTATGGGGCATAAGACCATGGAGGCATTGAATAACAGGCTAGGAAGTCAGGACTTTCTTCCATAGGCAATAGGGGGAAAAGGCAGAATCCAAGAGATGAACAAATCTGTCTAAAAGAGACTTGCAATTATTTTGTAACAGATATATTGTATTAGTCAACTTATTGACTAATATATTGAATATATAATATAAATATATTGTATTAGTCTGGATTCTCCAGATAAATTGAACCAATAGGCTGAAACCGGTTTAGCTCAGGGATAGAGCGTCGGCCTGGGGACTGAAAGGTCCCAGGTTCAATTCTGGTCAAGGGCATGTACCTTGGTTTTGGGCACATCCCCAGTAGGGGGTATGCAAGAGGCAGCTGATTGATGACTCTCTCTCATCAATGTTTCTAACGCTCTATCCCTCTCTCTTCCTCTCTCTAAAAAATCAATAAAATATATTTTTTAAAAATTGAACCAATAGAAGAATACAGAAAGAGAAAGAGAGAGAGAGAGAGAGAGAGAGAGAGAGAGAGAGAGAGAGATTGATTGACGGACAGAAAGGCAGAGAGAGAGAATGATTGAGATTAATTCTAAAGAATTGCTTGTGTAATCCTGAGTACTGGCTAGTCTAAAATTTGCAGAGTAGAGTGACAACAGGCTAAAGGGAGTCTGCTGGAAGAATTTTTTCTTTCTCAGAAGTCAACCTCTTTTCTCTTAAGGTCTTCAACTGACTGGAAGAGATTCACTCACATTATGGAAAATAATCTGCTTTACTTACAGTCTATTGATATAAATGTTAACCTCATTTAAAGATACCTTCACAACCATATCTAGATTCCAAATGTCTGGGTACCATACTGCCTAGCCAAGTTGATAGATAACATTCACCATCATAGACCTCTTCCTACTATTTTGTCCATGGTATTCAATACATAACTCAGTAAACAATTCTACCACTGGCTTCAATAGCAGCAGGTTTGTGGTCACTGTAAGTTGAATTTGTACTCAAGTAATGAGAATGGAGAAATCTGATGTATTTTAAGAGGTGGCACAGAGCTAGAGCTCAGTGCTTGACAAACACTAACCTACTTAAAAGTAGCTGGATATCTTGTTAAAATACAGACTCTGATTGGGAGGTCTGGAGTTAGGCCCAAGACTGGCATTTCACACAAGGGATGCTAATACCACTGGTCCCATGGTTTATACTTAGGGAGTAAGGCAATAGAATTTCCAAAGCCCTGATTTTGGCAAGCTAGGTAAAAGTAGCATGTATCTCCGTAGGAACAGGGGTTATGATTTGAGGGGTAGCAAAAATTGTCCCTAGTATATGAAGGCAATGGTTGTCAGACTTTTGTGCTTCACAATCCCCTGAATTTATAAAACATTGAGGCTTGCCCTGTGGAGATTATGACTGACTGTGTCTAAGGCCAGGTTGCCATGTTAACGATAATTCCAGGAGCTATCGATACATATCTGTGGCTACCCTTTCAGAAACACTGGTTTAAAATTTCAAGGTTCAGGAAACACTACAAATATATTTTCCAGGAAAAGCCTTTGAGTCACCTGTAGCCACAGGTTTATTTGCTGAAAATAAATAAAACTAAAAGAGTGGGAAATAAATGTTGGCAAATTT
Source organism: Pipistrellus kuhlii (assembly GCF_014108245.1). Lineage (NCBI taxonomy): Eukaryota > Metazoa > Chordata > Mammalia > Chiroptera > Vespertilionidae > Pipistrellus > Pipistrellus kuhlii. The sequence continues at coordinate 13,168,850 of NW_023425529.1, read as the reverse complement.
AAAGTTTTAGTAGGCAGAGGGGGGCACATAGCTTTGGATGATGGTAATTCTACTGCTACATGGAAAACTTCTTAACTAGACTGGACATCAATTCCTTTGTTCTTCCAAGGGCAAGGATCTGGAGTGGTCTCTAAGACCTGTGCATGGATACAGAAAGCCTCTAGTTATACTGGTTGTAGTTTTTTTCTTCTTCAAATTAAGGTCTAACTTTTATATTAAAAATGTCTGAAATAAGAATGACTTAAATAACCCACCCATATATTTTTTCATGTAAAAGAAATTTGTCAGTAAGTCATAGTGTGGTGTGGTGACTCCATAAAACTCTCACGGGCACAGTTTCTTCTATCTTGCCTCATGGCCTAATGGCTGCTAGAGAACCAGCCATTACTTCTAATGTTCAGCAGCAAGGAAGAGGAAGGATTGAAGAAAGGCATGTATTTTTTTCTTTTAAGAAGACTTCCCAGAAGTCCCATCTAATACTTTTACATCTTAATGATCAGACTTACTCAAATAGCCAGTTGTGCTGGAGTATCAGAAATGTCCTCTCAACTCCACCCCATGTAAATATTCTCTGCTAAGACTGAAGTTTTCTTTTGCAAAGGAAAATGGAGTATGAACATTGGGACACAGCTAGGGGAAGTAAGTGAGGTCCTTGGGAACAACTGAGGATGGAACATATAAAAATAGAGGTTTCACAGCTAATTTTGTAATCATTCTGGCTTCCATTCGTTGATTCAGAAACATGCACTGCACTGTTCACTGATTACCATAAATCAAGTACAGTTCCTGTCATTCAGAAACTTAACTTTTTATGAGAGTTATGATAAATTTATTGGCTATCATAATATGCCAATTGCAGCATTAGTGCTAAACATGGGTGCTGAAGTGATCCATTGGTGTGATATCCTACCTCATTCTGGGAATCAAGGCAGATGTCCTAGGCAAGATGAGGGGTCCACTGAGAGCTGAAGGGTGAAGAGGAGTTAGTAGAAGTGAGTGCATGTGTGCTTGTGTCTGTGTCTGTGCCTGTGTGTGCACGCATGCACATGTCAGAGGGAGTGTTCCAGATGCACTCTCTAGAGAAAAATGTTAAAGGGACCCAGGATGGCAAGCTGCAAAGAAGGTTGTCTAGATCCTGAACTGCAATATACATGTGCAGCCACCCCAATGGTAAGCCAGTGAGGGTGTGTGCTCACACGCACAAGCATGCTCACCTATGTGCTTTCATAGAAAGAGGATGTTCAGTTGGGAGTAAGGCTGACTGAAGCAGTTACTTGCTAGACCATGTAGGTAACCATATTTTCAATATTCTCTACACAAAACAAAATACAAAGGTGATAAAATATATTTTTCCAGAATATAAGGGCCCATTGTAACATGGTTATGACAGTACAATAAAGGATGGGACAAAATCCATGTCTGCATCCTTGTATGATACATTTTATGCACATGCCTGGGAAACAGCTGGGATCATTCTCCTGGGTTTAGCTTTCCAAAAATAGAATTTTACATTCACAAGAGCAGAAAGAGCTGTTGAAAACAAGGGCTTTTTTTCTTTCAAAGATGCCAAATTTGAATAGTTAAAAAAAAAATTGTGGTGAAAAGTTCTCATTAAGGTCTCTCTGATCCACCGTATTGGATCCATCACAAATCCTAGAGAGGCAGGATAGAACTTAAGCATGCTGGTAAAACTTGTCCACGGCCCCAAAGATGCTGTCATAATTAAGAAGTTTTTGTTTCTCCTAATGGAGTTTGATGGACTTAGTTTATCAGCAACCTTTGAATTGAATTAACAACACAAAACTAATTAATCCTGGTATACCCTAGCAATCCACTTAGAAGCGGCATGCAATATTCAATTATGTCCCTGTGCCTTTTATGAAGCGTGCACAGTCGAGAAGCTTCAGTTTACAGCTGAGAATTAGGTAACAAAAAGAAAGAGCTTGTCGTGATTTTCAAACCCAATGTTTGAAATTAGACAATGGGTTTTGGAATTCTTCCCTGATTCAGAAAGTAGGGATCTAAAAGGATAGAACAAAAACCCTCTCAGACCTAATCAACCCCTTCCTCTCTTGCCTTTCCTTACATCAGAAGAAAAAGGGGGTGTTCTGTGTCTCTGCTTCAGCGGCCCTGGTTTGTCACCAGAACCTTATAACTTACGCAGTTTCTTGAATGCTTTTTGCAAATTCTTCTTGTCCTCGCTTCTGGCATGCTCTGTGCTGTCAGTCTTATTGATTAAAACCCTTGGTGGATTTCAAGACCTTCTCACCCTGTATTGTCACAGATCTACTTAAAATGGATTTTCTCTTTGCCAGACCTGCATTTCTCAGTCGGTTGAGCAGATGCAAAGCAGGTGGTACTGAGATTTCAAATAGAGGCTGTTTCTAGTTACCAGGGATAAATGGTGGCATTATAACCTCTTTTGTTTTCTTGTCTCTTTACATTTTTATTTATATAAAAAATCTTTATACCTCTCAGTGTATACAGAGAATTCAAATAAGGTGCATTTGTTGCTGTTAATAAAAGAGTATTTGGCAGAGGTAACAATCCGAGGCTTTGAATATCTGAGACCCAATGTGAGAAAGATGTGATAATGCTCTGCAGAACAGAAGCTGTATGCTGCAAGCTGAACACTACTTGCTTCACTCATTTCTATTTTCCCTTTCCTTCCCAGTAGTCCTTGGCATTGAAAAAAAAAATTCATGGAATCTGATGAATTTGTCTCCAATCCTTCCAGCTTCAGGTTTGGAATCCATGGCTTAGAGTAGTGGTTGGTAAACTCATTAGTCAACAGAGCCAAATATCAGCAGTACAACGACTGAAATTTCTTTTGAGAGCCAATTTTTTAAAATTTCTTCTAATGCCACTTCTTCAAAATAGACTCGCCCAGGCTGTGGTATTTTGTGGAAGAGCCACACTCAAGGGGCCAAAGAGCCACATGTGGCTCTCAAGCTGAAGTTTGCTAACCATGAGCTTAGGGCATTTCTCCCCCTGACTACATTAATTGGTTTAGTGATCCAAGACGGTCCCATTAAAATCTCAGGACTTCTGTTTGCAGTGATGGAATGAAGGCACACTTTATCTTTCTTTTCCAAGATGAAATGTGCAAGGTGAAGTATGCAGATAGCAGATCCAGAACTTCTGCAGTCATTTTTCTGCCAAGAGAATGGTTTTGTCTACAGACAAACCTGATACATGGAAGAGTCCGGTGACCAGAAATTGCAGTGAAATTTGCAGAGGATTTTAGACCTCTGGGTCAAACTGAACCTAAAGCCAAAAATATTCCTGTCCTTTTCAGTTTGTTGAACATTTTTTTTTAATGTTTCAACTCATTATAGGGTCACCTTTTATGTTACTTTAAATGAAAAACATTTTTTAACTATACGAGTCAGTTTTGTTATGTAACAAACATCCTCAGATTCAATGACTTATTAAAAATAAATATAATCATTTATTAATATAGTACAACAGCCAGGATGTATGGGGTCAGTTGATTTAGGCTCAGCTTTGGTAGGCTTTTTTGCTGATATCTCTTGGCCTGCTCATGGGTCATCTAGATTATTCATTCTTCTGAGGATAACCTGGGGCTGTGAGCGAGTCTGAGCTGGGTTGAGTCAGCCTACCCAGGGCAGCTCCATTTGACAGGTCTCTCATTTTCTTGGGATCAGAAGGCTAGCATAGACATGGCTTTTTCTTGATATAATAAATGCAAATGGTGATAGGCAGAAACATGTTTAGCCTTTAAAGGCATAAGCTCATTACTGACTTATTTCTGCTTCATTCTATTGGCCAAAGCAAACCACATGACCAACACCAAAATCAAAAGTTAAGAACACAGACGTGACCTTTTTTGGAAGGAAGTAAAAAATCACATGGTAAAGGGCAGGAGAAAGGCAGCGGGCTGAAAACATTGGGGCCAACAATGCAATCTGCCATACTAACTGATATAGAGCCAGGCACTATCAGTTATTGTTATCTGAATAGCTCAAGATAGTTAGAAAATTAAGTTGTAAAACTATGTAGAAAGATACATGGAACAGACTGAAAGAGGTTAGAGGGGAGAGTTGGTGGTGGCAGGGTGAGACTGGATAAAAGAAGGAAATTAGCCAAAGAACATATAAGAATAGCCCTTGGACACAGACAACAGTATGGTAATGGCCAGAAAGGGGGAAGGGAGGGGTCTGATTAGAGGTGGGTGAAGAGGGGGGAAACATGGACATCTGTAACAGTGTCAACAATAAATTAAGAAGAAACTAAATAGAAAGTTGTTTTGCCAAAAGTATCAACCATTGAAACCTACCTTTTATTAGCTAATGTATTTGTTGTTGTTTTTTTCAGTAAAGAAACAAAATTTAATTTTGAAGTATACTTTGGTTTCTGTATGGTATAAGCTGATCTCTGTTCAGGCATGAATTAATCATCCTCTAGATTTAAAATATTAGTTTCCCCTGTATATACAATTGACTTAATGATTGTAAAAAACAATTATTTCTTTATAAAAATCATGGACATATATTTATGGATCTAACAGTGCCCCTTTATTTATGAATGTGTTTACATTTTTTACTGGGAAAGGCACAGATATTGAAAGTCTGGAACTTTTTACTTTCATCATTCAGTTTAGATTTGGATACTCTATTGAGATTATGAATATAATACTAACAACATTAGCAGTAATAATAATTAGTGCTTATATAGTGCTTAATATGAGCCAGGCACAGTCCTAAAATGCTTTAGTCAAATGACTTCATTTAATCCCATAAGAACCTTATAAAGTGCTATCATCATCCCCATTATATAGACAAGAAACTGACATATAAAGTCATATACTAATGCATGGTATATGGTAGATCTGGGATTTAAACACAGTTGAATCCAGATCTCATGATCTTATGTGTTTAAATAATTTTGGAAACTCCATTGGACTGTACCACACTATGATATTTTTTTGTAATCATATTGTTGTTACTCCAGTCTGTGAATTTCTGGAGATTAAAGGTGGTTTTATTAATTTTTATACCCACAATGCTTGCACTTGTCTAGAGTGTGGACAATAATATAAAGATTTTTTATATTTATTAGATACTGGAATGCATTTTACCACTATAAAAATAAGTAATTATTCTAATTTCTAGTTCACTTATGCTCTTGTTTGCCATGATATCCTCATATGCACTGAACCTTAACTCATGCTTTCTGTTCTATTTTTGTGAGTGAATTCATTGTTCCTCCTCTTAAAATTATGGAGTCTTAAGTGCTTTAATAACTTTAGTCTGTTATTGACACCAATAGTCAACAAAGCTCTAGAAATCCTATATAATAAAGAGGGAATATGCAAATGTACCATCAACCGTCACAAAGATGGTGGTGCCCACAGCAGAAGTGGGGGTTTCCATAACACAAGATGGCTGTGCCCACAGCAGAGGCCAAGTTCCTGTAATGAGTCTAAAGGAACAATCATCAAGGGCCTGAGATTGCGTGGCACTGCACCCCCCACCTGGTGGAGCTTTACAGAAGACTTCAGGCCATAGCCCTGCCCCAGCACCATTCCAGGGGACCTGAGGCTGTGCCCCCCACCCAGCAGGACTTGACAGGGGGCCTCAAGGCATGCCCCCTCCCTTTTGGCACTGGACCGAGGGACCTCAAGCCTCACCCCCAGCCCTGTCGCCAGGCTGGGGGACCTGAAGGTGCACTTGGGGACCTAAGGCTGTGCCCCCCTCCCCCTTGCCCAGCACTGGACTGGGGACGTAGGCTTCTCCCCCACCCAGTGCCCAGTGGAGCTTGATGGAGGATCTGAGGCTGTGCCCCCCACCCTGCAGGGCTTGATGGGGGTGGGGCTGGCTGGATTTGGATCTGACCCCGCAGGGCTGGGGCCAGCTAGATCTGGGACTTGAGCAATTTTGAGGTGCTGCTGGTGGGCAGGGACTTGACTCTGGGTCTTGCAATGCACCCTAGACTCTGACAGGGGGAAGATTTTCATATACATTTTACTAATTTTCTTTACTCTGACACTTGTATTATAAAGAAAGGGCAAATAGCAATATCAAAATATTTCCTCTAACTAATCCCCTATTAATGTGCACAAATTTCATGCACCAGGCCTCTAGTGTAGATTGTAATGAAATATTTGGTCAAGGGTAGAGTTTCTTCTTTTTCTGTTTGGTATTTTAAGAAAATATAGGAATTGACATAGAAATCAGAGTTCTTGAAAGTAGAATATCAAATCTCTAACTGTAATTAATTATTTTAAAATATGTAGAATCAATAGAAGTATTTTTGGATTCTACCAACCAATTATAGCTTTTCCCTTAAAACTTTATAGTTTTTTTATTCCATGTTTTTTTTTTCATTATTATTTATGCTCTTAAGTATTTCCATTATTGTTTTTGGAAGCAACTTAAACTGTATTCCAATCACCTTTAGTATCATGACATATTAGAAAGGAAGGATGCTTAGAAATCTTAGAAATTGCTAGAGTAAGCAGATTAAATCTTCTGTTTCTCTTTAATGTTAAATTCAATGATTTATTAACTAACACAAATATAATGCAAATAGACTTGGCTTTGTTTTTTTGATAACATGTGCACAAATGTTGATGACCTTGAGCCAGATACCATCATGAGATTATAAATTTCTTGAGGGTAAAGTTCATATCTTATTTATTAACATACCACCACCAGCTAATATGGTGGCTGGTACATAACAATTAATGGAAAGAGAGATGGAGGGATGGCAGAAGAATGGATGAATAGGTGGAAGGGTGGATGAATATCAAAGAAGTAAAATTAGTTTTTGTAAGATATATATTAGTGTCTTCTGATCACAAAAAGATGTTGTCTACTCAGTAGGCTTATGGCAAATAAAACGTGTTCTCACCCAAAAAAGTAACAGCTGTCATAATATTGATTATTAAAAATACAAGGCAAAGCAAAAAAGTAAAAACAGTGTATTTCCAGCCATCTGTACCACAAATTATACTTCCAATTGAATACTGTCTTTTAAACATGGGGTGACAGGTTTCTTATTTAATCCTTCTTTGCCACTTAGGCTCACAATGTTTTTGCAATTTCCCTGAAGAAGATATTACTTTCTCAGATATACATTTGAGTGTGCTTATTAAAAGTTACTCACAGTAGTTTGTAGCCACATACTCATATTTTATTAAGGTGAAAAGATGACATCTGGAAAACTAAGAGGTAACAGAAGTAAAGATATTAACTTTATTGAACTAATAAGGTAATATGGGAATTAGCTAGGGAATTTGATGGCAAAATATGAGTTTTAAAATATTTCTTAGAGTTCTTAGCTACAGGACAATGATAAAATACTGAATGTCAATTACAAGACCAGGTCTCATTTGGATTTCACTTCGGAAGACTACATATTTCAAAGGGCTCAATTTTAGCTGTTGCTTCCCTTGATTTATGTTCCATAATATTTAAGTAGGTGACTAGATGGAAGAATTGGAAAATTGGTGCCAAAACCTTGCTATGATTTTTCAGCTTCTTGCATGAACTCTCTTTAAAAGCAAGTATCATTATCTTGCATACCTTCATGGCAAGGACATTTTGATATTTCTCTAATAAATTATTGATAAGTGCATTGAGAGACTTAAAAAGCTATGTAACTCTTATTATTTAGCTTTTAAGCATCCCATAGTTCATTTTGTAATGCCCACCATTATCATATTTCTTTAGTTCATTGAAACTGTGAGAATTCTCTGTGTTCATTAGAATTTATATCTAAAGAGATCTTTGGGCTTTTGAGGCTTCTGTGGAACTTATTGATTATCAAAGGGAAATTCAAGATTTTTTATATGTTTGAAATTGTTATTTTCCCCATCATAATGTTTTTTAGGGATTCTCCTTCCTCATCTCAGGACAGGGATTACATCAAGAGATCTAAAAAAATGTAATTTTCCATTGTGAATGTTGAAATCCTGGGATCATGATTATTCTGTCAGCCATATCCCAGTTATGTATGTCATATTTATTATTGTAACTGTGACCATTGCTAGCAGTTAAAGACTTCTTTTTTTTTCCTTAAATACATTTTGACTATTTTTAAAGAACCATCTCCAATTCCTTATAGAAAATTATATTCTATTCTATAGTTGCAATCCACCATACTCCGCTTCCACTTGGGTTTTACCACCATAACTATCTACATCCAAGGGACTAAAATCACAGATTTGTGTGTCTCCTTGTTTATTTTATTTCATCTTCTTATGTCCACTGAGCAGATGCCTAACTTGTCAATGTTAGGATTGCCAAAGGGGGAAGGCAGGAGTCCAAAAGTGGTAAAGAATTATAAATTTACTAGAGACCCGTGCTTCCCTCAGCCCAGCCTGCACCTTTTCCAATCTTGGACCCACAGGGATTGGGCCTAAACCTGCAGTTGGACATCCTTCTCACAATCTGAGACTGCTGGCTCCCAACCACTAGCCTGCCTGCGTACCTGATTGCTCCTAATCTCTTCTGTCTGCCAGCCTGATCACCCCATAACCATTCCCCTGCCATTCTGATTGGCACCTAACTACTATACTGCCAGCCCGATTACCCTTAACTGCCCTCTCCTGCTGGCCTGGTTGTCCCCAACTTCCCTTCCCACTGGCCTGGTTGCCCCTAACTGTCCTCCCCTGCTGGCCTGATTGCCCACAACTGTCCTCCCCTGCCAGTCATCTTGTGGTGGCCATCTTGTGACCACATGAGGGCAGCCATCTTGTGTGAGGAAGTGATGGTCAATTTGCATATTATCTCTTTAATATATAGGATTAGATCAGCTGAGCCCCAAATTGGCACCAGAACCGAGGGACCAGGGAGTAAGAGTTTTTAAAGGAATCTACTCAGGGATATTTTCAGCTGGGAATTTTCTGGGCAGTTCTGAATCTTGGGCAAGTACAGAAGGGAAAGTTACTGGTCTTAGCAAATGGAATGTGGTCTAAGCAAAAGAGAATGTTGGTTGCAAAATGATCTAAAGGCAGTTTCTCAGGAGAGGGATTTGATTGATCAGACTTAATAGTCAATAGTGTATTTTCTATGTCTTCTTTTATTACTGATCTATTGACTCTTACTTTTGAAAATTTACACACCCCTCCCTTTTTATTTACCAATATTTATTTTTAAAGACATTGGAACAAATAACTTCCTCTGGGAATCTATTCTAAACAGGAATTGAACTAACTAATGCTATTTCAAAAATTATGGATGATGTAGGAAAATAAAAGAGATTATTTCCTATGGTAAAATATTGTCCATTTCACCAGCACCTCCTATCCCCACCAAATATATGACAGTGGTTTAATGAAACAGAGACAATAAAGTAATCCTTTCTTCTCAGTACTGTCCTCTTGTTACTGCCATTCTAAGTTGTAGGCTTGACTCTGCCACTGGCAATAATAATTATGATATATGTGGATTAGAAAGAGAGTGACAAGAGCCTGTGAAAAGATTTGGGACACATCAAGGAGACGGGCTTCTAAAAGCTCACTGCTTGCTAAAGCAGGCTTTTGTGAAAATGGAAATCTCCAGTCATCTCCAAAATAATTGATTGGCAAATACAATGAGTGACCTGGTTGAACCAGAAAGAGTTGAAAAGTGTCAACAACAAAATTATATCCCTTTAGCCAAATATGTTTTCTTTTCACTAAAGTATAATTGACTCATAATAATGCTAATTATGCCTAATTAGCATCTCAATTATTTTATCTTAGCAAGCACATTTCATCATAGTGGTGCTTATCAGTTATCTAATAATCATTTATATTTTCCCCCTTTTGAAAGAAAAGTTTGACTGGTTTCAACACTCCCAGGGTTTGGTAAGATATAAAATTATTATTGTTGTTTTTTCTTTGATGAGTTAGAATAGGTATCTCTAAACTCTTCTATAATAAGTTTTATCAGGAGAGTAATTTAAGTGGTATTACTATGGCTCTGTGAGAAGGCCACCAGTGGCTTTACTTGATTAATTGAGGGAGTTCGATTATCTTTTTGTGGGATGAATGTGACCAAGGACCTGATACTGAGGCAGCAAGAAGAAAACAAGTTGCTGCTGTAGACTCAGATTGAAAAAAAAAAAAAAAATCACCCCACAAAACTTACAGACCATTAAATGGGAGAATTCATGTCTTTGAGTGTCTTCAGACTTGAAGAAGTCATTTGACAGGAACAGCCCCTCCCACAAGTGAAACTCCTCCTTCTCTCTGCATAGAAATGCTCCTATTTCTCTGTCCCACCTCTACTTCTTGGGGCCACACAGAACACACATAAAACCTCTTCTCTATGACAGGTCTTCAATTTTAATAACAATGGCTGGCATTTGTAAAGCACTGGCTCATTGAAAAAGTGGTTTCCCACACATTATCACATTTAGGTCCTATCAATTGCACTGTGACATAAGCATAGTTATCTCAATATTTTCCTCACTCTGCTGTTTCACCTTCCCCTTTCTTTAAACCTGACTCACTTAACTCTGAGACTTTGAATACTACCCTTTTGTTGTGGCAGCTACCGCTGAATTCTTTCTCTGTCCATTGGTCTTTGTTTTAAAGTGTAACTCTGAGCACTAAATGTCCTACTTGAGGCCCACTCGTCATGAACCATACCTCAACCTACTACGAGGTCAAAGATTGTTCTCCTCAGGTGACATAAGGTTTCACTATTGTTTTTGTTAATGCCACCTTCTGCAGGATCTATCTGGCCTTGACATCAACTAAAACCTTTAGAGTTTTCATCATGAAGCTACTAAGTCACTTTCCCCAATTCTGTACTTGTGCAGGTTTTTGTTTTCTGTTTTTGGTTTTAAGTGTAGAACAGACCCAATTTTCTCCTGTGGAATATGGGGTGAATGGACTGTCTACTGGTCAAGGGCAGTTGACCTGAGTTCAACTTCCTGCTGTACCACTAATTAGTTGTCTTTCCATCTGTGTAAATGGTAACCCCATCCTTCCAGCTGCTCAAGCCCAGAACCTTGAAATCAGCCTTGACCTTTCTCTCAAATGCCTATCAGTTTCACCTTCAAATATTTATAGAAGCTGATTATTTCTCAGTACCTCCATCTTTTTAAAAATTTTAATTTAATTTATTATTTCCAGTACCATTTATCTCCTCATATCTTCTTCCACCTTCTCCCATCCCCCACCATAATCACCACACTGTTGTTCATGAATTCTTTCTTTCTCTCTCTCTCTCTCTCTCTCTCTCTCTCTCTCTCTCTCTCTCTCTTTCTGCTCAATCTTTCCATGCCCCCTCCACCCCCCACTCCCCAGAAGTTTTCAGCTGGCTATCTATGTGTCTGTCTTCAGTTTGCTTGTTAGTTTAGTTTGTTCATTAGATTCCACGTGAGTGAAATAATATGGTACTTGTCTTTCTCTGACTGGCCTATTTCACTTAGCATAATAATATCCAAGTCCATCCAAGCTTTTGCAAAGGTAAATTTTCCTGTTTTTAACAGCTGAATATTATTTCATGGTGTAGATGCATTGTTTTATCCTCTCAGCACCTCCATCTTAACTTCTCAGTTCAAGTGTCATCAATTCTTGCCTGGATTGCTGCAGCAGCCTCATAATTGGTCTCCTCCCTTCCACATCTGCCCCTTTACAGTCTATTCTTCATACTATAGCCAGAGTAATTATTTTAAATCATGTCAGGACATTTTCTTCTTTTGCTCAGAAGTCTTTGATAACTTTTCATTTAATTCAGAGCAAAGGTAAAGTATTTACAATGCCTACAGTGCCCCTCCCACCCCCATGATACTGTCCTTGTCTCCAATCACTTTGTTCCTTGTCACTCCATCTGGCCCTGGACTCTTTGTGCTCCTAAAATGTACTAAGCCTGGTCCATCCTCTGGACCTTTTCACTCATGGCCTCTATATGAAACCCCTTTCTACCAGATTTCTGCTTGGCCCACTTCCTCACATTTTGGAATCTCTGCTTAAATGTCCCCTTATCAGAGGACCCTTCCCAGACTGTATAAAATAGCACCCCAGTCCTCCAAAGTCTACTTGATTTTTCTCAATAGCATTTTCTATTACATGCCACATTACATTGTTGAAACATAAACTGAAGCATATTCCAATTTTTAAGAGTTTATTTGAGCAAACCTTGATGTAAACTAGGCAGTGTGAAACCAGAAGTGGTTAGGAGCACTCTACCCACAGAAACCAAGGGAAAGACTAAATATAGAGAGCCTATGGAAGCAGAGGTAGGAAATTATTGCTTGGCTATAGCCTAAAACCCTAATTGGCTGTTTGTGATTGGTTGTCCTTAGGTTTTGATTTTGTACCTTTAGGCATTTGCAAGCTTAAGCTTTGGTTTGCTTACCAAGTCACTAATGAATTATAGTCATTTTAATCTAATGGACTCCTTGTTTAATTAATGACATATTCATGTATTTGGTTGATTTAATTTGTCTTCCTTGATTAAAACAGAAGCTCATTAAGGCCAGGTATGACATATAGAATAATGTCTGGTACATAGTAGGCACACGGCAAACATTTTGTCTAATAAAAGAATTTTGGAAAACTTTTACGTTTCCAACTGTGGTTTCCTTGCTTGTAAAAATAATAATAAAAAAATAAAGATGTTTGTATTAATTTCCTGGAACTGTGATAACAAATTACCACAAACTCTGTGGCTTAAAACAATAAAATTTTTCACTGGCCAGTGTAGCTCAGTTGGTTGAGCCTTGTCCCATGCACAGAAAGGTCACCAGTTTGTTCGATTCCCAATCAGGGCACATGCCTAGGTTACAGGTTTGATCCTCAGTCCGGGTACATACAGAGGGTAACAGATCACTGTTTTTCTCTAACATTAATGTTTTTCTCTCTCACTCTCTCTCCACTTCTCCCTCTCTAAAATCAATAAACACATACTTTAAAAAACAATGGAAATATGGTCTGTCATAATTCTGGAGGCCAGATATCCTGATAGAAGGGTGGGTGCTCTGAGGGAGAATCCTCTCCTAGCTTCTGGTGTCAACAACCCTTAGTGTCCCTTGGCTTATAGATATATCACCGATTCTTTATCTTAATCTTCACATCATCTTCTCTGTGCAGTATTCCCATCTCTTCTAAGAACACCTGTCATTGGATTGAGAATTCATCCTAACCTAAGATGATCTTGCCTCAAGATTCTTCTTTTCCAAAGGAAGTCACATTTAAAGGTTCTGGATGAACATATCTTTTTGGAGCCACCTTTCAACCCACTACACAAAATAAGGTTCATGGGGGCTTTTTAATGTATTATTCAGGTATGAGTCATTATGTTAAACCATTTCATCATCTCAGATCTGATTCAGTCCCAGCCTATTGAAAAATGTTTAAATGCTAATTCTAGTTTCCAAGGTATTCATTGGCCTTCCTAACCCATGTCAATAGTGAAATTGCTAAATATAACTTCTGCATATTCATCACAGATATTGATTTAAAAACAAATTAAATAGAGCAGAGCTATGGAGAGAGGAGTGAGATTTGAAAGCAGATAGCATTTCTAGATTGCATGAATTGGTTAATCAGTACATTTTGGCTAAAAGGCTTTGTCCAGTTAAATATTTTCCTCATGATACTTTCATCTTTCTATCTCTCCAGATAAGCCACAGTGATATTATGTTATTCTGTTGAATGTCTTACAAAATATAGATATAGCTGGCCTATCCCATGCATTTATTTGTTGATTTATTCACCCACTTATTCAACCAGGATCATTGAGTGTCTGCTAGGAGCCAGGCACTGAAGAGTTGGCAGTCAACAAATGAGAAAGTGTCTCTAATGAAACTCACTGTCACTGGTTGCCTGATCTAATGACTTAATTTAGAATGAAAACTATATGTGTGAGTGTGTGTGTGTGTGTGTGTGTGTGTGTGTGTGTTATAGGGAGGGGACTTGGAAATGTTACCAGCCAGTCATGACTTTTCCCCAGCCCATCCTAAACATCACCATTCCTTTTTAGGTGTTTCAAACCATTCCATTTAATTGGTCTGTTCCCAGATTCCAGCTTTCTCTTTATCTTGTTTGAAAATTAGGAGTGCATTTGTTGGCTTTCTGTTTAAGGGTATGTATTTAGGAATCTGATTCTTTAGACTCAACCTGTAGTCAATCCCCTTGGAAATTTCTCTTGGTCCTTTGAGGTATAATTTATGCAAGATAGCAGACCTGAATCCCTTACCATCGTCTAAATGCCCTCTTTTTGTAGCAATTATATGAGTATTATTTTATAGATAATAATCACTGCTGTAATTTTCAACAACTCCAGTGGTCTAAATGTTTAACAAACACTATTGTCTAAAATCCTCGCAAATTTATTCTACAAAGAAAGAATTTTACTTCTTCTTTACAGATCAAGAAGTTATGACAACAACGAGTTCAGTAACTTGCCCTAGGTTACACAGCTAGTGATGGTCAGAGCCAAGTTCAGATCCAAACCTCATATTCTTTCACCTCTGGGCAACTCTGACTGCATTCTTTCCCTTTGATCTCAGAGCTCTTTATCTCCCTCCTAATGTTCTTTTCACTGATAGGTGCTCCACCCCTTTTACTTTAGAAATCCCCCACTCTTACATAGCCCTGTGTTCTTCTTCTTCTTGGTTATCCACCAAATTAGACCACCAGCCCAAGGCAGAAAGCTGCTTATCCCTGTCAATGTCATGTTCTGAATAAATCTGTAAAAGCTTCCTTTGTTGTTCCTCACATTTTTCTCCTCAAGCCTTGGTTCACTCTGGGCTTTCGCCTTTCTGACATAGTTCTTACAAGTTCATGCCTCTTTCATCTGGTTAAGAGCCCTTCTTACCATCTTTTGAATATTTCCAGTTTAAAACTGGAGTGTCTCAGAGAATTGGCTTCTTTAGATTCTTCTTTTCTTCCTGATGGAATGCATTTGCAATTGTATTTCAGAATTACTTTTCTTTTTTAGAACTTCCCACTGTTTTGAGTGATTTCTTTTTTAGTATTTTATAGGCACAGTATCACCAAATGAAAAAAAAAAGTTTGTATATACCCCCTGGGTCAGACAGTGTATTTAGTACTGAAGTCTAAGAACATGGTTCCTCAATCTCTTAAAGGTGATGTTGTGATATAATATGTATGGCATCATATACTGAAACACATATTAAATGTCAATCCTATGTTTATGTGTCCAGTGTTCTCAGTGGATAGAGTGTTGGCCTGCAAACTAAAGGGTTGTGGGTTTGATTCCCAGTCAAAAGCGCATACCTCAGTTGCAGGTAGGGGTACAGGTGGGTGTCATTCAATTGATGTAGCTCTCTCACATGGATGCTTCTCTCTCTCTTTCTCTTTCTCTCCTCCTTCTCTTTTTCTTCCTCCCCCTCCTCCGTTCTACTCTATCTAAAAGCAATGGGAAAATATCCATGGGTGAAGATTAAAAAACAAACTACCCTGTATCCCTGAAAATAAGACATTGTCTTATATTAATTTTTGCTCCCAAACATGTGCTAGGTCTTATTTTTAGGGGGGTGTCTTATTTTTCCATGAAGAATATGGTACACATTTATTGTTACATGAAAATAAAGGAAATTTATTACCTGTATACGGTACGGTAGTACGGTAGTTGCCAACACAAACCAGATAAACTGTGAATCCTACAGTATCAAGAATTTACTCATTTATTCAATGACAATCATGTCATCATCTTCTGGACATCATCATAACAATCCAATTCCTGAATTTCCTGGTGAATTTCTTGTGACTCCATTTCTTTCAGAATCAGTGGACCAAATCTCTCATGTTTAGCTTAGGGGGCCTTGTTTTCGGGGGATGCCTTATATTTCACTCAGAAGGAAACCTGTATGTAGGTCTTATTTTCGGAGGATGTCTTATTTTTGGGGAAACACGGTATGTTTGCTTATTAAGTGGCAAAGAATAGGGAAATAGCTGTGGGCTAGAACAGTGGAAGAAGCCTTCACAGAACAGGAGGGACTTGGATGATAACCATATAGTATATGTAACATTGTAAATCCACTTAATCCTTCCTACACCCCAATAGAGTATCCTCATGTTTCAGATAAGGTAAACAATGGCTAAGCAACTTGTCCAAGGACACACAGATTGTAAGTAGCTAAATAGAATTTGAACTTTGTGCATATGACACTAGAGTTCAAATTCTTAACTGCACAGTTCTCTTGGGAAGCTTCTAGACAAAGATAATGGGAAAAGGAAAAATTACCAGATTAAGAATGTTCAGGATTTGGATGGGGCAACATTGAGAAGAGTTTGGTTGAAGAACCTTTGCTTTTAATTGGAAGAAAGGGGTGAAAGAACTATATCTTAATGGTAGCACTTAAACCACTGAGCCATGATGTCTTCAGAGGAAATAGCACCAGATCTCATGAAGCCCAGTTCTGGTAACATGGCTACAGTAAAGATCAGAGGAGAGATTCATTTTGTGATTTAAAAAAATTTAAACAAATTGGAGTGGCAAATGGCAGTAAGCAGTGTCAATAGATAATCCTTGCAACTAATCAAATGTATTCAATGTGAAAAATGGTTAGAGAACATTTTGACATCTTGAGTCATTCCCGTGCTCACGGATAGTTGTATTGTTAACAACACTGTCATTGAAAAGGAAGAGAAATGACACACATAATGTATAAAAATAAAGTCATATGAAAGGAATGAAATTTCTCAGAAAAAAAATGAATTTGGAGAAAATTCAAAGGTACACACATCTGTTCCACCATTCAATTACCAAACACATTGAATGCAATAACACATGACGTTGAATACCAGTTGGCTATACTGTCAGCTGGGGGGACCTATCCCCAATAGGCAATGCTGTGAAAACATTACTTTTGTGATTTAACCTCGTGTTTTTCATGGGGCATTAAGTTGCTTTCTAAGGATTTATAAATGCCAGGTTGCTGACCGTGTGTGATTATTACCAATCAAAAAGCCCTATTCACAAGTGTAAAGGCTCTAGTCTTGGGAATCTGGCCAACTTCCAATTGGGTAATTACATACATTAGTTCCTCTTATCCACTGGGGATAACCAGTAGATGCCTGGAATCGTGGATAACACCAAACTTTGTATATACTACATTTTTCTTCTATGCATACAAATCTATGGTAAAGTATTTATAAATTAGGCATGGTAAAAGATTAACAATAGCAACTAATAAAATATAACAATTATAGCAATATACTGTAATATAAGTTATGTGAATATGGTTTCTCTGCTAACTGATCTGATAATCTAGAAAGCTACTAAGTGGATAATAGGCAGGTAGCATATACAGTGTATGTATGCTGAACAAAGGGATGATTCATTTCCTGGATAAGACAGACAAGATAGTGTGAGATTTCATCATGCTAGTGAGAATAGACTGCTATTTAAAACTTATGAATTGGGAGAGACAACCAAGATGGCAGCATAGGGCAGACACCCGAATGCAGCCTTCCACAACAAGTTTGAATTTAGAACTGAAAAACAGGGGAAACATCACCCTGAAGCGCCGGACGGCTGGCTGAAGGAAGGCTCTACCATCTGGAAAGGAAAGAGAAGGCACGCTGAATCTCAGGAACTGTGAAGGTACAGAAAACTGTGCATGAGAAAAAGCAGCCGCAGAGTTCGCTGCCGGCTGGCTTGCAGAGTGTAGAGAGGGCGGGCCGACTTCGCTACCGGCTTACTTCCTGCGCTTGGAGAGGGCGGACAGCTAATGCGCGGCTGGCTTTCTTGTTCGGGAGGAAAACAAAACCACCCTATTGCGCTGACAGAGGCCAGTCTGTCAGGCAGTGGGCAGAGATCTCTTGGAGGTGTGTGAAGCCAGCGGCCATTACTGCGGGACTCAGAAACCAGGCCCTCATAGGGAGGGGCTGAATAAAGCTTGTCTGCACCACCCGAGACTACGCCCCATCCAAGCAGAGTATAGAGCCCTTCCAGTGGCTAGCTTCCTCGTTCGCTGCCAATAGGACTCTCCTAGGGAGGGGCAGACAGGAATCTAAAGCTTGTCTGCGCCTATACCAAAGAGGTGCGCGCGCCTACAACCAATTGTGCGGGATTCAACAAAGCTTGTCTGTGCCACCCCGAGACTCTGCCCATCCAAGCAGAATACAGAAACCCTCCTAGCTGAGACACTTTTGATCCTCATAGCCAATTGGCTTGGAGATCAACGCTTCCCAGTGATACCAACAACAAGCAAGGTTTAACAATAAGACTGCCCACCCATCCCACAAAGGGCTACACCAAGACTGCCCACCTCAGGTAACTGGGAGGCTGACTCACTGAACCATATAGGACACCTTAGCACACAAAGCCACCCTACCAACTCAGAGAAGCTGTGAAAATGCCAAGACAAGGAATTAGATCACAAACAAAAGAAATGGAGGAAAAGAAGAGACTGGATATAGAGTTCAAAACCACGCTTATAAGGTTTTTTAAGAATTTCCTAGAAAAGGTCGATAAGACCTATGAGGAGATGAAAAAGGATCAACAAGAACTAATAAGGAATCAATAAGAACTAATAAGGGATCAACAAGAACTAATAATGGATCAACAAGAAATAAAGAATACATTGTCTGAATTAAAAAATATTATACAGAGTCCTAAAAACAAAATGGAAGATTGCAAGAATCAAGTCAAAGATTTGGAACATAAAGAGCCAGAAGATACTCCTCCACAGAAGCAAGAAGTCAAGAGAATCCAGAAAGTTGAAGATGATTTAAGAAACCTCTGGGATAACTTCAAGCAAACCAACATCAGAATTATGGGGGTCCCAGAAGATGAGAGAGAGCAAGATATCGAAAACATATTGAAAGAAATAGTGACAGAAAACTTCCCCTGAAAGAATTAGACTTACAAGTCCAGCAAGCGCACAGAACTCCAAACAAAAGGAATCCAAAGAAGACCACACCAAGACACATCATAATTAAAATTCCAAGAGCAAAAGACAAAGAGAGAATATTAAAAGCAGCAAGAGCAAAGCAGGTAGTTACCTATAAAGGAGCACCCATACGATTGTCAGCTGATTTCTCAACAGAAACCATGCAGGCCAGACGAGAATGGCAAGAAATATTCAAGTTAATGAATAGCAAGAACCTACAGCCAAAAATAATCTACCCAGCAAAGCTATCACTCAGAATCGAAGGCCAGATAAAGAGCTTCACTAATAAAAAAAAGCTAAAGGAGTTCATCACCACCAAACCAGAATTATATGAATTGCTGAAGAGGGTTCTTTTAGAAGAGAAAGTAAATAAAGATAAAAACTATGAACAACAAATACGTAACTATCAACACGTGAATCTAAAAACCAAGGGAATTAAAAAAAAAATCTTATGAACAATATTAACTGGTGAATATAATAGAATCAGAGGTATAGAAGGGGAGTGGACTGACGATTCTTGGGGAAAGGGGGAGAGGGGGGTATAGGAAGAGACTGAACATAAACTGTGCACCTATGGATGAGGACAATAGGGGGGTGGGGAAAGGGCAGAAGGTGGGGTGGGAACCTGGTGGAGGGGGAAAAATGAACTTTTGTAATAATATGAACATTAAAGATTTATTTAAAAAAAACTTATGAATTGTTTATTTCTGCAATTTTCCATTTATTATTTTTGGACTACTGTTGATTGCAGGTAACTGAAACCATGGAAAGTAAACTGGATAAGAGAGACTACTGTATATAGAACCTTGTTGAATCTCTCTTTGAGTTCTAGTAATGAAAGCAAGTTATAGGGTGATTTCTTTAACTTGTGCCTGGTGGCCAGAAAAATAGCGCAATTCAACAAAAATAAAATAAGTAGCAGCCTCTGCTGAAAAGCTAGAAAGAAACCATTGTGTCTGCTAGGGAAAGCCAATGGTTTCTTAAAATAAAAGAAAATGATTACCAATACAATAAAATAAAACGTAAATGAAACCTTTATATTCCTAGTTTTGCAGAATATAGTTAACTACCAAAATATAGCAACATGTCAGAGTGTTTGAGGGTAATACAGTATTTGCTTTGGTAGCATCTACGGGGGAAATTTTGTTTCTTAGGACACAATTGAAGTCTGAGACCTCTTAATTATTTTTGATAAAATAAAGCAAAATGATTTTATTTTATTTTATACATTATATCATCCTTAAACTTTTCATCCAATAGATAAGAATACAAATAAATGGGCATTAAAATATTTGAGAATTTGCATTACTAGGTCCCAAATCCAACACTTCAGATTCTTAAAGGTAAAAAAATAAAAGTCATGTTCCTCTGTCCCTAACATGAATTACTTAGTAGGATTTGGTAATCTGTGTAATCTATATTTTTTCAGAAGTACCTCCTGATGGCTGTGATGTGCAGCCAGGTTTGAAAACATCTGATTAACTACTCAGCTTCTAGACAACTACTTTCCTTATGAACTAGATGTTTTAAAAATATATTTGATTAAAAAAATGATAGTGACCAGGATAACATCCCACTCTATAGAGAACCAGCAGCTATGGATATGGTCAGTAAGTTCTTGGCCAAAGGCAGCTGGAACACAACCTTTTTAATGTTTTAAATTTGATTGCTATCCATGGTTACTATTAGACAAAGATCATCAACCACTGAGAGATTCTTGTTTCTTAAATGCATCTCATTGGGATTTTTAAAAATATATCCTACAGTAATCTTCAAAAATGATTTCTTTAAGAAGAAAAAAAAAAGGTAACTAGGAACTGCAACATTTTCTGTCAGAGTCTCAAAAGGAAAACAAGTAAAATTTATCAATTGCTCCTTCAGGATATGTTTGTTTTGGCTCCCAAATTGATGGTATATTTATGAAAGTGATGAAAACTACCTAACTTAAATTGATTTTGTTTATGCAAAAATTTCACTTGTTGTGA